>NC_137775.1:173487571-174087571 GCF_963455305.1 Plecotus auritus | reverse complement strand
CATATGAAAAACATGTGGAAACATTAAAGCAGCGTGTGAATGTAAAACATTGTACATTCTCAACTTAGTGGCAACCAAGTTATGTTTTCAGGATAGCTCGTTTATGCTCTTAGGAAGGTCTGTGTTTAAGCATACCCTTTCATGGTAGGTACTTGAACTTACCCATGAGATTTGTACTTAAAAGCTTAACGTGTAAACTAAGAGGTCTGATTAAGGGGAGCCTCTGGGGTCTTGCCTGAAGCATTGGGGCAAAAGTTTCCCCGTGTAGTAGGTAGATGCAATACTGGGGACATAGGGTGTGAGGGAAAGCTGCCTGAAGATAAGGGGGACACAGAGAAGGCACAGACAATAGAATACAAGAGAAATAGGGTTGGAGCTGCTGGGTTTGGCTATACCTGAAGCTGTTGCTGTTGACTGCAGAATATATCCTTCTTATCATTTCTCCTTTCAAATTCATCAAATATTGCTCCTCACAGCAGTCTCTGTCATATGCAGCAGTATGTAAGAAGGACACATATTGCTTTACAAGCGACACCTACCAACTGCCCATACTTTTTACTTGATGCAGAGTTAATTTAACGTTAACTGAAATTCATCATTAACAAACAAAAATCATACTAGGAAGGAGTTTAAAGTTGGCTGAGCATTCCGCCTTATAGCCCGTTAATGGAGTTCAAAGAAGTAGAAAGAAAAAGTAAACAGACTAAAGGAAAAAGAAAATATATACATATGCGGGGGGGGATCACAGTTGTTTTATTTTCGGTTAAATATCTAGATTTTAGCACATAGCCTGATACAAAGTAAAAGCTCAGTAACTATTTGTGTAATGAGCGGAACAGGAGGAAGGACAGGTGGACAAGCACAGGAAATACACACACACACACACACTTACGGAATATCCCACAAG
The DNA here is from genome assembly GCF_963455305.1 of Plecotus auritus. Lineage (NCBI taxonomy): Eukaryota > Metazoa > Chordata > Mammalia > Chiroptera > Vespertilionidae > Plecotus > Plecotus auritus. Next base: position 174,086,664 of record NC_137775.1, on the reverse strand, counting down.
GGAAAAGGAAGAAACAGCATATTCCTAAAACTGGAGGAGATAGAGATGGAGATAGAAGGAAAGAGAGAGCGAGCGAGCTGCAGTGAGCACACCAAACCACAGAACAGATTGAAAGAGAAAGACAGGAAAGAGAGAGGCCAGGAGTCTTTGAACCTCAGCCTGGTGACAGCTCAGTAAAGCTGGGAGATGTCAGAGGTCTATTTACTATCTTTGATATCTGACATGCTAATTTAGTGATTAAAGGCTTCCCACCACTTGTTATGTAAACTTAAATTTTCAGGCCACAACTGCCCGCCAGGTGGGAAATGATTCTTTGGGCTGCACTGACAGTGACGGAAGAGCCAGGGAGATGGGGTGAAGTCCTGTCAAGATCTGAGGCTGTCAGCCCTTTTTTTAGAATAAGGAGAAGATACCCCAGCATCTGATGTTTGCATTTTAAAAGATACAATTTTGCAAGAACATTGTCGTTTCCCACATGACTCTTTTTGTTTGGTAATGCCATCCACAAGGCATTCATTCTCTAAGGAGACCTCTGAATATTAAATCACTCAGAGGATCCCTTAACCTTTAAAATGTTCCTTTGAAGTTGTCTCCTCTTTTGATTGACCCAAGGTTATTTAATCTAGGCCAGTGGTCGGCAAACTCATTAGTCAACAGAGCCAAATATCAACAGTACAACGATGGAAATTTCTTTTGAGAGCCAAATTTTTTAAACTTCTTCTAATGCCATTTCTTCAAAATAGACTTGCCCAGGCCGTGGTATTTTGTGGAAGAGCCACACTCAAGGGGCCAAAGAGCCTCATGTGGCTCGCGAGCCGCAGTTTGCCCACCACGGATCTAGGCAATAGTGAAGAGCAGGTATAGGGATAATAGAGTCAAAAACGAAAGATCTGTCAGTTAAGTAATGTTAAGATTCATAAGAACAAGAGAAAATTTGAAGATTGGGTAAAAAGCAACCATTTAATTTTAGCTTATTTCTCATCCTAACCAGTGATTCTTTTATAACATTTTAAAAATATATATATTTTTTATTGATTTCAGAAAGAGGCAGGGAGAGGGAGAGAGAGACAGAAACATCCATGAAAAGAATCATGAATCCCTGCCTCCTGGTTCATGGGTCGATGCTCAGCCACTGAGCCACACCAGCCGGGCAGTAATTCTTTTCTAAATTATCTTTTTTCAGTTACAGTTCACATTCAATATCATTCTGTATTAGTTTCAGATACAGATTAGTGGTTAAAGTCACTTCAGATGTACAGCATAGTGGTTAGAAAATCGTGTACTTGACAGAGTGCTTCCCCTGTTGTTTCCAGTATCCACCTGGCCCCATACATAGTTGTTACAATACCAGAGGCCTGGTGCACAAAATTTGTACACAGGGGTGTGTGTCCCTCAGCCCAGCCTGAACCCTCTCCAATCTGGGACCCCTCAAGGGATGTCTGACTGCCCATTTAGGCCCGATCCTACCTGGCAGGCAGTCGGACATCCCTCTCACAATCCAGGACTGCTGGCTCCCAACTGCTCGCCTGCCTGCCTTCCTGATTGCCCCTAATAACTTCTGCCTGCCAGCCTGATCACCCCCTAACCACTCCCTGCCAGCCTGATTGATGCCTAACTTCTCCCCTGCCAGCCTGTTTGCCCCCAACTTCCCTCCTCTGCTGGCCTGGTCACCCCTAACTGCCCTCCCCTGCAGGCCTGGTCACCCCTAACTGCCCTCCCCTGCAGGCCTGGTCATGCCTAACTGCCCTCCCCTGCAGGCCTGGTCACCCCTAACTGCCTTCCCCTGCAGGCCTGGTCCCCCCCAACTGCCCTCCCCTGCAGGCCTGGGTCCCCCCCAACTGCCCTTCCCTGCAGGCCTGGTCGCCCCCAACTTCCCTCCTCTGCCAGCCTGGTCGCCCCCAACTGCCCTCCCCTGCAGTCCTGGTTCCTCCCAACTACCCTGCACTGCTGGCCATCTTGTGGTGGCCATCTTGTTTCTACATGGGGGCAGTCATCTTTGACCACATGGGGGCAGCCATCTTGTGTGTTGGAGTGATGGTCAATCTGCATATTACTCTTTTATTAGATAGGATTGACTCTATTCCTATGCTGTACTTTACATCCCCATGACTATTCTGTAACAACCAACTTGTACTTCTTAATCCCTTTACTATTTTCATCCCACCTCCCAGCCCCCAGCCCCTTTGTAACTATGAGTCTGTTTTTGTTGTTTTATTCTTTAGATTCTGCATGTAAGTGAAATGTAAAGCCAACACAAAATGGGTCCAGGTTGCCCGGCACTTCTTGAGCCAAATTAAGCAGAGACAAGGTTGAATCATATATGAGTGTCTATTCTAATACTGCCGGCAGTATGGAGAGAACAGCAGGTCATCCTATAAATCTCTCCTAACCTCCCCTACCAGCCTGCTGATTACATACGGATAAGGAAGAAAGGCTACATGCAAGGGGGAAGGGCGAGCAGGATCATGGCTGCAGGGTCCGCAGTCCATGTGTCTTCAAGGATCTTGAAGTCCGATAATAAGGGAGTTAATTTTCAATGGTGTTAAAACCTAGCTCCTCCAGTTCCTGGACCTGAGAATGGTCAGCATTCCGGAGGCAAATTCCCAGAGGGGGTCAGGGTCCAGGCACAGCAACCAAATCAGAGCATGTCTTGTCCTTTGTTCTCAAAATGAATTTTCTTTTCTGAGCAATGGGCCCATCAGCCCCAAGGCATCTCTTACCTTTTTTACAGCCCTGTTTTTTGTTTCTTTTTTTTTTTAAAATATATATTTTTATTGATTTCACAGAGGAAGGGAGAGGGAGATAGAAACATCAACGATGAGAGAGAATCATTGATTGGCTGCCTTCTGCACACCCCACACTGGGGATGGAGCCTGCATCCCAGGCATATGCCCCGACCTGGAATCGAACCGTGACCTCCTGGTTCATAGATCGATGCTCAACCACTGAGCCACGCCGGCTGGGCTCACAGCCCTGTTTTCTTCTTGCAACACATCCTCCAGTTTCCCGGGGTCTGGAAGAAAACCTCTGATCTGTAGTTAGCAAGATGAATAATCAACTGTGGTCCTATTCTTGTTGCGTGTCCTTCCCCCTATCAAAATCATACGGTATTTGTCTTTCTCTGTTTGACTTGTGTCACTAGTATAATTACCTGCTAGGTCCATCCATGCTGTCGCAAAAGGTTAGGCAGTAATTCTTATTCCTGGTTGCTCATTGGAATCACTGAGAAAGTGTTTGAAAATACTGATTTCTTGGCCTCACTTCCACACATTTTGATTCAATTGCTTCAGAGTGGGGTCCCGGACATCCATGTTAAACACACACAAACCTCTTTCCAGGTGATTTTAATGAAAATCCAGAATTGAGTGCCTCTGCTCAAGGTGATCGGCTAGTCTCCTGTTGCATGAAATACCATATGCACAACCACAGTGCTTTTCTGATTTACACATGGACAACTTCCTATGTTATTTTCTTTATACTTAACCCTTGATTTGCACACCCACCTCCCCCAAATCCAACTTCATTCTTCAGAGTTCTCTTCCCACCCAAGTCCTCCACTGCGAATAAAACACCATCAGGACCGACTATAGGGAAAACCTCCTGACACCTCGTGTACCCACACCACCCTCCCATTCTGCCCTCCCCTCCTGCTGAGTTTACTGTTAGGGGATCTGTCCACTTCTCCAGATCCCCACTCCCTTCACAATCCTCCCTTGTAGTACATCTGAGTTGCCAGAAATGGTCTCTGAACCAGTTTCCTTCTTCCACTCTCCTTCTCCTGCAATTCATGCTCCACATACAAGTGTTGGTGACATTTCGCTGAAGAGCATTCAAGATCTTTCTTAGAGTGCTGTTCCCAGGGGCTGGGTGGGGAAGTGGCGACATATTGGTCCAAGGGCACAAACTTCCAGTTGTAAGAGTAACACATTCCTGTGGATTAAATGGACAGCATGGTGATGAGAGCTAATAATACTGCATTATGTACTGGGAGGTTGTTAAGAGAATAGATCTTAAATGTTCTCACCACAAGAACAACATGGGAATTATGTGACGGGATGGAGGTGTTAGCTCATGCTGTGGGGATAATCCTCTTGCAATATATAAAGGTATCAAGCAGATCAACATGCTGCACAACTTAAACTTACATAATATTATATCCCAGTTATATCTCCATGAAGCTGAAGAGAAAAAAGATCTTTCTTTCGCTCTAAGGGTAAAATCCAAATTGTTTAATTGGATCTACTACAGTCTCATTTCCCACTCCCCTCCCCTCACACACCTTGCTTCCATGTCTCCACCAACCTTTCTTTTTTTGTTTCTAGGCCACCTCAAATCTCATCTCCCAGGGGGCCTCATGCAGCATCATTGTTCTTTCTGCCTGAACTGTCCGTCCTCGTCCTCACAGCTTTCCTCTGACCCCCACCCCAGTTCCCCACACCATTCCCTGTCTTTTTGGCCTGACTAAATTCTATTCACTCTTTAATTCTCAAGCTACATTTTTCCCTCATTCTAAATTAGGTCCACTTACTGAATGCTCAAATACACTGTATTGTTCCGTCAAAGCATTTCCAATAATTCCAATGAAACATTTATTTGTGTATTATGTATTTTTCCTTCCCAGTAGAATGCAAGTTCCACAAAGTCATGGACCAGGTCTGTCTTGTTAGTGCCAAATGCACACAACGTATCACCATGTCCCTCAAATGTGCCGCGCCGGCACAGCCAAGGGTGAACCTGAATGGGGGTGGCTGAAAGGCTTAGAAAAGACAGACAAGAGAATGAAAGCTGGGTCTCGGTGGGACGCTGCTCCCTCATGGAGAGACAGCGCCGATGCCCACAAGCCACGTCTTTATTTTATAGCAGATGCCACGAGGCAAAGTAAGGACGTGGTCAAGATGTTTACAACATTCTCCTGAGTTTCGATCCCACTCAATTACATGCGCCTGATCAAGCTTTGTTTACTTGCAGCCTATATCACTCAGGCACGTGGGGCCACGTGTTCGGACCATAGGTTCAAGCTTTCAACTACAGCTGTTGGCTATAATTGTGCTGGGAGGCTCTGCCCTCCAAGCTGGGACTTGTACGTGGCCACGAGAGGACTGTGCCCTCTCATCAGTCCAAGGCTTGGACCTGTCCAAACACTGTAGCCGCGCCCCACACTCAAACACTAAATATTTAACGACCAAATGATTAACATGGGAATGTCCTCTTTCCATGTATTTTTCTTAACTCTGGGAGATTGATGAGCACGCATGAGTCCCAGCTTGGTTCTTACAGAGAGGAGCTGAGGGTGAGGAGCTCGGGATTATAAGAAACTTTCTATTGGATCTTATTGGTGTAGCATTTGGGTTTCCTAATAATCAGTGCCCTCTTACCCTGTCTGGGTTTGATATATTGTCTTCCTCGATGAAAGCATGCTCTTGTTTGCCCAACGGGTCCTGGTGGATTGCTGTTGGAGTGTTTCTTGTTTTTTTTCTTAAATATGTTTTTATTGATTGCTTTTTGAGAGACAGAGGAAGAGGGAGAGAAACATCAATTGGCCACCTCCTGTATGCCCCCTGCCGGGGATCAAACCTGCAACCCGGGCCAAAACTGGTTTGGCTCAGTGGATAGAGCGTCAGCCTGCGGACTGAGGGGTCCCGGGTTCGATTCCGGTCAAGGGCATGTACCTTGGTTGCGGGCACATCCCCAGTGGGAGGTGTGCAGGAGGCAGCTGATCGATGTTTCTCTCTCATCTATGTTTCTAGCTCTCTATCCCTCTCCCTTCCTCTCTGTAAAATATCAATAAAATATATAAAAAAAAAACAACACCCTGCAACCCGGGCATGTGACCTGACTGGGAGTCGAACCAGAGACCTTTTGATGTACAGGAGGATGCTCAAGCAACTCAGCCACACCAGACAGGGCTGCTGCAGAGTTATTTTAAAACAGTGTTAGTCTGGCCTGCAGGATGTGATGTCGATTGTGGGACATGAGCAGTGGGGGACACAGGACAGCCCAGAATACCACCGGGGTCTCCCACTGATACCCGTTGAACCAGAGATTTCCAATCAGGAACACACCTCAGTTATTTCATCCCTTGGTCCAGCAACTGAATCATTTCTGTTTCTAAGGCTACTCACAGAAATATGAAATGCTTCTCCACTCTTGTTCTGGCCCAAGTATATGTGTGGGATTTAATATATATGATATTAAAATAATCAACAAGCGATCTAGCCCTGGCCATTTGGCTCAGTGGATAGAGCATTGGCCTGTGGACTGAAAGATCCCAGGTTCAATTCCAGTCAAGGGCACATGCCTGGGTTGTGGGCTTGATCCTCAGTAGGGGGCGTGCAGGAGGCAGCCGATCAATGATTCTCATCATTGATGTTTCTCTCTCTCCCTTCCTCTCTAAAAAATCAATAAAAATATATATATTTTAAAAAACAATCTACCCTTTTTTTTTAAACAATCTACTTTTTTATGGCAATCAGTCAAAAACAAAGTGTGACCATAGTACTTAGAACTGTGAAGGAAGATAAGCACCGTATAATTTCCCAAAGCTAATTACCTCTCAAAGTCCCATATCCAAATACCATCACATTGGGGTAGGGGCTTCCACATATGAACCTGGGGGGACGCAAACATTCCATCCCTGATATTTGGCTAGAGAGCTACCATGGCAAAGCACCACACACTGGGTGGCTTCAATGAGAGACATGGGTTGTCTCAGTTATGGAGGCTGGGAGTCAGTGGGCTTGGTTCCTGCTGAGAGCTGTGCAGGAGAATCTGTCCCGTGTCACTCAGTCTCTCAGCATCTGGCCGTTTGCTGGCGACCACTGGGGTTCCGCAGCTTCTGCTGCATCCCCCTGACCTCGGCCCTCATCGTCACGTTTCCTGTCGCTCTGTGTCTGTGTGTCCGAGTTTCCGCTTTTAATAGGGGCAGCAGTCGCATTGACGTTGAGCCCATTCTACTCCAGAATGACCCTGTCTTTACTAATTATATCTGCAATGATCCTATTTCCAAATAAGGTCACATTCTAAGGTATTGGGGTTTAGGACATCAGTTATAGGAATTTGGGGTGGGGGATGCAATGCAGTACATAATGCCCTTAATGTCTATAAAGCTTAGATAAGGATATGAAACATTACTTAGCTCCCAAGTTTTCAGAAGCTACGTTATTTTTTCCCATTAATATAAAACATTATTTAATATATGGGGTGTGTGTGTTTTCTCACTTGATATATTCTTTTCTGTGAAAAGTATTGGCAATATTGAAATACAATTCCAAGCTTTGTGAACAAAAAGGAACATTCATTTATAAAAAAAAAAAAAAAAAAAAAAGCAAAAAATAAACAAAAACAAATCCTAAGTGTCATCCGAGAACACTTTGCCAAATCAAATTAGCCACTTGCTCAGTTTCTTGGTATGGCACTTGTAGTGTTTAAAAGTGGTTTCTAAATTAGCTATTAAAAAGCATTTAATTTTGCATAAAGCAGCTTTTAAATAGAGCCTTATTTAAAAGTCACTATTCAATTATTTATGTCCCACACAGTGTATTCAAATGATTTAGAAAGAACTAGCAAGTAACATTCTACAGGTTTGGGCCTATTGGTACACAACGCTCGGGTAATCTGGGCATGTGACCTTTTGATGCACAAATTAATCAAATACTAATCTGACTTTACTTTTTTGTATCTATCCGTCTTTAGAAAAAGCTGGCAGCTTATCTAGTCACTGATGAGATAAAAACGCCGAGAAGATACTGGAAGCATTCTGAATATTCACTTAAAAGTCGAGAGGCTAGGCCTGGCTGGCGTGGCTCAGTGGTTGAGCGTCAACCCAGGAACCAAGAGATCACCTGTTTGATTCCCGGTCAGGGCACATGCCTGGGTTGTGGGCTTGATCTCCAGTGTGGGGAGTGTGGAAGGCAGCAGATCAGTGATTCTCTCTCACAGGCGTCCTCAAACTACGGCCCGCCGAGGACATTTATCCGGCCCGCCGGGTGCCGCTGCCTGTCCTGCTTAGCAGCCGACTCGTCCCGGCCCGCAGTGCGCATAGGAATTTGTTCATAGTTTGTTTTTTTAAACTATAGTCTGGCCCTCCAACGGTCTGAGGGACAGTGAACTGGCCCCCTGTTTAAAAAGTTTGAGGACCCCTGCTCTCTCATCACTGATGTTTTTATCTCTCTCTCCCTCTCCCTTCCTCTCTGAAATCAATAAAAAAATATATTAAAAAAAAAGTCAAGAGGCCAGTATCATCCTAAACATTCCAATCAAGTTTTAAAAATTAGATCTTTAGCACCATGTGTTTTACTTTAGCATTTTCTTTTTCAGTGTTTATAAAGCGAAGTGTGGAAAACGAATTCTTTCAAAGCAGACACTAATATGTGCAGCGTTGTGGCAGAGTACTGGGCGTAGCTGCCCTCCGAAACAGATACTAACAGACCATTCATTTCTGAGTCTGCTGTTGTGTGTTCAAGTTTAGTACCCGAGGTTTAAAAAAACAGAATGCACAGCGAGTTATCTACACTGATCCATATTTCCTGGAAAATAGGCTATTACTTTTAAAAAAACAAACAAACAAAACACTGCCATGTAAGTGTTCAGAGACCAACTCCTAAGAGAGATGAACAAAAAGTAAGTGGGTCATTGGAGCAGGCACTTCATTAAATCAGCCCCAATTCTTCCTTTTCCTGTCCTTTCAGTTCTCCATACCCTGACTTCCCTTTCCTCTTCATTTTTCCATTGTGAGAATATGCTGAGGAAGGAAGAATGGCCTCCAGGACAAAAATGAGATGTCAGTAGGGGACTCTGATAATGATAATGGCATAGTCATTTCATATGGGAGTTGGGCTGTAGGGCTGTAACTACCTGACCTGAGTTATCTTCACACAATTATTTGTCAAGTCCTTCTCATCTGGCTCCTATTTTTTTTTTTTAAGAAGCAGAATATTCTTTCATGAGTTCTATGTCATTTTCTCATTTTCCTGAAAGCACACATTTCTAATCTATTTTGCAGTCCAATCTTCAGAGGCATCCACTGGATTCATATAGTTCCTTGCAAATTTCTCACTATTAGGATCACTATTTTGAGTGTGCTCTTAAGAACAAGAATATTTCCACCACATCTGAAACAATGCACAAATCATAAAAACCTCTGGGGAGTTTAATTGCTTGCTGGAAACGTTGTTGGTCATTGTATATGGAAATAACTTTTTTTTTTTTAAATACACAGGGGAAAAATAAACAAACCTTTGGACTCTATCTAAGCAAAATGACTTTAGGAATTAACATTTGACTTAAATGATTATCTTTAAACACAGGATGGTGAAGAAACTTAGCAGTGACCTTTATGAATTTTCTTGAGCATTAACAAACTGTGATTTTATTAGCAAATCTTTAAATCTTTTTATGATAAACAATTTTTTTAGGGCTTTCTGAGAGGATATGAATAGGGCCCATAGAGGTCAGAGGGCAGTTTTGGAGCATCTCAAAGTCTTAGGTCCTATGTATAGAATTATGGAATCATGCAATGCTGACAAGGTGATGTGCTCTTTCAGGGCATCCTGTCTAACCCTATGATTTTGCAGGAGAAGAAACCCAAGTCAAGAGAAGATAAGAATGAAGAATAGAGAGACTATGGCCTTATAGGCTAAGTGTCCGGTTGTCTGTTCATCCATTCAACCAATCAAAGCGTAATATGCTAATGATATGCTAAGGCCACTCAATTGCTCACTATGATGTGCACTGACCACCAGGGGGCAGATGCTCTGACCAGTAGGTTAGCTTGCTGCTGGGGTCCGTCCAATCGGGACTGAGCGAGATGGGCTGGACATGCCCTGGAGCCCTCCAACGGTCCCTCTCTGGCTGGCCAACCTCTCGTGTCCCTCCCCAGCCTCGATCATGTACCGGTGGGGTCCCTTGGCCTGGCCTACACCCTCTTGCAATCCAGGACCTCTCGGGGGATGTCAGAGAGCCAGTTTCAGCCCAATCCCGCAGGCCAGGCTGAGAGACCCCACTGGTGCACAAATTCGTGCACCGGGCCTCTAGTCTTTTATAAAATTAAAAATAAAAAAAAATAGGAGACTTTGGTCTCTTGAATACTAATCTGATGCACTTGTCCCCAAAACTGTTACTTCAGATGTTGAACACAAATAAATGCAGTTCACCAAAAATTAGTAAAAGAACGAAATATGCACTTTAGAGATTTTCCTTGACAGTTTGAGGGGTATTATTTCGTTCTGAAGAGAAATTGAATTGATAGTTGCAGCACTTTAAAATGAGATTAAATAATACACTTTTTTATTTTATGTAGCTCCCATACGAAAGTGTATATCTGTGTGTGTTTGTGTGTGAGTGTGCATGTCTATATATCTTACTGGTTCTTTTCATGAACTCTGACCAATTCAGATTTACCTTATATCTGAGGTCATTTTCTATATCCTATCTAATAAAGAGGGAATATGCTAATTGACCATCACTCCATCACAAAGATGGCTGCACCCACAGCTGAGGCCAAGTTCCCATAAGGAGCCTTAATGAGCAATCACAAGGGACCTGAGGCTATGCCCTTCCCCGCCCCCGGAGGGCTTGACAGGGGACTTCAGGCCGCACTGCACACCCGGCAGGGCTTGACGGGGGACCTGAGGCTGCGCCCCCCCCTGCCTGGCGGGGCTTGACGGGGGACCTCAGGCCATGCCCCCCACCCAGCAGGGCTTGACAGGGGATCTCAGGCTGTGTCCCCCACCTGGTGGGGCTTGACGGGGGACCTTAAGGCATGCCCCCCCACCCCAGTCTGGGCTTGGGGACCTCATGCCACACCCCCGTCCTGGTGCCGGGCCAGGGGACCTGAGGCTATGCCCCCTGCCCGGCAGGGCTTGAGAAGGGTGGGACTGGCCGGGTCTGAATCTAGCCCAATTGGGGGGGGAGTGTGGCTGGGTCTGGGTCTCACACGATTTTGAGGTGCATGTGGGTGGGCGGGTACTTGACTCTTGGTCCCATGGTGCGCCCCAGACTCTGACAGGAGGAAGGTTTTCATATACATTTTACTAATTTTCTTTCATCTCTGACACTTCTATTATAGAGAAAGGGCAAATAGCAATATTAAATTATTTCCTCTAATTAATCCCCTTTTAATGTGCACGAATTTCATGTACCCGGTCACTAGTATATATATAAAAGGCTAATATGCAAAGTGTCCCCTTGGGAGTTCAACTGGGAGATCAGGAGTTCAATCGCTAGCTATGATGTGCGCTGACCACCAGGGGGTGGCGCGGAATGAAGGAAGGCCCTGGCCGGCAGCCCCAGCCAGTAGCTGGAAGGCCCTGATTGGCCCTGATTGCCGGCCAGGCCTAGGGACCCTACCTATGCAAATTTCATGCACCAGGCATCTAGTACTATAATAAAAAACACTGAATAAGTTATGGAATATAATGAAACCTACAATCTACTTCTAAAGTGGTTTATCAACATTATCTTTTAAGTGCTTGAACAAGTTGCCAGTAGAGGCGATACTAACTAAAACTACCACGAATATGCCAATATTTGTAATTGTGTGTTTTTCTGGTCAACTAAAACATAACAAGGCATGCCAGGTTTTAAAGGTGCCTATAAATACAAAGCAATCAGAGGCTCATTTTTTCCCCCTTTTTTGTTCCTTGAATATGTATTTGCTTACTTTCTGGTTCTTAATATATTTTTAAATAAAAAGTAACTGAGTAATTACTTGCTAGTTTAGCTATAACTTTAATTTGCACATTATTTTTTCACATTAAATGTGTAAATAAGGTGCTTATTTAAAATAAATGATAACCATTATTTTATAGTAGAGGCCTGGTGCACGGAAATTCGTGTACTCTGAAGGGTCCCTCAGCCCGGCCTGCGCCCTCTCAGAGTCCAGGACCCCTTGGGGGATGTCCACCTGCTGGCTTAGGCCCGCTCCCTGGGGGATCAGGCCTAAGCTGGCAGTCAGACATCCCTCCGGCAGCCTGGGAGCCCTTGGGGGATGTCCTACTGCAGATTAGGCCTGCTCCCCCCGGAGTTGGACATTCTTAGTGCTGTCGAGGAGGTGGGAGAGGCTCCCACCACCGTCGCTGCACTCGCAGCTGTCAGCTGGCTTGTGGCTGAGCAGAGCTCACCCTGTGGTAGCGCACTGATCACAAGGGGACAGCTCCTGCATTGAGGTCTGCCCCCTGGTGGTCAGTGTACGTCATAGTGACCAGTCATTCCAGGTTGTTCAGACATTAGGGTCAATTTGCATATTAAGCTTTTATTATATAGGATTCATGCTTCTCTGATCTCTTCCAATTCTTAGCAATGTGTAAACAAAGATTTTATATACAGAATTGTAATCAAAGTGTATACAATCCATACTTGGTTTTTAGATGATTTACCAACAACTAAAATTTTCATGTTCATCACTTTTACTGATTGAATGAAATAACATAGAATTAGTATGCCATAAATAGCTTAATAATCATTTCCCTATTGCTAAATATGTATGTTGTTTTGGGGGTTTCTGCAATGTTTTGGTTGTGCAGCAAAATACCTTATTACTTACACTTTTTTGGTTTTGTTTCCTTCCTTTTATGTTTTTCTTCTTTGGTACTAATTTTTTTCTTTTTTGGTATTAATTTCCATGAAGCAGATTATTTTATCAAAAAAGATCAACAGTTATGTGGCCCTCCACATGTGTTGATAGTTTGATTTTATAATTAGCATAATGAGTATTCCTATTTTTTTCCAAAGCATCAACAATGTTGCTTTCAGTACTTTGATCTATACATTTTCATTTTCTTATGTGATTATACTTAGCTCTTTAATCTAACTGAAATATATTAGATAAAAAATGAGTTTTCTCAATGTTGATATCCAAGCTTCCAAGAAGCAGTCATTTAATAATAATAATAATAATAATGACATTTCCCCACTAAGCCTTTGGATAAGAATTATGTTTTGAAATCTCATCTGATATATTTTTTCTTCTTGATAATATATTTTTTTAAATTTTGCATCCATTCCACCATTAAAACTGAATAGAGAGGATAATGTTTATTGCATAATTTAAGGGAGAACAGAGAGGGCAGAATCATCTTTTGGCTTCTTAGTTCCTGAGTAGATTTCTTTTTTTTTGAAAAATTTTTTCAATTGCAGTTTACATTGAATATAATTTTGTATTAGTTTCCAGTGTACGGCATAGTGGTTAGAAAATGATATGCTTTCCTAAGTAGATTTTTGAGATGATTATTCTTGAAGGCCACGTTTTCAAGAGCCCTGACTAGGAATCGAATCGTGACCTCTTGAGTCATAGGTCAATGTTCAACCACTGAGCCACGAGGTCTGGGCTTCCATGAACTTTTGAAAAGCTGTTTACTTTTGTCATATGTCCTCTACTCTTTTGTTCACGTCAAAACATGTTTTTCAGCTTTCCAATTTATTTTCTTTGTGGTCAGAGAACATACACAGCATAATTTCAAAGCTTTTAAGTTTATTGAGACTTGTTTTATAGTCTAACAGATGGTCTATCCTGGTGAATGTACCATGTGCACTTGAAAACAGAATGAATGTATTCTGCATTTGTTGAGTGGAGTGTCCTATAAATGTCGATGAGGTCATGGTAGATAGCAGTCACAATGTCAGAACAATTCAAGTATCTGGAAATTAAAAAATGTACTTACCCATGGGTCACTGTCATTGTTCATAGTATTTCAGAAACCATTTAGCATAAGCCTGGGTTGATCCCCAATGTGGGGTGTGTAGGAGGCAACTGATGATTCTCTTTCATCATTGATATTTTTAGCTCTCTCTCCCTCTCCCTCCTCTCTAAAATTAAAAAATAAAGTTAAATTAAAAAATATATGAAATTCATGGAAAAGCTTTTAGGTTTGACCCCAAAGGATAAATGATCAGATATTTCACCTGCTGTTTTATCCCCAGCATTCATGCTGTGTCAAAATTTAAAATCTTTGTTACAAGCTAGTTAGCCTAAAGGGAAACCCTCCTACCTACACTCCTACATGCATGGACACATAAAACTCATTTTCACTACTCTGTTGCCTCTATGCTTCTATTATCCAGAAGGCTATTTTTGAGATATGCTGAGAACACTCACATACCAGAGTTCATTGTATTTAGAAAAGCTGCTGCTCATTACCACAAGACCTGCTGTTGTGCTTGTTAATGAGCATACTGGAAAGAATAAAAACCCCAGTACATTTTCCTTTCACTACTCCATGAGAATGAAAAACAAAAACAAAAACAAAAAAAACAACAAAAAACTGAGAAAACAGCTTTCAGAACCTTTCCCATGCACTTGGGAAAAAGTTCATATTATCTGCCAGCTGCCTCCATAACTTGAGCTGAGTCATACAGCTAACGGGCATTGACATCTATTCCCTTATGTAGGTAAGAACCATGGCAGGCTGCCACATTATCGTGCCCCAGAGATACTGTTGTCTCTGATCAGCCTTTAACAAATCTGAAATCCACCATCTCACTCATCCCACAGCCCGTCCTCCCTCTATTCTGATTATCCTCCCACCTTGTCATTTTATGGATGTGGTTCAAAGATGGTCTGATAGCTGAAGTTTAGGTTAGGCCAGTGGTCGGCAAACTCATTAGTCAACGGAGCCAAATATCAACAGTACGACGATGGAAATTTCTTTTGAGCCAAATTTTTTAAACGTCTTCTAACGCCACTTCTTCAAAATAGACTCGCCCAGGCCGTGGTATTTTGTGGAAGAGCCACACTCAAGGGGCCAAAGAGCCGCATGTGGCTCGCGAGCCGCAGTTTGCCGACCATGGGGTTAGGCCAATGGCTCTGACACCTGAGCATGCATCACCAGAATCACCAGGAGGGCTTGGTAAAATAGATTGCTGGGTCTACCCACAAGTTTCTGATTTAGCAGGTCTGAGGCAGATCCTGACAATTTGCATTTCTAGCTTCTCCCAGGTGACGCTGACACAACTGGTCTGGGTGTACACTTGGAAAACCATTGGGTTTTCCTGCGAAAGGAGAAAGAGAATGTTGAGAACGGTTCCAGGATGAACTCAAAGGATTATTTTTTTTAATTTTAAGAAGTTGACTGTCTAAATTGAGATCTTTCAAACCTTGCTGTACCTTTTAAGAATACATTAGGGTTTCAGAGGAAACAGGAGTTTGAGAGCTGGTGAAGAAATTCAGCCATTTTTCTTTTCTTTTTTTTTAGGTACCCCATTCCTAACAAATGCATCAATAGCCTTCAGGCTAGTCTAAATTAAGGTGCTATCCTACGGGCTGGGTTGCTTCAACATACCTGTTCTTAAGGGGGTAGGAACCATCTATCCCTGTGGCTCTCAATGTGTAGTTACTAGACCAGCAGCAGCACATGCCCTGGGAACTTGTTAGAAATGCAAATCCTCCTGTCCCACCCCAGACATGCTGTCAGAAACTCTGGAACTGTGGTCAGCAATTTGTAATAAGCCCTCCAGGGGATTCCAATCACACTCCAGTTCGAGAACTAGTAAACTAGCCCAAAGCTATTTTACCTTTTTTAGAGACCTGATCAGAGTTGCTCACCATTCTGTGGTCAACACCCACAATTTGCTGTTACAGAGCCTGGCTAGGCAATCTTCATGAAATACTTTTACGAGAAAAGTATTTTTGCTTCTTTTACAAACAAACAAGGACCATTTTGTAAAGTGTGGACCCACCTTCTATTGGCTGTTTCAGAGAATGATACAATCAATTATGATGCATTTCTACTTGGTGCATTAATCCAAATTCTTACTAAGTAGCAGTCAGGCTGTGATCCCAAGGCTGAACTTTTAAAGAAGGTATAGGAATATGTTAGATGAATTTATAATCAACCCTTTAAAAGGAATTCTTTTTTTTTTTAAAATATATTTTATTGATTTTCCACAGAGAGGAAGGAAGAGGGATAGAGAGTCAGAAACATCGATGAGAGAGAAACATCGATCAGCTGCCTCCTGCACACCCCCCACTGGGGATGTGCCCGCAACCAAGTTACGTGCCCTTGACCGGAATCGAACCTGGGACCCTCCAGTCCGCAGGCCGACACTCTATCCACTGAGCCAAACCGGTTTTGGCTAAAAGGAATTCTTAATGCACAATCCGTCCCATTTACTGAACACCATTTCTTGCGAAGCTATGCATTGTGAGGAATGGCAATCAAAGATAGATATGAGAAAAATAAAACCCACCTCCTTTATTGAAGACATAATGGCCCAGAAACTAGTCCTCAGACCTTGCCCCACACCTACTGAGTCAGAAACTCAGTGGGGAGGTCTGGCCAGCAATCAATTTTAAGTCCTTTGGGTGATCCTGATGCATGCTGGGAGTTGAGGACCTGCAATTTAGCCTAATTATTTTACCTTTCTTAGGTCACAAGCAACTCTGGGAATCTGATGAAATAGTCCTGCATTTGTTGAACTTTGGGTGATGTGAACTGTGAAGTCCCAGTTTACGGACTGATCTTGTCCAGGCCCTTATTTTACAATTCAGCATAGTAAATACTGAGTTTAAGTGACATGCTAATTAGTGAAGGGACTGATTAATGACAGAATGGTGCCTCCAAGCTCAGGCCAAACAAGTACATCTCTCCACTCCTCTGCTTGCACAGCAGATAAAGCAAAACGTGGAAGTTGTACAAACAATTGAAGCCACAGTAACTATTTTTTTGTTAATCCTCATCTGAGGATATTTTCCCATTGATTTTTAGAGTGGAAGGGAGGGGGAGAGACAGAGGAGAAACATCAGTGAGAGAGACACATTGATTGTTTGGGAACCAAGCCTGCAGCTGAGGCATGTGTCCCTGACTGGAACTGAACCTGGGACCCTTCAGTCCACAGCCCAACGCTCTATCCACTGAGCCCAAACGGCTAGGACTCCCAGTAACTTACGATTTAATAAAAAAAAAACAAAAAACAAAAAAACGGTGTTGTCCATACAAAAGAGAAGGCAGGGAATGATTTTCTTTTTTGTAATGAGTGCCGAGGAAATGCTTGTGTTCCAAAACCATCTCTGAAAAAGAGATGTGCCTAGGAATCATTCTCTCTGCCAAAAGAGAACAGTGCAACTTTTTGGCTAATTAAAAAATAACATTCTTATGTCTCATATGTTCTTGCTGAAAGAGCTGGTTATTGCTGTTGGCAGATTGACTGTATCTACTTAATCTCTTACCAGAAAGGGAACGAAATACAAAGAACAACAAAAGGAGGTGAAGCAAAGTTGAGTAAAAGGCATGAACACTTTACCGCTGCATCCATTTTAAGCACAGGCAAATGAATGGACACTGTCAGAACTCAGGATAATGCTTTACTGAAAGGGGGCTTCTGAGACTGCTAATGTTCACGGCCATTTGTTGCTGGTTAGACAAGTGTGCTGTTTCTATTCAATACATAAGCACAGACTAGGCATTTTTCTCTGCTTCCTATCAAGTTAACACACACACACACACACACACATACACACACACACACACACACATACACACACACACACACACAGGCAAGGTGTAGAGCTTTAAATATACAAAGTCTAGCCTAAAAAGGTCCCACCTATTCCCCAAGTGGAGGGCCATGGCAGTTTAGGGGCATCTCTCAGGATGGACCTTAAAATCTACCATTTTCAAAAGTACAGAAAGAGGAGAGAGATCATTGCTATTAGCTTGGAGCTGAGGTCAGAGATGCTGAATCAGCGGAGCTAGGAACACATTGGCTCACCCCAGATGATTCTATGGCCATGCAAGACCCGACCTGTTTCCAGACTGCTGGTTTTCTTGGCTTGAAAGTCCCCTACAATTTTACAAATGGGATCTGCTGAATTCCAGAAGTTTTACTTTCATATTTTTAGAGGTTAGCAGATACATTTTTTACTTCTTATCGAAATAATATTGCCTTGGACTATGCCCCAAATAGGTATAAAGTGCATTCAAATGTATACATGCAAATTCAGTAAATAAAATATTGTGTTTAAAATAGTCAAATCCTTTGATCCACATCACATTTCTATCTTTTTTTTCTAAATAATTACAGGTGAACTAAGATTTAGGTAGTATTTTAAGTGATTATTTTTAAAAGGAAAAATTAGAAAATACCTCCTATTGAACAATAAAGTAATAAAGATTATGCCTCATCCATACCAAGAACAAAATGTACTTTAAAAACATGCTTTTGAAGAATAGTTATTGATATAGTAAAATGTTAAAGAATATTATTTAATAAAGAACAGGATATAAAACATATAGTCGACTTAATTTTTAAAGAATTAAGCAAATTATATTTGAAAAATTTATCAAGATATTTCTGACATTGTCTTTTACTGCTTTGTTTTAACATTAGGTGAAGATTTTAAAACTCTCCAGGAACTATTTTAGTATGTACTACACTCTGGTAGCCAGCCTCTGAAATGGCTAGTATTATGATCCATTATCCCACCTCCTGGTATTCATACCTCCTGGAGTCCCTATCTATGTGGTACCAGAGCTGATCAATGAGGAATAGAATATGGCAGAGATGTTCAATCACTTCCAATGTAAGGTTACTAATGATGGCTTCCTTTCCTCAGACCATTCACTGGGGGGAAGCCACCGGTTAAGACATGAAGACACCCAGGCAGCCTAAGTAGAGGACCCTGTGTTGAGAGACTGAACCCTCAGGCCAGAAGTTAGCAAGGAAGTGAGGCCCATCAATCACCACTGTCAGCCTGGAGGCAGCGCCTCCAGATGACAGCCGTCCCAGCCCACAGCTTGACTGCAAGCTCGGGAGAGGCCCTGAGCTACAAATTACCCAGCTGAGCCACTCCTGGATTCCTGGCCCACAGAAACTATGACATGGTAAGTTGGTTGTTAAGCTGCTAAATTGGGGATAATTTGTTACACAGCAATAGAGAACTAATGTAACTAGTTTTATAGCAGAAACAGTTCCTTCTAAAAAAAAAACACAGAGAAAGAAAGCGCTTTGGGTTTGAGGATTCACTAAGTCCTTGCTATTTGAGTAATCGTCCCCCTCTTGGCTGCTTACTTAAGGTCACTATCAAGTTCTGTTTGGAAAAATACTCTGTGCTAGAAAATGTTAAATATTTAGTATTCTATAATTGCTAAGTTTATAGATTAGAAGAAGATTTTCCAGATGTTTATTCAATAGCGGTGCCGGTTTTAAAAACTTTTGTTTAAACTGTAGAAATTTCTATTGTCATCAAAAATAATTTGACAACAGAATATGGAAAAAAAAGCAGATATAGACGCTAAAGATAGGAAATTTAGTTCCGTCTCAGTCACCAACTCTATGACCTTGGTCACCTTAGAAATTATGGGGCAAAGTCAAATATCTCCCAATGCAGTAGCCTTCTTACTTTTTACTCATAACCTCCTAAAATAAAGGAAAACCCTCGTTGGCATATAAAATTAAATATAAATATTAAAAAATATAAAACATAAAAGTTGACATACAATTGTTATCATAAATTGAATGTAATTTTCAACATTTTATCTTTAAATATATTTTTGTAAAAATATTAGCTCAGCCCTAACCGGTTTGGCTCAGTGGATAGAGCGTTGGCCTGCGGACTGAAGGGTCCCAAGTTCAATTCTGGTCAAGGACATGTACCAGTAAGGGATGTGCAGGAGGTAGCTGATCGATGTTTCTCTCTCATTGATGTTTCTAACTCTCCATCCCTTTCTCTTCCTCTCTGTAAAAAATCAATAAATATATATTTAAAAAAAAATATTAGCTCAAATGTCATCTGTGTAGGAAGTCATGTTAGGTAAAGAAATAAAAGTTCTGAGAATATAGGCCCAGATTTTTATAAAGCCATTTATTTAAAAAAACTGGTTTGTCAAATCACATACACAAGCAGATACACAACTACCAAAGTGGCCCTGTAATAGACACCAGTGGGGCGTTCACCACACAGTACCTGAAAAATACAGCTAAAAAAGAGGAGTCTGTTGAGTAATTCAGATTCCTACTGGACTCCTGGTTGAATGGCTTTAAGTTAGCATATAGTGAGTGAGAGGTAGAGTCCCAAGTATAATAGCTGATGCCTCAGGGCTCCATTTAAAAACAAAACAAAAACAAAAACCATTTGCCCCCTCTGCACAAGGGAAACCTATCCTATTTTTTTTCCTTTGTGAAAACAAGCCACGTTTCTCTTCTCCAATGGTTCAGCATTCCCAATCCAAGTGTTGTGTGATGACCTAGGCATTGTGCTTCTGTGGCCATCTAATTGTCCTCACCTTCCGATTCAGTTTCTAGGAGAGAAGAAAGGAAAGTCACGATTGTTATTGTTTTCTTTCTTTTAAATAAGGCCAGGAGAGTCTCTACTTCACTTCTCTCCCCTGCACCCCTCCTCACTCCCAAGACATTGCTGTCCCAGGTATCCATTTTCTAAGTAAGATAGTTAGGTATTGAGGGCAGGTAGCAAACTTTTGTTCCCTTTGCTTTGAAATGAACTTGGCCTTTCTAAAAATGCAATATCCTTATCAATACTTTTAGAGAATATAACTACTTTCATTTTTAGAAATCACCTAAAATAAACTTTTCATTCTTAGTTGCATTTAATCTCATACATTATCCCTACAATTTGTGTTCCCATTTCAAGTATCAGTCAACTGGTAAAGGTGCTTATAAAAATCTATATAATCCCATAATGTGTGATTAAAACAAATGTATTGTTTTCCCTTTCAGACCTAATTATTTCTTCCTCTTTGTTCTCCATTAGAGTGGATAATTTAAGAGGGCCGTTTCGTTTTTTGCCATGTAGAAATTTTCATTGCCTTGATTCAGAAACAAAGGCTAAGATGTAGGCTGAGGGTTTGATATGGAAGACACTTCAAGAATTTTAGTTTTAGGAAAGCAAGAAAAATCTGTGGAAGACCAGCTGTCTTGAATTATAAGGAGAAAGCATTTGCTAAATGGCCACCAAAGCTGTTAAATGGAATCATACCTTCTTCTGCGTTTTGCAACCACTCAACAAATTTCTTCATCTGGTCAAGAAAAACACTTTTGCCTTTGGCCACGTGTGCTTCTTTGTACCATTTCAATATCGCTTCTTCACTCAGCACATCAGCTGCGATTTCAAATCAGAGATTTCAGTTACTACACAAATGTCATGTTTTAAAGCAACTTCCTGTCATATACTTTAATAGAAAGCAATCACTTTAACATTGAACGCTCTGTTATAAAAGAAATCCATACCTGAAACTTACTAGAAGACTGGAACCAAGCTCATTTCCATATAGAACAGTGGCATATTTTGGCATTTTAGCTTAGTAAGTAGTGATGATGATGATACCTCTCATCAGTCATGATATAATGCAGGCCTAAATGCAAGTCACACTGGGACTTGGAAACCTCTTAAAGTCCAAATTTGCTGGTAGGAAACAGTGTAGATATTTTGTGATTTTGCAAATGACTCAGCAATGTCAGCATCTCAGAACACTCTGGGTCCTGCCAACTTCAAACAGATCTTGATTAAGCAGCAACCTCAATGACTGGACTTTTAAGGGGATTTACTATTTTAGGAGAAAAGAAGGGCAAATAAAAAAATGTAGACAGGATGCAATAATGATATTAATAATTAGATATAAAGATGAGCTTCCTAGGTGTATCATGAGACCAATACACACATAATCCAAAGTTCTACACTCACCCTATCGCTAAATTACTAATGGATTTTCCTACAGCATCATATTCTAAACTGCAATAGTAATGTTTTCCTTGTACTCTATTAAGAGAAAAACAGAGACATATTAGACCAACTTTCTACAGGTTTCTAACAAAAAGTATCATCTATTACCTATCAATTACCTAAAACTAAATTACACAAATATGCCTTGATACCATCAAGTTATGGTTAATTTAGAAAAATGTAATGTTAAGAATGGGAAGGGGGATATCAAAATAATAGCATATATACATTACCAATGATCTTATGGGATGGTTTTGGGGGTTTGAGTGGGAAATGAGATGCAAAGCCAGTAAAAAGGATTTATTATTGTCCCCGATACCTATCCAATCCATTACAATACTGATAAATCACTCTAATGATGTATTTGCAGTCAAAATATAATTTTAGCTCATGAAAACAAGAGAGATGATTGGATAATTTTTATTTAAAATATCACATATTTTATAACATAACCTTATTTTTCTAAATTAATAATTGGCTCTTGTATTCAACTGAGGAAATCAAATTGGCTAAAAATGCACACAATTGGTCTTAAGACAATATAAGGTTTTTATTTATTTTAATAATTAAATATACTACATTTTGGGAAAGAAAGAGGAAGTCTGGATATAAAAACTGGATATAAAAGATTGAATCAGGAATCCTGTAGAATTACTCTTAGCTTCTCCTCTTTTAGCTTCTTCTGTTCCCAGCTCCACATCATCCACTCACAATGATGAGAAAACTTCCCCACCCACTTTCCATCAAAACCTAGTTTTTCTAGAGGCGAGGAGCAGGTAGTTTACAGCCTGCGGAAGTGACTTGTTACTGTGCAAGAATGCTTTACAGAGATTTTTCAACTACTTAGCTTAAACATGGATTTAAAGTCTCTTTTATATAATCTATCTCTCTCACATCTTCAAGATGCTGGATTTAGAACAGCCATCTCCCAATTGTTTGGATCATGCTCCCCTATGAGACAGTTTTGAGCATGTACACCCAACATATGTATATTTTTCAGTTTGTAAACTGTATGTATGTCCTATAGAACTATTATTATTAACGTCATAAAACAAAAAATAGAATTAAAAATGTGGCAAACATGTAAAGGGACATTTTATTTTTTCTCCTCATTTTAATGCATCTGATACAATGTATATGTTGGAAAGCTGGTTAAGACTGTAGTTTAGTGATAGTATTTGGGGATTTCCTTCTGACGTTCAGAGCTCATTCCTGTGTTTTACTGCCCCCCAGAGGCTGAAAGAGGCCATGCATCTACTAAAACACTTGTCAAGGACAATTGTGAAAAGGACACTCAATGATAAGTAAAACTTACCAGATGTATTGTCCATTAAAAATCAGACAGACTGTGTAAAGTTGAGTTTGTAGAAGAACCTAAGTTAGTAATAAATACCTGCTGCTAGACTAAATTTCTAGTATCTGGGAATAAATAATAAACACGGGACAGAAGCAATCACACAGGGCAACTTATGAGGCAAAGCATGAACATCATTTAAGAAGAAATTCCACTTTTGTTTAGTGAAAAGTCTAATCTAAAAAGGAAGGAAACTCCTTGAGAATGAAAAATAATGCAGATTTTTTTTCCTCTAAGGAAGAGTGGAGAAGATTCAATTAAAATTGGAGACTAGAGGATTATGCTAAGCTAAATAAGCCAGTGAGAGAAAGACAAGTATCACATTATCTCACTCATATGTGGAATCTAATGAACAAAATAAACTGATGAACAAAATAGATCCAGAAACACAGAAGCATGGAACAGACTGATGAATCTCAGAGGGAAGGCGGCAGGGGTAGTGGGAAGAGACCAACCAAAGAACTTCTATACATATATGTGTAACCCATGGACACAGACAATAGGGTGGTGGAGGCCTGAGGTGGGGGCAGGCTAAAGGGGCCAATGGGGAAAAAGGGAGACATATGTAATACTTTCAACAATAAAGATTTAAAAAATAAAATTGGGAGACTATAAAGTCTTTATTAGGATCTCCCAGAAATGCCTACTAAGAATATGTATCAATAGAAGTACTAAGAAAGACATCATCCAACTGCAGTTCCCTGAGATTAAAATACATTTTTCTCTTATCCAGACAGCTTCTTCATCATCTGTGGGGATATACCTAATCCCAGACTCCGCCACCCCCCCGCCCCCGCCCTCTCCCAGCCCTTTCCTCTCCCTCCAAATTAGCTTCACCTGTGAGCTGGGTGCCCTTTTCAAGGGCACCCACCACTCCTCAGCACTCTGTGGGAGCCTTATTTCAGCAATTGACATGCTGACTCTAGATCCTGGCTTCCTTCTACATTGAAATTCAGGAAGTCAGGGACTATTTAATTTCCAGCATTTGACATAACAACTGTCAAACTGTCATCGAGGATTACATTCAATCCATGTGTAATGGACAAATTCATTCACTTCAGAAAAACTAAGTAATTCTCAATCTACAGTTATAATTTAAATTTTAGGTTTTCATTAGGATCAAAGAGACAACACAGTAAAAATATTTTGAGAATTGCAAAGCTTTAGGCAACATTAGTTATTTAGATATTAAAGTTGAATACTACGTCATTTGGAACTCAGGAAATACAGGAATTTTATTAGAGATGCCACACTGGGGCAAAGTAAAAAATAATTTATTTTAAGAATGCTGGGAATATATGGTGAGAAGGCCATTTACCTTTCTTTAGAACAAGAACAAGAAACATTTTAGGAAAATTTGCATGAAGGACAGAATTTAACCTAAGAAATTTCTGCATGTAATAAAACCCACAACAGAAGTAACAGTGCTTGAAAAGTTGGTATTCTACTTTTCTGACCTCCATGCTGAGACTAGGGTACTTAGCTTCAAGAAGGAAGAGAAATTATTATCTAAAGTGAATAATGTGATGTTTGAAAATTAATGATAAATTTACTATTTTTCCTTAGTGTCTCAGAAATATAAAAATCCAGGTTTTAATACAGAAAGTAAATTTTCACTAAATGACCAATTACCATTTTTTTCTTTCATTGAGGAAAAGCATTATTGTAGTTTCTTCACTTTTATTACACTGTTATTTATATAAAATATTTTAAAATCTTTCAATAATGACATTCATTAAAATAACTAGGTTTGTCAAAGGGGACATGAGTAACCACATCCTCAACTATCTGTTGTCCTCTTGCTCTGGATTTATGGGAAGGTGAGAGAGAGAGAGAGAGAGAGAGAGAGAGAGGGAAGAAGGGAGAGAGAAATAAGAGACTAAAATAGAAAAGGAGAAAGGATTTTCATAATTTTAAAACCTGCATTGAAGCAAAGATGTTCCTTATAATAAATAAAAGGAATCCATATCACTAGAGCAAACAGACACAGTTTGGTAATTGTAAAGTGTATATGTGTGCATGGAATTAGTGTTAAGTAGGACCTTAAATATGTTACCATTAGTTCATGGGAATTTATTCCTTTGGCATCAAACACCTTCTAGGTGGTGGTCCAAGACCAATGTGACAGTACCACCAGGAAATCTAGTAAAATGCGAATTCTCAAACCTGATCCAGGACTTAGGGGATCAGAACCCCTGAAGATCTGGGCTTTTAACAAGCTCCCCATGTGATTCATTTGCAAATCAGAGCTGGCAAAGGAGTGCTTTAATGCATCATCAAGCATTTCTAGACATGCAAAACACATACAAAAAGCATCCAAATCCTTATAAAAGCAAATAGAAATAAATGTCTCTTGGTGCCTAAGTGTTCGTGGGATGAAATAAGGTCAGAGTAAAAACCGCCATTCAAATAAGGTAAGAAGGTAAACACAGTAACTTTCTTAGCAGTGGTATGGAACAATCACTCCTGGGGTTCCTGCTCTCAGGAGAAAACGTGTGAACATTTCATGCAGACAGCAGACTGTATGCATAAATCTGAAAATTATGCAATTACCTAAAAAAAAATGACATTCAGTTTAAACACCTCAGTGAGATATTTAAGTTTCCTGATTTCATTTCCAAAAGTAACTAGGCAAGAATAAAATGATGTTAACACTTACCTTCCTGTGTTCCCTTGGGCCTGCTCATACTTGTCACAAACCTTACTAACTTCAGATTACTTAAAAGGATTACAATGGGGAAGGATGTTGGCATTAACGGTTAAAATGAGAAATCTGAAGAAGAACTGTAGAAGCTCATATGTGTGGAGACTATTCCTTGATGGCCACTGTCTGTCCTGTGAGATGGACCCAGGCCAGAACTGAGACTGCTTACCACAACCCCCCACCTTAGAGACGATTGGATCACACTCAATGTTCATTTTGCCAACTACTCAGTCCTCTCCACCACCTCCTGCAATGTGCTGGTCCCTGGAATAGGCCAATGCCCTGACCTGGTCAAGCAGGTAATTACCTGTACCTGGTAGCACTCAGTACTAGTACCCACGACCATCCCCCTTTTCCCTATACAATTCTTTGGTAGAATTCATGTACTAATACCTACGAACTTGCCCCCCCGCCCCCCCGGAATCCTATATAATTCTCTGGTGCCTGCCAAGTGGCAGGGAGGAAATCCACTTCACTTGCAGCTGCCAGGACACACCTCCTAGGGAAGTTTCCCCTAATAAAACTGTTAATTACCAGCCTGGAGTGGCCTGCCTCTTTCTCCAGTCTTTCCCTGCCCTCTGCGTATGAAGGTAGATTCTCAGTCTTGGGGCTTTTCCCCTGGGTCTGTGTATACTAACAATATGCAACCTAGAGGTCTTACTGATGAAAAGTAGCTTGTTTATTCTGTTGTAAATGAAATACAACAATAAAATTAGGTGCTTCTACAGATGAGGCTCAACAACTATGTTTAAGTTTAAAAAAATTTGGTTAGAGAAACTGGTTGGTGGGGTTAGCAATTAAACAGCAAGGAAGGAAAATGTATGCTTAGGCCACTAGTTTATAAACAGTTTGACTTCTTTTCTATGGTGGGAAATACTGACCATCCATAAAGCCAATGTAGAACCCAACTCTACCAGTTTGGAAAAGGAGCCAGCAGTGACCGTGGGGACAGAATGCCCACTGGGTGGGGGGGCCTGCTTCTCTTTCTTGGCTGCTGGGTACCATAGGTGGGCTGGTAACATGAGCTGCAGGTTTGGTTTTCATAGGTCACTCTGGGTAACATTTAAGCCTTCATTTCAAGACATTGTTATCTCATGACTACATCCCAGAGGACCTAATTCAGATCTGGCCAGAGAAAAACATCAACTCCTGAACTTCAAATGGGACTTGCCAGTTATCACATTCTTCTCCTGATAAAACTACATAAACACAGACCAAAGGATAGTCCAGGATCATTTTTATATGCTGTTGGTATAGACTGAAATTGGTTAAAACCCTAGTATAATGGAATTCATTTATTAAAGGCAGTGCCAGTTGTCATGGCAACCTAATCCTTAAAAATACAATGAGAAGAACAGTAAATGTTAATATCTAAAAATAGCCATTCCCTTGGAAAATAGGAGAATGGCTGGAACAAATAACTAAAATAGAAAGTAAAAGGGCTAATTATTTCAGTAATTTTAAAGTCAGCTTTATGGTATCTGAAACGGTCTGAATATAACTTAACATTTTGATAATCACTGTTTTTAGAGCTAATCCTTGTAATTAAGAAACAGACCTAATTACTTTATGTAATTACATTTTTTTCACACACCCTCCCCCCCCCCCCCCCCAATAATAACCAGTTCATCGCCAGTTCCACCAATGAACATATGGGCCTGACTGGGCTGGTTCCTAAGGGCAGCATATATAGCATTTGCATCTTCTCTCTACACACAACGTGGCTGCCTCACTAAAACTTGCCAAGATTAGTGTAATCCCCATGTTGCCCTCTGCCTGACCCCCTGCTCCACGTCTCAAAGAACTGCACCAGAACGTGGACACACAGCGGTGGGCCCACGCGGACGGATACCTTTATAAAAGAGAACCACGATCTTCTGAAACGCCTTCATGAAGTGGATGTTGTCGTAACAGTACTCCTGGACCTTCTGCAGCAGGATCAGCTCTGACTGGCCTTGGGAGCTGAACACGGCCAGCAGGGGAGCGTATTGCTGCAGGAGGAGTGGGAGTGAAGACATTAACTTTCCTGGGAGGTACAGGCTGGACATACTTGAATCACAACAGTAACCTGGAGAGTTGCTTAGAAAACATCCAGTTTTTGGATTATCTTATTACATTGTGTCGGATCAGAATGAATTTTTTATCCCAGCATCTTACCAGCTTTCTCTCAGTGTACCTACCAAAGGGAGACAAATGTGAACTTCTGATGATAAATGCTGCGCTACTATGTCTGTCTACTGGATATTGTGAAAATGAGACAAGGAGTGAGGCTCTCCTTCCCGACGTTCAGACCCCCTCCCAGGTCATCTTTATGGTTTTGTTCATATTGCACCCTCTGCCTCAGCCTCCTTGGCTTGAGTCACTGACGGACAGCCATGTGTCCTCTAAGACCCACTCAGTTCAACAGTCATCTCCTCCCAGGAGCCTTCCCGGTCAATGGAATCTGCAGTTTCCTCACTGCTCTGCTCTCAGACACTGAGAGCTATCTCTAATTTCTATCCCAACCTAGTTTATACTCAGTAGTCTTTCACTTTCCAATTCAAGTATCAACTCTGAAGGCAGATCTAAGTCTCCCACTGTTCTTAATAGTTTTATAACGAGAAGACTATTCACAGAAGTAAAAACATACGTATCCATGCACAAAAGATATCTACTAGTAATTTACAGAGTCAGCTGATTTCTTCCACCAGATACTTTCTAATTCTAATGTTAATTTGTAGTTTACTTAAACAAAAAGGTTCACTAAGAATTTCCCTTGTGTAGAACAGAAAGAAAACCAATAGACAGTATTCTTCTTTAACTTGAAATACTGAATGACTGTTCTGTGGATTTTTGAACATTGTTTTTAGTATTTCATAGGCTCATACCTGAAACATTTTAGGTAGTGGAGAATTTGAAAAGAAAAAAATTAGGAGCTATATGTTTGGCCTGAGTCTGGGTGAATGAGGCTGGAACCTATCGGCCTTCCTGTCACACGCTGCACTTGGCCCACAGCAGAGATGTCCCTTATGAAGACCCTGTACCTTCAGGTGCTTGAGGGCCTGCTCTGCAACGAGTTCTTCCTTCTTGTTCCACTCCACAGCATTCATGATGCAGGTCCACAGCAGGCCTATCACGGCTGTTTCCGGGAGGTCATTCCTCTTCATTTCTTCTTTCACATAGAGCACCACCTAAATGTCACGGAAAAGGGAGTCGTCAGAATAATAGGCAAATGGGGAGTTCCCGCTCACCATCCTGGTTAGGGAAAGGTTTGGGCAAACATGCTACTCAGTCCCTCCCTTCCTGGTACTTATTGTCAGATTATAACAGGGACAGAAAACATGATGTTTTGTTTTCAAAGCAGATTTATTTTTAGTCCAAAAATTAATAGGCCTAGCTCTGGCCAGGAGGTGCTGGACAACAGAGAACAAGAGAGCATCTCTGCTTCCAGGAGCGACTCTTTTCCATGCAGGGATCTCCAGGGGCCCAGCAGAGTAGGGCTCACCTGAGCCAGTCTGACTTCCTCGAGATTTGAAAAAGGCAACCAAGCTATTAATTTTTACCTCTAACCCTCACCTTTAAACTCTTGATGGATAATATCTTGGGTTTAAATAAGGCCGTTGTCCACAATTCATTCTTTAGTTATTACTTTTGATGATCTCATGACCCATCCCAGTGAAATGTTAATTGGTAAATAAGTTATACAGTGCAAAGGCAATTTTTATACAATATGTATCAACGCAGCACCACTCAGCAGATTATTTTCCCCTAAGAATTAAGTTTAAATGTGTAAATTTATCCTCAAGTCCCACAGTACGAAATATGGGTCTGCCTAACTTAATTGCATAAAGTTCCCGTTAAGGAAGGTGAAGCTTGTGCCACGCGGTCTGCGTTACTCCTCGGCTCGGTGTGTTAGGAGTGACGGCGACCAGGTTTCTCACCTCCTTGATCGGGCATTCCTGAGACAGGCGCTCCTGCAGCTCCTTCTGCAGCTCCTTCCTGGTCCCCAGGGACTGCTGCACTCGCAGGAAGTCAGAGAGCTCCTTCAGTCCCGCGTCGGTGAAGTACTTAGCAAAGTGATCTACACTCTGTCTGTTAACGGGAAAGAGTTCCTGAGAGAGAAGAGAGGCTGTTACGCAACAAGCTATTCAAATTTCAGCAAACGTAGAGGACAATATTCTAATATGAAAACAGCACTCAGAATATCTCATATTTTGGAGGAAAGGACAAAGACTGATTTTAAAAAGAATAAATGTCAGGTATATTTTCCTCCAGTATTTGCTAAGCACCTTCTAAAATTAGGTAGTTTTTCAAAGAAAGAGAAAAACAGCTAAGCAACTTAGATAAACTAGCTTCACTCATTTTGACCATTATTTATTTTTCTTTTACTTTATTCAAAGTATAGCATGTGTAAATACAGAACTAAATTTGCTAACTAAAATGAACATCAGAAAACTTTGAATATTTGGATTGTTTTAAAGTAACAAGAAAAAGATTGAAATCATTAGGTAGCCAACCACAAGGTGTCCTTAACTATGAATAGACAGGTCAGTTTTAAAAATGCTGAGATGATTTGAGATAACATTAGAAAATGACATTGACTATTGTCATCTCAAGGACCTCTATTCACATTCTGAGAAAATGCTATTATTCTAAAACTAAAGAACCAATGCACGAAATTCGTGCAAGGGCCTTGGCCCTGGCCCCCGCCCACCGCCACTGTGGCCGGAAGCCTCTGCCTCGGCCCCTGCCTGCTGCGACTTTGTCTGGAAGGAAGGACGTCCAGAAGGACATTCGGTCTAATTAGCATATTACACTTTCATTATTATAGATACTAGCTTGGGGACTATAGAGAATTTTGTTAAATCTGTTAATGACAGTGGCTCTCATATTCATGGCAAGATCTAATCTAAACCTACTCTAGCAACTTTTCAGTTCATTACATAATTTTGTTGGAAAATTTAAAAAGAGCAATGATACCATTGCCACTCTTATTTTTACCTCATTTCCATTTTACCTTACACAGCTTGGCAGTCTCAGTAACACTTAGTCATGTTCTAATCCTGTGTGACTTTAACACCCAACTAAGAAATTCAGGCAATTTTCAAAGTTCTCACATTTTTCAGACTGCTGCAGTCTAAAAATTAAATCTAAACCTTTATGTTGGTTTGATTTGCATATATATGGTCAATGGCTATATAGCTCCAATAAACATCTCAGTAGAAAGATCTGGACTGTCTCCATGTATAGGGACATAAGCAGATGGCTTCTAAGTTATGGCTCAAGTTTCAATATTTTAATATCACCATTCCATAGTTTCCCTTGTTGAGTCATGAGTTTCAAAATGTTAAGACAGAGTTGGTGGGAACAATTATCAAGCACGCATTCATGTTAAAGCAAACAATCCATACCAGACTGAAATTTTGTCACTGACATCTGTGCTAACATTAAAAAAGTCTTCCAAATTTGGGGGCAGGGGACTAATTTGTTTTGAATTTCTGCTATGAATCAAGATGGGGTGGGTCATAACTGTGTAAAGTTGAAATTTTTATAGATGACAAATTGAGCCAACAAGATTAAGCAGTTTGACTCAGATTATGCAGCCAGAAATATTTAAGGACAGAGTTGTGTGACCTTAAAAATCAATACTTATTCCATTATTCTGTGCTGGCACTTAATATTGCATTTAGAAAGAATGTAACTGAGAAATCTGATCTAAAATTATGTTCAGAACAATATGTCACCAAACATATTACTCACGGTTTATATATGAACTATACACAAAGTCCTCATGAATGTTACATAATATATTGAATATTATCATTCAGATTAAACTGAGGCAAAATCTGTCTAAATCCTATCATGACATTTACTGTAGCCTGGTCTACTGTAGCCTTGCTCTTGAGTCTATTCTCAGTGCAACAGTCAGAATCACCCTGTTAGTACCCTAAATCGGTGGTCGCCAACCTTTCGGACCTCACAGACCACCAGCGGTCCATGGACCATCGGTTGGCGACCGCTGCCCTAAATCACATCATGTACAAATCTGCAGAGAATTCTTCAAAGGATTCCTATCTTTTCAGAATAAAGGCCAAAGGCCCTTGATGACATGGGCTCTGATACTCCTCTGAGCTGACCTCCTATGCTCTAGCTCTTACCAAATGCTCTTGCAGTCTCCAGCATGCCATGCCTCAAAGACTTCTATTTACAGAGATTTACCCCAAGTCTCTCAAGTAGGTTCCACGAGGGCAAGGAACTTTCTATCCTGTTCTCTGCTGGCTGCATAGCTTCTAGGACTGTGTTGGCCCAGAGCAGGCACTCATGCTGAATGAAATCTACTGTCAGTGGCAGAAATTAACTAGAAACTTAAATGTTCTTTTCTATCATATTTTAAAGACACAAGTAGGGCTATTTTAAGGCAAATTTCAAGAGATAAAGGAATTTTAAGTCATTAGAAATGCAATGAGACAGTTTTAGAATTGTTCCATGAATTGGCACCTTTGCATGCTAGAATATATTGGAAGAGAAAACCAGCTAAGAGACTAGGTAAGGAGAAGATGGCTGGGGTGTCTTTTAATTTTAGACTTTGTCCTAAAATTGTAAAAGCAATTTCACTTGTAGAAATCTGTCATTTGCACAGCTGTTGCTTCTAGCAGAAAGATGATAAATAATAGGGAGTAGATAGAAATTAGGAGGACAAAATATTGTTCTTGACTTTTTTGGGAGGAAAAATATAAAGATAGAGAAATCTATAATAAAAAAAGCATAATATGCTAATTAGACCAGACATCCTTCTGGATAACCTCCAGAGGAAGGCGGGGCTGTGAGGGCCAAGGCAAGCCGCCATGGCTGCAACCGGGCTGAGACTGATGGGTGGGCTGCGGCGGGTGGGCGGGGCCTCCCTCTGCGAGGGAAGCCCGGTCTGGGCCTGCCTGAGGCTGGAGGGAAGCCAGTGCCAGCAGCCGGGGAAGGAAGGCCTACTCTTGCATTGGGCCTCTAGTGAAAGTATAATCAAGTAATTGTGATAATGGGAGCTTTGAATGAACTTGTTTGCTTGCTTAAATAGCTTAGTATTTCCAATGGATCTTGGTATAAACAAGGACTGTTGTTTAAATTTTTATTTTGTCAACACAACGACATCCATTTCAGATAGGTGTTATTCAACTCTAACCCAACATATCACAAACGTCTAAATAGGTGGGCTCAATGGGACTGTACTATAGAAAAAAATTCAAATTTCTATAGTTACTAGTTAAAAAAGAAAGTGTTAGTTCTGATAAATGTTAACACTATGTCAACACACTTCCAAATTTGGAAGTCTGTTTTCTTTGAGTCTTTAATTTAATCATTTCCTTTATAAAAGAAAGATTAAATTGGAATTAGTTTCCATCTACCACAACATAGAAATAAGAGGAACCATGCTTCCACTCAGCACAGACCAGGCCTTTCGGTCATGCACTATACTGTAGCAGATGCTGCCAGGACGTGCTGGAGGATGAAGCAGGCAACACCTTTGTCCAGATAAGACTTACAAGCAGCCTCTTGTCTAAGTTGGCTTTTCTCAAAGAAGAGGTAACAGAGTTGGCATCTTTTTCTGCCATCCAGGCTTTAAAAAGCTTGACAGCAAATGAGGCCGCAATGCCTGTTTAAAAAAGAGAGAGTTTAGTTGCTTTTATAAGTAAAACCCCTAGTGATGATGGTCAAGGCAACATTTCTCATCAGGATTCTGGAAATGAATAAATAACTCCAAGACTTGACTTGGTACAAAGGAAACATGGATACATTTCTAGGCACAGTGCC
Organism: Plecotus auritus; assembly: GCF_963455305.1. Lineage (NCBI taxonomy): Eukaryota > Metazoa > Chordata > Mammalia > Chiroptera > Vespertilionidae > Plecotus > Plecotus auritus. Next base: position 174,053,157 of record NC_137775.1, on the reverse strand, counting down.
ATTCAGTGCTAAAAAGGGAACTTTTTCATTTTTGAATACTTTAAAAAAGTTATAATATTTTTCAAAGTTGGACTTCCTAATTCCAATCTAGTATAACTATAAATTATTTATTTTTGGTCAAAACCAGACTTAAAACCAAGTACTTCCTAGTGTTTTTGCCTGTATATATCACCCTGTGGTTCACCAATATTTCATATTTATAACAGTGATCCTGAGGTACAACAAAAAAAACATGAGACATAAAATTAAAATGTCAACATATCAACTAATCTGATGACACCAGTAAAAGAGAATTAGCAGCAGCAGATATAAATAGAGCTATAAACATGCATCATTTACAATTGTACTTTTTGTAAAAAGCATTTAAAAATATTCATGAATTTACACGGCCAGTGTTGCTCAGTGATGAGTGTTGCCCCGTGAACCAAGAGGTCCCCGGTTAATTCCCAGTCAGGGAACATGCCTGGGTTTTGGGCTCAGTCTCCAGTGAGGGTGTGCAGGAAGCAGCAGATCAATGTCTCTCTCATTGATGTTTCTATCTTTCTTTCTTTCTTTTTTTTTTTTTTTTTAAATATATTTTATTGATTTTTATACAGAGAGGAAGGGAGAGGGATAGAGAGTCAGAAACATCGATGAGAGAGAAACATCGACCAGCCGCCTCCTGCACGCCCCCCACTGGGGATGTGCCCGCAACCAAGGTACATGCCCTTGACCGGAATCGAACCCGGGACCCCTTAGTCCGCAGGCCGACGCTCTATCCACTGAGCCAAACCGGTTTTGGCTGATGTTTCTATCTTTCTATCCCTCTCCCTTCTTCTCTCTCTCAAATCAATTTAAAAATATTCAAAAATATTCATGAATTAAGCTATAAAAATATTAATGCTGTTATAAGTTGAATTCTCAATATTTTAAGGTATTTCTAAAATAGTTAAGTTAATCAGGAAACGACTCAAATCGATATCCATATTTAAATTGGGATTTATTTCCTAATATAAACAATCAGAGATAACTAGGAGATAGCTCTTCCGTGAAAACTTCAAATTCTAAATTAATGTTCCTTTTTTATAATGAAGAATTAAGGTGCAGTTGAAATATTAAGCTGATTTTTCTGAATTGCGGGCTTTATTATTGCTGTTGCCCTAAGCAGCCTCAATGCCCATTTCCTCTTGCTTAAGAGAATTCCCATTTGCTCAGGCCAGGTGACTTCTACTAATCTAAGTCCTGGCACCACCTCCTTCTGCAATGATTAGCGTAGTGACCTCAGCTGAAGCTTATCTGCCCAAGGCATCCCCCTGGCAACTACTACTGGGCTGAAACTGATCAAGTGGCCAATTTCAGCCAATCAGCTGAAGTCAAGATAATTTATTTTATTATCCTATATCCACTGAACCTGACTGGGAAGCATGTGCCACACATAACTGCACCAGCAGACTTCTTTTAATGACCAGGAAACCATCCTTGGGATGAAACTGATGCTATGGAGAGTAATGAGGAAAAATGAAGGAAAATACCCCAGTCCTAAGTAATACTGCTGTTCACCCTGAAGTCTGCTATACTTTTTTGTTGTTAATGCTCATCTGAGGATATCTTTTCCATTGATTTTTTTAGAAAGAGTGGAAGGGAGGTAAGGGGAGAGAAACATGGACATGAGAGAGACACTGATAGGTTACCTCCCCCATGTGCCCCAACTGTGGGATCCAACCCAAAACTCTGGTATGCGGCAGACACTCTAACTACTGAGCAGCACCAGCCAGGGCAAGTCTGCCATACATTTATACTGATTGTTACATAAGAATTATGTCCTTATATACGAATTCGGGTCCCGTCTTCCAGTTACTTGCAGGTAAATACATTCAATTGCTCTATCATTTATGCAGACACTAACTTTACCAAATTTTCTTCATTTGAATAGCAGAGCAATGGAGCACCCTCCCACCCCATCCCGATTATGGCTATGACTATAATACATATCTTATAAGCTGGAGAACTTTATGTTCTAAACATGTTGACATGGATTTTTAATACTTTGATTAGTTCATCAAGTCAATATAAAATTTAATATAAATGTAGGCAATTGAATTGTTTAAAATGGCAGATGATGTAATCTGTGTTCTAAGTAAGAAAATAAAGTATGCTTGAAACCAGGAGTCCAACATCTAGGCTTGAACCTACAATATAACACTGCATTAAAACTGGCTCTTAAAGGGAAAGTTGGAGAAATATCTTTGTATTAGAGACTCTCTTGGGTGGGATGACCTGGTCCCCCTTAGCCATTTGTTGGGTGAGAGACTGGCAAAAAGGTGTGATTTCTTAACCCTTTCCTATTTAGTAAGCAGAGTTTAATCCTTTAATTTCTAAAGATGGTGGAGTATAAAGAAAAACCATGTCACTTTCATAGCAAAGGTATTTTTCTTCTCTTTCCCTACCCCCCTAACATTTTAATATAAAAAATTTCAAATATACAGGAAAGCTGAACAAATTCAACAATGAAACTCATATATACGCACCATCTAGATTCTAAGCTGTTAACATTTTGCCAATTTTGGTTTATCCCATGTCTGTCCATCTATCCATGTAATAATTTACTTTTTTGCTATGTTTCAAAAGAAGTTAGGTTTTTAATACAACCACAAAGGCAATCATTTTCTGCTATAAGGGCTAAAATAATCTGATGTAATTATATTTACTGTTTATATTTTGTAGTGTTTTTCTAGTGAATTCTCTTCAGGGAACTACTTTAAAATGTTATACTACCAACAATACAATTAGAGTCTGAAATGTTATAAATCTGAACTGCTTTAAGCTGAAAAATACAGAGAATCTATTCTTTCCTTGGAAACTATAAACCTTTTCACTGCAGGCATGAATGAGGCTGGATTTCACATTTATAAGAGAAAAATTTTAAGCTCTAAGAAGAAACAGATGTTTTCATAGAAACTGTTTTCATTTATTTTTAAATAACCCTTTGTTTTGTGTTCTATTATAACTTGAAAATCATTATCCTCCTACAAAAAAAAAAAAAGCCCACTTTTGTTTTATTCTATAACCAAGTAATTGTATGTCTGTCTGTCAAACTCTTAATGCCTTAACATGAAAGCTAAGTTCTGATGCAGCCATCTGGACTTTCAAAACAAACACAATCAATGTCTTAAAAATGTGCTCAAAGTGAACATCTCAGCACAAGCTCTTGAGGTAACAGCTGAGAAGCAAGGTCCTCACCAGGGAAATGGCAGCCTGGGGGCATTTGGGAAACTGAAGGGGCATTTTTGGTTGTTACACTAAAGGAGGCGGGTGCTACAGGCTGGCATTTTGTGTCTGAGGGCAAAAAGGTTAAATGTCCAAGAAAGCACAAATGAGTCCTGCACAATGAAGCATTGTCCCAACAAAATATGCCAGTAGCGTGTAAGTTGAGAAAAGTGGTTTGGACCAATTCAATTTCAGGGTATTTGACGAAGACACTGAGTGTTACACCAAAAATCCTGGTTTATTACTAGACTTTATTTGTCTTTGTTTAGATGTGCACATTTTTCATCTAATTTTCTACAATAAACATGTACAATTATCTTATTTTTTAAGACACCGAACATGCACATTCTCTTACACAGGGGAGGGGAGGACACTAAGAAGAGGTACTGATATTTTTCTAATATCTGTGGCTTTCCTTCTTCATCTGACAGGTAAGAAAACATGAGAGCAATTACCTTCTTTAACTAAGTTGTCGGTGAAGAGACTGGTGAGGATGGTGGGAGGAAGGGTGCCGTTGCCTAGCAGGATCCCCGACAGCATTGCCAACTTTGTCTGCTCTGTTTCGGTAAAGGCTTTAAGGAAGAGGAGAAGCTGTGGGTCAAACAAAAGAAACCATGTCTATAAAGCAAAGGACTAATAGGCAAAGAGCACACAGAATGCACATCCATGGTATACAACTCAGGTCCTGTGCAAGGCACAGACCTCACGCATTGGAAACACATGGGATGTTTGGTTACTGATTGGATACTATGAAGAGTGACTTTATCAGGCATAGTTCCTTTCTTCCAGTTCACTTACATATAACTATAGATAACATTCATGGGAAGGAAGAGAGACATTTGGAGAACAGTGTGAATAGTTACATAAGTAATTTACATTTGACTTTTTGTACATTACATAATGAGAGTAATGTTTTCTGAAATACATTACTGTCTTTCACATTTTTTCCCCACTTCTTTGGGTACCCCCCCACCCCCATCTACCTACTTTCTTTGGGTTCGTTAAAGCAAAACAAATAAATAAAAACTAGGAAAGGGTCCATAAGCTTTGACATCCTGCATATACTTTTTCTGAGTTCACAGCATATATACTCTTCAACAGAAGACTTGAGTGAGGAAGTTCTTGCTGCTCTATTAAAAATAACAAGATTCAAACTTGGTATTTCTTGGATCCTGCAGGTGTACCACCAGCCCTGGTGATGAGCTAATGGAGGACATGCGGTAAAGAAAAGTTCCTGACAGCTAAGAGGCTTCTGATGTGAGGTGGAAAGAGCAATTTTGGAGAAGTAATTGAAAAAGTAACAATCCCAGAAAGGCTGCAGGGAAGCCAAGGCCCTCCTCATTCTGAACCAAGAGTACTGAGTCTGTGGACCACTCCCCATTGCTCCTGACCCCCTCCGCCTAGAGCTTTGACTGTGTCCTCGGGCTGTTTCCTCCGTTTCATCAGTTCTTAGGCATGCGACTCAGCTCCCCAGGGCTCAATATCACCATCCGGCCCTGCTGACTTGTTCATTACTTGGCTCCAATGAAGTTACTGGCACCAATATAGGCTTAAGTGCCAATGAAGTTCCATTAGTTCTGTGTGGTGGGTATGGCAATATTAATTTACTATCCCCAACAGTTAAAGGATTATTACATTACAGAGAGGTTATGTGACTCTCCAAATATTTATACCAGTATTGTGAACAAGTGGCAGAAATGGAATCAAACCAGTCCATTTCACCTCAATTTATGCCTGTTCAAGTGTTGAATTAAAATGAAGTCAGCTTCTAAGTTCCTAAGAAAACAGGAGTGAGGGATGAGAGCATGAATGGCTAAAGCTCCAGGGAGCTCCAGAAATGGGCAGGGTAAACACTGACAAAATCACAGACACTTTAGATCAATCTTGAGTAGGATTCAAGTGAATAATGTGAAATGGCTTCCAAAATAAAAATGTTAACACTACGTGCTTAAAGACATTAATATAACTATATTCATTAAAAATGTTCCATTACAAAAAAATGGTGCAAAAGTTAGATCATTCTTTTAAAATTAATATTCACATTGCTCAATTCTATTAATCAACATTAAATTTATATGCTGCATGTATTGCAGTAGCATTTTTATTAAAAAATAGAATACTGTGAAATATAAATCATTCTTGAAAGCATATTCATTACATGAATGAAATAATTAAGGAAGTTTTCACGGCTGAAATGAGCTAAGATAAGTAAAAACATGAGTGATGTTATTAGACAAAGCAGTAAGACGTTTAATTTATCTGAATGCTTTACACCATTTTTTCATCATATTCATTTCTCTACTTAAGCACTCATTTTTCTAAGCATCTAGCAATATAATGGATAACATGCCTTTCCATTTAAATTTTTCATATTAAAACAGTAATACTGCCAGAATAAAATCTAACAATAAAGAATAACATAAAAAAGTAAAAAACCTCATCTCTATTCACACTCCTTTAGAATTCACATTAACTTTGATGCATGTCCTTCCAGATTTTTAAATGTATTGATAGGTGTCTGCATATTACAAATAACTAATGTATAATACAAGTTGCTTTTACTGAACTGTACATTGATAATAACTAAAACTAGTAGAGTGGACCAGATACTCTTCTGAACAGTTTATGTGTATTAATATCTACAACAGCCTTGATCTTTACTTTACAGAAAGGGAAACCGAGGCACAAAAAATTAAAGAGATTTGCCAAGGTTAAACTAGTACCAAATGGTTGCTCTGCACCTTGAGATTTCATTTAACAATCTATCATGGACATTTTCTCCAATCAATTCATGTGGCTAAGCCTCATTCTTTTTTTTTTTTTTTTTTTAATATATTTTTATTGAGTTTTTACAGAGAGGAAGGGAGAGGGATAGAGAGTTAGAAACATTGATGAGAGAGAAACATTGATCAGCTGCCTCCTGCACACTCCCTACTGGGGATGTGCCTGCAATCAAGGTACATGCCCTTGACTGGAATCGAACTTGGGATCCTTCAGTCCTCAGGCCGAGGCTCTATCCACTGAGCCAAACCGGTGAGGGCTCATTCTTTAGAATATTGCATAGTATGCCCCTGTATTGAGTTACCATAATTTAATTAATCAGATGCCCACCAATGCACATTTAGGTAATTTCTCAATACTGTGATGAACACCTTTAAGCATATAGTTTTAAGTATCCTTGCTGAAGGACTCATAAATAGAAAGTTGGGTCATTGAGAATATTAATTAAAAAAAAAATGATTTTATAGCCAAATGTTTTTCATGATATATAGAACCATTTTGAACAGGAGGAAGCAGTTAATAGCAAAATAGATGTTATGGTTCCTTTATAATTTAGGCAGATGTCTAAAACTGGAAACAATGACAAAGAAACATACAAATCTATAACAAGTTAATATAGTGACTGCTACATATAAACACAGAGGAACTACAAATTGGAAGAGGGAGCATGTTGCAATAACTGAAAAAGAGGTCTTTTTAATAAGGTACTACTATTTATTTCACTATTTACTGGAGGCCAGTCACTATGTTAAGCACTTTATATGTTACTAGAGTCCTGGTGCACGGATTCATGCACCAGTGGGGTCCCTTGGCCTGGCCTGCGGGGATTGGGCCAAAACAGGCAGTCTGACATCCCCTAAGGGGTCCCGGAGTGTGAGAGGGTGCTCTGCAAAGTTGCTGTTGCTCCGCAGCTCCTGTGTTGAGTGTCTGCCCCCTGGTGGTCAGTGCATGTCATAGCTACCAGGTTGCTTAGGCTTTTATATATATATAGATATGATTTTTTCCCCACAATTACCATAAGGTTTGCAATCTTGTTACAGCTATTTTGCAGATAAGAAAAATCATTGAGATTTACACCTATACATTATCTCCAAAAATGTGTTTTATCCCTTTTGCTAAACTGTATTTTTTAAATTTAAGAAATTCACTGAGTATTAGCTGCTGTGCAGTGCTATTTCACATACTTCAACTAATTATATCACCTTATTTTGATTCCTCCCTGGATATATTTCTTTTTCTTGCATATTTCTGGTTTTTATTTTAAGCTCTGTAAGGTCAGAGATCATATTCTATAAAACTGTTCCTATTGAACAACGCATGCTGTTTTATATTAAATATGCCCGAAAAATCTAGGTTAATCATGTATTTCTTCCTACAGGTATTAGCTAATGATTTGTTATACTCATTCATTCATTCAACAAACATTTAATAAAAAAATATCAACAAATAAGACATTACATTTGAATTTTTACCTTTTTCATTGCGTCTTCAAAAGCCTTTTCCAAATACTTATATCTCCTGATGAGTTTATTGAAGACCTAAACATAAAAGAGAACCATTCAATATTTTGTAAACAATTTTAAAAGGCAATAGAAGGAGGTGTAGAAACTCACTCAAACCACAACATAGATCTACAATAAAAAATGTGTATTTAACCATGCTCATGCTGTGATATGAGAACTATAAGCATTTCAAAGGAGTTATTCTGGCCTACGGGGAAAAACAGCATGAAAATGCACATGTTGAGTAAAATAAATTCATTGAAGAATATAACAGGTGAGCAACCAAAAATAACTTTGATGAAAAAGAAAATAAATAATTTAAGAACTGTGAGATGTGGAGATTGAAATAACTGAAATGTGCCGTCCATGTGGGATTAACATGTGATCACCTGCCATCCCTTTAGTACAAATTAAGCTATAAAAACAAATAAAAGTATTTCCCTGAAATTCTCTAAGTCATAGGCAATAAGATACAATCTCAAGAATGTGCTTAAAAATATCCTGTAGGAATTTGTTATGAAATTCAGTATTTGAACAAATTGGGAAATATAAATACAACTATTTTTAAGTAAAATATCAACCCTGAACGAAGGGGGTTACATATATAAACACATAGATGGTAGGTATACTGGCAAGGAGATCAGAGTTCAGGGGAGCTTATACTCTATGTAGTCAGAAGCATGTTTTTAGCAGATGAGCAAAAATTGTTTTTAATTAATGGCAAAAAAGGATTACTGACCACCACAATCCAGTTAGAACTCTCCGGCAGGGTATGCAACTGTGTCAGTGGAATTCTGGACTGTTTTTTAAGTGGAGTGATGTTTGTTATGGACTGAATGTTTGTGTTCTCCTCAAACTCATATGTTGAAGCTCTCTTAGTTGTGACTGCATTTGGACATAGGGACTTTAGGAGGTGGTTAAATCCGTGGTCAGCAAACCATGGCTTGCGAGCCACATGTGGCTCTTTGGCCCCTTGAGTGTGGCTCTTCCACAAAATACTATGGCCTGGGCAAGTCTATTTTGAATAAGTGGCGTTAGAAGAAGTTTAAGTTTAAAAAATGTGGCTCTCAAAAGAAATTTCAATCGTTGTACTGTTGATATTTGGCTCTGTTGACTAATGAGTTTGTCGACCACTGGGTTAAACGAAGTCCTAAGGGCTTGGCCCTAATCTGATAGGACTATAAGAGCCAGGAAGAGCACCCCACTATAAAGCTAATCAGCTAGTACCTTGACCTTGGACTTCCCAGCCTTCCAAACTGAGCAGTAAAATTCTGTTAGGCCACCCAACCTTATTTTGCTATAACAGCTCAATAAGACTATACAATGCTCTTATTTAAGTAGGGATTTTATAAATACTACTAGAGGCCCAGTGCACAAATTCGTGCATGGGTGGGGTCCAGCCGGCTTGTCCTGGGCCAGCCAGGGGGAGGGGCTGTGGGAGGTTGAGGGCCAGCCAGGAGGAGGGGCTGCAGGTGGTTGGCCAGCGGCCCTGCCCCTGATGGAACTTCCAGTCATGGGGACAATTTGCATATTAGCCTTTTATTATATAGGATTTTGTAACTGTGAAAATGATTCCTGCATCTAATTCCTTTCTCTTACATCCACATGATATATTCTCATCTAAAACTTCCAGTGTTTATTCCATAATACAGCCAAGATGGAGTCCAAGAGTAAATATTACAGTGCTGCCCTTTATGGGGAAAGAATAATGGCCCAGGCATGGGATTGAGGAGTATGATTTTTTTCCAGGCCTTTTTATCCTTCTTTCCCAGTGGAACTAAACTAGCAAGTAATACACCTTGTAGCTTGTGTGATTTAATTCTAACAAAAGTTCTGTGAGGAAGATAAGGTGGGCATTAATGTGGTATTTGGCAGATCCAGGAGCTGCTATTAAGTATGAGAGCAGGAACTGAATTCAGAAATCCTGGTCCTTAATGAACTGTACTTATTTGATATAACAAAGGCTGAGCGGGAAATACAAAAGTCCAGCTTTTGAAATGAATACATTTGCTTCAGTACACACCTGCTCAGGCCTCTGTGTGCCATTTACATACAGAGGAGAAGAAAGATTTCCTTTTTATCCTCACTCAAGGATATTTTACTTTTTCCATTGATTTTTTTTTAGAAAGAGTGGAAGGAAGGGAGGAGGGCGGGGGGGGGGGGGAGGGCGGGGACAGAGAGATAAACATTGATGCAAGAGAGACACTTCAATTGGTTGCTTCCCGTTGGCATCCCGACCTGGACTGGGGATCGAGTCTGTAACCCAGTTATATGCCATTGATGGGGAATCAAACCCACAGCCCTTTGGTCCAAGGGCTGACGCTCTAACCACTTAACCAAACTGGCCAGGGCCCACTCAATCCTTAGAAACTATTTTTAAGTTTTTATCTGTTACATGTTTCTTAATTATAAAAAGGAAAGAAATACCTTTGCTAAAATGCCATGTAATTGGAATAATTTTTTGAAGTTAAAATTCTGAATGGCCACATATCTCATATTAGTCGGCTTAGCATGCCTTTCACATTTTAATAACCAAAGTAAAGACAGTTTCTAGCATCTGAAATCCAGTCACTTAGTTGTCAGTAAGTCCTATGGCCTTTTTCATGAATACATTGAAATGTGTATAACAAGACTTGGTGATCTTGGACTCAACCACAAAGTTTAGTTGGGAATATGGACTTTTAAGAAGGGTCCAAGACAGAATCAGAATAGGAACACACCAATTCTAAGTGGCTAGTCATGCTGCCTTCAGCTTTAGAACATAATGCTGTTCCTTACATTCCTGCCACTCCCTGACCCTCACTAGGGCCTAAAGACTTAACTTTTTCACCTAACTGCAATCTAATAAATGCAGAAGGATATTTCATGATTTCAATTGAAATTTCAATGAGTTTGAATATGTCTTCATCTGTTTTTTTGGGGAATTGTATTTCCTCTTCTCTGAAAGGCCTACATGTCTTTTCTTAATAGGTTGCTTGACTTTTTCTTACTGACTTGCAGTTCCTTATTTAATCTGGATATGAATCCTTAATAGGTTTTATGTATCACAAATATCTTCCTACTCTTCCTTTTTAAACAGCTACATGATAGTCTCTTAATATGAATTACCAAACTTCACTTAATTATACTCTATTGGTCCACTATTACACTGTTTTTAATCCCTTGAGATTGTTATAAACAACACTATGATAATTAACACTGTATGCATACTAGAAGTGGAATTCCTGGGTCAAGAAAATATATAATTTTAGTTTTGAAAAATACTACCAAATTGCTCTCCTTAAACAATTTGGTCCAATTTATATACTCACCAGAAAATATATGAGTATTCAATTCCTCACTTCCCTTATGGGTGAGAGGTAAACATCTCGACCTTCATAATGTTTTGATGCCCATTGTCTTATTATGAATGCAACTGAGTATCTCTCAATGTTATGAGCTATAAACTATTCCTATTTAAAAAGTGGCCCTGAACCTAATATTTCCCTGAATCCTGTTCAAATGTTTCCCTTCTAACAAAACAACTTCTCCATGATAGGCTCTACCTGAGCATGGTTTCGGATGGTTTCATGATCTTCTTTTGCTGAAAACACACAGTGGTTGGTCATCTTGGTCTTGTCACCATCATCTATGCGTGTCCCTCCAGGGGCTAAAAAAGAGAAAGGTAATGGGGAGAACAGTTCAACCCTGCACCACAGGAAAACAATAAAAGTAGATGTCAAATCTAAGAGTAACATAACATTTCACAGAGTGATGTGCATGTAGAGATATACAAATGTTCTTATCTATTTGTTTCTATAATACAATGCAAATTGATTGCTCCATTTTAAACTCCCACCACTGTATATGAGATTATTGTTCTACATTCTTGCCTTCACTAGATCCTATCACTATAAGTCTGGTCTTTCCCAACTATATCCTTAATCATGACAGCTAAGCAATAATATTTACTCACTGAACTTAGTTGTTCTCAATGCAATTCCTGATGTTTCCCATATCAGGACACGGTTCACTTTTCAGTCTTGGTAATATTCTGTCGGATTCCAGTTTACCAACACTGGCATTGACCAAAGCTGGCTTTTATAGTATAGGTCTTGTTGTTCTGGAGGAGGTAATAAAACTGTTCCCTCCTCCAATCCAGCTTTCCATGCAAGGTTGGGCAGTGCATAGTCTGACTGCTTGCCATTTGGGTTTGGTCACTCTGTAGCTGCATTGGCTAGGAAAGAGTGTGCTTTATTTTCTCTCATCTTCTTTTTCCCATGGCTGATATGGTATCATAAAATAAATGGACTAGAACAGAAGAATGCCATTTTTCTAACTCAACTTTCCACAGTCCAAGTCTCCTCCTGTAAGTTTTAATGGTGGCCATTAAAACATGGGCTGATTAGAAGAACAGAAGGGGAACAGCAGGTATTTCTGTTTCCTGATTCTACTTTACTTTAATTAGAGTAGAATGTTTGAGTAAGCCAAGTTAGATTTCTATCTTTTATACACTCAACAAATATTTATAGATTATGTACTTGTACTGCCACTTTAAGTGTATAAATGCCTTGATTTAATTTGTGATTTTAAATCTTTGGATGAAAAGGTCTACACATAGCCAAAGCCAACTTTTTCTTGACCTCAGCATACAGTTTTATAAGTAAATTAGTTTTTAGAAAAGTCAGCTCCTTCAAGAGTCTATTTTCATTCAAATAATTATGCATAAGATTTAATTAGCTCTCTGTAATGAATTCAACCACCTGGACCAACATTTTATTAAGATGATAATCTCCTAACAATCCTGCACTAATAATTCCAACCTGGTGCAAGTTACATAACTGAAATGCCTGATTTTGAAACTACAGTCTTTTTTTTTAAGTGGCAATTTTTAAAAATTGCATTCTTTTACAAAACATTTGTTACACATTAATATTGCAACATTAAATTTTATTTTCCCTGATACTGGGACCAAAGTATTAATTGCTATTTCTAAAAATTTTGGTAAGCTTGCTGTTTTTCTCAAAGTAGAAGTAAAACCAGTGAACTATTTCTTGTATCTATTATTCAAATGGTAGAATTGAAATACCAAGGAAATGTTGCTTTAAGAACAATGGGAGAAGGTAAATATTTTTGTGGGTGGGAAGAAAATTCTCACATAGTTGATAAGTAAACAAAGTGTTTATATAAAAAGAATGCACCTGACTGGCTTCAGTCATTACATCATAGGTCTGGCCTCAGTAGACATCCAGTGATGTATGGCCTGTGCTCACAGTTGTACCAAACATTGTGCTCTACCCTCTTCTTGGATGTATGGATGAGGCATGAAGGAGTGAACCCTGGCCTGCAGATGTAAATTTGCTGATTATCATTATCCAGATGGTAAATGAAGCATTGAGATAATCAATGCAAAGCACACAGATAATTTAATACATATGTGGGGAGAGTAAGTATAGAAACCCAGGAGTCAAGTAAGAAGTGACATCCAGATGTTGGAGAAAGTCTAAATGGTTCATGTAAGGGAAAAACATAAAACATTTCAAGCACAACAGAAGGGTCAACAGTGCTGCCAGGAGGCACAGAGACTAGAAAAGGGTCCATATCATTGACTAACGAAGTCACTTTGGCAAGAACCAAATTTTGCTGAAGACTATTTTTGCATGGTATTTACCAGTGTGTCAATAAAAGTATATCACAATGAATGAAACACAAAAAAACAATAATCACATCAGAAAATATTCAGCTTTATAATTAATTTAAAAGTTTTAAATAAAAATATGTATCACTTACCTGACAAAAATCTAAGAACCTGACAAAATTGAGAGTACTTAACATTGCTGAAGGTGTAGGTAAATAGGAACACAGGATTTTTTCATTCATTGATTTGTTGTTCCACCTATTTATGCATTCAATGGTTGATTCTTGTAGGTGCCCCGATGGGGGACTGAAACTGCAACCTTGGCACATCAAGACGATGCTCCAACCAACTGAGCTACCTGGCCAGGGCTAGGAACATATGATTTTTGATAAAATGTTGACATTCCTTTTTTGGCCTGATTTTCTCTCTCTCTCAGAGAGATTGATAAGACACAGACAGACATAGATATTTCCATCTGTCAATTCATTAATCCCTTGCTAAATACATAAAGATATAACCAAATAAAAGCACAAATATGTGTATACAGATACTGATTACATTGTTGTTTATAATAATGAAAATTGGAAAGGAGTTGAATATTCTTAAAAATCAGTATGGTTTTAATTCTTTTTAGAATCATCCAAGGTGACACTCATGGACATAAAAGGCAAGAACATACTGCAGAGTAAATACAAAATAACATACAGTGTATCATATTTGTATACTAACCCATTCTCAAAAGTATGTGTATTTAGGTAGAGAAGGGAATTAACCAAAGTATTAAAAATTGTCACCTCTGGGTTTGAACACACTACCTATAGCAGCTTTTATGTGTGGATTTGAATTACCTACAGTGATGATATGAGATAATTTATAAACAATAACAACTATAAAATTAATTTGTTATGTAGTGAAAACCATCAGTACAGATAAAAAAAGGGGCCTGTAGTAAGTGGGGCCAAATACTGTAATAAATATAAGAGCTCAGAGGGAGAAATTAAAGGGTGAGTCTACTTCAGAATGAAGAAAACACAGTAGGCCGGCTTAAGCAGTGTTTCTCAATAAAAGGCACTACAGTGGGCTGGGCAGGACAATTTCTCATTGTATTGACTGTCCTTTGTATGGTAAAGCAGGTAGCATAGATGACCTCCATTCCTAAGTCTACATAGCAACCAAATCACTTCCACACATCTGCAAATGTTCCCATGGCAGTTGAAAATCAATGGCCTAGGGAATTTGACCACTCTAGTGATTTATGGCTACTACAGAAACCAATGATCAAAACTAAGTTCTTACTAAGAATAACTAAGAAAGAAACAATGGGTGGTTATAATACCTAATAAACATTCAGATCAAGATACTATGTCACTAAAATAGTATTCTGCAGCCTTCTTCCCTATTAGGTAAGTTTTTATTTTCCTTTTCTACCTATCTTTAATAATTTTGAGATATCTCTTTAATCCTTTTAGCTATAAATTCAGTTACAAAGATGTTTTAAAAACTAGATTTAAACTATATTTCTTAGATTATTTTACTTATGGATGAAATGGCATTTAGAGAAACACTAGCAATTATTTTTTAAATTTGTTGACAGTTACATTTTACTGCACCAAAAAAAAAAAAAAAAAAAAAAAAAAAAAGTGGGCTCAAAGGAAAAGTTGGCATGGTAATGGGGGTTAAATAAACATACTGGAATGATCCAGATGACATATACAAAGCTGTACTATACTGCAGAAATTATTCTTTCTGTGTTAAATGCTCCAGAAACTTTTAAGGATTAGGAACACATGGGAAAGTTGGCTTCTAGCTAAAGCCATTTTTAATGTCAACAAAAAAACCTCAATTCCATGCCTTTTTTTAATTAGTAATCATTTCACAGCCACATTAATTCTATTCCAAATTGTAATCTAGATAAAATTTGGTGAGACTCTCACAAATATAAACTTATAAAAATTCTATCTTGTAAGGAACTATTTCAATAGAATTAAAAGTAGATACACTAAGAAGATGCTATAATGCAAGGCTTACCAAGCATACTGCCAGCTACCAGGATATCGAAGAGTGTGTCTGCATAGCGACGATAATCTAGTCTTGAGCCTGTAGAATCCAGAAACTTGGCTACAGCTTCAAGGTCATCACCAGCTTCATTAAGCCCCTGGACAAGTGTATCCCTGAAGACTGTGGGTTCGAATTTCTCTTTTTCATCTAAAATAAAATAAAAATTATAAAATTATTCCTTTATTTACACATTACATCCCCAAATGCAACCATACTATGTTTGACATTGTAATTATTTAAAAGTTGAAGTGCAATTAAGTTTTTCTACTAGAATTCCACATTCTAAAACCCCTTGTTCAAACATTTACTCAAGAAATTTATTTCTGTTTAAAGAGGGCACAAAAATTTGTTAACTCTAATACATAAAAAAATGATTGATCATTTTTGTCATTCATAGAATGGGCCAATGTAATTCACTAACCCTAACTATCTGAGAAAAAAATAGAGTATAATATTCAAAACTTAAAATTTTGTTTCATCTGAGACAAAAAAAAATCCAGGGAAAAGCACCTAAAAATAAAGAAGACTATATATATATATATATATATATATATATATATATATATATATATATAAAGAATTCTGGGAGAGTGTTTTTCAGTATCATAATGAAAATGCCTTCAATATAATAATGTTAGAATTCCTAGTGTTTGTATTAAGAGATTTACTGGTTTCAATGGGGTTAACACCACAGCCTCAGAACCAGAGAAGAATTCATTCCCAGTACCAGTCAGCTTCAAGCAGCATATCATAAAGTCAGATGTAAATGAACTTGATTAATATCCATCATGAACAAGAGATAGAGGTCCTTTTGATGCTATAAGCAAAACATTACGCAAATATTGACTACAGAAAAAAATGTAATTTTTCAGATGGAAAGGAAGAGAATGGGAACTCTAGAGGCAGATTATGAGGAGCTGGAGTAGTGGGTGGATAACTGACTGACTCTGAGCAGGAGGAATTCACCGGCAGGGAAAGGAAAATGCATCCCCTACTCAGGGTCCAGCTAAAGGGTAATTTTCCTCTCCCCATACAGAAAAGGTCCCTTTTCCTGGAATATGAGAACATGAGCAGTAAAGACCACAAGAAATAAAGAAGCCCAAAGACCATGGGCTGTTTATTAAGTCTTATGACTAGCTTCCAAAATCAATTGAGGCCATCCCGACAATGACACCACAACCTGCTGGGATGTTGACTCTGGTGGCAGAATAGGCTTTGATGATCAAAAATTAGAAATTGAAGGCACTGGAAAATACAAGTTGGTTAATAAGGTAAAACCCAGACGATGCTACAAATTCATGCTGAGGACTTTGTTTTAAATCGAAGAGACAACTGAAAAGCTTTTTGTAAGAAGCTTTCATCCTCCAGTTATATTTTCCAAAAGATTTGCCAAGGAAGAGGAAAAGCAAAAGGAGGAAGACAGCATACCATGGCCAGAGATTCTCAACAGCAAGCAATTAGGTTAAAATGATCACTTACAGCTTGGGAATCTTGAAAAGTTATGAGGCATGATGGGATTAATAATTCTTTTGCAGACTGGAAAACAAATTCCCACCTGCTAAGGTAAGTGTCCATGTAGAGGAATACAAACTTCTTGTACAGGAGCATGGCAAGAACATGGATGGAAGTTTGAGGAAACAAGACATTTTACCAAAAGGGTCTTATTCATCTGAGATAATAGTATATGTAATTTCATATTTAATTTGAGGACAGGCTAACAAATCCTAACAAAAATATGTCATTGCTTCCTTGAGTTTCCATTTGGCAGGTCAAATCTCCCTCCAAGTGGGAACATATAATTAGGGCCTCAATTTATACTATGTTGGTGAATCACAAGTGAGACACGGAGGAGTTAGTCAGAATAACCCTTAAGCTGACATGGAGAAACGAGCCTATTTCTGACACTCAAATATGCCTGTAAGTTATCTAGATGCATTGCTTTCTCTGGGAATTATAGTAACTGGTTAATATAGCATTTTTCCAACCTGTTGATAATTGAGTGATAAACAACATAACCTACATTCCTCCCTGAAAGTCACTGAGGTATATAGTAAGGGAACAACTGTCATAAATTTCTAACCATACACACACATATATATTTGCACATTTAAAGCTTTACTTGATTAGTTGCTCCCACTACTTATTGTAAAGCTGAGTAATTTAAAGCCACTAGCACAGGTGTAAAGTCTCAGGGAGAAACCCAAGACTGTGGTCACTCCGGATGCTTGAAACTGGGTCATTTATTTCCTCTCCTATTTTCATTCATTTTAATCCAATTTCTCTACAAAATTTTCAGGGAGGTCAATTCAGTCATCAAATATTTCATTTAGCTAAGTATAACCGTGGTTCAGAGGAGAAACTTTCATCTTTTTAGATTCCCACAAACCACAATGGAAAACGTAACTCCTTTGAAGAAAATATAATAAATAAGTTATGCATATTTCATAAAGGAAAAGACAGTCTGAAAGGAGTTCTATATGATGCGTCCTGCCATAATATTGAATTTTGATGTTGAGTAAAAAGAAATACATTTTTTTTTGGTACCAACTTGTACACGGAAGAGCATTGGCTTTGCCAGGAAATAATTTCACATGGAAGACAGATTTTCAGAAGACAGCCTATCAAAATGACCTTGAAACAGCCTCAGTAGATTTTTCCTCAGCTTAACAAAACTGCCAACCATTTATCTGAAGTCGGCCCCGTCATAATAGCAAAAGAAAAGCCAGAGCACTATAAATCGTCAGGAGGCAATTCACTATTACAAAGAATATAAAATGAGGTTGACTCTATTTTTCTCCTGTCAGCAGTCTGGCACGAAATAGCTCAAGTGCTGCTTAAATCTCCGACAGGCCTGAGCCTATAAATCCAGATCAACTGAGCAACGATATGCAATAGACTGCGGGGTCTGAGTGCTCCAGCAGCAATAAGACTCAGGCACGACCTCGCCCACCGAATGAATCAGAGGCAAACCAGCTCAGAATTAGAGGACCTTTCCGGTTTAAAAGACTGCAAGACCAGCTTGCTTGTGGAATCATGTCTGCTGTTGTGCAACACATTCTTGGGCCGGCTCTTGGCTTTGGGGCTGTTACCGTGTGTGAATCAGCGTCACTAGTAAAGCTGCTAGAGCTGGAGATCCGATCTGAGATTAACACAGTTCCTCAGTGGGCAGGACATGGCAAACCTTTCTGCACCTCACAGTTGGGCATACATTAAATATTATCACATTACCAGGCCCAACCACACCTTAACTGTAATTAGGTTTCTGGACTATATTGTTCCTTAATTATGAAGCCCTTTGGAAATCAACTATGATGATCTTATCGTCTCCCCCACCCAAGACTGCTTTAAACAATAAAACAACAAATGCATGTGAGTTGTAATGCCTTGTATTGGTACCAGTTTCCAGATTGTACTGGGGAAATCACTTTGTTAGAGGACTAAGTAGAGGGCAGTGGCTTAGGCTATGCTTTTACTTAGACAGTTTATGGGGATGAGGCAGGGACTAAAAAAAACCCCCCAAAAAACAAAAACAACAAAACACATCGAAAGAAGGAGAGTGCAAACAGAAATACTGTACAAAATAACCATTTGGTTACGTTACCATTATTTAGTGGGAGCGTGAAGCTTTCTAGCAGGCAGCATTTACAGTTCACTTCAGCCTTAGAGCTACCTAGTGACTCTTGGAAACACTTCTCATCCAATTGACCAAGTGTACCGAGACTTCTTTTCTTTCTAAATGACTAGATTTATACTAACCCAGACACAGCACTGCAAGGGAACATCAGCAGCAGGTGCTGCCGCAACACCTCAACTGAACACGCCAAAGGCATACACTGCGGGTTATCAATTCAACAGTGTAGCACCTGACAACCACTAAATGGCATGATGCTTCATAATCAGCGATGAGGCCTTCAGGAAGATTTCAGCCATCATTTATCTTTGTACATGCTACTTCCTTAAATATTGTCAGTCACTTTCCTCAGGTTTAGTCAACACAGTAATTTCATTTGTTTTGTATTTTAAAAAGTCTCCCTATCAAGTATTGGCTCAATTATTCTTAAACCCAAGAGGATCTCTACATAACTATGCAAAACTGATTAAATATAAACATTTACACAGAAAAGATGTTAAGATGAACATAACATAAAAAGGAGCAGTGACGCATGTAAGTAAAAATTTCATCAGTCATCCTTAATACTCTTCCCACAAGAAAAGTCCCTTGAAAATATCCTGAGTTTTAAAGATATGTAGGGCAGTAAGTTTAATTTGACTCCCTAAATTCTGAAAAGGTAAAAACTCTTCCCTAACTTATTTTCTTGTAGTTGTAGCATCCTTGCTATTTATACTTTTTAAAAAACAACAAAGGAAGCAAAAAACAAGTACAAATGCTGATGTCAAAACACTAAAGTTAATCATCTTCATTTGAGAGTGAGGCAACCGGATTGGATATAATAATCCTCGTTTTGTAGATAACAAGACAAAGCTCAGACAAGTTAGATGACTTGTCCAAAATCAAACACCCAAGTGATTGGCAATTCTGAGGCTGGATCTCAGACCTTCAGATTCTCCATCCAGAGTTCAAAAGACTAGAATTGGTGAGGTTAGCTGGAAACAAGGATATAATTATAAATCTTCTCCACTTTTATATTTTGATTGGAATTTAAGCACACCTACACATAAACATGCCCCGTCCCCCCGCCCCCCCGCCCCCCCCCCCCCACACACACAAACCCACAACACAACCTACCCCTTTTCCGAGTTTTGAACCGCTGGCCTGTTAGCACTGGCTTCTGATGCTTATTCATAAAATTTCTGAAAACAAAGAAAATAAAGATTATGTAATTCAGTTAAGCAGTTCATATAAAAATGTATAGCTAATAAGCATAATCTCACCCATACTGAAAATACTTTAAAAAAATGAGATAATTTTAACTACTGAATTAGCAAGTTTTAAAGTTTAATAATATTTAGTGTTGACGAAAGACATAAGGGAAACAACCTCAGGCATAAACTTTGGCATAAGGAGAAACTCCATGCAATACTACTGGGAAGCATTTGTTGAATACCTATAAATATTTACATGTGCACAACCTGTGTTCCAGCAATTTCTCTGCTAGGAATGTGTACCCACACAAATATGTAAATATATTCTGTGAGCGTGTGTGTAGAAAGAATCAGTTCAGCATTGTTAGAGGCATAAAAAAAATGGAAACTTAAATGCTCATAAACATGAGGCTGGTTAAACTAGTTATAATAAGCCATCAAATGGAATTTCATGAAGCTTTACAAATGAAGGAATGAGCCCTGGTACATCTCCAATTATCTACCTCTCTTCCCATCACTCACTGTGCTCCAACCCCACTGCCCTTTCTTCTTCCAAGGTGCCAGAGCAGTCACCTCTCTTCTGGGAAGGATGCTATCCCGGTCAGTCCCTTGGTTTTCTCTCTACACCCAATCAAATGCCTCCTTTGCAGAGAGGCCTTCTTCTCTCTATGGCGCTACACAGTCCCTGCCATTTGATCATATCTGTTTGCCTCTGGTCTATTTCTTCCTTGAGGGTGTAACCTCCATACAGGTAGGGACTTCATAGGTTTTACTCTATAGTGTGTCTTTAGCACCTAAAATAATGCTGAGTAAAGAGTAAGCATTTAATAAATAATGCTCAAATAAGCTGTGATGCTCACATTGTCAAATGAGCTGTGCCAAGGCATTGCTAATGGAAAAAAACAAGTGGAATAAGAGTGTAAAACATACCTTTTTGGTTAAAATGGTGATATATATATATATATATATATATATATATACATACATATATATATATATATATTCCACTTTTCTATGCAAGCAAAACTTCAGAAAGATATAAAAAAAACTCCTAAAAAGTCTTATATTTGTTTACCTCACAGGGCAGAGATTTGGGTATTCTATATTCTCCTATTTGATTTAATAGACAACTAAAAAATTTAATAAATTAGCTTTGAAAAAAATAAAAAAAAGACATTTTATAAATTAAGAATAAGTTTGCTGGCATAAATATCACAATCTGAAAACATGTCTAGATCACCTAAATTATGAGAACTAAACAATTAAGATGTCAAGCAAATTATTTAATTATCTATCAGTGTTTAAAAATTGTGACTTGAAAATGTCCAGATTTTCTCCAATGCTTACACCATTAAACAATCAAGAAAATTTGTAGTATTCAAGTAAATTATTTATGTCTCAAAGTTTTAAAAAAATTCTTAAGCATGCAAAAATTATTATTCAATTTATTACGAAAACTTTCTTCACACCCACTAAAGAGAAACTTTTATTTTCACATAGAAAGCAATCTGTTTATCATTAAAAACTTTAATCATAACTTAAAAAATAAAACTAATTAGGAATAAGGTGACAAACGAAAACAGTAATATGGCTTAAGTAAAGATGATTTTTATCAATCCTATAAAGTGAACTTATTCCATCATGCTTTGCAAAATAAAGGTGATTAAGGCAGATTCTATGCCCTCGAAAAAGCACAGAGCCTCCTCTGGAGATAAAATCTCAACATTTACAATGCAATGAGCTAGGTGGGAAAATAGTAGTACAGTCCCAGAACAAGGGCCAAAAAAGTGACTGATTGCTGTATGTGTATGCGGCAGCAACTATGCTTTAAAGAGTTATAAATGTAACTGATGAAATCTCATTTTATTTGATAGATGTTGGAAATAGAGCTTCTAATGCATTATTTATACACACTGCAAAACTCTTTCATTCAGAAATTTCCCTCTTGGCATTTTCCATGGATTTACTCTGGATCAGCAAACACCTCATCGAGGAACAAGTAATGCATATAAATACATGTGTGTGCACAGACATGTGTGTGTGCATGTATTCTCCTTGTATTCATATCTCCCCTTAAACAACACATTTTTATATAAAATGTCTTCTTGTGTTAGTGACGAAAAATATCTGTTACAGAGCTGGGGTCTCACACCAGAGATGCAAAAACAAAAATAGGAAAAATGAAGAACAACTAGCCTGAAACTCTTCGAGTAGGTAAATACGCAAGGAAGAAGTTACACTTTGCCGAGGATGTTTATATTTTGGAATAAAAAATATTCTAAAAGTGTGAGCCCTCTCTAAAAGTTGTATTTTAGGATCCAGAATATAAACAATTGGGATCCCCCAATTAACTCTACCTTTGTACTTTGTTTCTAGTTTGCTGATAATAGAGAATTACCCCCACACAGCGCCTACCTATGAGGAAATTACTCCATTTTAAAAATTGTTAGCTCCGTTTATACTTCTTCAATTCTAAACACAAACCTTTGTTTCTTCGTAGCTTAATTATATGGCATTGTCTCACACCCTCAATATATTCTATGTGGAAAATAACACAGTAACCTGTATACATAAAAAAGATGGAAAGATTTTGATGTACACACCAAAAATTAAAACAAACAACACAGAGACTCACCTACTGGTATTGAAAGACTAAATGAAGATATTCTGTTCACCAAAAGTCTCTATCGTTTAGCTGTTACTATTTGGAGCAGAGGCTTGCTTTCCCTCTAAATTTAGCTCTCCCTGCCACATTATAATCTGCTCTAGTGAAGGTCAGCCTTTATAAGGCACTCACCGAAGAGAAGCCCTGGCCACAGAGGCAAGGGCACTCTGACTAAGAAACTGCTAGCTTTAACCTGGGAAAGCAACAAAGAAAGAGTCGCAAAGCCAGTTCTATCAGGCCAATGTCAAAAGCTTACTTTCATTAGATTGCATTATAATTTACAACTTAAAATCAACTAACTAAAAACACATTTAAAAAAATCAGCGTTTAACAGAATCTTCAAAGACAAATTTGTCTGGGGTACAATTTATACATCATGATTTGGCCTCCATTAAAAAAACTATCAGCCCAAGACACAGACAAATAAGCTCATGTCCCATCAAAATGGAAAAACTCCATGGTATAAAACATTATTTTAAAAAATTATATGTAAATTGTTAAAAACAAAACAAATTTAAGTATTTTACTTGTTATCTAAGAGACTAAATTTCTTAGATATTCCACAAGATAAAAGACCTTAAAAATAATAAATGAGGCAATCAATCAAAAATTAGAAAGTTAGTTACTCTATTAATGAAATAAACATTTTTGAATAAATTCCTATTTAAGTCCAAATTGAAAGCCTTAATTGAAAGGTTTTTAGGTCTAACAGATAAACGTCCCCCTATTTCACTCTGAGTTTTCTAACTGTCCTCATTCCTTTGTAGATTCCATCACACACTCCCAGCCAGACTGTGGCCCAGGAGTGACAATGGGCCAGCAGCACAGATGGGCCTCGTGGCAACTGTGGACTAATTCTGCCCGTTGTCCAGCCCACCCTGAGAAGACTGACCGTTTGCACGTTGTCTTGCCTGACAGTCTTCATTCTCTCATTTTTGGAAAGAATCTGATCTCCCAGAGAGGGACATGCATTCTAGTTGCCCCTACAAAGGTACAACTGTTCTCTGCTAGTAATCCAGAGGTTTGGCCTGATAACTCTATTCTCGATGTTCTCCTGGGCCCTCTCATCTTTGAATTTTGATAACCTGCCTCATATAACCTGTTACACTACTAACATATGCTCACACATAACAACTACGCTATCCAAACAACCTCAGCTTTATGAACAGGTATACTCTAAAGTGCTGTCACAATCTTTCTCTACAAAGGGCTAGAAAGAAAATGTTTTAGGCTCTGTGAGTCATATTGACTCTATTCCAACTACTCAATTCTGCTGTTACAGCCTGAAAACAGCCATAGACAACATGGAGACATTTGGCTGTATTTCAAGAAAATTTATTTACAAAACAAGTGGGGGGGTTAGAGTGAGTCCTAGGTCATGGTTTGCCAACCCTGTTCTAGAGCCACTGTAAGCAGCAGAACTGTCTGTGATGGTGGAAATGTTCTGACTGCACTGTCTCCTTGTAGCTACTAGACATGTGGCTATGGAGCTCTTGAAATGTGACTAGGGTGACTGAAAAACTAAATGTTTCATTATATTTAATTTTTGTTCAGTAAAATTAAAATGGAAATTGCCAATGTGGCTAGTGGCTATCATGTTAGGCAACCCAGTTCTGAAGCATTCCTTATTACCCAAAACTCATAACTTTGATTTAAAAAAAAAAAAGATAAAAATACATCCAAAAATAGGAATCTTTAATTACTATTTTTCTAATAAAGTAGCCCTGAGGAGCATTTTGCCCCAACTTCAAAACCACATGGCCACAGCAGCAAAGGAAAAGAAGGACCAAACTTCAAAGGGAAACTCTCCGTGTGGAGTCAATACTACTAACACAATGCGCAGGACAGCCAACAACAAAGGGTTATCTACCCCAAAATTTCCACAGTTCCAAGGCTGGAAAACCCTGCACTAAAGAGGCAACAGTGTCGAGCAAAACCAAAGATGGTGCTTGCTCTCGAGAGTTAAAAACTGCATGCACTGGTCTGAACACACCAGAGTAGTAAGCAGGCAGATATTTCCTTGACTGACTTTTTTGTTTGCCAAACACTGACGTCAATGTTAAAGAACACAAATTTATCACTGAGTAGCTTGTCACAGCTAAAATCAAAAGTATATTTAGAATACAAAAAAAGTACTTCCCACAGTCTTTGATACAGATTTATGTACTTCCATGTGACTTTAGATACTCTGATATTTAGGTGGAGGGGGGAAGAGGCAACAATCTGGGATTTAAAGAGGGAGGTAGAAAAAAGGAAACTGAACAGCAGCATGTTTACTTTAAAGTCATTATGTTCCAATGCATCACTTTCGGAAAACAAGAAACCTTTTTTTGGAGAGGGAAATGTCCTTGAAATTTATTAATCATATTATAGTCTTAAGCTTATAAAAAACAAGATGGTCTCTCTGTATTATTTTAATTGGCTCATTTAAACTATAAGTACTAATAGGCTGTTGGCAAAAAAACCCCAACAACACAAACAAACAAAAAACTAACATAGTACGAAAGAGTATGAAGTAAAAAATAAAGTCCACCTCCCAACCTTTCACTCCTAATCTAATGTTCATGGAGTGAGTCCTACTCCATGGAAGAAATAATATGTTTAACTCTTTAACACTGTCTTAAGTTTTCTTTAAGAACATGGTTATGCATAAATGACTATAAGAATGTGTGTATATGTACAGAAAACAAGTTGAATACTTATAGCAGCCACCCACTATGTACCAACCACATGCTATCAAGTAGTCCATAAGTTCATCAATTATAACAAATGTACCACTCTAGTAGGGGATGTTGATAATGGGGAAGTTTTATTTACATGGGGCCAGAGGAAATACGGGAAGTCTCTGTATCTTCCTCTTAATTTTGCTGTGAATCTAAAACAGTACTAAAAAAAATAGTCTTTAAGCAGGTCAATTTATTAAGGCTAATTTTGTGTCAGACACAAAACTGATGGGGGTGTCCATGACTACTCGTTCAAATGGGAAGTTAGGAGATAAGTTATTATGTTAAGGATGATGGAAGTGCGTTCCTCTCTTCTTAGCATTTTAGTCAAGCAGGAGAGGAAAACAGAATCTTCGGGAGGGCAGGGGGAATAACACCCTAGACTGGTAACTGGTGAGATAATTTGCTTTGGAGCAACTATAAAACATGGCAATGGACCTTCGGGATGCTCAAAGGTGGTGGTAGGCAGGCATCCAAACATTTCCTCACTTACGAGTCCTCTGAACCAAGCCTCTCTTCCCATCTTTCCAGGAGGGGACCTGCTGAAGCCTGTCTAAGTTTTATCTGAGGGTTGTACACACCAAAAAGTTACTTACACAAGACTCTTCACAAGGAGGAGAACATGAACTGGATAGAAATACGACACCCCAGCCTAGGACTCAATGGCACTCAGCACACTGTAGTATGGGGCTGTACTCCCTGACACAATTTTATAGGAATGGACAGCACAAACTTAAAAAGAGAAAAAACAAACAAACAAAAAACCCCAAACAGCAAAGCACTACAAACTCATGTATACTTTTGGAAATAAATTCAAACATATAGAGAATTAGTCATTTGTATTCATTTACCAAGCCTACATCTGGTACTAGTCAACAGGGATGCAGCAGGGACCAATCAGACAAGGTGCATGGTGCTCACTTTCTAGCAGGTGGAGGTTTGATCCAAGCACTGCACAAAAGATCTGGCAGTGTGAGTTAACAAGAATCAGTAGTCTCCAGGATGTTCAAGCACATCACATAATGTCATGAGGTGCAGTTGTTTATGTTTCCCATGACTGGAAACCATGGACCTAAACCCTGACCCTCATCCCACACTCCCAACAAGGCTCTAGCTTGAGGCCGTGCATTGCATTCCAACAGGTGCATTGCATTCCAACATCGGTGACACAGCGGAGTTCAAAGCCAAGAAAGCCCCCTCCTCCTCAGGGGCTCAGGTACCTGACAGAGTCAGGGCCAGATTCCATCACCCCAGCCTCCCCTCAGTGCACTTCCCCCAAAGCCACCCAATGTTGTTGCAGTGTCTTAGGTAATTATTTATACCATTCTCCAAGGCAGTTTTTCATTAGCCCCTAGATTTTATGGTTTAGAGTTAGAGTAAAGCACAAATATTAATTTTAAAATCTATCCAGCACCTGGATAAACTGGGTCAGCGTGTATTACTTCCCAAATGCTAAGTAGTTCTACACGACTGTTAAGAAAAAAGAAAAAAAAAGTTTTTAATGAGAGTACTGAACAAAAATCCTGCCCCTTAGGGACATGTAAATAGTAGGAAATCTGTGGCACCACGGCTTCTAGTACTACAGGAGCCAGTTATCACACTGCTTCCTCCGGCAGCCCAGCTTGAACAAAAACACCGTCTTCACACTCCTGAGCACCAATGCTGCATCCCTTTCCTTTAGCCAGCAGCTTCCTCTGCACCATCACCTTAGGGTTCTCCTTCCTGTTTATAATAACCTCATTCTATTACCATGCATACTGAGAAAAACATATGTCAGGCTTCTTTCCCCCCTTAGAAATAATCACAAATCCAGGAAGCCATCGAGGTTAGCTTGGAAAGTATTAAAGTCCTTTGTGTGAATATACAAAAAGAAGAGAGTGAGAGAATATCACAAAACGGCACAGCCCACAGTGGCTCATGATACAGTCTCGATAGTGCAGAGAGTTAGTATTCCTTACTGGAATCACCTCTGCCCAGTGGTTTCCTTGAGATTTAGTTACAAGTCCTCCAAAATAACAGTACACCTAACAATTGTTGATTAAGTCTTCATCCAACGTAAAAATAAGTTGACATATGAAAAAACATAATTTTACACCTTTCACAGACTTAAGTAATTATTGTTTTCCTACTGAAATATTATTTCCATAAGAGAATTAAAGATAGCCAAAGGATTAGTCATTAATATTAGTATGGGTGTATTATTCTTCCTTATATGGAACCATTACATGTTTCCTTTCTTTTTTGACACAAATTAAAAAAAAAAAGATACACCTGATATTAAAAATCAAGAAAGAATAATGGGAGCACTGTCTCCTTGGCATTTGCCAAAAGAATGGTTCATTCAGTGAGTTATCTAAACCTTTATTTTCAAAGTTAGATACTTAACAAATATGACTATCAGAACATTTTTTTGGCGTTCTTCACTTCACACATGCCAAACTTAGAACAGGCAAAATCATCCCACTTGGCATTTCACTGCCCAAAAGATGCTTGTTAAAGGGACCCTTGGCCCTCAATATAGACACTGGAGTGAGCTAACAATGAAAACTTTTGTTGTGTAGACTCTGATAATCTTGGTAGATTTCATATTTTAAAAAGTTATACATTCTTCGAAATCATCATGTGTTTTTCCCCCTAGTAGGTACAAAGAAAAAATGCTGTGGAAACTCCTAATGACAACCACAATTCTGCCTCAAAATGATTCACGTTAATCTGATTATTAAATCCCTGAGTTGTATCTCTCAGGTTTAACTGCTTCAGCAATGTCTTTATTACACTTACCACAAAAGTAGAAGGAAAAAAAATAAAAAAGGAAGTCCAATTGGATAAAAATCAAATTAAGAGAATGAGTCCAGAAATTCCTTTAAGATGTAGTAGATCAGGTTCAATGTCTGAATATTTACTCAGACATTTCACTTGCAAAATAAACATCACAAAGAATTTCCTCCTCATTTTCTTTTCTAGCTGTTTTGGCTATTTATATAGCAGCTATTTTTGGATAATTTCAAATCATTTTGTACAAAATATTCTAGTAAGTATATGTTTTTCTCTTCCATTGTTTCTTTTTATGTCCATTACCAACTTTCCTACTTCCACCAATTCTGAAGATACCGGTTTGTAATCTCCAATTTAGCCTTAAGCTTGTAATGTCACATTTTATACATTACTTGAGAACAAGAACATACTATCACAGTGTTCCTTAAAATATACTCTATCACATTTATGATTTTTAAAGTTGACATATTAAGGAAAGCATACCTTTGAATGAAATCAATTCTAGTTCCAGTATGGTTGGCCATAAAATTACCGCCAATATTTACTTTTAAAATATTTATATTATTTGATAGGTTTCTTGATGGGGGGTGCTCTCCCTTTATTTTATTATTATTATAATTTTTAAAAAATTCTTCATTGTTTAAAGTATTACTGTTCTCCCTTTAATCCTCTCCATTTTCTGGCTTGCCTGTCCTAATTCACCAATCCTTCCAGATTCCCTTCAAAATTTCACTTTCTCCAGGAATCAGCCCTTCCACTGAGCTCTTCACCCTGTTTCTACAGTGCTTCAGTTGGGGACTGGAGAAGGCTCTGTGGAGGAGGGGCCATTTGAGCTGAGAAGGATTTGAGTAAAATTTGATATGCAGAAATGGGTGGAGGAGGGCATTCCAGGAGCAAGAAGCAGGGTGGGTGAGTAGAAGAGTAGCAACATTGTTGAAATTAGAGCTGAAAGATTGGCAGGAGCCAGACAGCCACTTAAACATGCCAAGGTAAGTCCTTAAAGGTGCCTACGCTCTGGGCTGACCTGACAGGGCAGAGCTGTAGGATGATTACCTTAGTCCCTATGGTTTCAGTGGCTGGCCTGTCTCCCAGAGGATAGTCTAAGCTCTCTAGAGGACAAAGACCAGTGAAATCCTTTGTGACTCACTGATATAACAGAGGCATAAGTTTCTTACTAATGTAAAAAAATGTCAATCCTGAGACATAATTACTAGAATTACCATATGTGCTCATGAGAGTCTCTCTTTACTTTTGAAGATAAATTTTATCTTTCAAAATGTAGCAAGATAGTCTTATGGCAAATACTAATGTCTATTCAATTTTACTCTGAATTGATTTATCAGCTAGGCCCATAATTATGTTATTTATTTATTTTCCAACTGCAAAAATAGAAATGGCCCTAAAAACAACATTTCCTTTTTATATAACACTAGAGACCTGGTGCACGAAATTTGTGCACAGGTAGGGCCCCTAGGCCTGACTGGCGATCAGGGCTGATTGGGGCCTTCTGGCTGCCAGCCAGGGCCTCCCTTCATTCCGCGCCGCCCCCTGGTAGTCAGTGCACGTCATAGCGAGCGATTGAACTCCTGGTCTCCCGGTCAAACTCCCAAGGGAATACTTTGCATATTAGTGTTTTATATATATATATAGATTTATAGTCCACAGGGTATCCTCAAGGATTCTCAAAGTCACCCTGTAAATCTGATTAACACAGTTTTATATATGAAGAAACTGAGAGCAAGAGAGATTGCCTTGGAAAATAAATCCCACCCTGGAGGTTGGAGCCTTGATCCTCCCAATTCCCTGGTGTGCTTGACTGCCTCCCAGGGACCATCCATAACCATTTCCCACTTGGTCAGAAGAGGCTACTTAATGGGACCACTTTACTCTACCAATCAACCCGCCAGGGAGAGAGTTTACTCAGAGGCTGATGAATGCAGGTTTCAGGGCTGCTTTGCCTGCAGACTCTAACATCATCCCACCATAGATAACCAACTGACAGCAGCCATACACTCCGTTTTCTAGGGTAAACGTATTCATGGGGAAGTGAATGCTACCTTTTCCCTTCTGTTGCAGACATAGCTTTCTATTTTTAATTATTGGACCAGTTTTATTATACTCAGAGACAAGAGGCACCCGCCTAGAGTTTTAAATTCCACAGTGACATATCTAATATAAACATGAGTCTAAACTGGATTCATACTAATGTACGCTTCAACTTCACCTGGCAGTGAGGCTGGATTGGCTACATTGCCCTTAGACATCATGAAGACTTGACTTTGAAGCTTAATTAAATAGTCTTTAAAAACCCTTGAAACAAAGCCTAGGAAGGCATGTTATAAATGATACACAAATTTTACATGTTGGCATTTGGAAACATTGACATTCAGTAAGTCTGAAACCTAATAAAAGAAACTTAAATATCAAGAAGTGTATGCTATGAAGCTGTAAAAATCCAGAAAGTGGGTGACAAAGTAAGCATTTAGTCAAGCAAGCCCCGAGTAAGAATCTAACGGGCACACTCTGTGTGAATCTGGCCCTGATTTTCCTATATTAATATACTAGTACTTATCCTAAGAATGCTAATATTGCTCACAACCATTGTGGTGCACCCTTTGTTTTTCTGGAAATGCCTTCTGACTTGGTTTATGAAACACGGAAGAAAATCAGTATCTCCACTTCATTCACACCTTGATTTTTCTCAGTTAAATGAAATATAGTTGCAACCCTTGTTCAAACTTGTCTGAAAATTACTTTGTCAGTTTCCAAAAAAGATTAGCTGCCAGTAAGATATTTATCAGCCTGTGACCAAGCATTGAGTAATGCCACCGACTTTTGTTTTGTGGATAAGTTAAAATGTAATGTGAACAGTTTATAGAAATGCATTGTTCACAAGACAGTAGTCTCTGGTAGATTTAGGTGTAACTGTTTTCACATTTAAATGAATAATTGCATAAGCTAAACTCCAAGTATAGAGAAAGAGCATTTGCATTCAAATTACTTTCTTATGCTTTGTTAAAAAACCACAACAACAATTTTTCAGAGGCTGTAATACTTCCAAATTTTACTTTAAAAACTTCATTATGAAAAATTTCAGCCATATCCAAAAGTAGAGAGAGCAATAGAATGAAGTCAATGTATTAATTGCCCAGCTTCCATCACAGTCAATGGTATCTCATTTATACCCTTACTCAGTCCCTGTCCCCCACTGTCACAGAATTATATTGAAGCAAATCTCAGATGTCATATCATTCCCTCCTTAAATAATCCAGTACATATTTTAAGAGATAGGGAATCTTTTAAAAATGTAACCATGATATTATTTTCACACCTAAAAGAAAGTAAAATTCTTTAATATCATCAAATATCCAATCTACCAAAATCTAAGAAAGTCAAATGTCAAGGAAAAACATTACTTCAAAAGATATAATACTCAAAAATGAGCGAGCTATCCCCCTTCAAGAAAAAGGAAACAGCATTCTTTTCTAGCAGAGAGCTGGAGGTCAGGGACTATAGGGGGGAATCCAAGAATGGTATGTACTATTTGTGGCATATGCATATGAAAATTTTTTTCTTGGTTGATAGCATTCATCAGAATTTCAAACAGCTTGAGACTGAAAACATTTCAAGAACTTCTGCCTTTGGTTATGATGGTGTGATTGTGCCAATCACTTCACTATGCCTGTAAGAATTAGTCAAGTAGGGAAACAAATCCATCTAAAATAACTTCGAGATCAAACTGAATTCAACTCAGCATTTACTGAGCATACAGTAGATGCAAGAGAATGGGTTACATTCTTGATAAACAAAGGTAAGTTAGTTCTAGTGAATTTATAGTCTAGAAGGAGAGGGGATCCAACAGATGAATGTAGCTACAATAGAATGTCATGGAAAAAGGTGCCTGCTGTAGGTATATTCATGGGGATCCAAATGAAAAAGCAATGATATTACTTGGGGGGCGGGGGCGCACCAGGGGTCATAAGATAGAAGAGAGTTGTAGAAGATGTCAAGAACTGTACCATCAACTCCTGTCTGAAGATCTTCCTTATGCCCCTAGCTGAGAGACATGAATAGATGTGTTCTGTACCCGCCTCACTGGGTAGGGTGGGAGAGGTGATTATGAAACTGGAGAGAAGAGGTTACATGTAAGTAGTATTTAGAAATTGAACAATTCTTTCGATCTGGAGAGGAGAGGCTCTGTGAAGAGGGAAGTCATTCCAGGAAGAGAAAAGCAGGAACAAATGAGTGGAAACTACTGGCATGTTAGGGAACCAGCAGTGTGGTGACCTTCCAGCAGAGTGTGTGGGTGGGGCTGGCTGACTGGAAATGCCTGGTGGGACCAGAAGTTGGAGCCTCCCAGGCCAGAACTGAGCCTATATTCTGTGCCCAGAGAAAAGCCATCAACACGTCTTAACTGAACTAGTTCTATCTTTACAGAGTATGTCTCACTCTTAGGCAGATGGGTGCCCAAAGTTTATTGCATGGTGGTGCCTTGAATTAGCTGGATGGGGAGAGGTGAGAGAGAAGCAGGCTATTCAGGAGCCAATTGCAATAAACCAGGAGAGGTCCAGAGTGACAGTTGTAGAAAAGAGATGAGGGGACATTTCAGAAATTTTAGAAACCATTATTTTTAAAAAGTGAAAACAGAAACAGAAGCAAGACCAAAGCATCATAAAAATTCTATTACATAGTGTAGAACAGTGTTAGTATGGTCTCATTTCTGGAATGAAAAAAAAAAAGCTATAAACACAAAATATCACAGGAAGTACATGAAAGAAATAGATGCCACTGGTTGTAGGGCATGGAAAAAGGATTGGGAGAGGTGGGAGAGAGATTTTTGTCTCTTTGGTAGGCTGAACCACATCATTATCTATTGGCTAGTTGAAAGAATATATAATTTCTTCCTTACTGTCAACCACATGTAGGCAGAAAATTGGAAAAAGAGAAAAGGTTTTAGAGACAAGATAGAGGTTCCATTCTAGCTCTGACTCTTCCTAACTGTGGGGCGTGTGGACAAACGAATTTCTTTTAGTTTCTGTCCTCTTATTTGCAGAAATAGGGATAATACTGGCTAATTCCTGGGTCACTATAACAATAATTAAAAGAATCCTACACAAAGCATCTGGTACAATACCTGGCATAGACTAAATACTCAATAAGTAGTAGCTATTTTATTATCAACAAAATTTCCTTGATATGAATATATTCTTAGTATAGGAAAAGTTCCTCGATCTAGTTTAAGGTGTGCTCATTAGCTAATCTCATTCCTACATTAAAAATTTACATTGTACAAAACGACTAATGTAATCCATCTGATGAGCACTATCCATTACATATCTGTTTCTAGAAATTTAAACTTAACATTATTTATCTGCATTTCTATATAGAGGTTAGTTTTAAACGCTATTGACTATATTTACTGAAGTCATGTATGCACAGAGGACTACTAAATACAAACTAGACGCCACAAGGCACCAAGAAAGAATGGTAAGTCGCTACCCTGCTACCCTCTAAGAACTGACAACCTCAGTGAGACAAACAGGTGTGACCTTCAAGTAACCATGTCCCAGATCTGGCAGAAGAGATGGAAATACTGGCAATGAAGCACCCAATTCTGGCCATGCATTTGCTGTAAGATGTCAAGTCACATGTTAGGAGAAGTTCACTATGCAAACATTTTTTAGGTGGGTTTCTTCTGTATGATACTATGGTTAAAATCAGTTGAGACTGTGGCAGTAACAGCATCCTAAGTGTAACAAAATAGTAGTCACTCTCAAAAGTCTTACTATACATTGTTTGAACAGTCACATCATTATTAAAGTATCATCAAACAAAAGTTTCTTTGTTATATATTGAGATGAATAATTGCAAACCATTTTCATGTGAGATGTTCTGGCTCAGATTTGCCCTAGCCTGTAAAATGAAGAAGGCTTTGAAAAGAATATAGCTGGGGTTTAAGAAATATTTTTGTTAAAGGCAGGAAATAATGATAAACATCTTCCGGGATTTCGGAAGTGTTGCTGAATGCTTCAAAAAAAAAAAATAATAATAAAGGCGTAAGGCCAGAGGAAAATGCATTTCACTTCATACACAGCACTGTGGGGAGAAAGAATGGTGGGATGTATAACAATAGCCATTCAGATAATTATTCAAATATTTCTCTTTGAAGCAGATAGGTCTTGAGAGAAACATTAATACTAGGCTGTAGAGAAACAACGGCCTAACATACACACTAATTTCTAAAGCTTTTATTGATGCTGTAAATGTTATGGATGTGTGCCTTGGAAGGATGACTGACTTCATACTAGCGAGCAGGTCTTGCTTCTGAGCCACCAGAAGGTCCACACTTGTATTTCCCCCCTAGCTACCCTATGCTCGAAGCTCCAGGCTACATATTCCAGAGGAAGACTGGATTAAGAGGCTAATCTAAAGCTATACATAGGCAGCAACGCCAATGTAATATCCGTCCTCTTCCTTTCCCCTCCCTAATTCCATAAATCTCAAGATCAGAGTTACAAAGAGACTGGGAACTCTAGCAGAGCGGTGAGGCCCGTCCTCCCCCTCCCACCAGGCCCTCGCTCCTCAACGAAGCATTAGTGCCAGTGCAAATTGCTTCCAAACATCCCTAGCAGGCACCGCAGGGCGAACCAGATCCGGTTTTCTTCTACAGCTTCCACAGGGGCCAGGGGAGATGACAAGTGGCGTGCATGTGTATGGTGGTGGTGAGGGGGAGGCTTGCCCAAAGATAACGCCCTTCTCCCTCCCCAGCCCACCCCTCGCTCCCAGCCTCAGCCCCGGCCTCCGGAATCCGCATCTGGCGGCGCCACGCACCAGACGATGCGCACCCGCCACTTCCACCGCGTGGCGGGCCCCCACCCATTCACGGTCCCAGGGTCTCCCTGAGTGGCGGGTCTTTACGCCGAGGCACGAATACACGGGAAGCGAGGTTAACGGGGTCGAGGGGATGCTTGCCCACCGAGCAGCAGGAAGCCGCCCCAGCAGGCACATGCTTCCTCCCGGCCAGCTCCTCCCGGCCCGAGGGGAAGCCCCCGAGGGGCGACGACCGCGGTTCCTGCAGCCTCTCCTGCTCCCCCTGCTCCACCTGGGTTGCTGCTCACCTGTCCAAGAAGGTAGCGGCGACGCGCGAGGCTGGGAGCTGCGGCGATTCCGGCAGCGGCAGTGGCAGCAGCAGCACTGGTGGCGGCAGACAATGGAGGAGTGAAGGACGGACACATTGACATCGACACACAGAGCTCGGCGCAGCCCCGCCTCCCGCCCCGCCCCGTCCCGCCTCCCAGCCCGCCCCTGGCTGGGGCTGCACCAATTCTTAGGTAATGGAGGGAGGGTAGCGAGAGCCAGACACCTCTAAACTCCCCATGCAGCCTCTTCAGGACACAGAACTTACAGATGGATAATTAAAATATTGCGTGTTCCTAAAGATATGAAGCAGACAGGTTGGAGGGTGGGAAACGTGTGAGAAGAATTTAACTCCCCCCTCTGGTTTTTGCCATTTGGTTTTGTCTCCCCAGGCTCCTCCAATGGGAGTCTTTGGCTGCCGCCTCCGGCAGCTCCTCCCACTGGCTGGGCCAATAACGCGCGCGGGGGGGCGGTGCCTGCGCTGGGCCTGCGGAACCGCCCCCCGGCTCGCCAGAGCTCGCCGGCTGCTCGCCTGCCCGCGGGAGAGGGGAGAGGATTCGAACGCTGCCCGGTGTTCTGGTCTCGCGCTGCCCCTCTGCGGCTAGCGTCCCTCACACAGACACCGCGTTTCCTCTTAACACTTGCGGAGAAACAGAATAACCTCCAAGCTGGCGGGAGCAATGGTTCACATAAAGAAAGGCGAGCTGACCCAGGAGGAAAAGGCGCTGCTGGAAGTCATCGGAAAAGGTACGGGTGCTGGGCTGCGACGGAGGCGCTGCCTGCCCGGCCCTCAGGCGTGGCGGAGCCCCGGCCCTGCTGACCCCGGGCTGCGGTTCTGTGAGGAGAGGGAAATAGCGTTTCTCCCTTTGAAGTGTGGCGGGTTGTGGGAGCGGAGAGGCGTGGCGGGACAAGCCCTGCCGGGACGGTAGCGGAGGTTCGTCCCCCACGTCAGCTTTGGGAAAGGTGCACATGTCGTCCAGGCCCCAGCTCGGATTATAACGAGCCGCCCCGGGGAGCGGGTTCCAGGGTGCTCATTCTCCAACTCTCCTAAAGTGGTTGTGACCGCGGTCCACCTTGGCGACCGCGGCCTGGTAGTCGCAGGTTCTCAGGCTGGAGCCCAGAGGGCCGTTTCGACTTCCGGAGGCCGAAAGCTCTGGATTCCTTGGCTGTCCCCGCCCCCGCCCCCGCCCCCGCCGGGGCTGGAGGGAGCTCCTAAGGAGAAGGGTTCTTCATTCGGGCACTGAACTCGTTTTGCAAGTTGCCCCTTTGAGGCGTCGGCGTGCAGGGCCTCCCCGGCTTCCTTCTGGAAGCCCCCGCCGCTGCGGGAACCCTTAGGGGAGCGGGGAGGGGTGGGCGTCCCCACCTCTGAGCGCACTCGGCGCGGCCGCGGCCTTCCAGGCGCTCTTCCGCGCTTTCCCTTCCACTCCGGCGACCTGTGTCCCGCTTCCGCCGCCCGGCGTCGTGGGGAGGGAGACGCAGGTCCCGGAACGAGCCGGAAGCCATGTCTTCCCCCTCACTCCCCAGGGGATGTCCCAGAGGAGTTCCCTGCTAAGTCCCGTTACCTGGCAGGGGACATCAGCGTGACTAGGTGGCTTCTGCGCGGCCACAGCGCGGGGATGGGGGTGCGTGAGACTGCGGGCACAGTTCCTGTGGTTTTAGCTCAAGAATGAGCAAGCCGCCTGTGTCCCCTGGCAGAGCGACCAGTCACTGAAGCCTAAAGGCTTCCCAGTTTCCATTCCTGTGTCTTTCTAAGTAGCCAGGTTCAAACCTGGTTCCCCAGAGAGAAGGGCAGATTATTCCTCCTACTGACAAAAAACGCTTTAAGAGAGAGAGGGAAATAAAATCGGATTTGAACTTAACAGGTGCTGGTGAGAGGAGCCACCCCATTCAATCTCATTTTTAAGTCAGTCACAGCTATATTTATAGTAAGTGTTCTCTGCCTGGGATTGTGGGGCGTGGAGCTGGTGTTTTTGGTTTGGGTTCTGCACGGTTCTCACTGACCCATTTGGCACGGCAGCCTTTCTGTTCTGCCTGCCTCTGGGTACTTTCTCGCCGCCTTTGTGCTCTGGGACTCAGCTCAGCAAACATGTGAGTTCCAGCCATGTGCCAGGCAGGCACAGTGCTGGGCATGAAGGAGATAAAGGATCCACTCACGATCCACCAGGAATGCAAATTTTGTTTTTAAACAACCCAGAGCTATCACTTCTCTTAGAAGTCTAAACAACTGAGCAGTTTTATAAAGTGGGTCTCCGAAAGGGGCAGGTGGTGGTGGTGGGGATCCTTGGATATATTCTTAGGTATCCACCAGTTTTTATTTTAAAGATTAAATAAAAGAATAAATGTGACTGTAATGGGGTGAG
Source organism: Plecotus auritus (assembly GCF_963455305.1). Lineage (NCBI taxonomy): Eukaryota > Metazoa > Chordata > Mammalia > Chiroptera > Vespertilionidae > Plecotus > Plecotus auritus. The sequence continues at coordinate 174,015,469 of NC_137775.1, read as the reverse complement.
TACTGTGCTATTTGCGCATGTGCCTCCAGTTGCACCAGTGCACAGACGCTATGTTTCACTGATTCTATTGGCCCAAGCTGAGAAGAGAATGGAGATGGACTTAGTATGTGATGCATTCTTTTTTTTTTTAAATTTCTTTATTGATTAAGGCAGGCGTCCTCAAACTACGGCCCGCAGGCCACATGCGGCCCGCCGAGGACATTTATCCCGCCTGCCGGGTGCCACTGCCTTGTCCTGCTTAGTGGCCAACTCCTCCCGGGCCCGCAGTGCGCATAGGAATTTGTTTGTTGTTTTTTTTTAAATATATTTTTATTGATTTTTTACAGAGAGGAAGGGAGAGGGATAGAGAGTTAGAAACATCAATGAGAGAGAAACATCGATCAGCTGCCTCCTGCACACCCCCTGATGAGGATGTGCCGGCAACCAAGGTACATGCCCTTGACCGGAATCGAACCTGAGACCCTTCAGTCCGCAGGCCGACGCTCTATCCACTGAGCCAAACCAGTTAGGGCAGGAATTTGTTCATAGTTCTTTTTTTAAACTATAGTCCGGCCCTCCAACGGTCTGAGGGACAGTGAACTGGCCCCCTGTTTAAAAAGTTTGAGGACCCCTGGATTAAGGTATCACATATTTGTCTTCATCCCCCCATTCCCATCCCAAACCCCTCCCCACACATGCCCCCAACCCCCTGTTGTCCGTGACCACTGGTTAGGCTTATATGCATACAAGTCCTTTGGTTGATCTCTATGTGATGCATTCTTGATGGGGACTATGAGAAAATAACAACGATTGAATGTTAGTATGAGTCAGGCATAATTATTAACATTTTACACGTATTAATGCATTTAGTCATCATAAGCTAGGCATTATTTCAAAACTACAAAATTATAACAGGCAGCATGGGAAGGTGGTTAACTACGAATCTTATCTCAATCATTGGCTGGTCATGTGGCCTCGGGCAAGTTATGATTTTGAGCTTCAGATTCTCCAACCTGTGAAAAATGGTACTCAAAGATGAAATGAGTTAGTATATGTAAAGCAGTTAAAATACTATTTGTGTTGGGAGTTATTATGGTAATATGATAATCTGCACTTTCTAGTCAAGGAAACCAGAAACTGAGAAATAGATAACTTGCCCCATGTCATATAGGTAATAAGTGGCCAAACAGAAATATCATATGGCCCTTAGTCCTAGAAATATGTTGGACTTGAAAACAAACTAAATAGAAAATGAAACCAGCACCATAGCAAACCATACCACATTCATTTTGAGAGACAATTTAATTTAAGCAAAATATTATAATCTGTCAAGTTAATTTTAATTTTAAATGTTACTGATTTTATAGTTTTAAGTGCATTTAATTTGTAAAATTTTTTGGTTCACAGTTGAGTAAAGGGCATAAGTAAAATTTATATTTGTACTCATTAAAAGCATTTGTAAAGGAGGTAGGTGTTTTTAATTTTTTCCCCCTTCACTACATTTCTCAACTTTGAGAAGCACTAGATTAGTCAGTACTAGCACTTGGAACTAACAATACATTTTTAGCCAAGTGTGACCTATCATCTTGGTCCTTGTGAAATAAACTCCGCAAATTTTTGAGTGTCTTCCTTCTGTCAATCACTGCCTGCAGAAGTTAAGCAGACTGTACGTGGGACTTAACAGTTGGAGAATACCATGCAGTGCCTCTGGACACTTTTAGAACAACTTCTTCTGAGTGAATTCACATGCTAGGTGTTCTTCAGACTGTTAAAATGCCTGGAAGTTCCAGATGAAATGAGAAGCTGTTTCCTATGAACCCATTTAAATCATAGTTAGTGACAGCATCCATTTTGCAACATTTGAGAAATTAAAATCACCGAAGAGCACTGAACTGGCTTATAACTTGTAGATTGACCCATTCTTCTAACTTCTGATATTCTTTTCCTTAAGCACTGAGGAAGCGCTATTTTTTCATTACTTGTGTAAAAGTAGCTATGAAACAAGTTTGGATAATAAGGTTTATTATACCAATTTTATTGAGGTATGATAAATGCTGCACATTTAAAGTGTACACATTTTAAAATCAGTTTTTGACTTAAGTATACATCCATGAAACCATCATTACAGTCCAGATTATGAACAGTTCCATCACCCCACAAGGTTCTTTAAGCCTTTTTATAATCTCACTTCCTCTACCACTGTCTCCACACAAACACTAATAGTTTTCTGTCTCTACTGATTAAATTTTTCTATTCTAGAATTTTATATACGTGGAACCGTACAGTAAATTAGTCCCTTTTTTTTCTTGACTTCTTTCACTTAACATCATGATTTTGAGGTTCATCTATGCTGTACCAATAGTCTCTTTCTTATTTTCTTCTTTTATTTTCATTGTATGGATATACCGCTATTTGCTTATCCGTTCACTTTGGTGGACATTTCAGTTCCCAGTTTTGGACTATTAAAGGAAGATCCTGCTCTAACTTGTGTAGTGAATAATATTATTTCTAGTATCTTTATGGTTTAGAAAGATTCAGGTCTTCTAATAATTATAGTATAGAGTTCAAAGAAAACATTAACAAATATATAGTTACCATTAACTCAATGACTGAACAGGTTATGAAACCTCTGTGGGCTTTATTGTCTTCAATTACAAAACAACAGCTCTTTAGATATTTTGATTTTTAGGCAATGATTCATAATCCCAATTTAAGGCCATTTTGTTAAAAAGTCTAAAAATAGATACTAGTATGAGAACTTTTAGAAAAGGCACACTTAAATAAATTTACTATTTCAAAAATATGTTATAATTAGAAGTCTCGACTTTTTAAATACATTTATAGCTATATATCTATAATTAAATCTAAATGCATGTATTATTTTTAAAATTTAGACACTTTAAATATTTTATACATGATTTTACTTACATAAACACATTATAGCAACTAACAAGACAAATAGTATTTTAAATACTTAACTTGAATCATAGATTCCTTAAAACATCCCTTTTGGGGATTCCACTAAATGACTGAAAACCATACATACCCAAATCTCATGGTTATCTGATGGATTGCTGGAAACAGAAATGTCCAAAGTTTGTTTTTGTTTCTCCCCCCTTTTTTTTTCCCTACATATGCTTACCTTCAGTAAGAGATCAATGGTTCCAATCTAGCTATTAGAAATGTCGCAATGAATTATATTGTGTTGCTCTGCATATAAAATAACAAGAGCATCTAGATCAAGCATGTCAAACTCAAAGGCTAACACGGGCCAAATAAACAAGGCATGCCCATGGGCCGCGGTTTTGACATGCTTGATCTAGATGATATGCACTGAGAATGTATCTGGGCCAGGCATTAGGACAAGACCTTAATCCTCCCCTGAACCCTATGGGATGGCTACTGTCTACTTCACAGATGAGGAAACTGAGGGCTTCCCAAGACTTGTTCAATTTCACAGTAGTCCTGTGATGTGGTAGAAAAGAGAGCAATAACAGCGAAAACATCTCTATTAGCTCCATCTCCTCTCTGCTAAAATGCTGGTCTATCCAGATTAAGTTGATCAGTCTTGCCCTAATGAGGCAGGTTGGGTTGTGTTTTCTTCTTTGGTTGAGCAACTTGGAAAGTTTCTCAAAAGGAAAACAAATAATTAAATATTACTTTCATCAATTATAAGTCTGTTAATTTTTGTCTCCATTGAAGATAACTGTTGGCTCATTTCATATCTCCCTTATAGTAATGTATCTCCCCATCTTAAAAATTTGTTAAATCAGATTTAATATATTTCTTTCCCAGAGTAAAGCAATTAATCTTTTAAACTTAATTGCAAAATACTGTTTGAGAATCTACTGTGGAATGAAAAAAGTAAAAATCATTCTTCCTGAGCCCTGTGTTTCACATTTCTGTGCTATTCTAAACTATCACTAGTTTCCTACTAATGCCTTTAAATTAGGAACACCAAATTAGAAATCATCACGTTTTTCCTCTTTGAATATTTTGCACATCTATTTTCCAAGATACGTTTTTATTCTCTATACTAGAGGCCGGATGCACAAAATTCGTGCAAGGGGCTCAGCCCTTGCCGCTGCCTCAGCCTCAGCCCCCACCCACTGCCTCGGCCCCTGCCGCCTGGTCTTTGTCTGGAAGGACGTCCGGTCTAATTAGCATATTACACTTTTATTATTATAGAAAAGGCAAAACCATTTCAGAAAAAAAATTCTCATCCTGGTCCCTGCATTTCAAAAGGCTCACTGGTATGCAGTGGTGTGTGTGTGCCTGCCTCACCTTTTATTGATTTATTTTTAATTGCTCCCTAAACAGGACAGATTTAACTTAGATTGTTGGCCATTGGGCTAAACAGTTTATGAAACCATTGGTCTGTTCTTTAATGTGAGCCAAATGTTTACAACTGTAATCTTTATCCTCCCCTAATACGTGACAGGCCTTGACATGCTCACAGTCCCAATAGTATTCTTCATTTACTGCAGAATCATCTCCTGATCAGATGGAAAATAACCTGTTATTCCTTGGAGACCAGTGGGATTCAGCTGGAGCATCTTCTTCAAGTAACATTGGAGTGTGGGAGTTTTTGTTGTTTTAATTCCACTCTATAGATATTTGTGAGAAAGTCTCTGATAGGAAGTCACATGGATGGGTAAGGTTCCATATGTAACCAAGGTTACATGCTGGAAGGTTTTCCCCTCTCATTTTGTAGCACTGCAGATGGGGTATGGCGTCAGACAATGTACTATTGACAAAATAGCTACTGTCACAATCCAGGGACTTGGGGATGATTCACTTGACATTTCGCCAGCAGATCTATTTCTCTTGTCAGTCCAGGAGACAGTTCTCCATCTATTCCAAGTTGGTGAACAGCAACCAGATGACTTGCCGTAGAAACAGGCCAGGGAGAGAGAAGCATGCTTGTCTTTATTCTGCAGTCCATCTTTAACTGGAAGACTAGCATAATTTAGCACATTCTTGAACTGTAATTCTAAAGTAAAAGAGAAAAAATAACTCCTGGTGGGTGCTGTTCCTATTTTATGTCCTTTTGGAAGAGAGGCTTATCTCGTCCTTTCTCCCTGAGAACATTCAGTTTCATTGTTCTCTTCCCAGTCAAACCAGAATTGTTTTGGCAGGATATGTGGCTGACTCTCATTTATAATGATGATAATAGCAACATTCTCTCCTGCAGCTACTTGCTTCTATCAGTATGCCTCACAGAAGACTGGAAAAACCTGACAGTTGTGGCCCAATTACACCTGCTTTTCAAATGTATAGAGGACTGACCTTCAGGATTGTATCAGAGGACTTTCAATATGAGGGCACTTTTATATAGTACCAGGCTTTAAAAGATATATTTACCTAAGTCTTTTCAAACCAAGAATTCTATTATAAGCATGCAATCAGTTCGCAGGGCCTATGGTGACAAAGTAAATAAATAGTGATTATATGTTGAACTCCAATTATGAAAATTTGTGCACTGGTATTTAAATAATGGGTTGGACTAGATGCCCTTTAAGATTTGTTTCAGTATTAAGAATCTTATGCTTTGTGGTTATTGTATTACTGCCAAAAAGAAAATATGGCCGATTTAATGTACTCTAAGATCAGTGGAAATAAAAACAAGATGGGTCTATTTTAGTTTCTATAAATCTTTTATTCTGGATAATTACTTTGTGGAATAAATAGTATGTGATAGATACTTTATTTCCTAACAACCTAACCTGACTAATCTTAGTTTTATAGATAAGCCTTTATTTCCTCGTTGTTAGATTTTTTTGTATTCTAGTGATAACCTTTCGTTTATTTATTTATTTATTTATTTATTTATTTATTTATTTATTTATTTTATAGGTACTGTTCAAGAAGCTGGGACATTATTAGCCAGTAAGAATGTTCGTGTCAACTGTTTGGATGAGGTAAAATTTTTTAAAAGTTTAATAAAGTGTTTTGCTACCTGTGAGAATGGACAATATATGAAATCTAATAAGAATTGTCTTTCTAGAATTTGTTCTCAAGTTATGCTTATATCTAAACCAAATGTAAGCAGACAATCCACAAAAGACAAAGAAGCATGTAAAGACATGTTTAGTTGTATTAGTAATCAAATAAGTGCAATTAAACCAAAATTATATCATTTCTAGTGAAATGTGGGAAACAGTGGACTTTTATATGCTAATGAATCCCATATAATATAAGCCTAATATGCAAATCAACTGAATGGCGGAACAGCTGGTCGGTGGGGGGCAGGGCTGGCGAGTGGGCAGCACCAGGCCAGCCAAGGTGGGTGCCAGCGGGCAGAGGAAGGGGACGGCGATCAGGAGGCAGCAGTGGAGTGGCGATTGGGGGGCCACTGCCCGCTCACTGGCTGGCACTGTCCCCCCATCACCCTGCTGGTCACCTCCCGCAGAGGGAGGCCACCGGTGGTGGCAGGGCGATTGGGGGTGGGGCTGGCCACTCGCCCGCCGGCGCTGTCTCCAATCGCCCGCGGGTTGCCTCCCTTGGAGGGAGGCCAGACAGCGGCTTAGGGGAGCGCGGGCCTAAGCTGTCAGTCGGACATCCCCCAAGGGCTCCTGGTCTGCGAGAGGGTGCAGGTGGGGCTGAGGGACCCCCCTGAGTGCACAAATTTTCATGCACTGGGCCTCTAGTTAGATATAAATTGGCATCACATTCTGGAGAAAATTTTAGAATTTGTGTGATTTTTAAATGTATGTACCTTTGATTCAGCAACTCTATTTCTAGGGAAAGGTAACTAAACCTACACTGAGCTTTCTAGAACACTTGCTGTCCAAAACAACTCTGAGATGATGGTAAGGTCTATTCTGAGCTGTCCAATCTCTGCCATTATCTGTGTGTGGTTATTCTGTTACACAGCACAGTTCTAGTGCGAGAAAGTTAGCTCAGTGGTTTCTCATGCAGAAGGGAAGGGGTTTTGTTAACCCTTTACCCCCACATGTCTAGCAAACTTAATAACAGACAAAATAGAGTTTAAAGCAAAAAAATACTTAATAGGTCAAAAATTTTTCTTATATATTAAATTAATAATCTACCAAGAACATATCAGTCTTAAGCCTTCACTTATGAACTTTAAAGCTTTGATGTTCATAAAAAAAGAAAATTGAAAGGAGAAATTTGTAAGACCACAATAGCACCTTTCAGAAACCAACAGATTAAGTAGAAAAAAAGTAATTCAGAGACAGAAAATGTGGATAACCTAAATGTGTGCTATGTATAAGATAGAAAAAAATAGTATATTTTCTTTTTACATGGAACATTGCTAATTAGTCTATGTATTACATACTATTTTTAAAGGAAATTTTAGCTAATTTCGGACAAATTCACCAAATGCAATAGAATACATTGAAAATGAACAAAAATATGATCCAGATAATAAAACATATAACCTGAAATTAAAAAAAAATTTGAAGTAATTCTTGGGTAAAAGAAGAAATAGAAGTAAAAATTGCCTACTATTTAGAACTGAAAACACTACATCCATCAAAAATTTGATGTGGGAAAAAATACATTGGGTTATGACACAAACAGGTTCAGAGATTGCATAGCAAATGGCATGATTGGAATAGCTCACTGCCTCTTTGGAAAGATATTCTCTCATTGGTTGACTCTGAAAACCAATCATTGCTAAGACGACAGCTGGTAAACAAGAAACACCAAAGAGAAAAGCAAAATGAAAGAAACAAAACACTTGTTTTTTTAATGAGAAGAAGTGGAGTATCTGGAAGCAGGGAGACAAACATGAATGGGCTTATGTGGTTAACAGAGATGACAGTTTAAAACACAAGCATACATAAAAAAATGAGGTCATTTTGTAATATAAGATCCAAAAGCTTTGCACATCTCCTTTGCTCATAAGCATATTATCACATTGTGTTGAAAGCTAATTAAATTTTTTTTTTTTTAAATTATAGGGCAGTTCTGTACTCTTGGGGTCATTCACTCAGCCTGAGAACCTGTCATTGTAGGTTGGATTGCTGAGTGACTGAATGTCCATCTGTTGTGTCCTTTCTTCCTCCCCAGGCTACATACCAGCTTCTTATGTAGAGGTTATATCATCCTTTAGGGGTTACCACCCTAATGCTCTGAATACATTTTTGCCTCCTTCAAAAGGTAATGAGCATATAGTCCATTCCCACTCCCTTAAAGGTGCCTCTGTACATTGAGATTCTGATGACTCACACCCACCCAAACCAGTCCCAACATTTAAATACCACATCCACCCAACTAGGGGACTCTTAAAGTTAGAGTCTTATCATTTTTCCATTACTACTCTCAAGAAACTTTGACTACTCCCATTAAGTTGCCTCTTGTATAGCCACCTGAAAGGTCCCACCTTCCCTATAATTCTCATATCAACAGGCCTTTGAGAATATTGATGGCTGTGTTCAAAATAATAATCTGCAATCACCAGGAACAATTCAAATTATGTTAGCATTCTAAGATTTACAAAAGTAAGAGATTATATGTTTTAGAGAGGTTTTCATCCAAAACAACTTTGAAATTCCAGCACTTGTAGAATTTAGAGTATTCTTGTTTACTGAAAAAATTAACTTACAGGAAACAGCTTGCTCATTTATCTACCAAATAGTATTAGGTACCCAGAACCCAGTACCCAGGTTGGCTGTTTTATTGGATATGTGAAAACATGTGGAGACTAACAGGGTAGTCTAGTGCAGTGGTCGGCAAACTCATTAGTCAACAGAACCAAATATCAACAGTACCTTTTGAGAGCCAAATTTTTTAAACTTAAACTTCTTCTAATGCCACTTCTTCAAAATAGACTCACCCAGGCTGTGGTATTTTGTGGAAGAGCCACACTCAAGGGGCCAGAGAGCCGCATGTGGCTCGTGAACTGCAGTTTGCCGACCATGGGTCTAGTGTAAATACTACCAACCATTTCTCCATATTCATACAATATATATATATATATGAACAAATCATGTATATGATCAAAATATAAATGTAGTTTGAGAGAGCATTGTTTTAAAAATGATACCACTATAATGTACATTTGCTCCATCTTGTTTTTCTCATACTTGACTCAATTTTCCCTTGGTAGGCATTCTATTTATTTTGAGTTTTTTTCCTTATTATTGTTTTTAATGCATTTGTATCTGCTTGTTCATTTGTTTCCCCAGGAACTAAGAATGTGTGGTAGAGATGAGAGCCCTGGGTTTTGGTCCCTGCCCTGGCCATTTGAGTAGTTATGTGAGGATGAGCAAATCTTCTCTGAGTCTACTTGCTAATCTGTAAAAAATAAAAATAATAAAGTAATAACACCATCTTTTTTCCTCAGCAGTTCATGGAAGATCCAAGTGTGGAAGTGAATGTAAAAATACTTTATAGATTGTAAAGATGATTTTATTAATTCATGTTTGTTTTTAATTTAATTATAGGATTGTGCATAGGTAACTTAAGACAAATAAGTAAAATTAATACATTTTTTCCTTTCTATTACAGAATGGAATGACTCCTTTAATGCATGCTGCATATAAAGGAAAACTTGATATGTGCAAATTACTTTTGCGACATGGAGCTGATGTCAATTGTCATCAACATGAACACGGATACACAGCCCTCATGTTTGCTGCACTTTCTGGTGAAGTTTTAGTATTTATTCTAATACTAGAGGCCTGGTGCACAAAATTCAGGCACCGGTACAGTCCTTAGGCCTGGCCTGTGATCAGGGCCATCTTACCCAGCTGCTGGCTGCCGGCCCCGCCCCCTGCTGCCACCCACCCCCAGTTTCCCGTTCACCATCGGGTGGCCAGGGGGAGGGACCGAGAGGTTGGCCATTCCCACACACTCACCGGCCCTGTCCCCACCGCGGGTCGCCCTCTGTGTGTGGAGTGACTGACGGGGCGGGGGCCTTGGCCTGGTGCCACCCGCATCCCCCACCACCCACCCCCAGGTCCCTGTTTGCCATTGCGTGATGGGAGCCTGCCAGCCAGGGAAAGGGACCAAGAGGTGGTCAGTATGCCTCATAATGACTGGTCAAGCAGTCGTTCTGTGGTCGTTCTGCCATTAGGGTCAATTTGCATATTACCCTTTTATTATATAAGATATTGTTAGTTACCTACACAAATTTATTGTAAGTACATATATACTTTCAAATGAAATGCATTTTTATTATAGTAATTTTAAGGTCAATTCTAATGGAAAATAATGGTGGGAATTGGTTTTTGAAAAATTGTATCTGAAATGTATAGTTACTTTGGTGATTTCTTTTTAATTTAAATCAATTGATTCTTTGTATTGATAACATAGATAACATACTGTGTGGGACAAGAGTAGATTTGCAGTTGTGAGTACACGAAATAGAGTTTATTCTTGTATTGTTATTTGTTAGTTATTGTACCATTTTCCATATGAACAACTGTAAACCTACTCTTGCCCACCCCGTATACCCCGTATTTTGTCTAGAGTTGAGAAGCCGGATCAGTTATTTCTTTCAAGTTGGTTCTTTTGATGTTGTATATCTTGTTCTCTTGAGAAAAGAGCTGTTCTGCTGGAGCTGTGTGTTTGTTTCACTGGCATTTATATACTAAATAGGATGATCTATTTAGAAATTGACTCATGTTGCTTATGATTTGCTAAAGAAAGACAGTTGGGAAATATTACCTAAAATTAAGTGGAGTTATGTGAAATTGTTGCCATTTTTTAAGGAACTGAAGATGGACTATAATATTATATTTTAAAAGCAGTAATCTGTATCTTATATTTCTAGAATTGAAAAGCATTTCTAAGCATGGCATAAAATATAGAATTCAAAAGGACAACTACTTTGATTACGTATAATTTTAAAATTCCTAGTTATATATAGTTAAAATACAAATGAAAAACTAAGGAAAATACTACACATCTTAAAGGGTCACATTATTATATATGAAAAGTTCTTATTAATCAATTAGAAATGGCAAATACTGCAGTAGAAAATGAAACAGAAAATTGAAAAAAATAAAGAAGTACAACTGGCTAACAAACAGATTATTTCTCACCACATTGGCAGAGGTTAAGGAAGAATGACAATGCCCAGCATTGGCATAGGAACTTTTTTGCACTGTTTTCAGGCATGCACATCAGCCCAGCCTTGCTGGAAGGCAGCCTGAAAAAATGCATTTAAAATATGTGTAACCTTTGCTCCCACAGTATTTTTCCAGGAACTGTTCCTAAGGAAATTGTAGTTCAAACTGCAAAAATTAATGGAAAATGCTGTTCACTGAGTACAGTTTATAATAGCTAAATATCTGTAATGATTCCATGAGTAATAGAATGAAAATAGAATAAATGGAAATGATGGAAATCGAGAAAAAATTATAGAAAACTAGACCCCCAAACTGTTAATAGTTGTCCCAGGGCCTGAAGGTGTGAAGGATGGGATGGGTTAGTAGATATTAAGTAAAAACTTATATTCATTTATGTTTTTATTTTGACTTTGTACTAAACATTATCATTAGGAAAAATAAATATATTTTGTTCAATTAAAAAAAAGTGATGTTTCTACTCAATTTTTGTATTGCCTGATGATTTTTCTAGAAGACAAGTTTAATTTCTAATGGGTTCTTCTAGCATTTTACTCTTTACTGTAGTTATGATTTATATTTTGGAAAAAGGTGAAAATATCCAAATAAATGAAAACCTGTTTATGGCAAAAAAGGTTACAGATAATTTGATAGGGAGTATTTGAATTGCACATTCCTTAGTATTAACAAACATGTTCCCTTTAAAAACTCTAGGTAATAAAGACATCACGTGGGCAATGTTGGAAGCTGGTGCCGAGACAGATGTTGTCAACTCGGTAGGAAGGACAGCAGCTCAGATGGCAGCCTTTGTGGGTGAGTTATTTTATGGCAGTTTTATATAAGGTTATACCCCAAATTTTCTCCATGGAAAGAATACTTCTTTACTTCTCATAGAACAAATACTGTCATGTTTATTTAAAAAAAAAAATGTTTTTAGCCCACTAGGTTTTGTCTAACTTAATGAAATACCCATGGTACTTTGGAGAAAATGAACCAGCTCTGTTTAATGTCCACTTTGTAAGATACAAAGAATGGTGTAGCTATTTTAGTTGTAGTCAAATGCTTTGAATATTTATTTCTTTAAAGGAAGTAGTTCAATGTATAAGATCATGAGCTGTGAAGCCAACAGTCTTCCGTTTAAACTGGAGGCCCAGTGTGCAGGAAATCATGTGCAGTTAGGGTCCCTAGGCCATCTTCTGCCCATTTGCCAGTCCCTGCTGCCACCCCCGGTTCGCCGTGGTTCCCCGATCGCAGCAGTTCCTGGATCGCAGCATGGCTCCAGTTCCCCAGAGCCTGTGGGCCAGGGGGAGGGACCAAGAGATTGTCATTCCGCCTGCTCGCCAGTCCCACCCCGCTGCTCCATTCCCGTGGTTCCCCGTTCACCATGCTGCGATGGGAGACTGGGCCAGGGGAGAGGGACGGAGAGGTGCTCAGTGCACCTCATGGTGACCAGTCCTTTGGTCGTCCTGGTTGGCATGGACACTGGCTTTTTATATATATAGATTCTGGCTGTGTCACTCAAGAGCATGTTATTTAATGATTCTGACTTTCAGTTTCCTCATTATAACATGTTTACCTTAGTACATGGTTACAGAAAGAATCAAATGAGATAATAGAGCTTTACAAGTAAGTAAATGAATGCCATAGTTACTGTTGTTAATAATAATTATAACAGCCGAAACCGGTTTGGCTCTGTGGATAGAGCGTCGGCTTGCGGACTGAAAGGTCCCGGGTTCGATTCTGGTCAAGGGCATGTACCTTGGTTGCAGGCACATCCCCGGTGGGAGGTGTGCAGGAGGCAGCTGATCGATGTTTCTCTCTCATCGATGTTTCTAGCTCTCTATCTCTCTCCCTTTCTCTCTGTAAAATATCAATAAAATATATTTAAAAAAAAAAAAAATAATAATAATTATAACAATGCAATTCTTTTATAGGAAGAAGCATTAATAATATAATATATAGCTGCTTCATTAGCCTCATCAACACAAATATTTATTGTGTGTGGCCAATATTTCTTGATGTGTTAATCCTGTTACTGGACATAATGTAGAGGGTTTACTAGTGGAAGAAAGTGGGAGTGAATATTGGATCATTGGTAGTTTGGCCACACTAAATTGGCAGTTAGGAGAGTCCATTAATAGAAAAGCTATAAACATCTGATATATAGGGAGTGCAGTAAATGGCTTTGTGAGGACTAATAATTCATTAAACAAATACGTAATGTTCACAATCTATATACCAAGCATCACTCTAGGTGCTTTGGTCACATTGGTGAACAAGACAGAGGCTGTTCATGTGTTCATGGCACTTGAGGCCAATAGTGGTAATGGGCATTGTGAAATAGCTTACGCTAAGGGACTACTTAAGAGTTCCATAGAAACGCATCAAAAAGAGGGATCTTCTATCCTTATTCTAAGAGGGTTTTGAGAGAAATAACATTTAAGATAGAATGGAAAGTAGTCAGATTTGGGGTATCATAACTGTATATTTTGTTAAATTTTACTGTCAATTTATAAAACTACTAATAGTAGCTACCATTGGTCAAGTCGGACAGTCATGCAGTCACTTTATGATAGCTCCATGAGAACAAGTATTATTTTAATTCAGTTTCAGGAGGATTGGAGAAAGGTATGGCTTTGTTGTGCAAGCTTCAGAGAAATACTTATCTCCCATAGCTATTGATTTTTTTCCTGGTCATTTTTATAAGTCTCCTGGGTTTTATAGCTATTCAGTTTTGTTTTAGTTTCTATTTGAATTAGCTTCAGGCTTCAAAGTAACAAGAAATAATAATAATGATAATTGGCATGTATTGTTTTTTTAATGGAAATATTTTCAGCTTTTCACTTATTATGATTTGCTTTTGGTTTTATCATTACATAATGCCACTCTGTCTTAAATTTTATTTCTAATTTTTCTGATAATATAGCCATTTCTGATTTTTGTTTTTAATATTTTGTCAATATCTCTTTGCCCATCCTTTTGTTTTCAATCTTTATTATTTCATAACTAGTATTATACCTATATTATTTACAAACATACTAGAGGCCTGGTGCACGGATTTGTGCACTGATGGGGTCCTTCGGCCTGGCCTGCGGGGATCAGGCTAAAACTGGCTCTCCAACATCCCCCGAGGGGTACTGGATTGTGAGAGGGCACAGGCCAGGCTGAGGGACCCCACCAGTACACGAATCATGCACAGGCCTCTAGTATGCATATAAGATCTTTGATTAATCTCTTCCTGCCCTCCCCCTCTCCCCCCTTCCCTTTAAGATTCATCAGTTTCCATGCCTGTTCTTTCCGCTCCTGCATTGAGCATCTGCCCCCTGGTGGTCAGTGCACGTCATAGCTACCGGTCAGATGGTCGAACGGTCAGCCGGTCACTTAGGCTTTTATATATATAGATAGGTGGATTCTGTTTTATAACTCAAAAGATATTTTCTCTCTTTTAAAAGGTATTCGTTCAGCTTATGCATATTTCACGTAATTACTGATAAACTTAATTGCCTCCTCTCTTTTACTCTTTTACCTCAGTTTTTTACTCTGCATTTCACTTGGTAGTTTTGTGTGTGTGTGTGTGTGTGTGTGTGTGTGTGTGTGTGTGTGTGTGTTTCTCAATGTGATTGTCTGGTTACCTTAGAGTACATTTTATTTCTTCTTTTATTGACTTGAATGATCAGGGTGGGGGAAGAACTTATATGCATATATGCATAATCCATTGACACTGACAGTAGTTCAGTTAAGGCCTGGGGTATGTGTGTGGGCAGGGTGAGGAGATCAGTGGGGAAAAAGAATGGGAAATTTGTAATACTTTCAACAATAAAGATACATTTTTTTAAAAAGAGTATTTCCCATTCCACTAGTGCTTACTTTCCTATTCACAACACTCCTTATTAAACCTATAGTTCTCAGTTATCATCTAAAAATAACTGAGTACAAAGAACAAAACTATACTCTGTGCCCCACCCCCTAAGGGCTGTATTTACCCATTTAGCTGCCCCAACAAGAGGAAAACCTTAAAACTAAATTATTTCTTCACATCCTCTGTTTTGGTTTTATAGCCAACAGGACTTTTCTTTCCTCTGCCATCACTAGCTATGGACTTTGCTGAGAGTGTAACATTTTTAGTACCAACATGTTAGGAGAGTGTACCTCCTAGTGCAGCCGTGGGCAAACTACGGCCCGCGGGCCGGATCCGGCTGTTCTATCCGGTTCTCTTGCTCTCCCCTCCGCTCCTTTACTTTGAATTTATATTAGTTCACACAAACACTCCATCCATGCTTTTGTTCTGGCCCTCCGGTCCAGTTTAAGAACCCATTGTGGCCCTCGAGTCAAAAAGTTTGCCCACCCCTGTCCTAGTGTATTACTTCTTTCAGTAATTCCCATGGTCAGCAGTATATACTAACTAGTAGCCCTGCACACGAATCCATGCGCCAGTAAGTTGCTGCCGCCCTCCTGTAGCTCTCTGCCTGCTGTCCTGCTCCCCTGTAGCTCCCCCCGCCCCCCTTAGCTTGCTGCCCTGCCCCCTCCTGTAGCTCTCTGCCTCCTGTTTGCTTGCTGCCCTGCCCTGTCCTGTAGCTCTCCGCCACCTGCTTGTAGTTTACCAGGTCCATGATCCAGTGGTTATGAGGTTGGTCGTTACACCTCACAGTGTAACAGATAGTTAGCATATTCCTCTCTTATTATATAGGATTCCTCATTCATACTCACCACCCATTCCGATGATCTCTGCTGCCAAGGCTGTTGTTCTCCACTGTTCCCTCTTTCTTCTTGCTCCACTTAGGTTTTAGTGACAGACCTTCTCAGATGGTATGTAGGTTGTATTTTGTTTGAAACTCATCATAACCAAAACTTTCTTTCTCTCTGAAGAATGTGAGTCATATCTTGTCTAGTTTCATGATTGATGTACTGTCATTCTTTTCTCGCAATCACATGTAGCAGTTACTCCACAGTTTTCCTGATCCTGATTTTGCAAATGGGAATTTGATTTATTTTCCTTTATAAATTGTTCATTTACCAATGTGGAAGCTTCCCCCAACTCCCAGCATTTGTTTTGTATATGAATATTACTGCTTCATTAGTATGCATTCAAAACTCATAAATTAAAAACCAGTAAAACTACTTAATACTTTTGACTATAAAAATTTAAATATAAATTAAGTGAAAATTTATATTTATAATCATAAACTTTAAATATATATCATTCTAATATAAATTATTGGCAGATTAGTTAAACTTAAATGTCAAAATAATCTCAGCACTACCTGAAATGAAAGAGATTAATCTTTTAAAAAGTAACATAATATTTGTTCTTTCTACCAAAGATGTAATCTTAAGAAGCCCCCAGTCCTGTGACAGTGTGATTATTATATAGTCAGTATTTTTATATTTTCAACTGCCAACAGGGCTGTTTCTGACTATCCTATTGGGGGACTGATGAGACGATATAGTTACATGCTAATTCTTCATTTTCTTCTCACCCCTATATCTTCAAATCTTCTGATGTCTATTTTCATATATTTTAGGAGCTGTTTCACAACATTTTTTCTTTTAGAACTATTTTTACCACTAGGCATGGCTTAGAGAAATGGCTCAGGGATCTGTGAGAACCATATGTGGTTTCCAGGCTTATGGGAGCAAAAGCTTTTTCTCTAGTTTATTTCACAAAGGCCAGCTTTTCTCCAATTCCAGGGGAGGGGAGATTAGGTTACTAATATGAATACTAATTATTATAAGAAAAGCTCTATCAATTTAAATTTCTGTATAATGAAAGCCAGATGTGATTAGGGAATAATGACCATCATTTGTGTAGGGGTGGAAGAAGAGACATTTAAATTATCAGCAATCTTTGTAAACTATTTAGGGTAAAAAATTATAAGTTGAACACTGCCTTTTTTGTAATCCTCATAATCTTCATACTTAGTAGGTATTCTGTGTCTTTAAAAGGAAATTATTTCTTGACTTCACAAAGCATGCTTTAAATGTTCCCCCAAACCTTTTACCTCTCCTCCTCTTCTCTCCTTTCCTGAAAATTAAAGATGTATGTGCATTTTACCACACAAGAAAACAGAGCAGCATTCATTAACTCAAAAATTGGAAAATGTCTTACTGTGAATAATAAAGTAACAAATTTCCTGTTTTTCTGTTAAAAGGTCAACATGATTGTGTAACTGTAATCAACAATTTCTTTCCTCGAGAGAGACTGGATTATTACACTAAACCCCAGGGACTGGATAAAGAGCCGAAACTGCCCCCAAAGTTGGCAGGCCCACTGCACAAAGTTATCACTACAACAAATCTTCATCCTGTCAAGGTAGTGTAGTGTTTATTGTATTTGCTTTATATTTAAATACTAGAGGCCCAGTGCATGGATTCGTGCACTGGTTGTGGTCCCTCAGCCTGGACTATGCCCTCTCGCAATCCGGCACCCCCAGGGGATGTTGGACTGCCTGTTTCGGCCTGATCCCTGCCTGGCCCGAGGGATGTAGCAGTGTGGGAAGCAGCAGGCAGCCAGGGAGGAGCCCGAGCTGGGCTCAGAGCTTGGAGCTCGGTGCTCCTAACTGCTTGCTGCTCACTCCTAATTGCTTGCTGCTCACTTCTTACTGCTCACTCCTTAGCTCCTTAGCACTGCCATGGAAGCTGGAAAGGCTCCCGCCACCGCCGCTGCGCTTGCCAGCTGTGAGCCCAGCTTCTAGCTGAGTGGTGCTCCTGCTTTGGGAGCGCACTGACCACCAGGGGGCAGCTCCTGTGTTGAGCGTCTGCCCCCTGGTGGTCACTGTGCATCACAGCGACTGGTTGTGCCATTGTAATGGTCACTTAGGCTTTTATATATATAGACTAGAGGCCCAGTGCATGAAAATTCATGCACTGGAGGGGGGTCCTTCAGCTTGGCCTGCCCCCTCTCACAGTCCGGGAGCCCTCAGGGGCAGGAAGTGACCCGGCGGTCAGGGGAAGGTGATGCCCCATCACACCTCTGCTGCTGCCACTGCTGGCAGCACAACCCTCAGCTGGCCCTGGTTACCTGAGCCTCAGGCCAGCCCTGGGTGGCTGGGGGGCTGAGGAGACTGGGTGCCGCCATTTTAGAGGGTGTGGCAGTCAATTAGCATATTTCTTATTGGCTATGGGCACCTCCATCTTTGTGAGGATATGAAGGTCAATTAGCATATCCCCTTTTTATTAGATAGAATTGCTTCTAAGCTGCTCTTATATCTATCTATATAAAACCCTAATATGCAAATCGACTAAACAGTGGAACGACTGGTTGGTAGGTGGCGGGGCCAGCCAAGGCGGGTGCCAGCGGGCAGAGGGGGTGACGACAGCAGCGGCAGGATGATTAGGGGGTGAGGCTGGTGAGTGGGCGGCTCCAGGCCACCAGCCAAGGCAGGTTCCAGTGTGGGTCCCCTATTGATCTGCTGGTCGCCCCACAGATTGGCCCTGATCGCCAGCCAGGCCTAGGGACCCTACCCTATATATTGGGGACAGTCTCTTAGATTTAAAAATTAAAACCTGGCAAGGCTACTCTAACACTGAAAAAACAGGATGATGCAGTGATGACATGCATGGACTCTGGCTTGCACATTTTGTGGTCCGCCCTGATTCTGACACTTATAACTGTGTAACAAAGCCAATTATTTAACTTCTCTCTGCTTTAGTTTTCTACCCATAAGATGGGGAAAATGGTACTACTGCCTCAGAAGGATCATGTTATGTACTAATTTTTATAATCAGGGCAAAGAAAAAGTAGCTGCCCATACAACAGCAAGATGCCTTTCACCTGTATGAAAAATATGGTCACTGGTGCGTGCAGTGTCCCGGATTGCGAGAGGGATGTCTGATTGCTGGTTTAGGCCTGTAAACCAGTAGTTGGACATCCCTTGAGGGGTCCCTGATTGCGAGAGGACGCAGGCAAGGCCTAGGGAGCCCCTCCTCCCTCTGTGCATGAATTTCGTGCACTGGGCCTCTAGTAGGATCATATTGTCTTGGGTTGGGTTTTGTAGATGCAGAGGTTGCAATGGGCTCTTGTTCAGTTGCTACAGTGAAGGAGTGCTCTCATTTGAAACCTGGAGCAGAGTGAAAACTAGAGAGGAAGAAAAGCTAGGCAAAGAGGTGGATTCAGCTGAAGCTTAGCCTCCGCTTCACAGGGAGCTCTGCACTGTTAATGGCTCCAGAGAGGCAGGGAGCCAGGCTTTCACATCAGTCATTGGCTGAGGCCTGTGCCCGGAGGGAAAGGAAGGCCTCCCAGATAGTGCCAAGTCAGGTGGCTCCCATTGGATGAAGGTCCCTGGGGAAGGAGGCAGCTCTGAGCCCAAAGCAGCCAATACTCCCAGCAGCAGGGACCTGGTGCACAGGCCTGGTAGACAGGATCTGGGCGGGGCACCAGCAGCACTGTAATAACTGGCCTTCTACGAAATGTTCTAACATGTAATCATGAACACATTTTTTAATGCAAGTACCTATTTGATGACTTTATGTAATACAGTTCTTAGGTTAAATCACACAGATTTTTAAATTTTGTCGACCAACCCAGAAGTTCAAATGGCTTAGCTGGGGAAACTTCAAGAGCTGTTCTGAACTATTTTCACTGCTGTTTTCTTCACATTTTATATACAGCCTTTCTGTTTGTTTATAAAATAATGTTTAATCAAGCCAAATGAGTATCATTTCTTTAACGAGTCATTACAGGAAACTCCATGTGTGCTATAGTAAGGCTGTCCTTTATCAAATTTCAATGTCTGTTGTAGTTTTCATTCATAATGTATAGATTTGATAGTGATTCAGAGCTGTTAGGTGAGCAGGACAGTATGTTGGGTCAAAAATTGAGATTTTCCCTTAATACAAGGTATTGCTATACTCTAGTGAAATAGATTTCCTTAGAAGCCTATTACAAAAGAGGAATCTATGGAGTAAATGGAACACCATTAATATAAGTGAACAATTCTCATAAGCCTTTTTGATGGTGCACACTCATTTGAAGATATAAGTTCCAAATTGTATATAATCTTATTACTTTAGTGATGCATCCCTTTACTTATAGACTTTGAAGCTCAAGAAACAAATGAATGAACAAAATACCTGTTATTTGGTCCTTCACTCCAATTAATTTTCTGGGCCATCAGTAGAGATGATAAACTAGCAGATCTTTCCTATAAGACTGACAGGTAGAGTCTATGCTGTTTTTATTTTCCAAAACTTAAATGTTTTCTGTAACATTCTGAAAAAAACACTATAGGCAAACTTGTGATCCTATGTAGGCAAAAAAGAAATTCAGCTGTGAATCACATGTTTGCATTTCTACTGGAGAATGTATGGGCCTTAGAATTTAATCTTTAACAAATATTTAGCCTCTTCTGATTCAGTAGTTCTTGTCCACCCACCACACAGGTGGCAGCAACTACACCACCATGGCATTCTTTGTTTTGGCGGGGAGGGGACAGGCTGGGATGAGAAGTAGGGTTTTTCCTAGGAACACAGTATTTCTCAATGTAGAGAATGTGTTGTTTTACAGAGCCTGTTGTCTCCCCTCTAGCCTGAGAATTATTGGACATTCTGGTTTAGATTGATTTGAAGAAGTTCCTGCATTTTTATCTTTGTTTCCACCCCCTTGAGACTGCAGTAATTTCAGTTGTACAATAATGGAGTCTGTGGAATAATTTTTGATGTTTACATGGAAACTAGTCTCTCAGAGTTAAATGTCCTAAGAATTATGGCACCTCCAATTATTTTGAGTAAATCAGATTAAGAGCATATTTATACAGGTAATAAATTATAAAAGTATATAAACTGAAATAGCCTTCATTATATTTTTTAGAGCATTTGGTTTTATAAGAGCTACTATACTATGATTATAGTACCTTCCTTCAGAGCAGACCTGGCTTTTTATATGGATAAATGCTCTATTCACTTGAAAACCTTTCTTTTATTCACACTTTGAATAATAGCTACCCAGTTGCTTTTGTGTTGGCCCATTTTCATTGCTTTACCCCTTTTCAAACTAGCATTGGTCTTCAAAGGGAGCCTTATAAAAATGTAATTAACAGCCACTCTATAAAGCTAAAGACCTTTAAAAATACGCACAGAAATCCTCAATACACAATTCATCCATTTGCTGCAGTGCACCCGACACAGCTACACAGCATTGAGGTTAAGTGCCTGCTACAGTAATAAGGACGTTTGTTTTCAACAGGGACTTGGGGAATTGTGCTGCTGCCCAGAATACAGAGGTTAGGAAGGAGAAAATCAGGTTCACAGGAAAAATGACAAGAGTTGAACAGGGCCTCTCAGTGGTTAGAAGGCAGATATGCGCCAGTGAGCCCATTTTTTATTGTTAAATGATTTTTTAAGCTTAGAATTGTTCAAAATGAAAAAAAAAAAAAGAATTCAAAATGCCGCTGTCTAAACATATTCTAAGGTAGCCATTCTCTGGGAGTTGAGCTATATCTGCTTTTTATACCTGTAAGAATATACTTATTTCTTCATAATAATTAATAATAAG
The DNA here is from genome assembly GCF_963455305.1 of Plecotus auritus. Taxonomy (NCBI): domain Eukaryota; kingdom Metazoa; phylum Chordata; class Mammalia; order Chiroptera; family Vespertilionidae; genus Plecotus; species Plecotus auritus. Next base: position 173,993,959 of record NC_137775.1, on the reverse strand, counting down.
GATTTTCTTTATAATATATTAATTTTTAACATCACAGAGATTAAAGGGAGCAAATTAGTTCCAGTATTATCATTTTGTGTGCAGCTATGTAAATGTTTCTATAAGCTCATGGTAGAGCTGTGGTGATGTAACATTTTTTTGTGTATATTGCTGTATATTATGAAATAAATAAAGCCTAATACCTTAACAAAAAACCATTAATCTGGATTCTGTTTGAGGTTTTTTTGAAGATCTTGGTTTAAGATCCTATGCTTTCATTATAAATGCTGTATACAAAAGTATTGAATAAACATCTTCAAATGATTGTAGTTGACTGCAGAAATATAAATAACTAATTCATGCGTCTTCACTACCACAGTTAAATTTTGATATGTGTTATGGTAGGGAAAGTTGTCAGCAAATTTACCAATGGGGATTCTAATTATACTTATTTCATGAACTCTAATAATTGATTATTGAGTGCTATATTTTAAGTAAAATACAAGATTATATATTAATCTAGTATTGTAAAAATAGTTTCAATTTCACAAGAACACTTAATCTGCGTATATAAAACTTCCAAGTAGGAGGCTAGGCCCGTGTTTTACTTAAGTTAACAAATTATCTTTCTTCATGTCTAAAGAAAAGGATCTAATTCATGAAATCTACTGCCTGTTCTTCCCTAACATTTACATTATCTGGAATAGGTATTTAGCTATAACATGTTGGTTAACAAATACTGACTTTCTGCTCAGTGTATGCAATTGTGCCCATGTTATACACATGTTTACATTACTGTTATGCCACTGGATTTTTACAGCTGTTCTCTGCAGACCTACTGCATGTTATCTACCTTATAACAAAGACGGTAAAAAAATACTCCTCACTACACTAAGTTTAAGCTTAATTTGAGCATATCTGGGAAGTTTGGGACTCAAAGCATCAGATTTAATCACTCTAATATTCCTCCTTTTAAAGCTATTTTTGCTTTCCTTTTTTATCTATTTTCATTATTGTGGATGCTAGAAGATATAGGGAAAATCTCCACAGAGAAATGTAGTTAATCAGAAAATAATACATCTTTCATTTATAGACTTATTTCTATAAAAATGTCATTTCCTTAAAATTAGTAAGAATTAATGAGAGTTGTAATTCTTTTAGCCATGAAATTCTAAAGCTCAGTGATTTTAACTAAAAGAAGTGACCACTTGTTGATTTGATTCTATATATAAAGGGTGTGCAAATATACCATTTTTATCTTTGTAAAAGTACTTTTAACAGATACTGAAACCGTGACTCTGAGTAGCCAGCTAACACTGTGGATGGCAGCTCACGTAACTTTGACATAAAAAGTTCAAAAGATTCCAAAACATCAGAGTCCTTCTGTATTAGTTTTGTAACTTTGATCAAGGCCATTTGCATTCTAATTTGAATTAACGTAGTAAGTCTGTAGCTGTAAAAAAGACTTTCCTTGGTAATCTTTGGAAATCAACTAAAAGTGACTAATTTTTATACAGAAAAGTCTCACTAGAATTTCTTTTAGATCGTGATGCTTATAAATGAGAACCCTCTGCTGGCAGAAGAAGCAGCTCTGAACAAGTGCTACAAGGTGATGGATTTGGTTTGTGAGAAATGTATGAAGCAAAGTGACATGAATGAAGTATTGGCTATGAAAATGCATTACATCAGCTGCATCTTTCAGAAATGTATTAACTTCTTAAAAGATGGAGAGAATAAATTGGATACTCTGATCAAAAGGTACTGTATTTACAATGCCAGGTATAAAATACACTCACATAGAATGTTTTATTATACGAAGCCTCGTTATAGATTTAAAGTTTAAGTATTTTAGTAGCAGTTTGTTACTTTTAGGATCACCTTCAGTCTGCAAGAAACAGGGACAATTTTATACTTAGACTGCAGACTGATTATTCTGCTCTGTGCTCTCTACAGTGCTTTGTTATCCCCCATTACAAGCGAGGAATCTGAGGTGCGGAGAGGTGAAATAGCACGCATAAGGTCAGACAGCTAGAAAGCAGCCCAAGTGCAAATGTGAGGACAGGTGTTCTGTGCACAGGTGGTACTCTGGATTCGTCACGGCACTCCGGGTGTCTCTGTTACTGTACCGGGGACAGCTGTGTGTTACCTTTGTTCTCTAACCACCAGGGACCAAGTTCTCCTAGTTTTCCCGAGAAAAAGTAAACTCAGTCGGAAGGGTGTGACTTGCTGAGAGTTCTCATTCTTTGTACAAATAACCAACATGGTAATAAGTAACTAGCGAGTCTGATAGCTGTGTTCCCTGTGCTTTATGGCAGGGGTCACTTGCATAAATACCTCTCCAGGCACCTATTGCTGACAAGATCTCTCCTGACCCGGAGGCAGAACAGCAGTTTGAATCAAGTCTAGCCATGATTTAAAGAGATGATGACAATCTTAAATAGCCACGAAGAAGCTATTAAAAGTTCATGGGTTAAACTGGGAGGAAATGCTGAGTGATCCAACTCCAATTACTGTTTGAAAATTATCTTTCAGCTTATTAAAAGGCCGACCTTCGGATGGCTTTCCGATATATCAAGAAAAGATCATTAGAGAAAGTATCAGAAAATTTCCTTACTGTGAAGCCACACTCCTCCAGCAGCTGGTGCGAAGCATCGCTCCCGTTGAAATTGTAAGGCTCTTATCACTAAGTTCGCTCCAGCAGGAAGACCTAACCAGCATATTTTGTACAATGAGAGGCAGGTTCTCTTTAGCATTAATTAATTATTTAATAAGAGGAATTGTTATTTTAGAAAATTTTCAAGAACAAATGTAGAGATAGGTTTTCTGGTTAACCCTGTTTGTTTATCCATTTCCCTCCTCTAATCCTTTTCTTCCATTTATATCTTGTGGTTTAATAAACAGTAATTCCCTATGTCGGAGTCTAGGTGGTTATAGTGACCTGCATTTTAAAGACCTCTGTGAACCTGGAAAGGTGGGTACACATCTGCTATGTCATACAGATACACACGTGTTCACGGTAGTTTGTGAAAAACTAGGACAAGGTCCTGCACTAGATGAAAGTAGGAATTGATTGTCCAGGCTGATGGTTTTGGATGGAATGGTGAAGGGATGAAGACTGGCTTATTGCATGTCCTAATAAACTATCTTACAGTATGTTCCAGCTTCTTATAGTCTACCTTACTGCCTCTGACTTTATAAATTTTCCATTCTAAAAAAAGAAATCTATTTATACTTTGCAACTATGGGAAATAAATGTTAACTTTATCTGCTCTTTAAAGTACTTATTGCCCTTTTGTCCTATATTTATTTAAGCAGTATTTCATAGGACACTTCCTTCCTTCACTGTTTTGAATAGGTTTCTGTTCACCTTTTCTATACAAGTCATGCTTTTATACATCTCAATCAAATCCTTTTATCAGCCTTAGTCTATTAGGTAAGAAATTGATCCTGACACTCGTCCCATCCATGGCTTCCTCCCTTCCAGTGACAATGTTGCTTCTTCTCTGCATCCGTAGGGTGTTGTATCTTTTTCAGTGAGAAACATCAGGACTAGAAATGGGTTCCAGGTGCTCCTTTTACATTAAAACTTCACCTATTCAGGATCACGAAATAAGAGAGACCTGCACAGACAAGATGATCTCACGAACCTCATGCGTTGATTAATGCATGAGAGCTCGCAATGATTTCCCATAGAGATGCTTTATCCTGTTTAATATACTTGACTATTTAATGCTTAAGCTTTTGGGAGATTAAAGTTAGCTAGTTATGAGGGTGGTTTATTAATCATGAATGTGTTTGGCTGTACATATCAACACTCCAGCTAACCATAAATTAAATAAATAAGGACTTATTTATTTATTTACTTAGAAGCCCCAAAGTAGGCAGACCAGATCTGGCCCAGTGGCTCAGAAATAAATAGATTGGGGACCCAAACATTTTCCCATGCAATATTCTTTTGTTGTGTAGATTTTCATACTCATGCTTATGGCCTTACGGTTGCAAGGCATCTGATGCTCTTTACCCACGCTCACATTCCTATTCCAGGCAGGCAAGAGGGAACGGGGCCTATAGCTGGGAAGCAGGCTGTCCCAGAACCCCGCTGCCTGTGCTGCATGACCACACTTAGCTGCACAGGAGCCTGGGAAAAGAAGTACTTTTGGCTGGTCTAAATACTGCTGCTGCAAACAAAATTATGCTTCCATTAGTAAGGAAGTTGGGGAAATGATTAGCAGATAAACAACTAGCAATGGCTGCTATGGGGTATTTCCAGCACTAACAAGTGGTAGTTGACATTCTGCCTTTGAGGAGGAAAACAGAAAAACTAAAAATAGCAGTCCAGAGTACTTTAAAAAGAAGTCAAAGCAGATCAGTGTAGGGGTCAACAATTCATCTTAGCCCTGTATCATAGAATATCGTAGTTAGAGTTGATGGAGTACACTGATTGTTTATCCTAGTGATCTGAGTCATTGAGAGGAGGTTTATTAATAAAGTAGGATTTAGTGCATTTTAGAAAAATTTCTCTTCAAATTTTTTTGTTCTTTAAGTTATATATTCTGTTCTCTGGAAAACTACTTATCTGGAATGCCTGTGGTTGTGAGTGTCCCAGATAACCACTGTTTACTTCCTGATGGGTTTTGTGATATTGCAAGTTTATAAGCATTGAAACAATGCTAACCTTTGTTCATAACATGGTGGTTCTTTGGCTGGCTCCCATGGGGGTCACCTCTGGCCCCTTCTGACAGTGCTCATGCCAGGACCCTGCTGCAGAGGTTTTGATTCCCTCTGCCTAGTGTGGAGTTCTGGCTATGTCACAAAGTTCAACAGGCAGTGTGACGCGTGGACACACTTAAGAAATGTTGCTCCAGCCTTGTAACAGATTATACTGTTAAAGCTATTTGCTTTATCAATTCATAGTGCATGACTTAACTTCTGGAAGGCTAGCCGAGGTCTCTGATTTTATAGGATACTCTGGATACAGTATCCTGTTTGTTTTTAGTCTGACTGTCTTCCATGGGTGGAGCTTTGAAACCTAAACAGATTCTTATTTAACAAGTAGATGACTAGATTTTATATAGCAAGAAAGAGTTCTTGTCACCCAGTAATGACAAGAAAGATTCCATGTGGTTACTCAGCTGTGTCATCAATTTTTTTTCTGAAGCAATAGTTCAGATTAACAGCCACTTTTGAGGCAAAAAAATTACATGGGCTAATAAGTATTTAGTGTAACATTAAGTACCAATAATTCTCAAACTTTCAGTGTATTTCAGAATTATCTGTAATAAAGCAGGTACATGGACCACCACATCTTTAGAGATTCTAATTTAGAAGGTATGGGATGGCCGATAGATCTGAATTTTAAGCAAGTTCTCTAATGCACACCATCATTTGAGCATAACTTCCATAGACCTTTATTCCTGGTAAAATATATTAACTTAAATATCTAGTATCTGAGGTTTCATTTCACCTATTTTTTCTCGCCATTTACACTATCTTTATTCCAAAAGAGAATTCTTAGCACTTTAATATAAAAGGAAACCCAGTCATTATTATTTGTTTTCAGAAGGAGCATAACAATTTCAAAATGAGTGCTACTTTAAAATAATTCTTAAATCTTTTGAATATTTCGTTTGACTATCTTGAGTATACAGAACAGTGTAAAACAATGTTCTAAGAAAATCCCACTGAGTTCATTGTCTTATATCTGAAATCTTTGTGGGCTTATTGGATAATCCTAATTGATAAAACTTTTATTCTAGAAAAGGGCCAACTTTTTCTCTGTGAATATTTGGAGCCATGACTTACCTCCCGTATACTTTATATAGAAAATGGTATAATCAAAAGGGTATTTTTTGTCACGATGAAGTCGATGCAGTCGCTAACCTTAATGACTTTGTCTCTTGTGCGTCTGCTTCTAGATAAATTGTTCATGAAGTGTCATCTCAGTAATCTATCCATGGTCATTTTAGAGAGTTTCTTCTCTTCTTTATACCCATTCTAGGGTTCTGATCCCACTGCGTTCTCTGTACTTACGCAAGCCATCACTGGTCAGGTGGGTTTTGTGGATGTTGAATTTTGTACCACCTGTGGAGAAAAGGGAGCAAGTAAAAGATGCTCAGTATGCAAAATGGTAAGAATGAAGTTCTTTGAAATTCATTGACATCTGATTTAGATTTCATCCAAGTTGATAATTGCTTTTTAATATTCTGTAAATATAATGGTTGATATTAATTTTCTAATAAATTCTAATACATTAGATATAAAATATTTCATCTAACACTGAAAAGTAATTTGGAAGAGAGCTAAGGATAAGTGTAGTTCTGTGCCCTATCTTTGCCAAATGCCCAGACTGCCCCGACTTCTGTGCTGACCACCCCAAAGAAGAAAAGGATGTGAATAAATGAATGGATATGAGCAAATAGGAAAAAGGTCATACATAGGGGACCGAGGCTGTGCAGAGAGCCTAGAATAAGACAATTTATAAGTATACAATCTTAAATATTCTGATATTGACTTGACCTATAATCTCTTTATCAGCTCTTCCTTATAAAACTATAACTTCCTTGTGACTGTTATCAATCTTTAAGCTTTCTGGACTATACTACCTACTTCTGCCAAAATTATCTTTGTAAAGATAATTCTTTACAGTAATATCTGCTTGTTGTGTTTTTCTTGCATTCAGGTATTACGCATATGCATGTGTCTGTACATTCACTTTACCCTGTAGATAATGTTAATTTCTTCTTGTTTTAAGGTTGACATTCTTCAGCACATTCTTCTGTACCCCATTATATTCTATTGTAACCTACTTCTCCTGCCTCATCTCCTTTAATTTCTTACTTCTCTGAGTCTCAGTTTCCTTATGTGTGAAATGGGCTAGAGTTGTGAGAATTAAATGAGACCGTCTATATAGGCTAACTATTGTTGCATATAAAAACACTCCAAAATTCTGAGTTTAAAACAACAATCATTATTTCTCCCATGTTTGTGGTTGGCTGAGCTCAGCCAGGAACATTCTGTTCCATGTATCTCATCCTCCTTGGACCAGCAGGCCTGGCTGAGCATGTTCTCGTGGTGATGGCAGAAGTATAAGTCCGCAAATAGAAACACATATGAGGCTTTTGAGGTCCAGCCTTGAAACTGCCATGCTATCTCAGTCCTTGGGCCCAAACAAGTCACATGGCCAAATTTAAGGTCAGTTTTCCTCTCCTTCAGTAAAAAGAACTTCGCAGTCACATGGGAAAGCGTTTGGATGAAGAACTAGGGCCAGTAATACAACCTACAACGCCGTTTATGTTTAAGGGGCTACTGAAATGCTTGGCATATTATCTTGCAAAAGTCTAAGCTTCATTTACTCAAAACTCTTGTTGTCCTTGAACATGTCATTTAACTTCTCCTTTCCTGCATTTTTGTACAAGATAGTCCCTACACTTGGAATGCTTTTCCCATTTCTTTGTCTACTGACTCCTCCAGCTAGAGTGAGTCATTGCTTCCTCTGTGTTCCCATTGCTGTTACATCCTGTACTAGGCCGAGTTTCTGACTCCCTGCATGCAGCCTCATCCTGCTCTTTTTTGACTGTAGCTTCCTCTGGGACAACAATTGCACTGTACCAATTCAGGCACATAGTAGGTTCTCAGATAAATCATTTGTTAAAGAGTCTTTCATAGACCATTAGTTATGTATCCATTATTGTTATAAAGTGCAAGCTAAAAATTACAAATATACATCAATACACATGCACACATCATGGTTTCAAAACAAAGTATAGAAAACTTAATATTTTCACAGCGAGGTTCTTGGTTTAATGTCATAATGGAAAAATCCTGTAGTCATAGCTCTTAAATGCAAATAAACCTACAATTGCTTTTCAGGTAATATACTGTGACCAAACCTGCCAGAAAACACACTGGTTTGCACATAAGAAAATCTGTAAGAATCTCAAGGACATTTACGAGAAACAACAATTGGAGGCTGCCAAAGAAAAGGGTGACGAGGAGAACAGTGCGTATATAAGAGCTGAGCTGGCACTGCTGCTTAGTGGGGAGGGAGTGATGGATGATATGAACAGGGCCCGTAGGACCTGAGTTTGCTCTAGGGCCTAATGAAGTTTGAGTGACCAGTATAAGGATCTCTAACTTCTGTGTGGTCTCAAATGTGTTCCTGTTTTGAATCCCTGCTTTTGGGGGATAATTTATAGGATATAGTCAGCTTAGGTGCCACTGGAAAACAAAGGACATGAAATTCTGATTTTATTCCACATTCTGCTTTCTGGAACTGTGGGCCTCTTAATGAGTATTTACTTACATTCTGCTCACAAAGCATTTTAAGGTCTTTGAATAAGGGAATAATTAAATCTCCCCTAATGGCTAGCCAAGTATTTCAAGATTAGAAGCCTTTAAATTTCTTAATTTTAAAAACTGCAGGTGAAATTAGAACAGATTTATGAATTCCAATGGAATTGCAGATCTAATAATGCACAGGTTATATTTCTCTAAGTGTCAGAACAGTGAGTTCCATAGTATTTTTCCTCTCCCTCCCTCAAAAGTGTATGACTTACCTTGGTCAGAAACAGTGAATTGTTTCAGCAGTATTGGGGGAGAACTGCCCCCACTCCTATGCCAAACCCCAGAGTATATATCATGCATTTTACGGAGTGCTTGTAGTTTTAAAAGGTTGCTCAGGTGACTTTGATACTAAATACTTCCTCCTTTCACCCCTCAAGGGACCATGTCCCCTTTACTACTTGGTTGAGAAACAGTATTAGTGGGATTGCATAATCTGTAAAAAATTAAATCCAATTTGTATAAGTAAACTGTGAAGAAAATAGGCTTTCTGATGGCCATGCTTTTGCCTGTTTTCTGATGAAACCTGGATCCTATGTGGCGAGGACAGCGAGTAACAACTGGTCATGTTCTATACAAGTTGTGAGAGACAGATTGTCGCCAATGTGGGAACTCCCAGTTGCTAAACATCAGCACAGCCACACACGATTCTAAGTGCTACAAACACCGTTATTTGCCACAAATGTAGGATAGGTTTTACTATCCCTGACTTTGTAGGTAAGGAAACAACTTTGTACAGACAGTAACCCACAGACATCAAGTTAATTCATGGCAAAGCTCTATTCGAAAGCAGACTTTGTCAGATCCCAAACAACAGTCCTGATTTCAAGGCCTGGCTTTGGAGCCAGAGTCCTGAGTTCAAATGCCAGTTTTGTTGCTCTTCTAGCTGTGGAACTTTGAGCAAGTTAGCGAACCCTAAACCCTCTCTCCTCAGTTTCCCCACCTGTAAAATAATGATAATAGAGATAATTTCTCTCATGTGGTTATTATGAAGATGAAATAATACACGGAAAGCGAAAGGAAAATGACTTTTCTTTTTAGCAGATGGCAAACTTGATGTTGATTCGAATGGTGTTAATGAAGAGCAGCCAGAGGCTGGACCGGCAGTGCCCCAGGAGGACAGCGATGCTAAGGGTTCTGAGGAAGGGGAGAAGGCCTCTCTGCAGTGTGATGCTGGCTTGGAGTGCTCCCAGGAGGCTACTGCAGGTCCTCTGGCATCTGAGGAGTAAAAGCCAGAGCACATGCCAGCACGGATGGTCCTCACCCTGCAGGGCCGGAGAACGTGTGGGATTGTCCCCATTGCCTGTGACAGCGCATGGCACCATGGCAGGATTTCCTAGAATAGATGCTTGCCAGCAAAGCTGTGTCTACCATGTTCTAATTCCCCCTGATTTCTGTTCTATAATTTGACAGATATTCCTATGGGAAAAAATTAATTTTCAAAATACAGGAGAAACATTTCTACTTCCTTTCGGAGCCCAGCTTTCCAGCAGTTGTTCTCAAAGGGGAGAAAATCCCCTTAAAGAAGAAATAGAGGCTCTAGGAAACAAAGGGTGAAGTCAGACAGGTGTAGGAGAGGAGATTTTTAAGAAAGAAAAAGTTATAGCAACAAAGATGGGTAGTTAAAAAAAATCATAACTTTTGTGTGAATAAAATGCATATAAATAGCATTTACAATAGTGAAGTTCTATGTAGTAGGATATAAGGAAATAAAGAAAGGCTGTGTGTTTAAAGATCTCTGCCAGATTCCAGCTAATTATAGTTTTCTATAGAATTATCCTGAGCAGTCTGAACTGTATGTACTTCCTGCAGTGATGTTTTATCTACATACAGTGTCTGTACCTTCAGAAATACCAGGTTCCCTGAGGCACTAAGGCATCGCCAGAGCTATCTCGGCTTGTGTAGAAAAGGATTTTTTACTAAATAACGGCTAAACATAGTTTCCACAATTGTAAAACTAATTCATGTGCCATATTCCACTTGAAAGGTTGACTTTTATCTTCCTGCAAGCTTTTCATGTGGCCCTTCCTCTCCAAAAACTGATTTATAATTGTCCTTTGTAGAATGTTCCGGCATCAGTTTTTAGAGTGCAGTATTTAAACATAGTTAGAATGTGATGGCTGAAGACAGCGCCGTGTTACATAATTTTTTGTGTTGATTGTAAAATAAATTGTGCCTATTAATATAACCAACTCACATCTTATTTCATAGTTTATTGCTCAGGGGTGGTACATATTAGAAAGCTTAGCAAATATTGGAGACCAAAGTAGTAATAGCTTTTTGTTTGTTTGTTTGTTTGTTTTTAACTTATTGATTTGAGAGAGAGAGAAAAAAAAAAAACACATCGATTTGCTGTTCCACTTATTTATGCATTCATTGGTTGATTCTTTTATGTGCTTTGACCAGGAATCAAACCAGCAACCTTGGCATATCAGGATGATGCTCTCACCAACTGAGCTACCTGGCCAGGACCAATAATTGTTTTAATATGTATAATTGCAAATAAAACAACTAGAATTCTCACTTCACTTCGCTTCACTGATCAAATTATTCTATCTTGCTCGTTCTCTCTTTCCTTAAAACACATACATCTTTGGAGCATCCTATACCATGCTGCATGTGAGTAAACTTGTTAGTGGTTAGGAATGCAGCAGGCAGAGTTTGTCTGAACTTATCAGTCATGACAAGCCTCCCTTCATTCATCAAGGTACCTCATCTGCACACGGGTAAACCTTGGATAGTAAAATGTCCTCCCAGGCTGCCCTGACCCACAAATGTGTTTTTTACCTGAGGTCCCTGATTTTTAATTGTTTTGGATTTGTGTTGACATCATTCTGTATTACCATCATGGTCCCTGTCTTTGGATACCATAGAGAGTTACTAAAAAAAACAGAAGGAAATAGAAAAATCCAGAAATGTGGCAATGCAGAGGTAGTTTTCTCCTTCATTGAAATGAATGTTGATATAAATCAGAACTCTAACACAGCTATAACTGACATAAATAGGAACTTGGACAAAGAGGACCTCACATATAAACTGTGTCAGTATCAAAATTTTCCATGAATGTATTTCAGGAAAGGGGTGGTCAGAAAATGGGGTTTAAGAGAAAATGAGATTGGTTCTGGTTATAATCCTTTGTCACAAATAACCAAAAATAGATGTTTCCATTATAACACCATCAAAACAGGTGGTTAGTCCAGTTATTTTTTTTAACCATGTATATTATTTTCAATACTAGAGGCCCGATGCAAGAAATTTTTGCACTGGAGGGGAGGGGTCCCTCAGCCCGGCCTGTGCCCTCTTGCAGTCCAGGACCCCTCGCTCCTCACTGCCCGCCTGCTCACTGCTCCTTAGTGCTACCACGGAGGCAGAAGAGGCTCCCGCCACCGCTGCTGCACTTGCCAGCAGTGAGCCCTGCTTCTGGCTGAGCGACACTCACCCTGTGGGAGTGCACTGACCACCAGGGGGCAGCTCCTGCATTGAGTGTCTTCCCCCTGGTGGTCAGTGCGCATCATAGCGACCGTTCATTCTGGTCATTCCTCCGTAACAGTTTCTTAGGCTTTTATTATATAGATGCTATCAAGAAACATCTCAAATAGAACCTGTAGGATTAAGCATAGTCTTATTACTCCAATATATCTTAATTAAAAGCGCCCTCTCAATTGCATCGTCCATTTTGTAGAGTTTTAGGTTATATAACTAAGGATCATATCTCTTCCATTTTGTAATTCTCCCCAAATATTGTGTTTTTCAATCTCAGACACTTAGTAGCCCTTCATTATTGAATAAAAATGTTCAGTATTGAGTGCATTTTAAAGCAAGTCTTTTCATTCAAATGAAATATTTAAAAGGAGATTAAAGCCCTGACCGGTTTGGCTCAGTGGATAGAGTGTCAGCCTATAGACTGACGGGTCCCAGGTTCAATTCCAGTCAAGGGCATGTACCTTGGTTGCGGGCACATCCCCATTGGGGGGTGTGCAGGAGGCAGCTGATCGATGTTTCTCTCTCATCGATGTTTCTAACTCTATCCCTCTCCCTCTCTGTAAAAAATCAATAAAATATATATTAAAAGGAGATTAAGTAAAAAGTCCTAACCATATTTTTGTAATTGGAATACATTTTAGTGATTATAAACTTAAAAATACCAAACTACACATTCTTTTACTACTCTTAGTGGTTAATCTGGAAATTACAATATCCCATCCTTAAACTTACTACAAATCTAATTAAAAATTAATACTTATGCAACTCATGGACCAGCTCAAACCTGATCCTGTTTAAGTATGCATTTCCATCATGAAATGGATTGTTGCTATACCCGGCCAATGTTACTGCTTGGTGAGTTTGATACACTCAGCTCCTGAGGGGTACCTCTGATCAGACTGTTACTTAGTGGCTAATGGCCAGGCTCTCAGTTCTAGAAGGGATGCAGTCGCATGTCAAGAACTAACTCAACAGTGACTAGTTCTCTGCCGCTGATAAGGGACCTTATTCAGGAACCCTTGAAGACTGAACTGTGACTCTCAGAGCTTGCCAGACACCTCACAAGGCATCCTTACCTCCCGCTAACATTTCTAGCACCATGGATTATGCGGGGGTTATTACTGTATTGCTTATCTATTACTGTGTAACCAGCTACCCCAAAAGCTTATTAATTTGAAGCCTCAATAAGCATTATCTTACACAGTTTCAGCCAGCCAGAAATACAGGAGCCACTTAACTGGGTGGTTCTGGCTTGGGGTTTCCCAGGAGGGTGCAGAGCAGCTTTCGGCCAGGGCTGCAGTCATCTGAGGCTTTAACTGGGTCGGGAGGGTGACTTGCAGCTCACATGGTTGTTGGCGGAAGGCCTTAGGTCCTCCCTGGCTTTGGGAAGGAGGCCTCAGGCAGTTCCTCAGAGGGCTGCCTTAGTGTCGTCACACATGGCCGCTGGCTTCCTGCAGAGTTACATGATTTAGGAGAGAACAAGAGAACATTTTGATTCTTTCTATGACCTAATTTGGAAGCCACACCATCATGTATGCCTTGGTATCAGCCACGCACCCACATCAATGCCAAACTCCTTGTCTCTCTCTCAGCTGTCACCTTCTGCCAGGAGCACGTCGGCATTGCAGACTGGCTGTGCACAGGCTCCTAGGGGTCCACAGGTAAAAGTTGGTTCTAGATTCTCACTGACAGCTCACTGCTCCCTCCAGGGCTCTCATCTCCTGCCCATGCTGATTTCAGCCCACTTCTAGTCAGGGTGAGGCAAACATAGGTTTTCAGCTGTGAGTATGCAAAAACAGTTTAATCTTGTATTACTACTTACTCAGTATTGTATTGTTTTCCATATGAACAACTGTAAACCGAATGTTGCCACACCCTCTAAATCTATGTAACAGAATGTGATGGTTCTAAGCACCAGCAAAGGGGGAAATGTCACCCTGCTTTTTATAAGCTTTTGATCATTGCTCTTTATCTTAGCTAGAGACAACCAGTGATGTGTGTGAGTTACCTTAACCGTCGGTTTTGTGTCTCAGTCCCACGCAACTGCTGAAAGCTTTTCTAGTTTCTCCTTCCACTGGTGGCATTCTTGTGGCTAGGCTAAGCTCGGATTATTAGCCCACATGCAAATGACCAATGCCTCCAAAACAGCCGACTGGATTAACGAATTGTGGTACAATCATACCATGCAATACTGTACAGCAATGAGAACCATAGAGTTACTGCTATTAGCAACAACATGGGTGAATTTTACAATGCTGAGTAAAAGAAGCCAGACAAAAAATAATGCCACTTCTGTGATCTCATTTATATGCCTTTCAAAAACAGACACAATTCATGTACACTTTAGAAATCAGGACAGGGATTACTTTTGAAGTACAGGTAGTAATGAGTAATAGTACTGGTGACAAGAACAAGGAGGCGTTTAGAGTGCTAGTAATGTTCTAGTTCTTGGTCCAGTTACATGGACGTGTTCATTGTTTGAAAATTTGCTGAGTCGAGCTCTTATGATTTGTATACATTTCTATATATACACTTTACTTCAACAAAAACATAACATCAAATGCGGGAATTTTTCATTATTAGCATTTATGTTTATATTTAAACTAGAGGCCTGGTGCATGAAAATTCATGCATTGGAGGGGGATCCCTCAGTCCAGCCTGCCTCCTCTCACAGTCTGGGAGCCCTCAGGGGTGGGAGGTGACCCAGCGATCAGGGGAAGGCAACACCCCATCACACCTCTGCTGCCGCCACTGCCAGCAGCGCAAGCCTCGGCCGACCCTGGTTACCTGAGCCTCAGGTGGCCCTGGATGGCTGGGCAGCTGCCATCCGAGGTTTGCCTGCGCCTCGGGCCAGCCCTGGGCGGCTGGGGGGCTGAGGGGATTGGGGGACTCCAGAGGCAGGCATGCAGAGCAGCCAGGCCCGCCTGGGGGCAGGCCCGGCCTTGCTGCGCACCTGCTGCCCCAACGGGGCTGAGGGGACTGGGCACCGCCATCTTGTGACTGTGGGTGCCGCCATCTTTGTGACGGTGTGAGAGTCAATTAGCATATTCTCTCTTTATTAGATAGGATGTTTCAAATAACGCCATGATAACAATGCTAATCACAGAGAAGTTTAATACACAACTGGAACCACCAGGGTTCCGAGAAGACCAGGGTTATCTCAGTGTAATTGTGAGCATCTGAGCAGGTTTTGTGCCTTTGTCTTCAAGGTATTTTTCCTCTCGTTTGGGAACTGTGCTCCAGTTCAGAGAGGTGAAAGTCATCGCTGATCTCTTCATGGACCTGACAAAAACAGCATCTTCTGGATCATCAAACACAATTCTGAAAAAATGGCAATTATGTTAGAAAATGTCAATTAGATCAAAATGAATTTTTAATTTAAATATATCAATGCCACATTTTCTACGGTGCCACTAACAAATACATTTTGGGCTCTACTGACAAATGACTTTCAGGAGAAGCAATGCTATTTTTATTATGTATATTGTTTATTTTAATAATAGAGTTTTTTACCATATTGGGATCAGCTATTACAGTTTAGGTCTCACAAATGTATACATTCATGTTTTAAACCAGTGTTAAATGAAATGATTAAAATATTTCTAGATCTTGTATGTATATTAGTATTTTGTATACATTTTATTGGAATATTTCCTATATTATGCTATATTTTATAAATGTGCTTGGGGATAATATTTTTCAAAACAAAATTCCTAAGTTAAAAATTAAAAGAGTAATGGTTTTTAAATTCATCAATATTAATGAATTTGAAATATTTTTCATAGTTTAATGAAGTATTTGCTTTTGAAAATGTAAATTTCAGTGAATATAAAATATTAATAATTGCTGTCACTGGGAATATTTAGGGGAACAGTAAGAAAGATAAAGGCTCTTATCTGTAATAGCTAATAATTATTAAGTTTTATTTTACAAATCCAATCACATTTTCATTTATTTTAGGTTATAAAAATAATATTAAAGTGTAAATATGTCAAATATGAATACATAGCTTGAACTCATCACAGAAAGATAGCATTTTTTTTCTATTGAAGAGATAGTCATTTTTATTAATGCATTAAAATCTATTTTGGGAAGTGGGAGTAATTTAGGGGATAACAGAATTATGAAATAAATAATTCAATAATGAAGTTAAAGTTAAAATCACTTACTTGTCTACATTATTCCCAAATACAAAACCTAAAAAAAATAATTTCTAAATTAGTATCTTTCAAATGTTTACTTAGCATTTTAAAACAATTGAGCAATGCTGTAAAGAAAAAGTCAAGAGCATAGGTCTCTGGTTTTCAAGCAAGCATTTCAATGAATAATCCAATCCATCAAAAAAACCTTGATACCAAACCCTACAACGAAACTTTCTCTTAGATATAGTGCCTTAGGTTTGTCTTAGGTTTTGAGGCAGATTTTTAAATGCAATCTACATCTCAAAACTCTGAGGACAGAATGCTTAATCAATTTAATTAATAATAGAATCCAAGTGGGAATTTTTATAATTGAGATACTGAGTCTTATGTACAGAAATTGATCCTTTTTCTTCTTTTTTTTATATAGTCATATGCATTTACAAATGGAATAATAGACCAAATGAGGAGAAATATTTAGGGCAGTTTAAACCATTTGGATTCTTGGCATTAACTTCAAAGAAATGGAATAAACAAATCCTAGATCACAAGACTCTCCATCTTCCCTAGCTCTGGCACTCAAAGGCTAGTCCTCAAAGCTTGGCCTTCTTCTGGTATCTTGCAGAGACTGTCATTGCGTTGTTTATTCCTCTTCAGAAGACCTAGCGCCAGGCTAGAGATGGAATGCAGCAGCACCTGTTAGGCCACCAAAGCCCACAGTGCGAGCTCTTGCCAATCCATAAGCAGCAGGGAGCACGCAGCCTCTGCCTTCAGAGAGGAGCTGATGGCATCCTTCCCTTCACAAGTGCTGACTCAAGTCTCCCACAGATCAGAAAGCTGAAGCAAATTAATGTCCAAAATACAGCTTTGACTGACTAGCAGCGATGGTGCTCGAACCCAGGGGACTCTGACCTCAGAGCTCATGCTCTTGCCTCTATGCTGGTTGTTCTCTAACTGGAGAATGCACAGATCACCTGAAAGGCACAACTTCCTGAGTCCCACCTTTGCGTAATTTCTAATGTAGTAGCTCTCATTTGGGACAAGAATTAGCATTTGTAACCAATAGTTGTTAAGTGTGGCCGCTGCTGCTGCTGCTGCTGCTGGTGGTGGTGGTTTGGGGACCACACCTGGAGAACCACTGCTCTACACTATATTATTCTGCATCCAGAACATATCCTCCAGGCATTTCTTCTATTCTATGGGACATATAGGGATGAAGCAACAAGTTAAATGACACTTTGGGGAAACAATCATGCAAATTCTACATTGTTATAACTGGCCCGGTCTCTTCGAAAAGTCGTGGAAACAATTTTGGAATCAATTCTAAATTAAAAGAGATTAAAGGGCCATAACAGCCAACTGTAATAATGAATCTTGACTGAATTCTGGTTTGAAAAAGCAGCTATGGAAGCCATCTTGGAACTAGGAAAATTTGAATATGGATTACATATTTAATAATATAAATGTTACTTTTCTTAGGTGTGATAATGGCATTGTGGCTCTATAGGACAATGTGATTTTAAAATTTACTGGCCGAATTAGGAGTGAAATGTCATAATGTCTGTGACTGAAGTATTTAAATGATTCAACGATACTTTTATTTTTCCAGTTTACATAAGGCAAAGTCTAAATGGAGGGTGGAGAATATGGCAGAATATTACTATTGAATATACATGGGCATATACAAGTGTTTAACATTCAATTTTTTCTATATTAGAAAAATATCACAATAGTTAAGAAAAAAGTCCCAATTTTGCCCTCATTTTTCTTCTTTTCTTGCTCTGTCTTAAATAATAATTTAGCTGGTTGTAAAATTCTTGGCTGACTATTACTTTTCCTTAGCATTTTAAAGGTATTAGATCACTATTTTCTGACTTCCATAATTGCAGTTGGGAAGCTTGTTGTGAATCTACAAATCATTCTTTTGTAGGTAAATTTACATTTCTTCTCTATTTTAAGATAATTTTGCCTTTGATGTGGATTTTTGTTGTTATTAGTCTTTTATGTCTTTGGAATAGTTTTGTCTGATGAATCTAAGGATTTATATCATTTACCAAATTTGGAAAATTCTTGGCCATTATTACCTCAAACATTATCTTCTGCCCAATTTCTCTATTTTTTTTTTTGTTCCTTCAGGATTATTAAACTTATATTGAACCTTACCTTTCTAATATTTGCTTATCTCAACAGCTAATTTTCTATATCTTTCTCTCAGCTGCATTCTGGGTAATTTCTTCAAAACTCTTTTCCAATTTCATATTTTTCCCTTTGTTTTTAGAAAATCTGTTCTAGAATGTATTTTCATTTTCAAGTGTATGCTTGAAAAGTATCATGAGGAAAAGGCTTTTGTCTTTGTATCTTTTTAAATCCCTCTTTATGGTGCAGCAGCCACCTTATAACCATAAAGCACACTAAGAATAGTAGAACAAAAGATAGTTACATTCTTGAACACTAATGACATCAATGAACTTTACACTAACCTGGAACCCTACCTTTGTACTTCTTTACTATGTGAAAAACATAAACCTCTATTTGTGTAAAGCACTGTAGTTGGATTTCTGTTACATACAAGAAATTAATTCCAATTAATAAAACATCAGAATATATTCAACTTATACTTGCATATAATAACCAAAATATTAACTGCACTTATTTCTGGGTGGAGAAATTATGGATGATCTTTATTTCTCCTGAATATATTTTCTATATCATCAAAAACTTACAGCCTTAATTGGTGAAACTGTCTAGTGATAGTGGTATAATAACAACCATAGTTTACTAACTGATCCCTGTATACTGTGCTAGACACTGGGGTAAGGAATTCAGCGTAATATCTCATTATTATTATATCATCTCATTTAATTTAATATAGGTAAATGAAGATAAGAATTGCATATCCCTTTAATTTGACTAAATTACAAATATTTGTTTCACTGTGTTGGTACTTAACTTATTATAAATTACAGTTATTATTATCAAATTACCCAAAAGTTTGAGAAATTATAATTTCATTTTTTTTTGCAAAATACCTTTAGGTACCGTGTTGGCTGGTTTTTGCTTAAAAGGTGATCTAGGATTCCATGAGGCATCTGCTTTTCCTCTGAATGCGATTGACTGAACAAGATGAGCCTTTTTATGGTTAAAAATGGTAATCATTGATCTTCTTTCTTTTTCTGTAACTTCTGATAAATGCAAAAAGTAATGTTATTGCATAGCATTAAAAATAGTTATGCAGAGTAATTCAAAACAGATTTGAACACCTTCAAAAATATAGGGTGTCCCCAAAAAATGTATACACACATTTTGAATAATTATAAAGGTAGTGTTTATTAAAACACATTTCATTTTCAAAATTGAGCTAACAACTGTTAAAGTATACATTTTTGGGGGGACACCCTGTATTTTTATCTGAATTATTGTATGTGAACATCCTGTCAAAACTAATTTGTGAAGGGCTATCACAGTCATCCCCATAATCTTACAAGTGCCCAATATATGCCCCTCAGGCCACAGGCATGATCAACCCTAATTAATGTCTCCCAGGCCCTTCCTAACACATCACCATGGATGACTGACATCTCAACTCTGATACATCCCTCCTTCCCTCCGGGCTGTGGGACGAGAAGGCATAAACATAAGGTTTTGATAAATCCTCATTAAGAAGGTGCTCAGTAATTATTAAGAATGTTCAAACCTAGAGACAGAAAGGTGAGTAGACAGATTGATAAAGCAGGCCTCCAAAAATGTATAACTTAATGCACTGACCATTTTTGTAGCTTATAGGAATCAGACATACTGGTTTATCTACAATGTCTAAAGATATATTCATAAAGAAGTTATCATTGATAATATGCATTTAATATACACTGAGTGGCCAGATTATTATGATCTCTGAATGCATAATAATCTGGTCACTCAGTGTATATCCTATATAATAAAAGGCTAATATGCAAATTGTCCCTTGACCAGGAATTCGACCAGCAGGCAGGCCGGCCAACCGCCCATGTCCCCTCCTCCTGGCCAGACTGGCTGGACCCCACCCATGCACGAATTCATGCACCAGGCTTCATATATATATACTGAGTGGCCAGATTATTATGCATTCAGAGATCATAATAATCTGGCCACTCAGTGTATATGTTTACAGAATTTCAAAGTACATGATTTCATGATTTTTAGAACTTAAATAGACCTTAAGAGATTTAGTCCAATTCTCTCATTTTTGAAATAAGAAATTAAGGTACCAGTGGGCAAGTGATTTGGCATTTAACACACTAGTGTCTAACGCAGAATTCAGAGACCTGTCCTCACACTCAATGAGATGACCTTTCCAAGACAGTGGTCAAGAGGCATACATTCCTAAAGTAGGGCAGGTTTCATAGAGCAAAACTTTCAATAAAAATTTTAAGACTTTCATTCACACAGAAATTTATTTTCAAAGATATTCAACATTTTTAAACCACTGAATTATGACTGCCTCTTAAGTATTTCTCAGCAAGAAAAAGGCGTCCTTACGATTTCGGTCAAGCAACTCTACTCCTGGAAGGTGGTAGATGATATATAAACGATACAGGTTATATTGGCAAAAAGGGTTTTGGTAGAGACCTGCAAAGATGTCAGATTTCAAAATTAGTTTCATTCATCACTTAATGAAATATGGACAGTCACAGGATTCATAGAAAACATAAGGATATGTTGAGCTCTGCTTCACAGACCAAACCAACATCCTCAGCAAAACCTTCCTTATTCAGAGGAGCACTTACTTTTCCGGTCTGTTCAATTCATTCATTCAACAATATTTTCAGTGCTTACTGTCTATTAGGAACTGTGCTAAATGCAGGGGACATATTGTTGTCCGAAATCTACCACACGTGAGAACACTTTTAACACATCCTTAAGCTAATTAGTCAGGAAGAACTAGCTATCAGTGGTCTTGATGCTGCTCTTTATCGAAGTATTTGTTCACTTGATTCTCTTCTTCCAGCCTCAAAAGTCACAGGGATGCCTGTGTAGAGATGGGCAGAGATGCTGGGCACTGTTCTAATAGTTTTCTTTCTCCACTGCATAACCATTGCACATAGTTCAGAATATTAAGTGCCAGTAGCAGCTTCAGATCTCAGCAGGAGCAGAAATGAGCAGGTGTGGATGTTGCATCGTGTCTACCCCTGGCCAGGTGCAGGGGGCTCAGAATCCCTGTGCACAGATGCTGGGACACCTCATGAGCCATGCTGGCTAATACAGGGGCAGGGCGTGGGCGGCATGTGGGCATAGGAGAGATCCTGGCACTTCTGACGTCACATTCCTTAGGCACCAGCATTTGGAACATTTAGAAAAAATCTTCAACTAGGAAGTTGTGAAGGTTTTATTTTCATGGGAAAGGTAAAGTATTTTCCCTATTCTTATTTAGCTAGTATTAAACAGGGTATTCAATACAATGTAAAATAAAACTTTTATGACTTCCAGTTGGATATCTAGAGCTATTGGATTCTGCCTACAAACAATTTCTAAAAACAAAACAAAACAAAACAAAAATACTGTACTTCTGGAAAATACATCTAGGGAGGACCACTAGATGGCAGTAGCAGAAAGAGCTCCAGTTAGTGTACAACTATACTCTCAACATTGAGGTTCTTCCACTGTACATATTAAAGCAAGCAGTACTGCTGCAGCATTTGACTATCTATAAAATATAAGCAGGCTTGATAAAATCATGAAAATATTAAGCATTGGAAATCCACAAAAAACTGACTAACACTTATAAAGAACATTTTGCAACCTAAAGATGGGAGGGCATGCTTAAAACACAATAAACTATTTAGATAAAAACTGAAAAAGTAAATCATCTGGACATTGTCTCGGTAGTTAATCAAATGTTCTAATATTTGTTGTACAAATACAAACTTTTATGGCTAATAAAACCATTACATTTAGCTATTCCCTGGGGAAAACATGAGTTTTTTTTGTTTTTTGGTTTTTTTTGTTTTTTGTTTTTTTTAGAAGGATTTAAAGTAGGCAATGAAAGACACCTGGTGCATCATAAACAAAAGTTTTAAGACTGAGGAAAGGCATAAAAGACAATGTAGAATGACAAAAGAATTTCAAAGAAAGGAAATATGTGTGTATTGGGAGTTAATGAGAGGAAAAAATGAAATGGATATTTTTCAAGATTTCTTAAGTGAGGGCAAAACTGGCTTGCATTTTAATCTTAAAAGAGAAGGAATTTAAAGTGGTAACAAATAATTATAACTACAGGACAGAGAATAGAATGGATGTATATTACACCAGTAATAAGGACAGATTTAAAAAGATCCACAGGGATCATGTATTGTAGTTTGAGCCAGAAAGAGAATAGAAAAGGACACCCTGTAAGGATATAAAAGCAAAACCCAATTGTTTTTAATGAGAGTTTAGGAGGGAGAAAAAGTCACATATTTTTTAGTGGAAAAGTCTGCTCTGGTTCCTATCTTGGAGAATCACATCTGACACCTTGTAACCCTCTCATTCATTATAGCAGCTGAGAGCAGAATTGGCCTTTGCATATGATGTTAATGGAAGATGTAACATCTTCCAGTGACATTACTTCCGTATACCTTGCATATATTCTTTTCCCTCTGAGCACATTACTCTATCATCTCTTTTTTATTTTATTTTTAAAATATATATTTTGATTGATTTCAGAGAAGAAGGGAGAAGGAGAGAGAGAAACATCAATGATGACAGAGACTCATTGATCAGCTGACTCCTGCATGCCCCCTACTGGGGATCCAGCTGCAACCTGGGCATGTTCCCCAATCATTGAGCCACAACGGCTTGACTACCATTTCATTTCTTTTCTTGGCTTTGTCTCCTAATGCTTCGTTAAGTAACATCTTTATGTAAACATGAAAAAAAAAAAAACCAATCCACTTCTGGCTTCAGATTTGGATTTACTGCTATTACATTAAGAAAATGTCTCAATACTAAAAATTCGATGTGCTTATTATGGTTCAACAGTCATCTCATCATAAAATAAAAGCTAAGTGACAGTAAGTCTGAAAACTCTGCCACTAAGCCCAAGCTCTGCTTGAATTAACTTTTAAAAAATAAATAAAATTAAATAATTTGAAAGGCATTTCATCTTTATTCTTCTTCCCTTTTTCCCTAAGCTCTTCAATTTTAGAAGGAAGCAATCTTATTTTTAACTGTCTTTTTTTCCCCTCCTATACTTTTAAGCATTTCACATTTTGGATTTATGAGTTTTGGATTGATGTTACTAAAATTACCAGAGATTAAGTTTCTGAGATATGAAACTGGTTTCCTGTGTCTGAAAGTTCTGAAAGCCTTCCGTGATGTATGGGGCACATTCTTTTAGAAAGTATGAAGCAAAATTGCTTACACTTTCACTTTCAATAGGTTAATACTAGTTAATCCGCCTTCCCTCTAGGCTACTTCTGGAGTACACCTCAGTGGCGCCAGCACTGTCTTGCTTATCTTAATTTGGGATTCTGAGTCTAAGCAATTTACATTCACACAATATATCAAAATGTCTCTACTACCTTACTGCACACACTTGAGTTACTTGAGTCACATGTGTGAATCTACTTATTATTGAAATAGAAGAGAAAAAAATAGTTGTCTAATTAATTGGCTTCAGTTAATGTGTTTAAACTTTTAAAGCAAAATTTAAAATCATAATTTAAGTAAACCCAAATGTTTTTAAGACCACCTTTGAAGGAAGTAGATGTAATTAATAACGTACCAACATACCCGTTTTGACACATGGGGAAAATGATAGAGAGAAGCTTAAAGCAGTTGAATCATGTGCCTGTACAGAACAGCCGTGGAGGAAGTTCAGATGCCAGTGATCAGACACCAAGATTTTAAGGTTCTGGCTCAAGGTTACTTAGTAAGGTCATCAGCTCCATGATTATCACCATCTTATTTTAACTAAACTCCGTGGCCACTGAACACCACTAAAGCAGGATCTGAACAGAGTGGAGGGCTCAGGATATTCTCTTCTTCAGGACATACAGCAGTGGAAAACCCAGCTGGCTCTTATTGGGGGACTGTCCTGTTTTGCTATTGGAGGGGTGGGCCTACCTTGAAGAACATTTCAGGTAAAGAGATCTAAATGAAGAGACCTCTGAGATCGCAGTCCCACCCTCATCTCTGAGGACCCCTCCTCATGCCCTGGCTGTTTGCCATCAACAGGGGACGGGGGCCCAATGAGGGGAGGTAGAAAACGTTGAAGAACAGAACCTGTAGAAAATGAAGACCCTCTGTTGAAAAGGGCACTCTCTGTTTTCAATGGTGAATCCTTATAGCTCTAAGAAGCAAGTCTTAAACATTATGCAGTGTCGGCTTCTAAGTATCCTCTCCAGCAGTGAAGCTAATGAAACAGAGAAAATTAGAGGGAAATGCGGAGACTAAAAGTTTAAGAGCACAAAAGTGTAAGGACTTTGTTGCTGTTGGTGTTTTGTTCCCTCTGTGCTGAGAGAAAGGCAGGCGCCTGAAAGTTAGTGAGTGTCATCAGCCAGGACGTGTGCCCTTGACACAGGCAGAGCCTGCTGTAGAAGGAGCATGGAGGTGGGAAGGGAAGAGGAAAATGGAGCTGGGGAAGGAGGGCGGGGAGAGGTAGACCGCCTGGAGAGAAGAGGTGGGGCCCTCCTGACTTAGCTAGGAAGTCAGGAATCCAGTTTCCAGGACCTCACACTCTGCTGCTGGTTTCAGGCCTCCCTGAAGCTCCCAGGCGTGGGTCTCCCGGGCCATCTTTTGGCACTTCTCCTCAGAAATGCCAGTGGAGGGTGCATGCTGAAATGGATTAGAGGTTTACCTCCAGGCCATCTTCTCACCCTCTGAAGAACTTGAACTTGAAGTGGAATAATAACAACACTTTAGCATTTTATATGGTTTTACAACTTGAAAAGACAAAAATTTTAAACATTTCAAAATACATGAACTTCTCGTAGTTAATGAGCTGAATCTAATCTGTGATCGCAAGTGAGGTTCATAGAAACTTAATCTGAGGACATTACTGCACAAATATAATTAGCAGTCTAGTAAATGCAAACATTTTTTCCCATATAATTTCTTGAATGAAAATGGGGCAAACGTTCAAAATGTGCATACTTGCTACCGAGAGTTTTTAAAAAATGCTTTTTATGTTTTAATTGGGCACAGCATTAAAATATGATTTTGAAATATGATTCCACTACAAGATTCTCAGTTGGAAAGATTATAGTTATAGAATTTGAATTCCATCACTATGATTTTGAGTAGAGGTCTCTTAAACTGTTGTGATAGGTAATGATATGGACATTATATTACCAGGTTGAGAAAAAGCCCTCCTTCACCACAATAAGGGCTGACACAGTTCAGTTTTCAACTACACACGGGCCAGGGGCTGGTGGAGGCCCCCTCATTCCTGGGGCCGGCACATCACCCTGTTGATTATGACCAGGGAAACCTTGATTGCTAACCTCCAAATTTTGTATTGTAAAATAAGTTTGCTTAAACTGAGTTCTTACCTTGAGCAAATTATCCAATTAGTTTTGAATCAAGCCCTTTCAACTCCAAGAAATACTTAGCTTGAGAGTTATAAAACTGCAAGTTCCATAAAGGTCCAGACAAGGTCTTTCCTGTTCACTTTTGTGTCCCCATCTAGCAGAGTGCCGCATTGTGATACATGATAAATATTTGTTGAATTATCACTTAACAAATGAATAAGTGATAAATATTTATTGAATGAATGAATGAATGAATGAATAAATAATAACGGGGAAAAATGAGGCATAATTGTAAGTTTCAGCATTTCTTAGTAGTTTGTTTAAAGCTACTAAAGTGGTGAAAAAAGCTGAGCTTTAAACAAACTACTAAGGATTTCTGTGAAGATTTGAATCAGAATATTCTAAGAAAGCATTTTCTCAACAGGAAAGACATTCAATATGTTATTATAATTATTATTATTTAAAATGTCAGTTATATTTTTAATTTATTTACTATTCAGTAGAATTTCTAGATTTGGCATCTTAACTCATTATCTAATTAACAAATCCACAATAAAGCAATTTTTGTTTTTGTTGCTACTTCAAAATAACATTGTCAAAAAATGCTTTTTAAAAAAATAGCTTTTACAGAAATAGATGAATCGTTGAAGCAATCCTGAGAAGTAGCTATTAGCCCGTTTTATAGAAAAGTGAAGATAAGTGAGAATTCTGAGTCTAGCATAACCAGTCTTTTTATTTTTCAAAATACATTTTATTGATTTTTTACAGAGAGGAATAGAGAGTTAGAAACATCGATGAGGGAGAAACATCAATCATCTGCCTCCTGCACACCCCCTACTGGGGATGTGCCCACAACCAAGGTACATGCCCTTGACTGGAATTGAACCTGGGACCTTTCAGTCCGCAGGCCGACGCTCTATCCACTGAGCCAAACCCATCAACCTGGGACCTTTCAGTCCGCAGGCCGACGCTCTATCCACTGAGCCAAACCCGTCATGGCTTTATAACCAGTCTTTTAAATACAAAAGCATTTGTTCAGCACAGAAGGGCCAGATAATTCAAACATGCAAGCAAATTCTAAGTCTTTCACAGACCTTCTCACATCAGAAAAGTAAGCATGAAATTGCCATGAACTTGGTGTAATATTAACATTTGGGTTTAAAGAATTTACTTATAAGCACATGAATCATTTCTCCTAAATACAGTACATGTAACTGAGTAACACTGAAAATATATGAAAACTTTAATCACTATTAATGTATTGATCTAATTAGAACCTCCACCATATCAGTTTATACGTATTCAAAATACTATCTCAGACAATTTTGAGAAATGAATAGAAAATAAATAGGAGAAAAGCAACATTCATTTCATGGCATTATTTTAAAAAGTTTCCAAATTCTAAAGTTTGAAAACTCATTCATTGTTCTGAGTGTCTTTTCCCTTAGCACATCTAGAACCATTTGGCCTGTATGGTGATTGTGTATGGGTTTATTTACCCTCCAATACTATAAGCTTATTGAGAATAGGAATTGTGCATTATTTATTTTTCCAATCTATTTCCTACTTATGCTTCCTTCCAATACTGAGGCCAATTTCTTGCTGGGTATGATTCAGTATTCATGAATGAAGTTTGCTGTTCACCCAGTTAAAGCTTAAATAAAAATTTGTTTTTTTGGGGGGGTGTCAGCTTTATGAATATAATTCATCCACTTTAAGTATACATAATTCATGTTTTTTAGTATACTCACAGAGCTGGGCAACCATCACCACAGCCAACTTTAGAACATGTTCATCATCACAAAAAGAAACCCCATACCCCTAGTTCTTTCGCTGTCACTCCCCAGCCCCCTCATCCCCCTGCCCTGGGAAAACACTGATCTATTTAAAAATAGTTCCCTGTTAGTATTGCTTTCTTGATAGATGGGCATGTCATGTGAATCGAATCATATAATATGTGCTAAAACTTACTTCTGAGCTAAAACCCAAACCACTGATTTAAATGTGTAAATCATCTTTTGTCACTTTCATTTGGCATGCCATATAATTCCACAAAATTTTTTTTTCTACCTAATGTTCTTTCCAAAACATATTTTTAAAAGGAAGAGATCTAGTCTTGTTTTCAGGAATATCTAAGTATTTTAGTTATTGATCTAATTTAAATAAGAATATTAAAAAAGTTCTGTGTTTTACTATTTTAACTTATAGCCATATAAAAGTGCAAATTAATACTTAGGGTCTTCAGATTTAGCATTCCCTTTAATTCCTTCACTGTTGCATCGATGTTTGTTAACTCATTGTGGTGCAGCAGGAGTATATGCAACGAAGGCAAATGGCGCAGGCCTGAAAAAAATTTTTACAGGATTTTAAATACGTTTAATGCCAACTAAACACACTAAAAGAATACATTACAACTGGTAAAAGAAAGAATTATTATCAATAATGTTGTGAATTACCATTGGAATAGAACAAGCATAAGAATTCAATTAATTGAGTATAACGTGGGAATGTAGAATGCATTTCTTTTCAGTGTTATTGTTTTATAGCTTTTTTTTCTATAGAAATGATTTATTTTGGTTTTATTTTAGAAGGGTTATTTTCTTTAATTTTCTTTTTTGTTTTGTTCTTTTTGCCAATGTTACCTAGGTTTATAATGCCAATCAAGGGAATACTCATTCAATTCAATATCTCTCCCCAAAGGTGAGAGGATTAGTCAAAGAACATATATGCATAATCCATGGACACAGACAACCTTGTGGTGATGGTCAGAGGGAAGGGGGCGTGGGTTGGGGCTGGATGGAGGGGGAACATGGGGGGAATGGGAACACCTATCATAGAGCCAACAATAAAAATAGAAAATTTGCATAACCGCCCAAAATATGTTCTTTACAGCATACAGAACCCAATATTCATATCATTTTTGTTGATTCTAAATTTTAAAATTTCCCACATTTTTAACATAAGTAAAAGTGGCTACACTTTGTGATAGCCACATCATACCTTAATTGGCAAACTTTTCTTTCTTCATGGGACATGATAGATATTAAAATTTGACATTTTGATTCTATTATATATAATATTAAAGAAAAATGTTTTGTGTTGTACCTCTTCATATTTCATGAACATAGTACATCATGTACTTTTATACCTGGTTTGAAATTGTCAGTTTAGAGATTATTGCACATATAAAATTAATTCATAATGAAAGAATTTGGCTGGTAAAAATGATAGCCAATAAAAACATTAAGACTATTTATAAAGTTGTTATATTTATAAATGCCCCCAAATATTGTTAAAATGTGTTTCCATGGTATCTAGTTTGTGTCCAACTGTGCAATAGAATAGCAAAATTTCTGTTAAAAATATTCATTTACCTTTTGAATATCAAGACACAAGACAAGATTGCATTAAAACTGTAATTAAAAGAACATTTCTTAAAATGAAATGTACATAATGTTAAAAAAATAATAGATTCCATCATATATTTTCAACAGTAATGTTAAAACAGATTTTTGCATGCTATTAACAATGGCAAAGTTAAAAGTTATTACTTAATTGAAAATTCAATCAATAGAGAAAATTTAGACATACCTTCTATTTCAATAATTGCATTGTTGTTTAGATACAATTCTGTCAGACAATAGTTTCTAGTTAGAAATGTTATTTCATGGAGCTGAAAATGAGAGTTAGAGAACAATTTACTTTCTACAATAATTATATATACACTAGAGGCCCAGTGCACGAAATTAGTGCACGGGGGTGTGTGTCCCTCAGCCCAGCCTGCACCCTCTCCAATCTGGGACCCCTTGAGGGATGTCCCACTGCCCTTTTAGGCCCTATCCAGGTAGGGACATCCCTCTCACAATCCAGGACTGCTGGCTCCCAACTGCTCACCTGCCTGCCTTCCTGATTGCCCCTAACCACTTCTGCCTGCCAGCCTGATCACCCCCTAACAACTCCCCTGCCAGCCTGATTGATGCCTAACTGCTCCCCTGCCAGCCTGTTTGCCCCTAACTGCCCTCCCCTGCAGGCCTGGTCACCCCTAACTGCCTTCCCCTAAGGCCTGGTCACCCCTAACTACTCTCCCCTGCAGGCCTGGTCCCTCCCAACTGCCCTCCCCTGCTGGCCATCTTGTGGTGGCCATCTTGTGTCCACATGGGGGCAGTCATCTTTGACCACATGGGGGCAGCCAGCTTGTGTGTTGGAGTGATGGTCAATTTGCATATTATTCTTTCATTAGATAGGATTAGGTAGGATAGAGGCCTGGTGCTCGGGTGGGGGCCAGCTGGTTTGCCCTGAAGGGTGTCCTGGATCAGGGTGGGGGTTCCCTTGGGGCATGAGGCAGCCTGAGCAAGGGGCCTGTGGTGGTTTGCAGGCTGGCCACGCCCCCCAGCAACCCAAGAGGAGGCCCTGGTATCTGGGATTTATTTATCTTCTATAATTGAAACTTTGTAGCCTTGAGTGGAGGCCTGGGCCCGCCTGAAAGCTTGGCTTCCTCCATCGCCGGGGGCAACTCAAGCCTCCTGCTCTCTCCAGCTCCATGACTGCTGCCATTTTTGTTGGGATTTATTTATCTTCTATAATTGAAACTTTGTAGCCTTGAGTGGAGGCCTGGGCCCTCCAGGGCAGGCAGAAAGCTTGGCTTCCTTCATTGCCAGGGAAACCCAAGCCTCCTGCTCTCTCCCTCACCACAGCCATCTTGGTTGGGTTAATTTGCATACTCACTCCTGATTGGCTGATGGGTGTGGCTTGTTGGTGTAGCAGAGGTATGGTCAATTTGCATATTACTCTTTTATTAGATAGGATATACATATACATATAAAATTATAGTAAGACTAAAGGCCCGGTGCCTGGCTAGCAATCAGGGCCAATCGGGGCCTTCTGGCCGCTGGCTGGGGCTTTCCTTTGTTCCACGCCACCCCTGGTGGTCAGCGCATGTCATAGCGAGCGATTGAACTCCCAAAAGGACATTTTGCATATTAGGCTTTTATCTATATAGATCATGGAAATTAGATGTTTGCTGTTATTTTTAATTATTTGTGACCTTTGGTCTGGGCTATAAATTTACATCTGGATTGTCTTTGAGGACAGTGTGGTAAAAAGGATATTTTTAGAGAACTTAATATAAAGCCCTCTTACCATATCTCAACCAAACTCCCTTGCATGGTTTCCAAAGCTTCTGTAAAAGGGCCTATCTAGACAGTTTGCTCTAAATCATTTCGCACACATTCTGCCCCATTCAGACTCATTGGGTCTGGAAAGTATAGATATTTGGAGTGCTGGTATTAAGGTAGTGCTTATTTTAAATGGGTTGGCTAGAGTAAACCTCAAAGAGGAGGTAATATTTGAACAAACTCTTTTTTTTTTTTAAATATATTTTTATTGATATTTTACAGAGAGGAAGGGGAAGGGATAGAGAGCTAGAAACATCGATGAGAGAGAAACATCCATCAGCTGCCTCCTGCACACCTCCCACCGGGGATGTGCTCGCAACCAAGGTATATGCCCTTGACCAGAATCGAACCCGGGACCCTTCAGTCCGCAGGCCGACGCTCTATCCACTGAGCCAAACCGGTTTCGGCTAAACTCTTTTTTAAAATATGTTTTTATTGATTTCAGAGAGAGGAGGGGAGAGAGAGAGAGAGGGATAGAAACATCAATGAGAGAGAATCATTGATCGGCTGCCTCCTGCTGGGATGGAGTCCGTTACCCAGGCATATGCTCTGAGTAGGAATTGAACCGTGACCTCAGTGCTCAACCACTGAGCCACACTGGCCGGGCTTGAACAAACTCTTGATGAAGGGGCATGTAAGAGGAGCACCTGGGGTCTAGCCAGTGCATAGGCCAGGGTGCCTGGTGTGGCTGGATCAGAGTGAGCCAGGAAGTGAAGGTGAGGAATGAGGTCAGATGTCATCAGGGGTCTACTTGTGTGGGGCCTTGAGGGTTAGTGTAAGAAGTTGGCTGAAACTAACAGGAAATCATTGGAGGTTTGGAGCAGAGGAGTGACATGTTTTGACTTAGGTTTCTATAGATCACTATGTCTACTGAATTGGGTGATTCTCAGGGGAGGGCAATCTCTCCCCAAGGGGTATTTGTCAATGTCTAGAAATATTTTAAGTTGTCACTTCTGGGAAGTCTTCTAGCATGTAGCAGGTAGAGGCCAGTGATGCTACTAAATATTCAAAAATACACAGAACAGCCCCCACAATCAAGAATCATCCAGTTCAAAAAGTCAGTGGCACCAAGGTTAAAACTTAGGAGCAAAGAACTATAGATCAGTGATTAAACAACATGATAAAATTCTGAAAAATTCTATAATCATGTGGTATTTAAAAGCGTCTATTACTATATATTTGAATAATGAAATTACATTATTTCCTAAATTTACATAAAACTAAGTATTAGTTGGGGAGAATTTTAACAATATACACAATTACATAGGAGAAAAAAAAGAAAAATTGCAATACATTTCCAAGATTCCTAAAATTATTTTCATGGTTTTCCTATCCAGTTAATTAAAAAAAAGGTCATGTGTAGCTTGGTTTACTGTATGTACAATATTTAAAAATACAATCTATACTTTAAAAATATATTACAACTATTTAATCCAGTATAAACAGACTTTTATTCTCATGTTTTCCCCTCTTTATTCCATGTTACTAAAATTTTTGTATAAGCTCTTTTCCAAAAATAGAGTACATTCCTGAGATAAATCATTTTTAAGAATAACCAAATATATAGTGCACATATCTATGAATTTCACAACCATGCATTGAGATCTTATTTAGGTTATTTACCTTGACTTACTTTTTTGAGGAGGTTTTAAGTATTTGGCAAAATGTGATTCTTTTAACAAAGTTGACATGAGGGATATAATTAATGTTGCCCTGAGGTAACAGAAACACACAAGAACCCAAATTATATGGAATGCATGCTAGTTTGTTTTATTCTTTTACAGGTCTTACACTCTACCATGGGATTTGTGCTGCTCTAAATTATTTTTTTGAACAAGGTAGGGTATGTACAAATAAATAATTAAAATATGTGTACCCAAACCTGATTAAAGGAACCAACTAAAATTCATGATACAAAGCTCAGAAAGCTATCTGAAAATGAGTACTGCTATTGAAAGATTTCTTTGAAAATATTTAAAACAGCACATTAAAAATAAGTATTTCAATTTTAAAATTGTGGTTTACTAGTCTTTAACACCAATATTCCTTCCTAAAACACATAAGTTTCTGCTCACTAGCAAATTTTCAATATGTACTAAATGTCTGGGAGATGAGAAATGACGTATCATCATGGCGTAGACGAATGAGCTCAGGATCTTTTTAAAGGCAATTTTGTTTACTTCAGTCTAGTCATCCTCTAGTCAGCTTGCGTGGAAAACGTTATTATAAATAAGTACTTCAATTATTTTTCAGATAATGAAGTTTATAAACGATGACTTTGCTAGCAGAGGCATTTTCATTTAAATTTAGTTTGTAAACTTTGTCAACTGGTTTTTGCTACAGGAAAGAAACTCGGATTCCACTTTGGACAGCTGCATGGTAAGGCATCATGCAGGTTTTTCTGTTTGTTTGCCTTTTTAATCAAAAGCTTATTCTAATCTGAGCCAAATGAAACTACCAAAGTACTGCTGGTTCTTCCAGAAATAGAAAAACACTAGCATTGTGCTAGCAATATTACAGGCTTATTATTAAATAGCTGAAAAGATTTTTGAGGTAATGAACCAGAACACAACTTAATTGCAGTATAAAAGACAAATAAATCACTTAGATCAATTGTCTGAGCAGACTCAACTTCTTATGAAAAGTTGGAAGGGATAAACTGTGGACCGAAAATTGCCTCACTCAGGCCAGCTAGAAGATGGGCCATGGAAGGGAGTCTTGAGAAGGCCTGAGTGCAGCTGTCTCTCACTTATCAAACCAGGCGAGGTTAGAAAAATGTGACCCATAAAGGGAGGAGGAGCAGCTAGTGAATATCTATGCGTTGTGAGGGGAAAACCAGCCCGCAGACAGCATAATGAAGGAACCAGTGTCGCCTGAGCAAACCTAGGAAAGCTGGGGCATTGGAGGTCCTTAGAAACAACCTGTTCCTATTTAGTTTGCTAGCCCAGGGTCAGACCAGAAGTGTTTATCATCCACTAGATACTAGGGGAGAAGTATTCACCTTTCTAGTATGCAGGGCTCCAAACATAGCAGGCTACAGTCGTTGCCTCCCAAGACACTGCTTTCTCTCATTCCACTCCACGCAGTTTGCAAATGCAATGTCCCCACCAGCCACTCCCTCTGCACGTCCTGTTTTTATCACTAGAGCAGGTACCATCACACTTATTGTTATACTAGAGGCCTGGCCCATGAAATCGTGCACAGTACAGTCCCTAGGCCTAGCCTTTGATCAGGACCATCTTCCCCGGCTGCCGGCAGCCAGCCTCACCCCCCGCTGCCACCCACCTGGGTTCCCAGTTTGCCATTGGGCAATGGAAGCCTGAGAGCCGGGAGGGGGGACCGAGAGGTCGGCTGGTCCCGCCCGCTCGTGGCCCCACTTCTGCCGCAGGTTGGCCTCTGTGTGTGGGGCGACCAGCGGGGTGGGGGCCTTGGCCTGGCACCTCCCGCATCCCCCGCCACCCACCCTGGTTCCCCATTTGCCATCCAGGGATCAGAGCCTGCTGGCCAGGGTGGGGAGGTGATGGGGGCGGGGAGAGACCAAGAGGTGGTCAGTGTACCTCATAGTGACTGGTTGAGCGGTCATTCTGGTTGTTCTGCCATTATGGTTGCTGGGCTTTTATTATATAGGATTCTATCAATGGCCTAATGCAAGTACAGAATAAGCTGTACCAGATAGGATGCTACTGGCTCCAAGTAACTCCTAAATGCAACTCATAATGGTATTAAATTAGAACATGTATTTATGTCACACACCAAGAAGTCTAGAGCTTGTGAGAGCCTAGTCTTAGTCTCTCAATGATTCTCTGGGCCCTGCTTTTCTCTCAATGTTGGATCTGTTCTCAAGTTAGCAGGATGATTCCTGGCTTCAGATCCAGGCAAGAAAATATCCAGAGGAAACAAAGGTCCTCTGAGGAAGTACTATCATAGCTAAAATGCCCATTAGAGTTTTGGATGTTGAAAAAGGTTTTAATTTTTCATGAAGTGTGGTAACTTAGCAACCAGTAAGCTATTGATCAATAAGAAGACTCACAACAGCTTATTTACTTCCCACAATCACTTAAAACTTATTTTGGGTATGCTCTCCTTTCAAAGTGTTATGTGGGCTAAATAAGCATTTTTTTTTTAAATATTTTCAATTGATTTTAGAGAGAGAGGAAGGGAGAGGGAGAGAGAGGTAGAAACATCAATGAGAGAGAAACATGAGAAAGAAACATCCATCATTTGCCTCCTGCATGCCCCCTGCTGGGTATCGAGCCTGCAACCTAGGCATGTCCCCTGACTGGGAGTCGAACCTGTGACCTCCTGGTGCATGGGTCTACAAACAAAGTTAACTGATGGTAATTTTGGAAATCATATAGCTAGTTTGTTGAACATAAAGAATCAAGTACAAGAAATGAATACTGCCTATTGTTACATCCCTTCCCTGCCAATCCCCCTTCAAAAACAAAAGAAAGTAAATTAGTTGACAGTATACACAGTCCCTTCCTATGTACATAACGTATCTGCCAGTCAACTGTCTGAACATTCAATGAATGGTTGGAAGTGGGATGGTGTCCACTACCGAAACGCAAAAAAAATTACAAAATCCCTAATCACCTCTCTCTTTAGACCTATTGCCAACATCTGTCCATGCTCTTTCCTTTAAAACTGAACACCACAAGGAGCACACATGAGAAACAAAGATGAGTCACTTTGCCATGCCTTGTGATTTCCATCTTTTTCTCATCAGAGGTCACCCACTGTGACCCAGGATAGTTTTTGGCAGAGTGCTGTAAAGCGTTTTGAACTTGTATGTCCTTAAGTGCAAGTACTTTCCATTTCAGTCGTTAGCTGGCTGGGTCTCAAAGCTATTTGTGTTTGTTCTTCCAGAAATCATTTCAAGCTTATGAGACTCGTGCTTACACTTAATACTAGAAGCTCTTTCATTTTCCATTTAGTTGATTTTAAAAAAGACTGGAAATGCAATGTGATATTGAAATACTTTCATAAACATGGCTGCTTCAAGATTCAATGTGAGTCTGGACTACTGCTTGATAAGCACACTATTGCTGAAAACTCAAGAAACCTTTTTTTATTCAGCTGGCATTTGAAAGTCTAAGTTCAAAATGCTAAGATGGTGTAATGGATTTACAATGAGTAAAATAAAAGCTGCTGGGAACCCAAATTTTTGAAAGTTGAGAATAACCAACTTACTGACCAGCTAACTGTAATGATTGGGTCTGCATTTT
This sequence comes from Plecotus auritus, assembly GCF_963455305.1. Taxonomy (NCBI): domain Eukaryota; kingdom Metazoa; phylum Chordata; class Mammalia; order Chiroptera; family Vespertilionidae; genus Plecotus; species Plecotus auritus. Next base: position 173,958,131 of record NC_137775.1, on the reverse strand, counting down.
GGTTCAGTCTTGCTTTTTGACTTGGAGATGGCTTACAGCACCCCCAGGCTCCCACTGTAGGGAAGGTGGTGGCCTCCTAAATGCTAGCCTCTAAGAGAAGATATAGGGGCCACACTCAGTGACCTTGAAGGGTGTCCCTGCAGGTGGGGACACGATAGCTTAGTGCTTAGCACTTACTGAGGAGGCTAGATCAGCATGGGTAGCAACCGGGAGGTAACCCACCCCTTAGCCTCTGATAGCAGGACAAAGGTGTGTGAGCCCTGGGGATTGCATGGGAGACCGTTGTAGGAATATTGATCTGGGGCACTTTACAAGAGATCCTGCTCAAGAGGGTGCTTTGTCAAGGCCAGGAGACCTTCAGTTGTAAGTACCACTGGGATAGAGGCGAGGGGCGGTCAGAAGTGGCCAGCAGAGAGGAATTACAGTTGGAGTAACCTAGTAGGGAAGCTCCTGAATAACCCATCAAGAGAAAAAGCTCTTTTTTTTTATTTTTAGTACCAGAGGGTGCAAATCAAATAACGTTCTCCCTTGCCTTTCCTCTGCCTCCACATCTCCCTATTCCTAGAGATTCCATACCAAACCTAGAGAAGACTGGGGTGAAGGTGAGAAGGACTGAAAACCCACTACACCTCCTTAAGCTGATAAAGAAGGCAGGTGGCACTCTGCCATCAGGCTTAGCTGGATATGGGAGGGAAGGTGAGGGGCTATCTCATTTATGAGTGAAGATCAAGAGTTGATTAATATATTCTCCTAGACATTCTTATTTCCCAACTGTGGCTATAATGCAAATGAACTGTAAGATTTCTGATGACATAGGAGAGGTGAGGAAAGCCCTGGGACTGGAAGGAATAGTCTCCTCTGAGCAGCTTTGACAGGACGTGGAGACACAAGCAGTTGTGGTGAAAGAACCTCTTGCAAACTGCTATTCAATAGGCATACATATATGCATATAAACTGTCTCACCTAAGTTTAAGTTCGGTATAGAAAATAATACTTCTAAAAATTAGCTCTATGAAAACATGATAGTAACGTAATTACCGAGACATTTAAAGATAAAATATAATGTTACCTTGTTATGATGTAGCCATAAGTATTTTAATTTTCTAAACCTAGAAAGATCAATAACATCTGTCAGCTCCCTGAAAAAGAAAAAGAAAGTAAATATTAGCAATGATTAGTTCAGTTGTATTAGGTAAGGCAGGATATATAGTATGACTTTGGAGTAACTGAATAAACGTCTTTGTCCTTTCAAAATTGTTGGCACTTAGATGTTAATTTCCAAACTTCCATTTTTAATACTTCATTCATTTAGATTAAGATTTTGTTAGTCAGTTAAAACAAATACTTAAAGGGGAGCATTTTATCACCTTAGTAGAAATTTATACCTCATTACAATTTAATTTATTTGAATCTCAATTTTAATAAAATATTTTACTGGGGAGAGGGGAGAGGGATAAAAGGGCAGAAGACACTGAACTCACAGGTAAATGTGGGAAATGCCATTAGCTCCTGCTTCAACACTGTCTGCGGGCTTCTTACTTTGGGTTTGTCCAGATCGTGGCCAGACTGGGTTTAAGATATGGAGATTGCAGTGCACCAAGAGACAGAGACAGAGTAAAGTGTTTTATTCTCCCTTTGTTGTTTATTGAATACTAGAGGCCCGATGCACAAAATGCGTGCAAGGGGCTCAGCACTTGCAGCCCCGGCTGCCTTGGCTGGCCCTCGCAGTCCCGGCTTTGTCTGGAAGGTTGTCCAGAAGGACGTCCGGAAGGTCGTTCAGCTGTTCAGTCTAATTAGCACATTAGCTCTTTATTATAAAGGATGAGATCAAAATATTGCCCATCCTTCTTGAACTGGGCCTTGTTGCTGGTGCAGCTCACTCAGCTAAGGGACAGACATGGGTGTGGATGGGGAGCTGTCAGCAAAGAGGGCAAAGCTTCTGAGTGACTGCTGTGGGCTGGGGTATTCGGATGTCTTCTATTTCTCGGGGCAGAATTGTGGGCCCAGGCTGAGTATGCATACACATAGGTCTCTATTTATCACACCCATATAGAGCACACCCTGTGTGCCAGGCACTTTTCTAAGAAATTTAAAAATATTAATGTTAACTAATATTACCTACATTAACTCATGTGGCAACATACTTTCACATTTATATTTCTTTAACCTTGCGACACTGAGGGACTAATATTTTCCTAATTTTTTAAGCAAATATATTTCTTAAATCGTGCAAACATTTCTAAACAAGAGAAGCCCCTCTCACCAAATTTTTATATTGAAAACTTTCAAATCTAAGAAAAGGTGAGGGAATAACATAATGAATGCTTATATAGCACTTATAATTTTTAATGTTTTGCCACTCATTCTCTCTTACCTATATAATCTATCTACTTATTGGTTGATTATTTTCTGGGGGAATCATTTGAAAATAAATTGCAGACTTCTTATTGCAGGACTCTCACTCCTAAATTCTTCATGCACATCCCTTAAATAGGGACATTCTCCTGTATAACTACACTACCATTATCACACCTAAGAAAATGAAAATGAATTCATTAATATCATCTAATACACTGTTCATATTCAAACTGTCTTGTTGCCGCCTATATTTTATAGTTTCTTTAAACCCATAATTCTATCAACACTTATGCATGGTTTTTTCAGTTGGTATAATCCCTTAGTCTTAAATTTAGAACAGCCACTTTCCTTTTTTTCCCCTTAACATTGACTTTCTGAAGGGCCCAGGACAGCTGTATGATAGAATGTCTCACGTTACTGATTTGCCTGATTACTTCCTCAGGATTAAATCTAAGGGAGACCATTTTTCAGTAACAAAGGTGGTAACTACTGCATCGTCCCGGGACACAAATGCTGCTGCTTGTTCCACTGTTGGTGATGCTAAAAGGCCAGTAACTGGGTTAAGCCTGTTTCTGCCAGGGCTCTCCACTATAAAAAATACAAATTTTATCATTGAAAAGTAATATGTGGGGCAAAACTCAGAGACTATGTGTACATCTCATTACTTATTAACTATTTATTCAATGGGTTTAGCTTCTCTGGGTAACTTTTGCCTGAATCAGCAGATTTGGTATTATAAAATGCTGCCTTGTCATGCTCTCCTTTTCACATTTAGTAGCTGGTATTCTCTAAAGAACATCGGCCATAGTATGTGTTCTCAGTGATTACTCCAGGAGTCATTGGTAAGATGCTTTCCAAGCACAACAGAGACAGACAAATAACCCCGTTTACTGGCGTCTGGACTGTGCAACATTTTTTTTTTTTTTTGTACCCAGATGGGTTAAGTGGCAACCTAGTATTCTTAGGATAAAAAAAATGTGTTAATTGAGAAGACCACTAATTACCCACTGTCAGAAGATAAATATTTCTAATTTTTTCCTAATGCTTTAAATCTTTTTTTTTTTTTTTTGTTATCTACTTACCCGTTAGGTCAATAGTGTACAGTTGTTAAAAATTATGAAAGGTCGAGGTGCCATCATTTGATCACATAAAATATTGATTGCTGTTGTGAAAGTAGCTAATCTATATAGAAAGGTTCAAAGCATGATCCTAAGTGTGTCAGCATTATCTACCATAACTGTCCCATAATAAAATATATATATTTAAAAATCTTAAATTGACCAGTTACTTATTCCTTTGCTTCCAAGAGATTCAGGGCCACAGCAAAGATAAGTATGTTTTCTCTGCACTAATAAATTAAAAATACTTATATATAACAAAAGAAACATGTTTATTAATAAAGGATTTCTTTCAATTACCAGAGGTAAAGTGATTAACTTTATTGATAAAGTAGAACATTTAAAAAAAATCCTCACCCAAGGATATGTTTTTATTGATTTTAGAGAGAGAAGAAGGGAGAGAAAGAAAGAGAGAGAGGGGGAGAGAGAAACATCGATTGGTTGCCTCCTCTCTGTGCCCTGATCAGGAATTTAACCCACAACCTTTTCGGTGCACTGGGCAATGCTTCAACCACCTGAGCCACCCGGCCAGGGCAAAGTAGAACATTTCTTTAAAGAGTAACTGAGTTCTACAAATTACATATGAGTAGAAATATATTAAGCTTATTTTTAAAAAATGCATAAAATTCACAGAGATTAAACAGCTTGAAGGGAAGAACAGGGTCATCGTTATTAAAATGAAAACTGTGACTGCCCAGGTGTCACTTGGCTAGTACCCACTGTACTGTCAGAGTCCAATCCAACCCAGGACTTCTCCTTCCCCCTCCTCCTGGCTTCTATCTCAGGCACGGTGACTGCTCTGCAGAGCACAGTGACTTTTGCTATGTGCCACCTTGGGGAGTTGGAGTGGAATCCAAGAAGGTTATTATTAAAAGGAGAGGTTTTCCCACTTACCAATAAATTAGTATAGGGATTGTTAGGTAGGGTTATTTTTATGGTATAGGGGTATAATGAGTCATTCTTCTCTAGTAGTAGTAATAATATTAACTGTACTAATGCTCATTGAATGCTTACTGTGTACCAGGCCCTCCCCACCTATTCATTCACCTAATCCTCACAACAACCCTGTGAAGCAGGTAGTATTGTTATATGTATGCAGGTGATCAGGGTCCCAGATAAAATATAGGATACCCTGTTTGTGAATTTCAGAGTAACAGCAAGTGCAGTGTGGGACATACTTATCCTAAAAATATATATTTATTTGTTTCTCTGAATGTATATATATAAAAGCCTAAGTGACCGAACGACCAAACGACCAATCGACTGGTTGCTCTGACGCACACTGACTACCAGGGGGCAGACGCTCAACACAGGAGCTGCCCCCTGGTGGTCAGTGCGCTCCCACAGCAGGAGCACTGCTCACCTGACCGACCGGTCCCTGCGGCCCACCAGCCAGGTGGTAGCCACTCACTCCCTCAGTAGTCCTGTAGGCCCAGTCTCCAGAGAATGGGCCAGGCATTGATGGAGCAGTGCTGCCACCCGACACAGACAGCTCTGCTGGCCTCCTAGAAGTCGGCCTTGGGCACGGTGGCCGCTTCCCCTCCCTAGATGCTCTGGAAGGAATAATACAAAGGTGGCCTCCAGGTGGCTCCTGACAACCAGCACAAATGTCAGGGAATGTCAGCGGGATGGATCCCGGGCTGGCAAGGGTGTTCCACCACTTGCCCAGAGGGCCAATTGCATCTCGGACCCCCCCTCCCCAGACCCCACCCGAGCATGAATTCATGCACTGGACCTCTAGTTTGCCAGAAACCAATCATTCTACCACTAATAGAAAGATGTGGCCAGGAAACTGGGAAGGCTGGTCAACAACCTTAAATGTTTTAATCACTCACTGTTTAGTTGAAACATTGTTAGCTGAAGCAGCCTCCACCTCTGTTTCTCCTATGTAAATTTCTGTTATTGGAATTTCCTGCCTAAAGGTTATGGGCGTATCCCATAGTCTCAATAAAAGGGATAGCAAGGCCAGAGCAAGGGGTAGTCCTTCCACTAGAGTTGGGCTCCCGCCTGGCCCCCAATATTCCCAAATTAATACTTTTCCAAGTCTCTTTTCATTTGTGTGCGGCCTTCTCCAGAACCCGAACCCTGAACCGGAACCCTGAACCACGCGGGACGTGAAAGGGGTTCCCACACTAGTTCATATATAATTGTATATTCCATAGTTTTATTTGCTAAGATCACCCAGATGGAAGAGGCAGAACTGGAATTTAAACTTAGTTTGGCTCCATAATCTTTGTTCTCATCCATTCCAATGTGCTGCCTCTCCAATAGAGATTGTGACTCCAATAAGCGGTAAAGTAATTAGAGTGTGATACTTTCCCATCCAGTCTTTGGCATGGGGGTGAGTGGGGGTGAGGGAGGACTGGAAAAGAACATTTGAATCTGTGAAACATTATAGTCGATGCTTTTCTATTTCTTACCTAAAGTACACTTACTTTTGAGAAAGGAACAGCTCAAAGACATCAACATCCCTCTTGTGGCCACATATCTTTAGTTGATCTTCAACTGCCTGATAACATATAATTACTCTGTCAAGGCACATTCCACTGAGCAAAAATACGGAGACATTTGAAGTCAATAACAATAAGGTCTACAAGAAGATCAAAGGAAAGGTGAATATGGAGGCAACCATTCTAAACTGATAAATTCCAACACTACAATTATATATTATTTAATCATTTTTGTGGTTGAATTTCATTATCCTTAATCCTGGGAATAGATGTGTTAAATAATTTTTAATCAAAGAGAAAAAAATGTGTATGTGTACATATACTCCAAAAACAAGTTTTCATTTCTCTATGAGGTAGAGTGATTTAGTCTTTAAATATTCTTTTTTTAAAACATATATTTTTATTGATTTCAGAGAGGGAGAGAGAGATAGAAACATCAATGATGAGAGGGAATCACGAATCAGCTGCCTCCTGCATGTCCCCCTCCTGGGGATCAAGCCTGCAAGCTGGGAATGTGCCCTTAGCTGGAATCGAACCTGGGACCCTGCAGTCCCCAGGCTGATGCTCTATCCATGGAGCCAAACCGGCCGGGGCTAAATATTCTTAAATATTCCTTCAAACACAAAGAATTTATATTTGGTAGGTTTTCCATATTTACAGAAGACACTCAATATCAAGGTTGCAGGTGAAGAGTGTAGACTATAATGTACATTATCATATGGGTGCTTGGCACTCTGTAAATGCTCAATAAATGTCACACAAATGAATGAATGAGTGAATAAATGTCATTGCCCTTTATTTGCAAAGAAATCATGTCTTCAGTTTTCATGAATTACTAACATCTTGCACCGTGGGAATTTTTGGTGAAGAAGAAGCAATTTTTATTCCCATAGACTTTGTTTTGAAAATACAAATCCAACAACAACTAGTTAGGTACTTTGCTTTTTCTTTTGTGGTCCTTTGCTAAATTACAAAATAACATTTATAGGCCACATGGCCTAAGATGATATGGAAAAATTAAAGCCTGTCTATAATTTTCCATGAAGGAATAAACCTAACAAGACACAACAAAAGTGGAAAGTATAGTCATTGCACTTCTGGACTCTGACAAACATTGTAATTATCAGAGTCAAAACAATCACCAAATTTCAGCTGGGATTTGTTGTGGGTGGTGAGGTTGTAATGTCAGTAAGTGATTTATGAAGTTTTGACAATGGTTTTGTTATTTAGTAGAGGACTTTAAGAGGAGTTAGGTTTAATGGGATGATCACATATCTAAAGAAGTGATGCAGGTAGACATCCTAGGGATGGGGGACAGCTGCTAATTTATCGTCCCAAACTTTCTTAGTTCCCCTGTTATGCAAGCTGGATCTTGAGGCTTAGAGAATTCATTGGCTCAGGTATAGGAATTTCCATCAAGGTATTTTGTTACTCTAACAAGCAAGCTGAATCTGGGGATTGGAAAAACCCAATACACCAGGCTTACACATCTTCATCTGGGTACTTTAACTGAAATATCTAAACTTTCAGGTTATATATGGTCAATTGCAACTTTGCCAAAGTATTTGGGATGTTAAAGGCCAGCCAAGGTAGAATTAAAATTTAGCAGCTACCTATTAAAATTACAAATGTGCTTTTAACTTGATCCCGTCATTCCATGTGTAGCACTCAGAAACACAGCGGTACACAAACACACACACACACACACACACACAAAATTAAATATCATTGCTCACCTCAGCATACATTATCAGAGTTATGATATCTGCCCCATTAATTGGAATATAGTTTAAATTAAGATGGAGCTTCACAATAGAATACTGCACAGTAGCTTAAAAATATAAAGAGATGGATATCTGATCATATAATAATATCAGAAACATATTTTTAAGTAACAATGCCATTGACAGGATATGTGAAAAAATAACAATATTTTCATTATTAATAACATTTATATGCACACAAAATACACACACTCCAAATTGTAAACAACGGATCACTTGAGATCATGGGGAACTTTCACTTTCTAAACAATATACGTTTTAATAATGTTTGAATATTTTATAATAAGCACATATTAATTTAGTAATCAGAGATTAATACACATTTTGAAAAGTTTAGCCATAGAATGATTATTTAAGGATTTAAATTAAGTTTTGAAAATCAAGAGATGAAAAGGGAAATTGAAACTTCAGCATAATTCAGAAACCACTGGCATAATCAATTATTTATTTACACAGATTTTGATCACGATATGTTTCTTTCTAACCAAAAGTTTCCTATGAATCTGGAATCCTGTATTAATGCCAAAGTGCCAAAGAACACAAAGGTGGGCCAAGAGTTTTCAAGTTTCAGTGACTCCGAGGTGGAACAGCTCCAATTCCCAATCAACACACAACTTCATTAGCAGTATATTCCTTTCATCTAGAGAAGCACAACAAGCATTCTCCCCCTGAGATAGTTTTTTTTTTTATTATTGTGGTAAAATATACATAAATAGAACTTACTATTTTAACCCTACAGTTCGGCACATTCACATTGCTGTGCAACCATCCCCACCACCCATTTCCAGAAGTTTTTCATCCTCTCAAATGAAACTCTGCACACAATCAACACTAACTCCGCATTTCCTCCCACCCCATCCGCCTGGCAACCACCCTTCTACTTTCCGTCCCTGTGAATTTGACTACGCTGGGTACCCCATGTCTGTGGAATCACAAGTTTTTCTCCTTTTGTGACTGGCTTATTTCACTTAGCATAATGTCTTCAAGAATCATCTATGTTGTAGTGTGTGTCAGAACTTCCTTCCTTTTTAAGGCTGAATGATATTCCATTGCATGGAATATTTCCACTCCACCTCATCTGCCCGTTTATCCATCAAATGCTGCGAAGGAAGGTTGTCAGTGTTAAGGGCTGTGACCAAAGGAAAATATGCTCTGGTGAATTTAGCCTGGGAACGCTGAGATTTCAGTTGGGGTGGGCTTCAAGGGGTGAGGAGAAATTAGAACTAGAATATTGATGGGTGGATGTTTTAGTCAGAGGGAAGCAATTACACAAAAGAGAAGATGTGGGGAAGGGAATTTAAAGAGTGCGCGGCTGTGCAGCCTTTGGCTACAATGAAAGGCACATGGGAGACAACTGTGAGAAATAAATTAAGAAAGATGATTTGGGTCATATTATTTGTGCTAACTTTGAAATTTAAGCTCAAAGAGTATACTTAGCGTGCAAGCAAAACTTTATAGGCCTAAGAACTCTAACTTACAATCACATCGTTTATGTAATTTATCATTTAAAATTAATATCATTTCATGATATACGTATACATACATATATATGCACATATATGTGAAATATTTATACTAACTGCATGATTAAATCAGTGTAAGTCCAACAAGATTCTGATTTTTACCAAGACAACTACATCAATGCTTTTAACAATATCCATTATCAAGTTATTTTAAAATCACTGGACTCAATTCTGGGGTTAAAGGGAAATAGGACAGGATTTTTAAACTTGAGAAAAGATGTGAAAAGGAAAAAAAAAACACAACAACAACACAAAAAAAACCAACTAGGCCCCAGGAAGATGATTTGCAGTGACATGTATGATGGCCTCGGGTGCAGAGAAGTGCAGACAGGAAGCAAGGCCGCCTCTGGAAAATCAAAGCAAGAGCGATGAGCTGCCCTAGGACAGTGGCGAGTGGGAAGAGCTGAGAGCAGCTCTGGCAGGGGATGTACAGAGAGCGGAGGAGAACAGGCAAGCAGCTGGAGGTGGAGAATAAGGCCAGGGGAGTCACAGTGATGGTGGTAATGTGATAACGTGACGATGATAAAGGTGACTATTTGTTAAGGAGGACAAATTCAGCCCGGAAATGCTGGGACTGAGGCGCTGGTGGAACAGACAGGCTAGGTGTCCAGCAGAGAGCTGCAAGTGGACAAGGGATCTCACCAGAGATCTCAGAGTGGGTACAGCCTGGCAAGCCAGGTCAGCCCAGAGGAGAGAGTGGGGCCCAGGTAAGATTATTGCCACGTATCTGCCTTTAGAAAGAGGAGGAGGGAGGTAAGTTTGGTAAGGGGACAGAAGAGGGACGGTTGTAGAGTTTGTAGGAGAAACAAAAAGACAGTAGAAGCTGAGAGAGTGAATTTCAGGAAGGTAGAATTTGAACCTGTAGTTGCACAGAGTGTAGGAGGATATTACCCAGAAAAGGTGTTGAATTTGTGAAGCAATTTCAGTAACCCAATGAGGGGGAAAAGTCAGATTTCAAATTAACTGGTTAATAGGCCAGTGAAAGAAAAACAATCCAACACAGAATTGGGGTGTGGGCAGTTCTAGAACAGGGAGGATGGCTGCAGCTTCCTCCACTGCCTGACACCTTAGGATCTAGAGAAAACAGAAAAAAGTTAGAAAACTGTGGGCTTTTCAATACGTGGGTATTTCAACCTATAGAAGGAACTACCCTCTCCTTGACGGTTTACGTACTGCAATAATAGATAAAGGCCTAATCCCTCATGCACCCCAGGACAGTTAGGACTCAGCCTTCAGCTCGTTACAGAACTCTGGGCTTTGTACCCATCGGAGCCCCCAGCCCTTGCACACAAGTCCCAGAACTCTAGAACGCTTTGCTCGCTCCCATGTTGCATATTTTTGACATTTTTCCTCACTCGAGTTTATTCTTTAAGCCATTATCTTAACCACCTTCAACTCTTGTTTGTGTGATTCCTCAGAGAACCTTCCCTCCTCAGTTTACACTTTAGGGGACAACATTTTAGGGGAGATATATAAATATATATATAATTTTGGTGAGTCAAGGCCCAAATTTATGGCTCTGTTACCTAATTTCTAAACTGCCATAATTATATATGCAGCAGGTGGTAAGTAGGGAGAGGTCAGTATAAGTCCGTTAGTGTGTATCAGGGGCAGCCTCCAATCCTTAGTGGAAGTGTGGGGTCCCCAATGCTCCACCCCCTCCGCCACAGACCCCTGGGGCAGCCTCAGGCTGGCTGGGGCCTCCGGGCAAGGACCCGAGGGGCTCTTGGTCTGGGGAGAGGGGTGCCCCTTACCCTGTGGCTGATCTCCAGGGCACGTTCTGGAGCCCTTGCCTGGCTCGTGGAGAGTCGGGAGGAGCGGGGCTGATGGTTCGGGTCCCAGGTCATCAGGACGCCCGGGCGGCCAGCGGCACCTATGATTGACCCAGTCTGGCCCGCGGCTCATTGTTCCCACTGTTACCCACAGTTACCACGGTCTCGCGGACTAAAAGCCAATCCAAACCAGGGAAGATTTGAAGCCAAATCCTGACTTCTGTGACGTTTGCACGTGGGGTCCTTGCAGCCCCCACCACGTGGTAGTTTCCCCTGCGCGCGGTGCTTCTGTGGGTGCCAGAGTGGGTCAGAGGACCCCAAAGGCAGCCCCCCAATACTAACAATCTTATTGATTTGAGAGCAGAATATCAGAAAATGTAGGTTCTTAACATTAGGTGTGCCTGGTGACCACTAGTCACGTGTGGAGGGTAGGGGTGGTGGAATCCTATTGGAACTTGAGACAAAAGGGGAAAAAATCAGTTCTGTTGATCCTATCTTTACCTAAAATTTTGAAGTTCTTTCATCATGGATGTTTTGCAAAAACACTGCATTAAAATTTATTTTCCTGATTTTTGTGTGCGCCACCTTACATTTTTGTAAGGCCAGTGCCTCACCCTAGACCCAGTCCTGGGATAGAGATAGGGGTGGCAGTATCCAGGCACCCCTAGGCTCCAGGTGCCCAGGAAAAAAAGGACACTTTGCTTACTTGATTGACCAACAGTAAGCACATATTGGTTCAGTAGCTGAGGAGTCCTTCCTCTGGCAGAAAATGGGTTCGATAAGCCACTATTTGTCGAGACTTGATGTCTCCCCAAGTTCTATTGGTACCTCTGGCACAAACTATCTTATGATCTTATTTATATGAACCTGGTTCCCCTCTCGTGTGGGAAGCTTTGGAGCAGGATTCTGTCCGTGCCATCGCTGTCTTCAGTCAGGGACTAACACACTGCATTCCATAAAGGTTGATTCAATGGAACCAGTTGGTTTCTTGGTTCCCAATTTGAACTTGAAACCTAAGAATTAAATACAGCTTTTTAAAATGAATCAGGCCCTAACCGGTTTGGCTCAGTGGATGGAGCGTCGGCCTGCGGACTGAAGGGTCCTGGGTTCGATTCTGGTCAAGGGCATGTACCTTGGTTGTGGGCACATCCCCAGTCGGGGGTGTGCAGGAGGCAGGTGATTGATGTTTCTAACTCTCTGACCCTCTCCCTTTCTCTCTGTAAAAAAAATCAACAAAATATATTTTTTAAAAAATGAAATAAAATGAATCAGGCTACTTGCATATAAAAATCCTGGTGTTAGAATAGAGCATCAAAAATATGTCACTGGAGAAATCAAGCACACACTATTTTAGTACTTCCAAAAATATTTTGGCCTGGTGGGGCTGGGAGGGTAAAAGTCCAACATGTCACTGTGGAGAGAGTAATAATCTGAGAACTACTATTTAATTGGTTTTTATCTCATAAATAAAAATCGAATGAGAGGAATGGTCCACTAAGAAAAATGTGTAAGATAGTTTACTGGTCTTTTGTCTCCCATTTTTGCTGTTAATATGTGTTACAACATTTCAGATATCATTCATAAATATGCTACATGGAAACATGGAAATGTATAGTACTTGATCAATTTCATTCATACACAAATGTGAGTTTTAGAATCATATGCAAAAATACTTTTAGAGAGCCTTTTACAGAAGTAAACTACTAACCAGCTGATTTCTACTAAAATCACATTAAAATTTTTAGCCTTGACTTTTTGTTTAAATCTTTAAAATTTACACTGACTAAGAAGAGAAAAAAAAAAAAACACACACAAATAAATAAATCCAGCTCTGTTCTTAAGAAAATAACTCATTTCTTATAAGGTTTTAATGTGTCCCATCTCCCCCCAAAATTACAACTTAACTGATCATGAGGACTAAAATAATGCAAATTTAATTATGGGATGTGAAAAGTGGAGGTTAGGGAAGGCACCTTTTGGATGAAAGATGCTTCCTAGACATCCTCACAGCGATGGTACACAATTTTTACAAAAGAAGCATCCCAGGTAGGGTGAGCAGAGAGAACATTACCTCCATGTGGTAGGATTACGGCCTGAGGAATCCATCCTGAAATTTTAAAAATTCATGTAAAAGGTACATTCTCCTTTACAATCAATCTTGTTTTAATATAAAAATAAAGTGGTCTCCCCCCACCCTCCAAACTCCCCTCCAATCTTTGAGCAATATTTACACTGAAGCAAGACACCCTGTGTTTATCCTGTGGCTTTGCCGCTCTGGCACGCCGCCACTGCCTGCAGGGGTATGCATACCCCAGTTTGAAAGCTCTAGCATATCATGGATGTGGATTTGGAAAAGAAGAAAGAGCTTGTGCTCCAAGTCAGGGCATGTGGGGTTTAGTCTCAGCTATGACATTAACTAGTTGTTGGCCACCTTTGAGTCACTTAATGTCTCTGGTCCTCAGTTTCTTCAGTAGTAAAATTGAGAAGTTGGAAGTTTAGCTCAAAAAAATCTATTATTTAATTATAGTTCCCTAGAAAGGTGGTATGTATTGTTCACAGAGTTGAAGATTCTTGCTGAGATGTTGACATGTAACTGTTTTTAAAAATAATTTCCCAGTGAAAAATGTATGAGGAAAAAAATGTGCATAATGATAGCTATCATTAAATCTATATAATTTTTAAAACTCTCTTTCTAATTTTGTTAACAATTCCAGTCATCAGTCTGGATGTTATTTTTCTAAGTGAGTAAAAAATATTTATTAGATAAAATAATAATTATCAGCGATTGTCTACCATGTAGAAGGAGCGTAGAATGAGCAATATCTCAGCCACCATAAAATCTTCTTACATGCAAAGAAAGGTATATCTTTTTATGTCATTTGATGACCACAGCACCAAAATTTTCATTGTTTTAAGTTTAAATAAAATATTTTAATTACAGCTATCGTTTTTTGTCTGTTTACACAAAATGAAAATGACAATGGAATGTTGGGAATTCATGGAATTCTCTACGAGTCTTTCATGTTACTGCACATTTTAGGAGAAGAGGCAGTGACTGCCTTTTTCAGGACTATATTTTAGGATATTTGTGTAGTGAACATGCTTGGAAGGTAGAGACAGTGTCTTGGAAGGGTGGATGCTTTTTGTGTTTTGTTTTTGATTGTGCAGCATAATAAAGATAATGTCTCTCTCCTTTATCATAAAGATAAGGTCAGGCAGGCATACTGACAGCTTAGGATAAACTTCTATCAATAACTCATCAAGCCTAAACTAAGCAAAGTGAGAGAAAGGTTAGTAATTTCAATGACATCATGCAATGAAATCTTACAATAAAAATAATTTTTATGACTTATATGACTTTTCCACCCAGTACCATCTCTAATTTCAGGTAATGGGCCTTCTTTCCTGGGCTCCATGATTTAGAGAGTCCTGTTAAGGTCGTCCTTTGGACTCACCCCCCACCACTACCACCATCCCATGGAACAAGTGGATGGACCCACCTGGAGTTCTTGCCCTCCTCATCTTTGTCACACTCTATAACTCGGCCCAAGGGATAGTCAGAGTGGCTGTTTGGGGTGATAGACAGAGCTTAGACATGGGGCTCATTGTACTTGGGAGAAAATGTAAAATCACAGTAAAGGACACACAGGTTTGGAATTCAAAATTATATTATTTGGTTAAGCTGGGGTTCTGTCTTGAGATTTCTAGCTATTCCAGACAGTAAAAGAATGTTTCCAAACATGAAGCACTTCCTGTTCCAACGCAGGTAGGAGTTTGGAGAATGGTGTGTGAATTTTGAGAGAAAACAGGTATGTAAGGAAGAAGTGGACATGGCTGCTTTTCTGAGAGAGTTTAAGAAATACTGCATGTGGACGGTATTCTTCAGAACCCTGATAATGAAGTGTGCCATGGGGTTGTGGAGAGACTAACGCTTCCCCTAATACCTCCGAATGCACCACCATGCCAATAACTCAAAAAACGGCACGGCTTAGAGCATTGAGTGATAGTGTCTTGGGCCTGAACCTGAGAGATCCATGAAACGGTACTTCGGAGATAGAGAAATGAATTTTATTTTAACAGTGTGAAGGGCAACAGGCATTAGCCAGGGAGAGGAGAGCAAAGGAAGACAGCTTTGCAAGATTCTATAAAAAGTCTTGTTATGCTAGCAGGAATGCTTCATTTTATCACACATCAGATATAACAACCAGGTATTTGAAGCATAAATTATCTCTCTCCATAAATATGTGGGTTTATTTAGGTGGGTATGTGTATATATATATGTATGCATATACACATAAATATATGTGTGTGCATGTATGTGTATATTCACATGCATATACACACATGTACACACACACAGTAGGCTAACTCTACAAGGACCCAGTAATCCCTACCTCCTGGTTTTCTCATACTTGTGTAACTAATCCCCTCCCCTTGCATGTGGGCTGGATTTATGAACTCATTTCTAATGAATACAATATGGCAGAAGGATGGGCTATCACTTCTGAGAGTAGGTTACAGAAAACACTGTGGCTTCTGTCTTAGACACCTTTTCTCTTGTTCTCTGGTCCACTCTGAGCTAAACCAGTTACCATGTTGTGGGAGGCCCATATCGCAAGGTGTTGATGTGTCTGGCCAACAGCCAGAGAGGACCTGGAGCTTGACAACAGCCAGGTGGGTCAGTTTGGAAGCAGATCCTCCCAAGTGGGGCCTTGAGAAGACAATCGGCCTGGCCTGGATTGCAGCCTCTGGCAGACTCTGAGCCAGAGGCACTCAGCTGAGCCGAACCCGGATTCCAGAAATGGACAAAATAAAGTTTGTCTTAAGCTGCTAAATTTTGAGGTAACTTGCCATGCAGCAATAGATATCTAATTATACATATATGTATGTTATTATGTATTATATAATAGACATGAGATGTGTGTGTGTGTGTGTGTGTACACACACACACACATATATATTTAAATTAAAAATATACAGAAAACCAGAAAGGTGGTCCTCTGTGGTCAATTTCCATCCTTCTCAAAAGAATTCCTATCCTTTTCACCATACATAGTAAAAATTTGACAAAATTCCCATCCTGAAAATTTTCAGATATTTAAATTTGAAAAGACAAATTTATTCTTGGAATGTTATCTACATGCAACCACAAGTTTATATGTAAAAATAAATTATACTCTTTTATCATAATAGACAATATTTTAATTAGAGGATAATTTAAAAGAGATTTTTACTAAGCTACAACTTAATCTTGGTTAAGAACTGATTAAAAAATCATTTATCAGAATGAATACTATTACCAAGTCAATTTATATTTTTCTCATCTGCTTATGAAATCTTTTCAAATGTGCTATGTATTTTTTAAAATGGGACAGTATGAAGCACTATTATTTTGTGAAATTTGAGGTGTTATCTTGTGGTCCGGCTTCACCTCTATCATTATATGGGTTCCTCTGAGACTCTGTCTAACTCAAGGATCTGAAACTGCTGAGATTTTCTTCTTCCATTCTTATGATTTTTTAGGTAAATTTTAGAATGATGACTAAGCTTGGAAGTAATTTTTCTTTTAAGCCTTGATTAGTGGGTGGCATTTGCAGGCATGAACTATTTAAAAACGGGTGGAGGATATGGGAGACTGGGCGAGAATAGAACAACAGTGGAAGGAGAAAGAGACAGGGGAAGAAAAAGAGAAGAAGGGTGGAGAGAAGAGGAGAGGAGACAGAGAAGGAAAGAGAGAAGAGAAATGTGGAGAAACAGGTGAGAGAGAAAGGAGGAGAAAAGCAAAGGAAAGGGACACATTATGAGTAGAAATTATGGTGCCTTTTGATCACAGCCATCTTGTGAAAACAGATATGATTCTTTGGGGACACTGCTTTATTCCCAATCCTGTGGCTCAGTGACACTGATGATAACTGATAATCACTCTCTAAACTCCTGGCATTAAGGGTAGGCATATGATCCATGCCAGAGTAAGGGGAATAAGCCCTCCTGCATGTTTCAAATCTGAGCTAAGGGGAAAGGAGGGGTCTATTCCTTGTGGTGAAGCTGTGTGGTTTGAGGCCTTAAATTCTTGCTATGTGCTGCCTTAGTATCTGACACTGGGAGGGCCTCACACAACCTAACTGCAAGCTCCCTTCCTACCCTCCTTATCAAACAGACCAAATGTAATTGATGCTTATCCCTGAGTAGCAGGTTTAAGTTCCCTGCCAGCCAACAGAATTATTTAAGCAACCCAATCACATCCTTGTGTGGGAACTACGGCACCCCACCCTCTTATTACCACAAAGCCTGCCTCCCACAGCTGCTGGCTGTTCCCTCCAAAGCTGCCGGTTGTTCACTTTGCTTGAGAGTGCGACTCCTGTGTGGTCCTGCGTGGTAGGTACACAGCGTCCTCCTTGCCTGGGCTGTGACTACAGGTGACGGACACACTGCTACCAACCTCATCTCCCCAGCGTCAGGTGCTGTGCATTGGTCATCCCCACAAGCCTATGGTGGGAATTCCTCTCTCACCAAAGAGGTGAAGGGGGGGTAATTAGAACAAACTGTGATATCACCTGAGTGCTGCCAGGCATGTTCCCAGCCTTGTAAAGGAGCCGAGCTGGGAGTACAAAGCCAGCACACGGAGTCACAGAATTAAGAGCTAAAGACAGAGGGAGGCCTGAGCACTTGGAGTTCCGGGCTCCCATCACCACTGAGGTCTGCCTTTCCTACAGATTTCACTCAGATTGCCCTTTTTACTTCTACTAGTTTGATGAGAGTTTCCACCACTAACCGTCACCTCAGTATTATTCAGTGAAGCCAATGATAGAGAAGAAAAGAGAGAAGAGAAATGTAGAGAAACAGGTGAGAGAGTATATTTGAATTTAAAATAATAGCCTTTTATTTAGTAAGTATATAATTATGTGACTTACATATCCCTTTCAGGATGAGGGAGTATAGAACAGGTAGAGAAGACTAGTGATAGTCCAATATCATGAACTAGGAAAAAAACTGAGGCTCTCCCTTTTGCGGGGAGTGCTTTTCTCTTCCACTCTTCTTCCTCCCAAGACCTTTCCCTCTCCTAAACTCCAAGAGCTCTTCTTTAGCTTCTGTAACTTGTTTCCTGAGCCTACACAGCCCAGCTGGCTCATTTCGACTACCTCTGTAACTTTCTAAATAAGCTCTGTCCTATAATTTGGAAAAAAAAATCTAGATACACAAGGCATATTCTGTAGTGGAATAAGAAGATGAATCACCCCTATGAATCACCCCTATGAAGAAAATAAAGAATCTAAGAATCACCCCTATGAAGAAAATAAAGTATTAAGAAATTAGAATACTACCTGTCAAGTAGTATTTATATTTAAAAGCACTAAAATTCTTTTTGAAGATCCACAGTTTTTCTGTCTAGAAAATGAGAGGGGCTTAAAGATTATATATGTTGATGATCTTAAAAAAATTTTTTTTATTGCGGTGACATTCACAAAACATAGAAATGAACCTTTTTGATTGCACAATTCAGTGGTATTTAGTGCATTTTTGATGTTGTGCAACCATTACCTCTATGTAGTTCCAAAACACTTTCATCACTCCAAAAGAAGTCCCCTTACCCATTAAGTAACTGCTCCTCATTCCTCCCTTCCCCCGACCCTGGCAATTACTAATCTGCTTTGTATGTCTATGGATTTACCTGTTATGGATATTTTATATAATTGGAACCATACAATATGTGACCTTTTATGTCTAGTTTATTTCACTTAGAATATTTTTGAGGTTCATACATGTTTTAGCATGTATCAGTAATTTGTCCCTTTTTAAGGCTGAATAATATTCCATTTTATGAACATTTTGTTTATCCAATCATCCATTGATGAACACTTGGGTTATTTCTACCTTTTGGCTATTAAGAATAGTGCTGCTACATTCATTTATTTACAAATCTTGGTCTGAACACATGCTTTCTATACTTTTAGGTATGTGCCTAAGAGTTGAATTACTGTCATATGGTTATTCTATGTTTAACTTTTTGAAGAGCAACCAAACTGTTTACCACAGTGGACACACCATTTTACTTCCGCTAGTAATGTATGAGGGTTTGAAATTCTCTACTCCTTGCCCACACATTATGATTTCAGTTTTCATTTACTTAATGAGTAATGATTGAGTATCTTTTTCATGTGTTTGTTGGCTATTTGTATATGTTCTTTGGAGAAATACCTATTTCAGACCTTTGCCCATTTAAAATTTATTTTGTTTATTTTTTGGTAGTTGAGTTGTAAGAGCTCTTTCTATATTCTGAATACCAGCTGGCTGTCAGATACATGGTTTGCAAATATTTTCTCCCATTTTATAGGTTGTCTTTATAACCTGATGATTCCCTACAGATTGTTTTTATCCCTCCTCTAGTTAATGCTAATTATTATTTATCCTACAGGTATTATTATTTCAGTATTCTTTTCTACTTTATCCATATAATGAGAGCTTTGGTTAAAGAGCCAGTGATTTAGAATAGGGTCTGCATGACCCATCTTCCTGGCCATAGTTATTGGTCTAAAGGTGGGTATCTAAACCTAGGTAGACCTCACAACCCTAGCCACAACTATTGGTCAATCACACAAGCCAGGCCAGTCAGAATCTTTCCCTGTTGGTGTGTGAGCTTAGAAGCTGCCATCAGCCATGTTTCTATCTATATAGAAAGTGGATCCAACAGTAGAAGATAAAACTAACACACAAAGCAAGAGACCAGTTCTAATGGTGTTTGAGTCTTGGTTCTAGCTCCCCGCTCCCCTTGCCTTCACTGCAGTTTGACTATGCAAGTCAATGTACCTCCTTTTGTTATAAGCTGGTTAACATTAGGTTCCTCCACTTTAAATCAAGTCTGACCAAGTCAGTGAATATGGGAATATTTCCTTGAGTGTGTACGTCATAATATCATGGCATTTTCGAACACACATATAATTTCTTTGATCTACATTTTGCCTACAATGGCCCTAGTTTTTACTGTAACACCTATCTAGGGTTTGTGTCTATTGACTTTCCTGCCTGACCCTCAGCTCCCAAACTAAGAACTAATAGGAAAAAATTGGAATTATTTCTGGTAGAATTGGTTTCTATTTCCTTTTCTCTCTAAAAATTTGCATTAAAATGATTGGACAGCTGCCAAGAACTTGAAAAATTAATTTAAACCCTGTTTGCATTTTCTATCTCTAACTGGAATGAATGTTTAAAAAGCACATTTACTGCCCTAGCTGGTTTGGCTCAGTGGATAGAGCATCAGCCTGCAGGCTGAAGGGTCCCAGGTTCAATTCCAGTCAAGGGCACATGCCTTAGTTGCAGGCTTGATCCCCAGTGGGGGGCATGCAGGAGTCAGCAAATTTATGATTCTCTCTTATCATTGATGTTTCTATCTCTCTATCCTTCTCCCTTCCCCTCTGAAATCAATAATAAAAAAAGAGCATTTACTAAAAGGAATGTGTTGTGTAATTTAATGTGTGATAAATGTAGGTGGTCTAAAACTACTTTTACTACATTCCTACTTTTGCTCATAAACTTTTAAAATACTTTCACTAAAGTGTGAGTATCATTTGACAAAAGGAAGTCAACTAAGCCCTTTATATGACATTACTTTAAATAATCTTTTCAATATTTTCTAAGTCGGTTTGTACAGTTAGTTAATCCATCCACCTATTGTAATATTAGGTGATGAAAAATGTCATGCATCCTGTCCTGGGTGTAATTACATACATTCCTTTTCAATTTTCTTTTGTTGACTTTTGATATATTTTGTATCATAGCTTTAGTAACTAGGATGTCTTTTGGTGAAGAAAATCCCTATTTCCGATCATTGCCCTTTACAAATTAATGACTCAAGGTATAACATGTGCAGTCCCATAGTTGTTTATCTTGGTGTGGCCCATGCTGAAAATTATTTCTACTATCAAAATGATTCTGTTCTTTGAGATGATCTCTTGGTATTTTTTTGGTTCTGGTTTCTCTAAAAGTTCAGGAATTGCCTGTCAGAAGTCCCTTGACAAGAAAATTTACCAAGAACAGTCTTAGACTGGTAAACTTGACAGTTTCTTTACTAAGAAATGATGGCTTCCATAGCCGAACTTCTTCTTACCTAACAGTTATTTTCCCTCTCACCTCATTTTTTCCCCATATACTATTCTGATTTGAATAAACTATTTTTTATTAACTTCATTTTGTTACTTAGATATGGATCACACCTAAACTGTATAGCTATGGTAACATAACAAGTTCATATTTTATATTAATTAAGAACATTTAAGAAACTTCATTTAATTGGTGGAATGACCCTGAGGCTCTTGACTGAAGTTTTGCATGAGAGAGGCCACTGGGAAATCACAAAGTCTGTTTCTTCCCAGGGCAGCTTCTAAGCCCTGCATCATATATTGTTTATCTATAAATGATTCCAGTTGTTGCTTCCAATAACCCAGAATATATGTCCCTCTGATTCATCAGGCACAGAACCACTAGCAGACTGACTCATTGGCAATGATAGGTGTTTGGAGTAAAATGATTTTTATCAATTAGGGTGTTTTTCATTATAATATCAGGACACTAAGATCTACTTATTTGAACAGTAAAGAAATGTCTTGCCTCCATTAATATATCCAAAAAGAGAGCAGTTCCAGACTCCATGTGGTCAGGGCCAGAGCTCCAGATCTCCGCTGGCTTTGAATCCCACGCTCTAAGCTGGCTTTCTTTTCAGGCTGCCTTCCCTCATCACAAGGCAGTGGTGGCAGTTCCAGGTTTACGTTCTGACATGTCACTGCTGAGAGGAAGAAGGGGGCCTGTTTTCCATTGTCACTTTCCTTCTAGAGCGGAAGCCGTTCTTGAGACCTTTCCCTGAATGCTTCACTTCATGTATGCTAGGCCCCAACAAAGTCACATGCCCATTTACTGGTGAGGGAGTGGCATTCCTAAGGTTGGTAGATAATCAAGATCCACTCTGAAGGGCTACACCAGGTTGCCCTGTCAGGTGGACACTTTCTCACTCAACGAGGAGGCTGCCAGTCCACACCTGTCCGCCTTACTCCCATGTGGGTGCCGTCCTGCCCCTGCTGAAGCTCCTTCACCACCCCCTGGGCTGCTCTTCTTCCACCAGGACATGCCCCACACCTTCCACAAATCTGACACTGCACCCAGTTGTCCTCCCAACCCCACCCCCCTTAGAATGCTCTGACAATGTGCTGGGCCCACCCCACCCATGGATGCCTTCTTTACCAACCTGGGTGCTGCTACCCATGCCTTCTTTCAGCCACTGAGACTGACACCCAGCAACAGTCTGTTCCATCAAGAGTTAAAACCTTTCTCAGATGCAACTTTTATAGCAGTCTATATAAAGAAGCAAGTTGATATGCAAATAGCTATGTACAAAAAATTTTTTAAAGAGCTATGAGATTTTTTCCCCATTCACATAAAAAAACGGAGTTGTCTGAATAGAAAGCTGTGATTATACATGCACACCGTTGCTATGGTACATACAACTAGTAAGTGTGGTTTTCATAAATTAAAAAATTCTATATATAACTATTCCCCCAACCCATCAGCAGTATCTTGAGTTACAGATAAAGAAAATAGCATCCGAATTTTACTCCCACGTTCTCTTTTTGCTCATTTTTCCCCTTGTTTTCTTCAGATCCCCTGCCTGCCACAGCCATGGCCACTTCCACCATCAGATCAGCACTGGGCAGTTCTGGCACTGGCCCCTGCTCACTTATTCCATTCATCAATACCACCCTTTCTTACCATTTGTGTCTGTTCTCTGATCTTGAATTCTTACCTCTGTCAGGAGGCTTTCCCTAAACTGTGTGACCTCATTTCTCTGTTGCCTCCACCAGACCCCCTGCGAAGCCAGCAGCTGCTGCCAAATCTCTCCAGGACTCCTCGCAGTGACTTACCCAGCGAAGCTTTGTTTAGGGTTTCCAAGAAATGAATCACTTGAGCTCTCTGTTTAGGGAAAGCTGCTACTTGCCTAAGGAGACTAACAGAGTGGCTGAACGCTCCCCGAATCAAAGTTTGTAAACCCCAACTGAGAGTTTCATTGTTTCCTCTCCTTGATCCTCTTGCTTTGGATCCAACAGACCATCTCCTTGTTCTATCTGTTCCAGCTGAAGGCAGACTCTGCCAGAAATCTGTCTGGGCACAATTCCCTTGATGCTGTGTTTCCATATCTTGTAGGGGGGAAACGGCAAGGTTTTGGGTAGTGGCTCCCATGTTTATTCTGTTTCTTACCCTTTGATGTCCTGGGACCTCTTGCTTCTCTGCCTCCTGTCTGATATCTTCTTCCCTCTCCCACCCCCCTATGAAATAGAGACTCTCAACTTAATGCTGGGGGATGGGGTGGGAGGGAGTACAGAATATCTCAGCATCTCTGGAGCTGGGAAATAGTTTGAAAACACCTTTTCACTATTATAAGAGCATTGTATGTTTTTAAGGTTAACAACTAAAATTTTGCTCTTTTTAAAAGTTATGCTCAAATGACTTCATATTGGTTAACTGCAAAATTATTTAAAGATAACTGTTTTTTTCTCAAAACAAGGCTATTTATGCTATTGTTCAGTGTAAAATTTCTTACAAGATTTACATTGATTGCAAAATAGATTATTAAATCCTTAATGGACTATTAAATGGCACCCCAATATGACTTCAACATAATTTTAACATATTCCTATATACTGACTTAATTTTTTAAGTATCACATATTTTAAAGCTAATGAACTGTTGCTCACTCATTTCTTCCTCTCTGTGTGCCTTCCTTTATTTTTCTCTTCTTTCTTTGATTTCTTTTAATAAAAAATTCAAATATATATATATATATATATATATGGAGAGAGAGAGAGAGAGAGAGAGAGAGAGAGAGAGAGAGAGAGAGAGAATATCTTGCTATCTTGTTTTATCTATTTCTCCATTTTTAAAAATATACTTGTATTGATTTCAGAGAAGGCAGAGGGAGAGAGAGACATCAATGATGACAGAGACTCATTGATTGGCTGCCTCCTGCACTCTCCCTACTGGGGACCAAGCCAGCAACCTGGGTATGTGCCCTGACAGGGAATCTAACCATGATCTCCTGGTTCATAGGTCGACGGTCAACCACTGAGCCTGAAGTTTGCTAAGTTTAAAATTTTTTACAATGAGTAAAATAACCTAGATTTTAAAGACTCAAATGAGTGGGACTCTGTTATACCGAAAAACTTCTGCACAGCAATGGAAACCATGAACAAAATAAAAAGGCAACCTACCACATAGTAGGAAATATTTGCAAATCATGTATACAATATGGGGTCAATACCCCAAAAATATAAGGAACTCACATCACTCAAGAGCAAAAAATAAATACCCCAAATAATACAATTAAAAAGTGGGCAGAGGAACTGAACAGACACCTTTCCAAAGAAGAGAGATACAGGACAACATGAAAAGATGCTCAACATTACTAACCACCAGGGAAATGGAAACCAAAACCACAATGAGCTCCTTATAGCTGTTGGAATGGCTATCATAAAAAAAGCGAGATAACAAATGCTGGTAAGGATGTGAGATACATATGTATACACACACATATATCCACACATACAGACTATACACAGAGACAATGAAATATTATTTAACCATGAGAAAGAAGGAAATTCTGCTATTTGTGACAACATGGATGGGTCATGAGGGATTATGCTAAGTAAAATAAGCCAGACAGAGAACGACAAATACTGCATGGTATCACTTACATGTGGAATCTATAAAAAAAGAGTTAGGCTCATGGAAACAGAGAATAGAAAAATAGTTACCATGAGGTGGTGGTGGGGGTGGCTCACTTAAGGAAATAGGAAGAGGTTGATAAAAGGGTACAAATTTTTAACTTAAAGATAAATAAGATCTGAGAATCTAATGCATAACATGATGACTTTAGTTGATAACACTGTATTATATCATTGAAATTTGCTGAGAGTACAACTTAAATATTCTCACTATGAGGTAAAAAAAGGTAAACATGTGAAGTAATGTATATCTTAATTAACCTGATGGGGAGAATCCTCCCAAAATGTATAGTTATATCAAATCATTGCAGTGTACACTTAAAATATCTATTTGTAAATTATAGCGCAATAAAGCTGAAAGAAAAGACTCACTGAGTGAACACATTAAAAGTTACAGCATCACACAGGGAAAAAGGAGTTAAGGACTTTCTAGATGTGTAGTCCAAAAGGTGATGTGTATTATATCGTTCCATTAGTGCAATAACGTTTTCAACAGTGGCACTCAGACAGCTACAGTTTCTGTTGACCTCTGATATGTGACATTTTTCTCAAATTTAATCAAGATTATTTAGTTATGTAGGGATAAAAGAATCTTGATTTGTTTGAGAAACACATTTGAAAAAGTTATGATGAATTTTAATGGGAAACACACTTGTATAGAAGCCTGGGCATAAGGTTGAAATTGATCATCACATTGTTTGTTTAGAAAAGAAAACATAACATTCAAAGAATATGTTGGAAGTATTGGATTTCCTCACATAAGAACACACACATTGAAAATGATGAGGCTTGGATAAGGCCTATATTACAGACTATTTTTCTTTACTTAAGAGAGTTGACCTTACAATGCACATATTATTGAATATACTAAAAATCTGAATATTTTTGCATGTAGATACATTTTGGAAAAAAAGATAGAAAATAAAAAAGAAACTTTTTTATTGATAATACTAATGACTAGACTTTGAAAATAATTCTATACGTGGAAGAATGAAACAACAGATAGTTTACAGGCAGCCAAATATGTAGATTTTAGGCAGCAGCCTATCACTGCTCGCCTGGGTGGTCTCCCATTTCCCAGAAGAGGGGCTTGCTGAGCTTCGTGATAGAGTCAAGAGTACTCAGCACCTAAGGGGCCTTTGTGTGTGGGGAGGGTGGAGGGAGAGGAAATAGCTTTCTAAAAAGTCATAGAAGGGGGTCAAAAAATCATAGAAGAAACTTTGTGAGTTATATAAACCAACCCAGTTACCCCCAAGAAAAACCACACCTAAATTCTTCCAGACAGATTAGAATCTTTCCTATTTCTGCAGACCTCCTGAGAAGGAGTTTCCATTTCCTTACTTTAGTATTTAACAGACTTCCTTCTCAAGAACACTGCTCTCTTGACTATGTTAAATCTTTGATAATACTGCCAAGACTTTTATTTGTTCTTATAATATCCTGTACAGGGAAGGAGGACAGCTGAGTGCGCTTGCTTTTCCTCTCTGTCCCTCATTCCCCTTGGCCTTCTTTTCCCCACACTTTTAATTTCCATTCCTTTAAGGTAGGGATTGCATGGGCTTTTCAGGGTCAAACAAATAATATGTAGGTTGAGGCAAAAGTAGATTTACAGTTGTGAGTAAGCAAAACACAGAGTTCATCCTTGTATTAGTATTTATTAATTACTGTATTATTTTCCAGATGAACAACTGTAAACCTACTTTTGTCCAGCCCTATACAACTTGTAGGATTTAAGATTGTAAGGAGTGGTGGCAAAGTGGAGAACCGCTGCTACTCTACAGGCATTTAATTATATTTTCATTATATGCACTGAGTAGGTCAAGCTGGCTATGATTTAGGGGTGAATTCTGCTTGAGAGCTGCCCTTTTACACCTTTGCTTCAGGCCCTTCCTGAAAAGGTAGGACATGATAGGTTGCATTTGCCTATGGCTACAAATGAAAAACCAAGGCTTAGGTTAGCTGTGATGAAAGACGCTTCTTGTCTGCATTCTCTAGCACAAAAGCACTCTCATCTATATAAGAAAAGCCTAAGCGACCGTTAAGGTGGAACAACCAGAATGACCGGTCGCTATGATGTGCACTGACCACCAGGGGACAGACAATGCAGGAGCTGTCCCCTGGTGGTCAGTGCACTCCCACAGGGGGAACGCCACTCAGCCAGAAGCCGGGCTCACGGCTAGTGAGTGCAGCGGCAGTGGCGGGAGCCTCTCCCACCTCCATGGCAGTGCTAAGGAGTAGCAAGCAGGAGGGCAGTAAGGAGCAGGGTTCCCTGACTCTGAGAGGGATGTCCGCCTGCTGGCTTAGGCCCTGTCCCCCAGGGAGTGAGCCTAAGCCAGCAGGCAGACATCCCCCAAGGGGTCCTGGACTGTGACCCCCCCCCCCCAGTGCATGAATTTCGTGCACCAGGCCTCTAGTTATAATATAATTTCTTTTGGACACATATATTCTGCAGGAGGTTTTAATGTATGCATTACCTCCAAGAAGGCACCTAACGACTCTTGTCTCCTGGCATTCATACCCTGTGTGTTAGCCCTGTGTGAGCAGCAGTGTGGAAGTGATTATGTGTGACTTCCAATGTTAGGTCATGTTAATGTGCATCATTGCAGCTTTCATCTTTGTCTCTTATGTCCCTTGCTTCAGAGGAAGTCAGTGCCATGCTGTGAGGACACTCAAACAATCCTGTGCAGAGCCAGCACCTACTTGCTAGTCTAATGAGTAAGCCACCTGGGAAATGGATTCTCCAGACCCAATCAAGACTTCAGATGCCTCCAGACCAGCCAGTATCTGACTACAACTAAATGAGAGATTCTAAGGGAGAACTGCCCACAAGTTTTTGACAAACAGAAACTTGAGCGGTAATAAATACTTCTTATTGTTTTAAGACACTATGTTTTAGAAGCGATTTGTTTGGCAGCAATGATGACAGGACGAATCGAGTAGGTGGGTTTAGAGTCATGCATCCATAACCGCAGGCTTCTGTCACTTAGAACAAGTAGAATGATGGATCCTGGTGATCCATTCCTCTGTTTCTTCTTAAAAACTTCCCCAGCTTTGTTGGGATATAGTTAACATATAACATGGTGTAATATTAAAGTGTACAACATGATGATTTGATATAGAGGTGTACATTGTGAAATAATTACCACAGTAATGTTAGTTGACATATCCGTCACCTCCCATATCCTCTGTTTCTTTGGCAACAGGAAGGGAGATGTTCTGTTTTTCCCCTCAGGAATGTGGAGCGAGGAGTAATGTAAAAAGCAGGGTGATTTCACATGGACACATGCCATATTTTTTCCATGCCATATTAGCTTTCAATGATCATTCGACAATAGCTAATATTAATTGAACTTTTACTATGTAGCAGCACTACATTAAGAGCTCCACCCAAGTTGTCCTCCTATAATCCTCACAAGAACCCTAAGAAGTAGCTATTATTATTATATTTTGCCTGCTCACCACAAGACAGCTCTTAAGGAGCTGATGAAATAAGCTGGTATCCAAGTAGCTGGGATTTGAAAAAAAATGCCACAAAATTTCCGTTCCCAATATCTCTACAAGTCAGATATCACGGTTACTTCAATGTCATGAATTGTACAAATTCATGAACTGTACAAAATTATCATGTTGTACACTTTAATATTACACCATGTTATATGTTAACCATATCCCAACAAAGCTGGGGAAATCTCTAAGAAGAAATAGAGGAATGGATCACCAGGATCCATCATTCTACTTGTTCTAAATGACAGAAGCCTGCGGTTATGGATGCATGACTCTAAACCAGGGGTGGGCAAACTTTTTGACTCGAGGGCCACAATGGGTTCTTAAACTGGACCAGAAGGCCGGAACAAAAGCATGGATGGAGTGTTTGTGTGAACTAATATAAATTCAAAGGAGTGGAGGGGAGAGCAAGAGAACCGGATAGAACAGCCAGATCCAGCCCGCGGGCTGTAGTTTGCCCACGGCTGCTCTAAACCCACCTACTCGATTCGTCCTGTCATCATTGCTGCCAAACAAATCGCTTCTAAAACATAGTGTCTTAAAACAATAAGAAGTATTTATTACCGCTCAAGTTTCTGTTTGTCAAAAACTCGTGGGCAGTTCTCACTTAGAATCTCTCATTTAGTTGTAGTCAGATACTGGCTGGTCTGGAGGCATCTGAAGGCTTGACTGGGTCTGGAGAATCTATTTCTGTCTTGGAGTTTTCTCTGAAACCAAAGCAGTGCCCTCAGCCTGTGCCCAGCAGTGAGAGTGAGTTCATGCATCCTCAGGAGTAACCCGCAATCAGTGGAGGGCTGGAGGTGGGCATCAGCACCCAGCACGTGTCTGTCCTTCCAATGGAGAGTGTGGGCATTCTGTTTCTCAGAGGTCCCTGCAGTACCGAGTCTTTTCTCTGCAGCAGCAACCTCATCCACGCACGCCTCTTCTTCTCTTCTCTGTCTCCCTGCTCCTCCACTCCTGCTTCCTGTGATTGCCCTGCAAATAATAAATTAGCTCTGTGTCTTAGTATCTATATTTGGGGAAATCTAAATTTAGACAACATTTTTGTGGATAGAGACAACTCATAGCAATCCTTTCCTCCAAAATAATTTCAAAGAGCCAGGAATTTTAAAAATTAGGTTTAAGTAATACATGGGTCCTTAATCACATGAAGATATAATTTTAGATTCTAAGCAAATAAAAAATAGGTAATATACATTTCAGGAAGGGACCTTTGTTTATTTGACCATAAATAAAATAAGCCACTTGCTCATATCTATATATATATAAAAGGCTAAGTGACCCCTGTCTGTTCCTCCGACCATCTGACCGACCAACTGGCCAGTACATATGACGTGTACTGGTAATTTAAAAATAAACGTTGACTCATGCATGCGTGATACATATAAAGCTCTCGCTAGCGCCAATTGCACGCGTGCGTTTTGATCTGTCATTGTTGACTGTCAATTTGGTTGACACTTCTATTATACAGAAAGGGTGAATAGCAATATTAAAATATTTCTTCTAATTAATTTCCTTTCAATGTGCACAAATCTGTTAATTTATGGTTAAAAAGCGTTTTTTTGGTTATGAAATAATGGCCCTCCAGTATGTATGGTGTGACTAACCAAAGCCAATCAAATCTGTTTTCTAGTATATGTGATTTAAAGGCAGTAAGAGTTTTGTTGAAAGAAGTAATAAAAGAAATAATAGTGTGAGTAAGGATATCTGCAGCGGATTTGGAAGTTTGGGATTATTAGTTCTCAAGCATCCGGGCCATCAGTATAAATATTTGATGCTATTTAAGAGTTACATTCATTTTTGGCAGTGTTTTGCATTTCGTCAACCACAGCTTTCAAGTACCTTTAGTCTGTGAGAGGTTCTGCATAAAGCAATCAATCAGCCCCTTTTGGCTGTTTGGCAGAGACAGCCAATGACTTGTTCTGTCATGAACTGAATTCATATATATTCATGAGGCGCAGAGAAACACTTCATTGTTTCAGATTGTTTTGTTATTTCAGAATAAATCATAAAGACACCATCCCACCCATAGTTGGTAAAGAAATATTTGTCCTATGATCCTCACCTTTGTGGTTTGTAGTGTTTCAACTTGCACAGTTCAGCCCACATTTCATGTTACTTGTTTTTACAGTAAGTCACACTTTTTTTTTAAAGCACCAAGTCTCTGTTACCTTGTATCAGCAAAAATTGGAAGCATCTAAAAACTGAAATGACATATGTCCTAAGATAAAGTGACTGAATTTTCACAGACTCAGGGACTCCTGACAGAATGATAAATTTCAAACAAATAGGTATTGTCCAAGCTCCCAGATTCCAACAATCTTAACCGTTTTTAGGCCCTTATTTATTCTTGCAGAACCTTCCAAGAATCAGTCGTATTTGGCAAATTTTGTATTCTGCCAGGATGTCTGTGAACTTCCATAAGAACAACAATAACACAAGCAGCATGAAAACATCTTGCCAAGAAAGCAATTTTAACACCTCTGGAAAAAAGGTGAATATTTATATTCAAAGCCACCTAAATTTCTCACTTTGTTGGCCTTCCCTAATCCGTGTATTCATATGCTGGTAAATCTTATAAAACCAGGGGAAATAAAATCCAGAGTCAACAAATCCCATAGACATAAAAGCCATTGAACATTCTTGATCACCACCGACATGGATTCTCAGAAAAACCAGTTTACTGGATCTTCCCTATGAATAATGTTTTCAGCAACAAGACTCAATTCCAACATTTACTGTCTTGGATTCTAACAATGGCTATTTGTTTAGGTGGCACAATGTCTATTTAGAACTCAGTCAAATTCTTGCCATAGGGATCAACAGTATTAAAAAGGACAAACAGTAATATAAATGTGGCTTCACAAAGGGTTGGAATAGACTATTTGGGTTTGGCTCCTGGTCCTTGAGCATATTAGCTGGTGAAACTCAGCCAATTTATTTAATTTTTAACCCTAGATTTTCTCATCTGTATACTAAAGATAATAGTATTTTTCTCATTATTTAAAAAAACATGTGCTAGGCATAAAGTAAGAATCTATCAATATTAGTGTGTGTTTTTTTCAGCCTCACCCAACGATATGTTTTCATTGATTTTTAGAGAGAGTGGAAGAGAGAGAGGGAAAGACAGAGAGAAATATCAATGTGAGAGAAACACATCGATTGGTTGCCTCCTGTACGAGCCCCAACCAGGGCCCAGGCCAGGGAGGAGCCTGCAACCAAGGTACATGTCCTTGACCAGAATTGAACCCGGGTCCGCAGGGCAATGCTCTACCCACTGATCAAAACAGCTAGGGCTATCAATATTACTACTATTATTACTAGTTGGTGTGCTTAGTTGTAAAGAATAGAACCCACCCATCTGTTTAAGCTGGATTAAACAGAAAAGAAATTTGTGAAAGGAGACCAGGTGGCTCATAGATTCTGGAGGTAAAAGGGAAAGAGAATCACATTTGAAAGTGACATAAAAATGAGAATGCCTAAATCATATTGTAGAGGTGGCCGAGGCGCACAGAAACTGGAGCTATAAAAGTTGTGGAGCCCAGTGTAACATGAAAATAGGAGCCACTTGTTCAAAAAATAGGAAAATTTCCACTAATAAATGAAAATATAGAGCTCTTTCCTTTTATCTGCAGGCTCTCTCACAAGTTGGCTTGGTGTTTTTTATTTGTTATTTCATGTTGTTCTAACTAAACAACTGAAATTGAAACATTTAATATAATATGACTTTTTCATTCACCTTTATGTTGTACAACGTCAGTCTAAAATGCAAATATAAGACCATTTCACTTACATGCAGAATTACCAAAATTACACCATTCATTTATCACAGTTTGTCCATGCATCATGTATTTCATTCTTACCAGAAGAGTAGAAGTTATACAAAATGAACTCAACTGTTTTAATTCCACTCCTTGATACATGGGCATTCTACCAACACTCTGCCTTTGGCACACTGATGGGCAGGAGGAATCTGAAAGGAAAAGTAGATATGGTTGCCCTAACTTTCTCTTTCCTTCTATGTCATCATTTTCAGGGTAAGAGGTGGTCTCCTAAGAGAGTCACAGGAGGAAGGAAGCTATGATAAGGTTCCTGGTTGTCTGTGTTTATTAGAATGGCATTCCTTTTCTTTCGGTGTTGGAAACAAGTTCTGGTTTAAATGGGGAAGTGTGACCTCTTGGGGCTGTCAGTGCCCCCCTCCCACCGCACCCCTATTACTTCATAGTAGACATTACCATGTTTACTTTGTGCTCCCTTTGAGCCTTACTGAACGTCCACACACCATGGGTCTACTAGAATGCCGTGTTCATGGGTCAGTAAATGCTATGTGCAAATGGGCGGTAAGAAAATGGGGCAGACACCCATATGTGCAAATTATTACATTTAGCATAGTCTGGTTCGGGTATGCATTGGGAGATTTTATTTTTAACTCAGAAAGGCATATACTTTACTGTCTGGATATTCTTTTCCAAGAGAGTAAATGCTAGTGTCAGCAAATGCATCTGCACCAAGAAACACACACACAGACTGAATGAGGAGAAACCTGTATATAAATTGAGCATTGTCCTGTGAGGTGCAAATTGCCTAAGGACAAAAGTCATCTGACATAGTATGTTGCTTAATGGTGATCCAGAACAACAATAAAAATCCCTGTTAGAAAAATTTTCAGGAGCCTAAACTGTGTTATTCTATAAACTCAACTTGGTACAGAGATGTACTTTACTACTCAGTTCCCAAGGACAATCTCTGGGACCTCTCATTAATATACACCCTCAATATACATGAGCTGAACTGGGATCAAGAATATGCTCCCTCAGCCCTGGCCAGTGTTGCTCAATGGTTGGAGTGTTGGCCCACACACCAAAGAGTTGCAGGTTTGATGCCTGGCCCCTGTATGGGCACTGCAGGAGACAGCCAATCCATATGTCTCTCTCAGATCTCTCTCTCTCTCTCTCTCTCTCTCTCTCTCTCTCCTCCAACCCCTCCTTTTCTTCCGCTCTCTCTAAAAATCAGTGGAAAAATATCCTTGGGTGAGGATTAACAACAACAAAAAAATATAACCTCTCAAATAGTCAGGGGTGAATGTATAAATTCATCATGATAACAGGGTGTCCCGTATTCTTGAATTCATTTCCAAACTCATTGCTCATTCTATTTTAACCTCAAATTATTCTTTCAAGTAAAATTTGCTCTTTAACTGTTAAGACAGCTTAATTTTGATGTGCAACATATTTCCACCAGATGTGTTACTCAAATAAATTATGTGAAGAATTTCTTGGCTACAGGATTGTTGGAATATTATTATTTTTGTTTCATTTCACTATTGTAAAAGTAAAAACCTTATAGTCTGAATCCTATAACAAATGTTAGATTAAACCAGAAATACACAATTCTTCAGGATAGAAATGTAATTGGTAAACTGGCTTCTATGTCTTCATTAATATTTATCAGTTCAGATGATTTGGATGAAATCATATGATGAATATAAACACTATTGGGAGTTGACTTTGTTACTTTATTTTTGGAGTATTTTTCAGAACTGATGTAAGAATTTATTGCTCAATAAATATTTAGTAGGGTGAATGACTTTTTGAGTAAGTTACTGTGACTGTTAAAATGAAGTTGTTGACCCAGCTCATAATGGCCAATAGATTTAGGTAAAGAAACTTCACAAAACTAGATTTCCTGTTTTGCATTACTAGCACTTTCAATTCAATTAAAAAAAATTTAAGAGATTAGATCAAGTATTTAAAGACAAAGGTAGCTTCCCTGGAAAAGTAACTGGATACTTTTCTAAACTAAGTTGTGAGGTTACTGAGCACAGCCTGTCACCCTCCACTAGTTCTCCCTTCATCCTCAGAAAAAAAAAAAAAATCCAGATGGGCTCATGCTGGCCCAGATTAAACTTCCCAACCTTCTTGAAGTTAGATATGGCCATGTGACTAGATTTTTAGAACAATGAGGTATGAGCAGAAGTGATGTGTACAATTCATATTGTGTTGTTAAAGGTAGGAGAATAAAAATCAATTTTATACAAGTCCCTGTGATTTTGGATTATAGTACATAGAGCCAAATCTTTATTCTAATAAAATAATGGACAAGATAGAATGCTTTTGGAGACAAAAATATGGTAAGAACCCATTAATTTTCCAGTGAACTAAATTAATGCAAGAGGGAATATATAGCAGTTACTTCTGGGGAAGGGCAAGCATTTGGAAGGGAGTAAGGTAAAGGTGAAATTTAACTTTTTAGTGTATACATTGCTTTTTGTTCGAATGCTATATAAAGAATATGCATTTGGAAATTACTCATGAAGTTATATATATACTAATTCTTCTGGGCTTATGTTCCAATAAACCCATCATAAGTTGAAAATACTGTAAGTAAAAAATGCAGTTAGTATATCTAAACTACTGAACATCATAGCTTAGCCTGCCCTGCCTTAAATATGCTCAGAACACATACATTAGCCTATAATTGGGCAATATCATCTAACACAAAGCCTATTTTATAACAAAGTGTTAAATATTTCATGCAATTTATATGTACACTAGAGGCCTGGTGCATGAATTCATGCACCAGTGGGGTCCCTCAGCCTGGCCTGTTGGATTGGGCCAAAACCAGCTCTCCGACATCCCCCGAGGGGTCCTGGATTGCAAGAGGGTGCAGGCCATGCCAAGGGACCCCACTGGTGCATGACAGGGGCCAGGAGGGACATGGGAGGTTGCCAACTGGGGAGGGACCACAGGAGGGCTCCAGGGTATGTCCAGCCCTTCTTGCTCAGTCCTGATCGGGCCAGACCCCAGCAGCAAGCTAACCTACTGGTTGGGGCATCTGACCCCTTTTGGTCATTGCACATCATAGTGAGCAGTTGAGCAGCCTTAGCATACATTAGCATATTACTCTTTGATTGGTTGAACGGACGACCAGCCAACCGGACACTTAGCATATTAGGCTTTTATTATATAGGATGTATCACTTTCACACCATCATAAAGTTGAAAATCATAAATTAGGAACCCTCTGTGCATATATGTGGTGTATATGTGTGTTAAAATTTAAATATACATATATTATTGAAGTTGAAATTTATATTTAGCAAATATTTAACTATCTATCTATATATATAAAAGCCTAAGTGACCGAATGACCATTTGACCAATTGCTATGATGCGCACTGACTACCATGGGGCAGTCGCTCAATGCAGGAGCTTCCCTCTGGTGGTCAGTGCGCTCCCACAGCAGGAGCACCGCTCAGCGGACTGACACGTGCCAGCCATGGCAGCGCGCTACCTGGGGCGGCAGCAGGTGCAGCGGGGCCGGGATGAGAGGAGCAGCGTGATGCCCAGCCCGGGCTCGGGCTCCTCCCCGGCCACCTGCCCCTTTGTGCACTACTGCACTCCTCGGGGGATGTCGGACTGCCAGTTTTGGCCTGGTTTCTGCAGAGCAGGCAGGCAGAAACCAGCAGTCTGACATCCCACAAGGGGGTTCCGGATTGCGAGCGGGCACAGGCCAGGCTGAGACCGGGCCTCTAGTTTACATATGACAAAGGTGAAAGCAAACTCAGGAAGGCTTGATTTGGTTATGTTGCCTTGGGGAAAAGTCTTTAGATTGTTTTACTTAGAGTTCAGTCACCCTAGGTTTGACTTCTGGTTCAATAACTTGCTAGCAGCAGCTAATGAGTAAGTTACATGCATTCTTTTAAAAGCATAACAAAGAACTTATATGTATATATGCATAACCTATGGACACAGACAATAGGGGGGGGGATAGGTGTAGAGTGGAGGGGGTCAATGGGGGGAAAAAGGAACATCTGTAATACTTTCAACAATAAAGATACATTTTTAAAAAGCATAAGTTATAATGTAATCTTATATGGTGGCTGTGAGGACTGTAGGTCCATTTAACTACCATTGCCAGATACATTAGAGGCACTCAATAGATGCTATTACTCTGAGATCACTCTTAAAATGTGGAAAACTGGAATGCTTATAATTTGATATATGCTTATAATTGCATTAAGCCAGATAAAAATTATAATAGATGAATAGAGGAAGCATACCAGGAAAAAGGTATACAATGTTTTAAATAAGCATACTTCATAAGTGAATTTAGTAAAGTTACAATTAAAAATGTTTTATAAAATTTATAATATTATTTATAAATTAATTTATAGTCATGGGTAACATAGAAAATATAATAAAGGGCTCTCTATTCATAATGTAGAAAGAAATAATAACAATAAATATGAGAACCAGGAAAAACCTTAAAATGAAACCTGTAAACCCCATATGAAGAGAGGTTTGTAAAAAATATATAAGAAGACTTGAATAAATTTGGAGACATCTCATGTTTCCAAATGGAAAACTGAATATTAATGGAGACTCAGTTTTCACCAGTTAATCGGCAGGTTTGGCACTATATTGCAATTAAATTTGTTGTAGGTTGAGTGCTTCAGAGAAAGAGGTTGAGATGGAATTCAGAGTATCAAACATTTGTTGAGGATGGATGTCTGAGGAAAGAAGGGGAAAGTAGCAGGACCGAGAACAAAAGAACTGAGATGTGACTGCAGCGAAGCCGCAGCCAACCATCTGGGAGCTGGTTGCCCCCTGGAGTCATCCCGGGCCAGCTGAGATGACTGATTTTTCATCACCACCTCCCCCAGCTGCCCAATGGGAATGGCCTCTGGAAGAGTGAGACCCCAGAGGACCTGACAGCTGGAATGTGTCTATGCAGTCCTCGCAGCTGAGCAACACGCCATGCCTCGCAAGGGCATCCTGGTGATGTATTTCTGTGTCTGCCACATTTTTGGAAGAACTTTACAAAGTGATTTTTAAAGTTCAACTGGAAGAATAAGCAAACAAAAAGAGCCAACAATTTTTTGAAAAGGAAGAAAAATGAGGAGGGATTTGCTCTGCCAGGTATGAAAACATTTTAAAAGCCTCATTAATGCCTGGTGGTATTGTCACAGGTGTAGACTGAAAACTCAGCAACACAGTCTGAACACCAGAAACAACCTCTGTATACATAAATATTTAGTGCATGATTGTGTGGCAACAGTTTTGTGTGTGTGTGTGTGTGTGTGTGTGTGTGTGTGTGTGTTTATTTTAGGTACTCAGAAGATTAAGGCAATACTAGGGTACTGTCTTTCCTTACAGCTCACTCTCATAGGACTGTGGCCTTGCTGATAATTAGGTTTGTTTAAAAAAACAACAACAACCTGGATAATTTCATGTTAATAAAACTGTCCATAAGTGGAAGCAGATTGTTGATATAAGTTATTCCAAAATGAGGATACAAACCCCAAATATTTAAGACTTAGGGTAAGGCTAGAGTTGGGCTGTTTACTCTCTGTGGACTGTCATCAGTATCTGAGTCCAGTTAGAAAGCCAACAAGAAGGATCTACAATAACGCATCTACTCCTGTCCGTGGACATCATTATAGTACTAGAGGCCCGGTGCATGAAAATTCATGCACTGGAAGGGGTGTCCCTCAGCCCGGCCTGCCCCCTCTCACAGTCCAGGAGCCCTCAGGGGCGGGAGGCGACCCGGCGATCAGGGGAAGGCGATGCCCCATCACACTTCTGCTGTGGCCACTGCCGGCAGCGCAAGCCTGGGCCAGCCCTGGTTACCTGCACCTCAGGCCAACCCTGGGTGGCTGGGGGGCTAAGGAGACTGGAGGACTCTGGAGGCAGGCACCCCGGCAAGGCTGAGGGGGCTGGGCACCACCATCTTGTGGCTGTGGGCACCACCATCTTTGAGGGTGGGGCAGTCAATTAGCATATTCTCTCCTTATTGGCTGTGTGCACTGCCATCTTTGGAATGGCGTGAGGGTCAATTAGCATATTCCCTCTTTATTAGATAGGATGTGTGAAAAGATAAGAGTAAGAGGCTTATTCTTTTATATAACCTATAATTCTCCTGAAACTGCAATGTTGAGAGAAAATCAGTGAGAAAAGACTACATATTCAGTGGAGTTTATTTAAAAGTTTACTTTAAATTATTTGGGAAAAATTAAAAATATTACTAATTTGTACCCTATCCCAAATAAACTTTATATTAAAGAAAATGAGAAAAAGACTCAAAAGAACATATACATTTGTCTCACTCTGGTAATAGGGGAAGCCTTTATAAGCATGAAGATATAGTCAGCAACCATAAAATAAATTAGGTATGTGATAATACATACCCATGCCCACACACAGACACAGACAATCTTTACATGTAAAAAGCATGTATGACCTAGTCTCAAAGAGGAGCCTAAGACAAAGATCCATGTGTGTGTTGTTTATTTGAAAATGTGATCCCAGACAGCAGGAGTAAGGAACAGAAGGATGAAATAAATTAGCAGGAAAAGTCAATACAGAGATACATTATCCAGTTGGCCACCCTTGGTGCCTTGGGCTACTCTATACCTTGGGATGTTCTGAGAAGACTTAGAATATCCACTTGAAAGAACAAAGAAGAAGCTCCATTGCTCCCAGACCTCATGGCTACCATCAGAAGTGAGGCCAGAGGACTTGAGATGGAGCACAAGAGATGCTCAGTACAACAAAGTCATCAGCATAGTGAAATGCCAAATCAAATCGAAAAAAATATTTCCCATTTATGATAAAGCATTAATAACTTTATAGGTAAAGACCTCTAACAAATATATAGAATAATGTAAATGCAATTTAAAAATGAGGAGGCAACTAATAAAAAAAGAAAATCTGATGATAAAAATGAAAAATGCTCTCATTAACAATCTTAGAAATGAAAACAAATATTTGCTATATAAAATTTTCACCTGTTGAATTGGCAATTCAATAAACATTATTCTTCCCAGATTTGGGGTGGGTAGAAAAAAATGGGCACTTTCACATATTGCTGAAGATCATAAAATAGAGTATTTTTGAAGAGCAACTGGCATTCACAAATGTGCTAAAATGAGCACAAACAATAACCAAAAAATCATTATCTGTAATATATTTTCAGAACTCACTACTAAATAAAAATATAGAACAACTTACAGAACAAATCTAATCACCAATTAATAAATCAAAAAAGAAACAAATGCAACAATGAGCAAAGAAATTAAAATAGAGGATGTCCCAAAAATGTATACACAAAACAGTTGAATAATTATAAAGGCAGTGTTTATTGAAATACATTTCATTTTCAGAATTGAGCTGTCTGCTGTTAAAGTGTGTATACATTTTTAGCACACCCTGTATATAGTGTTTCTTACCTGTTAAGTCTCAAAATATTCTTTATCAATTAAATTTCTGGGATCTTAAAATTTGGCAATACTGAATACTGATAAGAGTGAGACTTCTCACTGCAGGTTTAAGTTTATACAGGAAACTCTGGAAACAATTTGGCATCATGTACCAAACATCATGGGATCCTTTTTAAGGAAATAATAAAAATACAAGTATTTATACACAAAGATGTTTGCTTCAGTGTATTTAAATTATCACAGAATTAGAGACAACTAAAAAGTGTCTATCTGATATACAACTACAGACATCCACGTTAAAAAGGAAGTACTAGACTCACTTCAGGTTAAGTCAGGAACAATACAAGACTGCCCATCATTGCTGCTATAAACTAACATTGGAGCACAGTTTAAGCCAGAAAAATAAATCTCTACACTAATAAAAGAGAAACATGCAAATTAACCATCACTCTGCTACACCAAGCCACGCCCACCAGCCAATCAGAGCGAGTATGCAAATTAACCCATCAAAGATGGCAAGTAAATTTGTATATGCAGGCTGGGCGGGCAGCGCCAAGGCCCGCCCCTGAGGGTCCAGGTCCATCAGGGCAGTGCCAGACACTGCTGGCAAGGTACCAGTCCATCAGGGCCCTGGGAGGCCGGGTGGGCAGTGCCAGACGTTACCCGCAGGGAGGGGCAGCGGCCTGCCTAGCCAAGCCTGAGGGGCCCTGGGAACATCGCTGCCCTAAGAAGGAGCGGCTGGGCCTGCTTAGCCACTCCTGTGGGGCTCTGGGAACATCGCAGCCCCGGGGAGGCGTGGCCTGCCTGCCTAGCCACTCCCGAGGGGCTCGGGGAACATCACTGCCCCAGGGAGGCGCAGCTTGGCCTGCTTAGCCACTCCCATGGGGCCGTGAACATCGCAGGCATGGGGTTGCTGAGACTCAGACAGGGCCTCTGGCCACAGATTCACAGCTTCGTGGAGACCGACTCTACCAGGCTGCCGGTGGCCATGTGGCTGGGCCACAGGGTGCCCATTCAAGATGTGACACAGAGAGGAGGTGCGGGAGGAAATCCAGAGAATGGGATGTGGGGGTTCATGACTCACTTCCTTTGGGCTTAGTCCTTCTTGGTCTTGGTTCTTTTCTTTCGGACCTGGAGCCCAAGCACTGCAGGAAAGAGGGATGGATGAAGGCCGGATGTGGAAGAAGAGGCAGGAGGCCCGACTAGGGGGCTGCCTGAGGGGCGGCTCCAGGGCGAGTGCCACAGCTTTGGCAAAGGGGCTGGCCAGGAGGCGGGCGTTCCAAGGGGCGCCGAGCAGCGCCTCACCATCCCTCTGAGGACACCCCACACAGGCGCTGCCTTCGCCAGCACGCTCTGGGCGACATCTGCAAATGCTACTGCAACCTCTAGCATTCTGGGCAAAGAACTGGCCCTGTGCCCCTCTGGGTACCAGGCTTGCTGGGAGTGTGCTGTCACCACTGCCATAGATCAAAGGCAAAAACCTGAGGAGGCGGGGTACACCAGAGGGGGCTCGGGCTGGGGCAGGGGACCAGCGGGCAGGGATCTGCCTTGCCTGCAGAGAGAGAGGTTCTGCAGTGGCCCCAAGACGCGGGTGGGCCCGGCCAGGGATCAAGGGGCATGGAAGGACACCGGGGCGGAAGGGCAAGGACCCACAGCCCTGAGGCGGGGGTTGAGGGGCGGTGCCACCTCAGTGGAGGGGTGCCGCACTGCAGGGTACCGGACTGAAGTGATTCAGAGAAGCTCCCAGTGCTAACCGGCATGTCCCAGTGCCTTCACTGAGCTTTGATGGCCAATTGATATACTATATAAGGAAAATGAGGGAAGAAGTGAGAAAGAAAAGGAAAGGCGAACAACCCAAAAGAAAGACTGGAAGGAACCTGTAAACCCACTGTCACTTAAATAGGGAATATAGTCAATAGTGTTGTAATGATGGTATGATGCCAGGTGGGTACTGGAAATATCAGGGAACACTTTGTAAAGTATATGATTGTCTAACCACTATTCTGTAACTAATATAAAACCTGAAATCAATACAAAATAATATTGAATGTAAAGAAATGAAAACTGGAGTGAAATTTTTATAAATTTCAAAGTTTAAATAAAGGCTGTAAAAGAAGGAAGGAAGGAGAATAAAAATAGTGTTTTTCATTTTACCACTTTATTGTCTTTTAAGTACATGAAAAAGACAGTTGTCTTTATATGGTGCTTTTATACTTTTCTAAGTCATTATCTCATTTTAATTTCAGGGCAACTTAAAGACAAGATAATTATTCCCTCCACTATTCAAAGAAAGGAAATCTTGGTGTCTGGTCCCAATGATTCAATCGTCAAGCCCTTATTGTAAAGCAGGGTTAGTAAAATTTTCTGTGAAGGGTCATATATATACTAATAAAAGCCTTGGGGGTGATCAGGCCATCAGGGGAGGGTAGTTGGGGGGCAATCAGGCTGGCAGAGGAGCAGTTAGGTGTCAATCAGGCTGGCAAGGGAGCAGTTAGGGGGCAATCAGGAAGGCAGGTGAGCAGTTAGGAGCCAGCGGTCCTGGATTGTGAGAGGGATGTCCGGCTGCAGGTTTAGGCCAGATACAGGGATCGGGCCTAAACCTGCAGTCAGACATCCCCCAAGGGGTCCCAGATTGGAGAGGGTACAGGCTGGGCTGAGAGATACCCTCCCCAGTACACCAATTTCATGCACCGGGCCTCTAGTTTATATATAAAAGGCTAAGCGATCGTCCAACTGGTAGCTATGATGTCCACTGACCACCAGGGGGCAGATGCTCAAAGCAGGAGCTGATGAGCTGTGGTGACTTGGCAGTGTCAGTTCTTGGGTGACAACCCTAGAACCAGAGAGGAGGGAGCCTGATTCTGGGGTGTGTCACCGGAGGACCACCCTCTCGCAATCGGGGACCCCTGGGGGATGTCGGAGAGCTGGTTTTGGCCCGACCCCCACAGACCAGGCCAAGGGATCCCACGTGCTGGAGGGATCCCCCTCACTCCACAGGCTCCCTTCGAGCTACAGCACCATCCCAGGTATGGCCGGCCGGGGAGGGACCGCGGAAGGTTGGCTCCAGAGCGTGTCCAGCCCATCTCGCCCAGTCCTGCCTCACTGGCCACCTTCTAATGAATTTCCTTTCAATGTGCACAAATCCGTGCACTGGGCCACTAGTAACAATATAAAATGGAAACAAAATATTAAACATTGAAAAGGCAGGAAGAAATTGTCATTTCTGGCAGAGATTTTAGAATAAAATTCAAACTCCTTAGGAGGGTAATTATGGTCATTCAGACTCTCACAGTGCTATTTCTCCCACCTCTTTTCTAGCTACGCCATGAGAGCCATTTCAAGGCTAGAGAACATCTTCTAACACGTGCCATGCTTTCTCTCACTGCCAGACCTTAGTGCACACACCATTTCTTCTGTCTAGAATACCCCAACCCTCCTGCTTTTATCATCTGCCTGTTTCTAGTTATCCTTAATGCTCTGCTCAGAATTCACCTCCACAGGGAATCTTTTTGGCCTCCACCAGTGGCTTTGAGCCCTACTTCTTTCCTCCTGCCCTGCCCTACAACACTATATTGTAATTATCTTTTTAACTGTCTCCACTTTATGTGGTGAATTTAGGGGAGGTAGTTTACTTCTATCACTGCAGGACAAGCCACAATCTCTAGTACATAATAAGCACTCAATATGTGTTAGTTAGAAATGGTGAATAAATGAAGGGGAACAAAGGAAGCACGATATAAACCCCACGGGGAAAATAAATATTCCTTTGGCATTGATAAGGGAAAATCAGTTGTTAGGTCGAGCATGGGGAGGTTGGGCGACTAAAAAGATGAGGATTTAAAGATGTGAATTCTTGAAAGGCTGTAGGCCTTATTTTGAATCATATGATGATTTCACTGGATCAAAGAGTGGTTTGGCAAGCAGTTGTTAAGGAACCCTGACACTGTGCCAACATTTCTGAGCTGATCTGCTTGAGAGTGAATACATTTTAAGGAACTATAATTACCATGTGCATTAGCCACCTATATGATTGGAAAGGTAAAACAGCGCCGAAACAGTGCTGTAAATGACAACATTAGGCGCTTAAGGGTTGTATTTAAAGGCTCAATCTTATAAAGATTTGATCGGCAGGGATACAAGCTTTTCAAGTGCTTCAGCCTTGGACTTGTATGGTATTTGGAGACAGTCACTCTAGGGCGTGGCTGTGCACAGTTGTATTTTGTTTTGCTCAACTTCTTAGGCTAGCCAGATTACCGGGACTACCAAGTATGGCAACAAAACTAGCAGAACATTTAGATGGTCACTAAACAGCTAGCAATGTCCTGGCAGGAGTGAACCTTCCCCAGCCTGTTTTAAGTTCCTCTTTGGCTGTTTGTCAGTGGACTCGTGCCTCCCCAA
Source organism: Plecotus auritus (assembly GCF_963455305.1). Classification (NCBI taxonomy): domain Eukaryota; kingdom Metazoa; phylum Chordata; class Mammalia; order Chiroptera; family Vespertilionidae; genus Plecotus; species Plecotus auritus. Next base: position 173,914,241 of record NC_137775.1, on the reverse strand, counting down.
GCACTCGTCGGGCCAACAACCCCCAACTGCTATATAAACATGCTGGAGAGTTAGGCCTGAAGACAAACTAAACTGTTAGTTGACATAAAATTCTAAGCCCTAAGACATTTTAAGGATCCACTCTGTCTTTCTTTGTTGAAAGCAATTTTAATCAATGCTTCTTAATCAGAGAATAGTGGTTAAATTGTCTCCCTGAGATTTTTAATTGACTTAATCTTTTGCCAACCTTAAACCAGGCTAAAGCCTTCAATAAAGATTGCAAAAGTACCAATTAAGGGGAAAAGCAATGCAAAAATAAAAAGTAATGGTCCTAATGCAGGCATTGCTTCTCTTATTTTTTTTTCTTTTCAAAATAAAACTATTAACTCTTGACTCTTCATATTATGTTTCAAACTATGTTTGATGTCAGTATAAAATCAAAGTGGTATAATAAATCCTTAACAACTTAAGACTGTAGTAAAAGTATGATTAATTTTTGTTGGAATTGTATTTAAAAAGAACCAGTGGATATCACAAAATTGCACATATAACTACGTCAAGATAAAAGAATACTATTTTAAATGGAAATTTTCTCTTTAATCATTGAAAAAAAACTATTCTCTTATGTATAAAAAAGCTCTAAAAGTAAAGTACAACTTTATATAGGGATATAAAATATCTTGGTATCTTAGAAACTGCAAATGTTTATGAATATGGTATGAATTCTAGTCTAGAAGCTTAGATGGGCACAAAATATACATTGCATTTCTTTATATTTTTAAATCAATTTAATTTACAACCCTGGCCCTCATTTTCTTTCCTCTCCTTCCCTTGCCCCTCATCAAGGACATTGTAAAGTTTCTTGCATAGATCCAAGGGACTGATCATCCTCTGGGCACTGAACATCAGCAATCATTCCTCACTGGTTACTCCTTTCTGATCTACACAGTCCTTTCACGTCCAAAGGCTCTGGAATTGCCTATCTTATCAGAATCTCTAAAGAATGTGGTTATCATGCCTTTCTGAAGTCTGGCCACCTGTCTAAGAGACTATCAGGGAATAGGGCTTGGCTTCTGATCTTTCATGAAGCACACATGCTTCATTCCAATTTTATTCCCTCCTTAACTACTTGGATGAAGGAAAAGGGGAAATCAGGGGGCTATAAACATAATTCCTCAAAACAAATATCCTAAAATATTTATAAAGGAGAGAACCTACTTTATAATCCATCAATAGAGAACTGCATGATTAGTTTATGTCACACCCATACAACTCTTAGAAATCAATGAGGTAAATCTGTACGTTTTGATATAGAAAAATGTCCAAGATAGGTCATTAAGTATAAAGTGTAATTTGAGAAATCATATATATATATATATATATATATATATATATATATATATATATATATATGATCCAGTCTGTATAAATTTTAAAAAAATATATATGTGCAGCCAAAACCGGTTTGGCTCAGTAGATAGAGCGTCAGCCTGCGGACTGAAGGGTCCCAGGTTCGATTCTGGTCAAGGGCATGTACCTTGGTTGCGGGCACATCCCCAGTGTGAGGTGTGCAGGAGGCAGCTGATCGATGTTTCTCTCTCATCGATGTTTCTAACTCTCTATCCCTCTCCCTTCCTCTCTGTAAAATATCAATAAAATATATTTAAAAAAATATATATATATATGTGCATACACATATACCTAAATGTGCTTGTAAATGCAGACAATGTTCAAAAACATCCCAAAAGATTTTAACTGATTACCCTAAAGAATGAAGTTGCAGGAGGGGTGGGAAGGGTGGATTTTGTATTTCTATTAAAAAATTATTGACATTTTTACAACATGTATATTTTATCTTCATAATTTTACAACCTTAGTTTTTTTTTTTTAAAAGTAGATATTTGATGATGTGATAATTCCATAATTCTATCAGTTTTGTATTTGTCCAATACATTTTAAATAAACTTAAGAACTATTAAGTAATCATGTTAATTTTATTATTAATATCATGAGAGCATTAAGAAGGATATTGTTCAGAAAATTTTGAAAATTTAAAGCAGTATTCTTTTTCATTCTTCAGAAATTAAATATTCTATCTTGAAAATCTGAATATATTCTTCCTTCTATTATTTTATACTTCATTTTATTATACATTAAATTATTTTACTGATCCTAAATGCATTTTGCTTTATATAAGGGCTGGAAATATAAATCATACAATTTTATTGAAATTAAACTAAATGTATTTTTATTCTTTTAAGTCATAGTACATGATACAGAATGATCACTTAAAAATGCTTATCTGAACATCTCATTTTAAAATGTCATCTCCCACATGTTCAGAAAAGCTTCCTTTGCCCCATTCTCATTTCCTTGTTTCTCACTATTTCATTAATTAAGTCTATATTACAGAAAGACTTCAAAGTGCAGAACTTTGAATTATGAAAATAACAGTCAGGAATAAAAGGCATAAAAAGCACTAAGTCAAATTGTCAGCATGAAAATCTACGATAGCAGCATGACATATAAGTAAGAGAGTAGCAAGAAATGAGGGTAGTTTGCTCATGAAGGTATTCATTCTACAAGTAAAAGGAACAACTGATATTTTAAAATGAAATGTTAGATAAGCATTTTAAAGAGATCATTTTGTATCTAATTGCAGAGAGAGACCTTTAGAGTGATAAGAATGGAAGGCAAGAGATCAGTTAAGAATGTTATGACAGCAGTTCAGGCAAATAATGATGAAAACTTGAACTAAGCTAGTGACTATGGATAATAAAAGAAGAGATGTTGAGAGATATCGCTTATTTATGTTCCACATAAAATACAGGGCATACATTTTACAAGACTGTACAAATATATGTATACAATCATACATACTACTTGGGAATTACTTAGAGTAGGGAGTTATATTTTTAAAAATCTAGGGGCACAGTTAGATTACAGAGGATATATACATGAAACTCTTAGTGTTATTTGACAAAAAGCTTCTAAAACAAGTGATATCATTACAATGTCATAAGAAAGCATGCTAGTGAAATTGCTGCCAGTTGTTGGACAAATTTTTGAGTTCTGATTCCAGCTGTCTCTTAGACATGTTCTCTTAGATGCCCACCAGCACCTCATTCTAACACAGTCTAAACTCATTACTGAACTCTAAACTCTGCCAATCCTGGTGTCCTGACACCTCAGTCTCCCCAGGCATCCAGCTTTAGAACTTTATTTTCACCTTTGCCTTCATTTCCAGTCACCTGCCAAGCTACCGCCACAGTATGTCTAATCTGTGTCCTAGTCTAGTCTCTCTCCTTGAAGTTCAGGATCTTACTATTTTTCTTTAAAAAATATTTTTATTGATTTCAGAGAGGAAGGGAGAGGGAGAGAGATATAGAAACATCATTGATGAAAGAGAATCATTGATAGGCTTTCTGCTGCACACCCCACACTGGAGATCAAGCCCACAACCCAGGCATGTGCCCTGACCGGGAATCAAACCATGACCTCCAGGTTCATAGGTCGACACTTAACCACTGAGCTATGCCGAGTGGGTGCTTACTATCTTTCGCCTGAGCTCTTGCAATATGTTCCCCCTCCCTATGTTCCAGTATAACTACACCTAAATAATCTCATACATTGCAGCTAGATGCAGTGTCCCGAAACATAGTGTGGATCATGTTCTTCCCCTGTTCAAAATTGGTCAGGGACAGTGGAAATTTCATTTAATAAAATCACTTTGGAAAACTCTTTGATATTACCTACTAAAGTTAAACATATACACATCCTATAACCTGTTAGTTTCACAACTAGGTATATATCCAACAAAAATGTATGTCATATACATCAGGAGACAGGTACAAGAATGTTTATAGCAGCATTATTCATAATAGCCAAAAGCCGAAATCAATCTAATCTAGATTGGATAAAAAGTTGTGGGTGTCCATGCAATGCAATAGTATGCAGCAACAAAAAAGTCATTTTTATATCAAATTCTAAAACAGGCAAAACAACTGGTGTCAGAAATCAGAATACTAGTTTATTTTAGAGAGGAAGAAGGAAATGATTTCTAGCAAGGACGGGAAGGAAACTTTTGGGTGCTGGAAATTTTCTATTCCTTTACCTGGGTATAAGTTACACAGTGTTTTCACTTTGGGAAAATAAAAATAAACACACACACATACACATATAGAACCTTCAATGGCTTTCCAAACTCTACCAAATTATGTCCAAATTTCTAAACCTACAAAGCAAGCTTGTAATCAATGATCTGCTCCAATCTACCCATCCAATCAATGTAGTCAAATTTGATTCCCATGTTCCCTATCACATCCCCTTTTCTCCAGCTATATGGTTGCTACAGGACCCCTTCTATGACAGCTTCATTCTGCATATAACCTAGACACAAATCAGTTCACTAAAAATATCAGAAGTGTAATTAGAAATTTTGCCAACAACTTTATTTCCCAGACAAGACTGTGGCATTGTTGAGCCAAATCCTCTGCTAAATTATTTATCTTCTCCAGTTTTCTGACATACCAAGGAGTTGCAAACTGTTAAGTCTCTATTGGAGATATAAGCTCATAACCAACTTAGGCTTGGTGATGAAACCCATTGGTACTAGAGTAAGAGACTCTTCAGGAAATCATGAAGCAAGACTGGAGGAGCCTCACTTGGTTATGGGATGCTCCCGAGGATGGCAACAACCAAAACTACAGGGATCAAAAGTATTTTGCCTAAATCTGGGTCAACACTGATATCAGATATGGCTGCCTAAATTTCCAGGGAGTGATGATGACACTGTAGGCACTGCTGTTGCCATTTCTGTGGAACAAAACATTCATCATTCTCTGGGGGACACTGAGCGCATCCTGTCCCTAGGGAGAAATACACACAGGAAAAGGAAATTGGTTTGGGTTTTGGCCCATTGGGCTGACCTTTAGGGCTCTCATCTGATTGCGCAAACTAGAAGAATCTGGAGCAGAGGCCCAGTTAAATAGATTAGGCAACTGTAGTGGAGACTATGGGACAGGCCACAGGAGGGCACATGTGTGTTCTAGAACCGTGCATCTCCAAGGTTAGCAAGCATAAGGGTGATGTGGAGAGCTTATTAAAACTCGGGCTCCTGGGTTCCACCAGGGGATTCTGACTCAGGTCTGATGTCAGGCCCAGAATGTGCTGCCTTAATAAGCTCCCAAGTGAAATATGGTTTAGAACAACTCTCAGGCTTGTGGAACAAAACTAACTCCAGCTCCCACCCACCAGTGGAGATAGGATATGTAATATGCTGCCAGCCTTAGTCTAATTTCGTTTAGGAACTTGTGTGGGCTGAATACGCAGAGTGAGGACATCAATTCCTACTGCACACGATAACAAATGTCAGTGAAAAGGACAACTTACTACTCTTCCTTGTTGGTGCAATCAGATAAAAGCCCCTTCCCTGCTGCCCTAACCTGCTCCTGAGAGCTTGCATGTGAGGTTTTCCTTAATAGTAGTTTGCTGGCATTTTTAGGAATTTACTGGAGAATTTGCCTGAACCAGTAATTTATAACCCAGGATGATTTTGCACACAAGGGACATCACTGGGTGAGGGAGCTGCTATTGACATCTAGTGGGTAGAGCCCACGGATGCTGCTAAACGTTCTACATCAGACAGGACAGCTCCTACAAAAAGGATTATCTGGCCCAAAATGCCAGTGGTGCTAAAATGAAGCTCTATCTAGAAATATATCAACTGGGTCTGGAATTTCCACTTGGGTTTTATATCAGGTTACACAGGGCATTATAAGCAGCATTATCTAAATTACTGTTATCTGTTAAGGCAGCTTACAATAAAAAGAACATTGATTCTACAAATAAAACTAAAAAGCATTTAAACAAAGAAACAAACAAAAAAACCACACACAACTAATAAACTTGGTGAGGGAGAAGAAAATCATGAAGGGAGGTCAGGTTAGAGGGAGTTCCTTTAGTGAAATTCTAAAGGGAAGAGGGCAGGCCCATGTCTCAGTCAGCTTGTCAGTTCCTGGATTACAGCTCTGACAAATACTGGGCTTACCACATGTTGAATGAAAACAATAAAATGTATTAAAGATGTTAGTCCATCCTCTTTTCAAGAATTTTGATGCATGAAGATTCTACAGTATTATGCATGAAGATTATTAGTATTTTTCTTTTGGTCTAATATAATGATGATTAATTACTTTTCTAGTTACAAGTTTTATCTTATTAACTGGATCTTTCTGAAAATAGTTTAAATCCATAGAGAACCAGATATAGCTCAACATCGCATTCAATAAATATATTTTGTTTATATTTACCCTATTCTGATTCTTTTTCTATCAAATATAAAAACAATTGGTCAGGATATATTTTTTAAATAAAATGACACCTACACATTATCTCATATTTAATCAGGCTGAACAACTCTTTTCTCTCAACATTTTGTTGTCCATCTTAAATAGGGTAATTGTATTTGAGATTTCTTGAATCTCTCCAAATTCATTTTTAAATTCAAAGACTCTAATGAGAAACAGTACTCTTAAACTCACATTAAAGATTATATTTTCCATATTTCTTTTGGGCCAGGTTTTGTGTTAGACACTTTAATGTTCTTTATTCCTCTAGTTTGGTTATGTTTTACAGATGAAGAAACTGACTTAGAGAGTTTCAGGAACTATATCCAAGTTCATACAGATTATAAATGGTAGAAATAATATTCAAATTCAGATTTTCTGATTCCATTGCCAAGAGTCACATGGTAACCAATACTAATTAGAGCATTTAAATAACTTTCCAGCTTGTGCATATCAGACCAGTAGTAATAGTAATATCATTATTTGATCATTAATAATGGCAACACATTGATGACTCTCAGCTGAGGACTGGGAAATAGGTTTCAAGTCTTGTCCAAAGAATTAAAGGTGCACAACCATTATATTTAATAGTCCCACATCTGATGCTTTCAAAGCCCTAGCACAAAACTGATGGCATAATTACTACTATATATTCACTTTTAAGCAAATAACGTTATATTAATTATCTATGGCCATATAACAAATTACCCCCAAACTTAGTTAAAACAACATTTATTAATTCTAGTTCTTGGTGCCTCTGGCTTAAAGTCTCCCATAAGTTGCAGTTGGTGTGGAAGCCAGGACTGCAGCCCCATCTGAAGGTTTGACTGTGGAGAGATTGGCTTTCACTCATGTGCTTATTGATAAATCCAGATGCAGATGGGTTGTTCGGCTGAGGGCCTCAATTCTTTGTTGGTGAGAGACACCAATTCCTTGCTATGTGCGCATCTGCACAGGAAAGCTTACATCATATTGTTTGGCTTCATCAAAGCAAGTTAGCTAGAGCAGGCAAGCCAGACTGAAGTCACAGTCTTTTGGTAACCCAATCATAGAAGTCACATCTCATCACTTTACCATATTATATTCATTAGAAGTTGGTTGCTAGATCCAACCTACACTCAGGGGGAGGGATAGCTTCCAGGGTGTGAATCCCATGAGAAGAGGATTATTAGGGGCCATCTTAACAATTGCCTACTACAAATGTTAACCAATCTTTTTATATATAAAAGAACAGATTTTTTCTACATTTCTTAAATTAATTTATCCACTTATTCAACAATATTCATAAAAATAGTTCTATCAAAGCTAGTCACTCTGGTACATATGGATGGGGTCCTGAACCTAGACCTGTGGAGGTAGAGGGCAAGGAAAGTTTTCCCAGTCCTAGTGTCATTAAAAAATGGGACTTAACAGAAAAAAAAAGGGGATGAGAAAAGGTGAGAGAAGGATGTTCCAAGAAGAAGGGGAAACATGGAAAAGAACATGGCTTGCTCAGGGGAATACATCCTTAATCAATTATATTGTTCATCTATATCCATACTTATCAGAGTATTACAGTTTGTGATTATTCTTTTTTTTTTTTTTAAATATATATTTTATTGATATTTTACAGAGAGGAAGGGAGAGGGATAGAGAGCTAGAAACATCGATGAGAGAGAAACATCGATCAGCTGCCTCCTGCACACCTCCCACTGGAGATGTGCCCGCAACCAAGGTACATGCCCTTGACCGGAATCGAACCCGGGACCCTTCAGTCCGCAGGCCGACGCTCTTTCCACTGAGCCAAACCGGTTTCGGCAAGTTTGTGATTATTCTTAATGAAGTAGTTTTAAACTGATCAGGATAACTGTTAACTATCAAATTTACAATTATGTCTAATTTATCATAGTAGTTTTCTAATTTGGTCCTGACAGATATATTGAGCCTTAGAACTCAGCATTTTTCCTGTCCACATGCACCAATCACATTGCCTTCATTCCTAATTTGTCATCTGCCTAAGGCAGTATCCTAAGGCTGAGCCTGCAGACTAGTAAGTGCAGGGAAGATTGAACAATTATGCATTACCTTGGTCAATCTGATTACCCCAACCTAATAATTAATTTCAAATTAAAATATCTCCTCCTGGCACACACACAAAAAATAGTTATGGGAAAGAGATTAGATTATTACTTCCTTTAGGCATTGGATCTACTGCTCAATGGTTAATAGTAACACACTTCATGGAATTTATGTCAAGTTCTCTGATAAGCAGGATAAGAAATTCTTCATAGCCCTAACTGGTTTGGCTCAGTGGATAGAGCGTCGGCCTGTGGACTGAAGGGTCCCAGGTTCGATTCCAGTCAAGGGCATGTACCTTGGTTGAAGGCACATTCCCAGTAGGGGGTGTGCAGGAGGCAGCTGATCGATGTTTCTCTCTCATCGATGTTTCTAACTATCCCTCTCCCTTCCGCTCTGTAAAAAAATCAATAAAATATTTTTTAAAAAGAAATTCTTCATAATTAGTACTTTAAAAGGATGCCTGACATATATTCTCCATTTGTACTTAATAAACTGATGTATTTTTTTCCAGGAATGATATTAGAATAAATGTCTATATACAACCTTCAGATAGGGATCTGATTGTTATTAGGCAGTTTGTATACATTGTTTTTTGTTCTGGTTTTTAAATTGTTTACTATGTGCAATTTTAAACATACCCAAGAGTAAACAGAATAGAATATCCATCATCCAACCCATAACCAATCTTGCCCCACTCGTACCTCTAACCATCCACTCCCATGTTATTTTGAAGTGCATTACAGACATCATATCATTTCATCTAGCAATATTTCAGTATATAACTCTAAATGAGTTATTGTTTTTCAACAAAACCACAATCCCATTTTATTCCTAAATAGAAGAACAGTAATTCCTTAGTATTATTAAATAGTCTCTTCTTCTTAACTCTACTTTCTTTTTATAGTGAGTTAGGTAGATGGATAGATAATTAGTAGTTCTACTAATATCAACTTCAGGTGATATTCACCCACATGACAATTGTGAATGTCTGAAGACATTTTTGGTTACAACTAGGGGTTGCTACTGGCATCTAGTGGGTAGAAGCTAGGTATGCTGCAAAACACACAGTGTCACATAACAAAGAATTATCTATCCCCAAATGTCTAGTGTTACTGTGGAAAAATGCAGATAGGTGATGATAGATAGATAGATAGATAGATAGATAGATAGATAGTTAGATAGATTTGAATAGAAGTTAAAATGGGCAAAAGTTTATAAAGAAGAGCAGTACAAAATATCCATGCTACAAGGTCATTCTTAGTAGCCACACAAAAGGCAAAATGGATTTATCATTGGAAAGACCACTCAAAATATGTAATTATTCCAATCTAAGTGTCTCATAAATCCGATGAAATTTTATGATTTTTTTTAAGTATGGAGAAGAGTGGTCTAGTATTAATTAATAGAACACTGTTCCAGGTGTGATAAAAGTTCATAAAAGTACAATGTTTCTTACATGGGCAGCAGAACCAAGGGAATACTTAGTAAATACAGGTAGAACACTACAAAACATTATTTTGAATTTGCTAAACAATAACCTGTCAGAAATGGGCTTTCTTTAATTTAAAATGGTGCTATGAATGTTAATGCTTGTGACATATTTTTAAGATGAAAATGGATATTAATTACTTTAATGCAGACAGAGCTATGCTCATTATTCTTTGCACAGACCCCTGGCAATAATTTACCTAGCTGCGCAGCAGTTCATGCAGATCAAAGCTGCATTATTTAAGTGTGTCCAGGGGGCAGATTCTAGCTCTGTGCCTTACACTTTAAAGAAAAAATATATATTGGTTTGCTTCTTGAGAAACAAAATATAACTAGGTGCTTCAGGCAAGTTCTACAATATTTAAACACGCTTTAATTCCTCTTATTCACAAACCCCCTCCCTATTTCAAATAATCTAAACTCTTAGGGGAGTACAGAACAACTGTGGAAATGTAAATTTTTCTTAAATGAACAGCAGTGTGTTTTCATTGAAATTAAACCCGAATGGGAACTAGATTCAGGAAAGGAAATGGCAGGGAGAGAGGGAAAGAGTCTGTAGTTGCTATAGAATGTGCCTGGCTGCTGCAGCTCACAGACAACTGATGAAGTCCAACTCTGAAATTTCAGGCAATTTGTGTACCAAGCTCCTCCTTTTCTGTAGTCTCCTCTTCCATTGGTAAAATTCTTTTGCAGGGTCATGTAGGGATCCCACCCCCTCTCTGTGTTTTCACTCTGAAGCTCTACACAACTTTACACCTGAATGAACGCCAAACCTCAGGGATATATAAAGGGAACCTTGAGGAGGAATTTCACTGGTACAGTGCAGAAGCACAGGGAAAGGAATTAACTAGCTTTCCAGCCAAGCAAATCCTCTACTCACCATGCTTCCTCCTGCCATTCATTTCTATCTCATTTCCCTTGCTTGCATCCTAATGAAAAGCTGTTTGGCTTTTAAAAATGATGCCACAGAAATCCTTTATTCACATGTGGTTAAACCTGTTCCAGCACACCCCAGCAGCAACAGCACGATGAATCAAGCCAGAAATGGAGGCAGGCATTTCAGTAACACTGGACTGGATCGGAACAGTAAGTATGTTTTTCTTCTATGGATTTTGATTTTCTTTTTTGGTAGCACTTAGCTCACGTTCCTGTAAATTTGTTTCACCGCTTTCTAACCGGAACCATATATATTTTGCTAAATAATCTGGGAGTAATCTGCTGCATGTGTAGAGTGGCATTGTTTCTATAAAGTTAGCATAACTGAGACAGTGATTTGATAATGCAGGCGCAGACTTACTAGTAAGTTTTATCAAACATCCAAAGAGAAAATGTTTCCAGGAATTAAACTGTTGCTTCTTTAAATCATGCACAGTAAGAATTTTTAAAAAGTGTTGTACTAGATAGTTTAAATTGAGGTTGTTTTCTGTTTATTTCAGGACATGTGCAATTCTGGTAAAGTGCATAGAGGTAACTAGCCAAAGTATGTATAAGAAATCACAGGTTAAAAAAGACGCTTTCTGGGGGGAATAATTGATCACCATGAATTTTTAAAACATGTCTAGGAAAATAGTTGAAAGTTTTGATAATCAATGCAAATAAGGGCTAAAACTAAACAGGTTGGAGAATCATATTTTTCTGAGATAATTTCTTATTAACCAGATCAAAATTCAGGTTATTGTATATATCTGTGAAAGACTAGGGAAACTCTTATACCTTTAAAATTTTAAAATAATAACAATGCAATAATATATTATACAGGGAGCATTTTCGCCTTTTTCTGTGTGCTTAATTGACACACTGACCACTAGTTAGAGGGATTTAAATTTCTTTTCCTCACTTCTATCCTTCAGAAGAGTTCACATGCTAATAATCAGGTTTTAAGGGAGACCACAGAAAATCTTACAACATTTTTTTGCTCCTCCTCCTCAACTCCATTCAACTGTGAAAAGTAGTTTTGACCTTTGAAAGGTCAAAGCACATATGACTGCAAAGGTCTAAAAAAACCCAAGGTGTTTTAACTTTCATGGAGATGGTTGTTTTTGCGTACACAGGAAATGTCTGATAATTATTAGATTACTGAGCAATGTGGTGGGTATTCATTGTCAATGAACTGTCACTGCAAAAATGCTGAATCTCTATGTATACAGGAACAAAATGCCAGGCAAGTCACAATCATCTCCGGCTGTTTCCAGGTGCATTCCTGAGGTAGCTGCCGGAAGGTGAGCTGGAATCAGAGGCAGGCAGGAGAGCACACTGACTGGCCAGCTGTTGCACCCTTTAATTTTAATCCCCCACTCTATAGCTGTATGTATGTATGTATGCATGCAGACATTTTCCATAACTCTCACATCCCTTTAGGTTAGATTTCTCGCCTCAGAAATACTGGGAGACAGAGGTGAAGTCAAACTCCTAGTTCAAGACTTACTTCAAATTAGCTTTCACTAGTCTATGCAAGGCCACTTCAATGTCCTTGATAATTTTTAATGTTTAAATGTCAGCAGTTATACTTTTAAACTTTTTTTTCTGGTTAACAAGCCTTGCTTTTTTTTTTTCCTCCAAGCTTATTACAGGCAATTTTCCTCAAGTTTAGATAACAAAGCAATGGAAAGGAAACCTCAAATATTTCAAGATTAATTTTTGCTTTAATTACATAAAGCATGCAACAAGAAACAGCCAATTAAAGAACATTCTTATTAAATTCAAATAACTAAACAAAAAGTTTGCCATGACCAATATTCACTAAGTGAGCACCGTGGTTCCTTTTGCAGTTGTAAATCAGACATGTTAGGCATTTTTCTGCCATAAAATTCATGGAAATGTAGCCAAGTTGTTATGGCAACCATACGTTCCTGATTTAGAAGGTTTTATATTCTTTAAATTTTGAGTTGTAGTGCCATTTTGCATTTCAAGCACTTTAATATTTGTACTTTTAAAAGATAGCTTGGGAATTTATGTTTAAAATGTAGTTATTAAGTTTGATATGCAAAGTGTCAGTCTATACATATATATTTATGATTCTTTGCAGCTAAGTTTTATAACTGAAACAGGATATTACAGATACATATGCATTGTACACAGTATTTAAATACTTCCCACATTTTCTCAATAGATTTCTAAAAATCTAGTTAAATAAAAGCAATTGTAGACATTAACAAATATGATCTGCGAGCAAAACAATCATTAAAATATACTCTTTTTTACACTTAAATGTAAGAGCTGCTTAAACCATACTGGGGAGTGAGACTAAGAAAATGGGATTTTCAAATACACACTCGAGTGAGCAATTAGCTACTGTCATATATGAACAGAAATAAGGCCTAATTTACTTTATTCCAAAAAAATTTATAGCTATGTAAACGGATCATTTTCATGAAAGTGTCTCTACCACCATGCAAGCAGATTTTTGCATTGTGGAAATAAAGTAGATATTTTCTTTCTATTGGGCAATTCGCTATCACTTGCATAACATCTTTGTCACTGCAGATTACTTTTAAGAAACGCCCACTTGCTGATACCTCTCTCTGCACACTTTCTTTTCTGTTTCCTGCAGCTCGGGTTCAAGTGGGTTGCCGGGAATTGCGTTCCACCAAATACATCTCTGATGGCCAGTGCACCAGCCTCAGCCCCCTGAAGGAGCTGGTGTGCGCTGGGGAGTGCCTGCCCCTGCCGCTGCTCCCCAACTGGATCGGAGGAGGCTATGGAACCAAGTACTGGAGCAGGAGAAGCTCGCAGGAGTGGAGGTGTGTCAACGACAAAACGCGCACCCAGAGGATCCAGCTGCAGTGCCAAGATGGCAGCACGCGCACCTACAAAATCACCGTGGTCACCGCCTGCAAGTGTAAGAGGTACACTCGGCAGCACAACGAGTCCAGCCATAACTTCGAGAGCATGTCGCCTGCCGAGCCAGGCCAGCACCACAGAGAGCGGAAGAGAGCCAGCAGGCCCAGCAAGCACAGCATGAGTTAGAACTCAGACTCTAAAACTGGACGGACTGGTAACCATCTGCTTTACAGATTTGATTGCTTGGAAGACTCAAGTCTGCCATTGCTATTTTCTTACTTGAAAATATATGCTTTCTGCTTTGATCAAACCCAGCAAGCTGTCCTAAGTATCAGGACCTTCTCTGGGAGTAGCTTTTCCTTTACACGTTTTTCAAGATGTACACACATCCATGAGTGCAATTTGTATTTAAATTCCATGCATCCCGTCGTTTTAATTTCCCACGATTCTTGAAAGACCGGTGATACTACATATATATATATATATATATATATATATAATCTCACACACACACACACACACACACACACACACACACACACACACACAGTGTACTATATGTTGAATCATCACTTTTTAAAAGAGAAAAGGGCTTCTTAGTTACCCTGCACTCCCCAACCCATCCCCCTACCCAGCAAATCCCTCCCAAACTGAAAAGTTAAAAAAATTGTTGCCTTGAGTATTTATAATAATACTTCAGAAGGGTGCTTTTTCTTTTTCTTGGCAATCTTCATGGAACAGTTTAGCAGCCATGAGTGATCTTCCTTTGACAGAGTGAAAGACCTTGTGACATTTCACTTCAAAAATAAGCCCTGAAGCTTTTTACAGTCTCATAGTATGAAATTATACCCTGCATGCTGACCCTCGCTTGGAATGGAATGCCAGAAATGCATGGCAGCAGCTAATAAGTAAAGTTGATTAACTATTTATTTGTCAATGTTATTATTTAATGAGCTTTTACATGTGATTTTTTTTCAAAATGTAATTTTTTTTATGTTATGGAGCTTTTTCATGTACCTAAATATTTTCCTGTATAATTTGTGGTTGGTCTAGAAAGATGTTGTAGATATGTAAAATAAATATTTTAGTCTTCTTATTACATATATGTTGCATCATGAACTTTATCAATAGTATGAATCTTTTCAAATCAATAAGATGCTTTGTAAAACTAAAATATGAAATACTTTCTTGTTTAATCTGTGCAATCAGAAGGCAATTTGACCTTCAATTCCATCAGTGTCTTTTAACAAAAATAAATACTGCTAAAAGCTATTGTCTTTGTCTATAACATATATAAAAATGTACCTGTTTACAAAAATTACAGAATAAATGTGCCAGAGTAATTGATATGTTAGATAAGGCACATTCAAATGTTGACAGAAAGTTCTATAGTGAGAAAGAAGAAAGGGAAAGGGAGACCATCATTTTTAAAATATATATTTTTACTGATTTTTAGAGAGAGAGGAAGGGAGAGGGAGAAAGAGAAACATCAATGTGAAAGTGGAACATCGACTGGCTGCCTCCTGCATGCCCTCTATGGGGGTCAAGCCCTCAACCTAGGCATGCGCTGGGAATCAAACCAGCAACCTCCTGGTGCTTGGGATGATGCCCAACCAACTGAGCCACACCACCAGAGCGGGAGACCATCTTTTTAGTAAATGGAATGATTGAAAAAGTTGGGTGGCGATCCAGCAATAAGTTGTAATAAGAATATCATAGTTATATTCCCCCAGGGATGCTAAGTCTGCTGCCCATTATAATCACCTGGGGGAGATATTATGAGACCCAATGCCCAGGTTGCCATCCAAAATACATCATAATATCTGGGGGTAGAACTCAGATATTGGCAGTTTTTTTTTTTAACTTTTCCAGGTGATTCCACTGTGCAGCTGTATTTGAGAAATAAATTGTACAGAAATCACTATCATATGTTGGGGAACTTTGAATACTATTGCGTGGCCTGCAAACCAAAAAATAAAAATATATATTAACAACAAAGGAAACAAAAACAAATTTTCAAGTTTGACATGTTGCTATTTAAGCAACATAATCACAGTCTTGAAACAGATTTTATAGGTAAATGACATGTGTCAACTCAATCAAATGATCAGTCCCATCATTCCAAATAAAGAAAACCAAAGAGGCTTGGTTATGTATTGGTAAGAACTTCTGGGTTTTCCCATTTTGAGTCCTGAGCATGAAGGAGTTGTTTTTGTAAATAAATGAGTCTAAAAGTCACATGTTTATTTCCTATAGCATTCTGTCTCTTCCCTATGAGAGGTGGGAGAGTCTCAACATATGTAAAGATGAGGAAATATCTCTAGATTTTCTAATAATGCTAACTATTTGTATCATCAAATAAAATAATGATTCATAGTCCACTAATTCCACTACTGATTTATCTTCCAATCTTAATAACTAAGATATTAAACTATTTCATATTATATCATCATATTAATACATGGGATATTCATGATAATTACATCATAGGTTGAATATACTAAAATTGTATTGTTTCATATGTCTATGTTACTTGCTCATCATTGCTCAATACAGGCATAACACAGAAAACTAAAGACACTTTAGCCATTTATTCCTTCTCAATAAGATATCACCTTCCATAGAAGGCCTTAGAGATGATCTCAAAATTAGTGTGTCCTAAGATATGAGGCATAGAAAGGACTTGGCCTGACAATGAGTTTTCACAATCAAGAAGACTATGTCATTGCCTTTTACTGATAAAACATTAAAATAAAGGTTTTAGTGATAATGAAATGCTAAAATCACTAATTTTATTACTAAAGGTATGTTTGTAGATGAATGCACTAGAAAAATGAGAAGGAATAAAGGAAGCTTATAAATAAGACCTTTTTGGTCTCCGCTAAGTCAAGAATTAGATCTATTTCTCATGGTCATATTCAATGTACTAATCTACTTCAGGCTATGTTGCATTAGTGATGCATTTGTTGCATGGTATTTAACATCAAATGACAGGAAAAGGTCAGCAATGAATAAGAAAGGCTGAGGATAAAATCAGGCTCTCAGTGAAGTAAATATTAAAAGTCAACAGAAAGAGTAGCTTTGTAGTTATTATTTAAAAGTGCTAAAGTGCACTTGCCTCTGATTTGTTGATTATATTTCCATGTTTGTTTGTTTTTCAGTTAACTCACATGTTCCAATTGGTTACACCCTGCATAATTATATTCTCACCTTAGTAATTATCATTTCAAAAGGGTGAATTGTGATCATTTTAGCAGAGTGAACTCTGGTTCACATTCAAAATATTTATATATAAAAGATTTGTGTATCAAATTTATTTTGGCCACTAAGGATAAAGGACTTTTTCAAATGGCTGAATAGATAGAAGATGGTTAGGTAGATTGATAGAGATATATAGATGGACAGATGAATATAAATATGTATAATTATATTTAAAATATTAGAAATATAGTTAGATGTATATACCTATGGTAAGAATTAAAGAAAAATTATTAGTATATATACAAATATATAACACTAGAGGCCCAGTGCATGAAATTCGTGCATGGGGGGGGGGGGTGTCCCTCAGCCCAGCCTGCACCCTCTCCATTCTGGGACCCCTCTCACAATCCAGGACTGCTGGCTCCCAACTGCTCGCCTGCTTGCCTTCCTGATTGCCCCTAACCACTTCTGCCTGCCAGCCTGATCACCCCCTAACCACTCCCCTGCCAGCCTGATTGATGCCTAACTGCTCCCCTGCCAGCCTATTTGCCTCTAACTGCCTTCCCCTGCAGGCCTGGTCAACTCTAACTGCCCTCCCCTGCAGGCCTGGTCACCTCCAAATGCTCTCCCCTGCAGGTCTGGGTCTGCCACAACTGCCCTTCCCTGCAGAGCCAGTCACCCCAACTTCCCTCCTTTGCCGACCGGGTCACCCCTAACTGCTCTCCCCAGCAGGCTTGATCACCTCCAACTGCCCTCCCTTGCAGGCCTGGTCCCTCCCAACTGCCCTCCCCTGCTGGCCATCTTGTGGTGGCCATCTTGTGTCCACATGGGGGCAGGATCTTTGACCACATGGGGGCAGCCATCTTGTGTGTTGGAGTGATGGTCAATCTGCATATTACTCTTTTATTAGATAGGATAGAGGCCTGGTGCATGGGTGGGGGCCAGCTGGTTTGCCCTGAAGGGTGTCTAGGATCAGGGTGGGGGTTCCCTTGGGGTGTGAGGCGGCCTGGGCGAGGGGCCTCTGGTGGTTTGCAGGCTGGCCACGCCCCCCGGCGACCCAAGCAGAGGTCCTGGGATCTGGGATTTATTTATCTTCTATAATTGAAACTTTGTAGCCTGGAGTGGAGACAAGCTTTCTGCTCACTATGTGGCAGCAGCCACTTCTGTTGGGATTTATGTATCTTCTATAATTGAAACTTTGTATCCTTAAGCGGAGGCCAAAGCAGGTCAGGGCTGTAGAAGCTTGGCTTCCTCCATTGCCGCGGGCAACCCTAGCCTCCTGCTCTCTCCAGCTCCGTGGCTGCCGCCATTTCTGTTGGGATTTATTTATCTTCTATAATTGAAACTTTGTAGCATTGACTGGAGGCCTGGGCTGGCAAGGGCAGGCAGAAAGCTTGGCTTCCTCCATTGCTGGGGAAACCCAAGCCTCCCTCCTGCTCTCTGTGGCTGCAGCCATCTTGGTTGGGTTTATTTGCATATTCGCTCCTGATTGGCTGGTGGGCGTGGCTGGTGGATATAGCGGAGGTATGGTCAATTTGCATATTACTCTTTTATTAGATAGGATATATAGTGTCTATATATAAACTAAGCATAGACATGAAGCCTATATAAATATCTATTTTAAAAAGTACTCTAATTATAAATCATTTATATTTATTCATTTATGCTAGTTATAAATAACCACTAATTGGCAATAGTCATGTTTATTTTACTGTATTTTTTTTTTTTATATTTTATTGATATTTTACAGAGAGGAAGGGAGAGGGATAGAGAGTTAGAAACATCGATGAGAGAGAAACATCGATCAGCTGCCTCCCGCACACCTCCTACTGGGGATGTGCCCGCAACCAAGGTATGTGCCCTTGACCAGAATCGAACCTGGGACCCTTCAGTCCGCAGGCTGACGCTCTATCCACTGAGCCAAACCAGTTTCAGCTTACTGTATATTTTTGAAAAGCAATGAAAATTAGTTTTATTTTCTAGGTAACATTCAGTCTCTTTAATTAAGAATGAATATTAATCCATTCTGGCACTGAATGACATTAGTAAGGTATTACCAGGAGATCTAGCTGTTTCATTTACCTTATACTATTAGAACTATTTATTTTTATTATGTAACATGATCTATCTATTTAGCATGATATTTATTTTATTTTATTTTATTTTATTTTTTTTATTTTTTTTTTAAATATATTTTATTGATTTGTTACAGAGAGGAAGGAAGAGGGATAGAGAGTTAGAAACATCGATGGGAGAGAAACATCGATCAGCTGCCTCCTGCACACCTCCCACTGGGGATGTGCCCGCAACCAAGGTACATGCCCTTGACCGGAATCGAACCCGGGACCTTTCAGTTCACAGGCCAACGCTCCATCCACTGAGCCAAACCGGTTTCGGCTAGCATGATATTTATTTTAATAGACACTCAGTAGACTGGTTATATTAGATAATTATGAGTAGAAAGAAAAATATTTTGCCAAAGCAAAACCAGGTAACTTCCAAAATGCTGACTAAAATGAAAGCCTTTGAAAGTTTGAATTTAGTATGTTGCAATATTCTTTTTTTGCAATCACCATGAAATCTAGGTATCAAAATCTAATTCATTATATTTGGGACTAAAGCATCAATTGGATTAGATTTAACTCTTGAACATGTTTTTAGCACTAAAGTGGCAATTCACTGCATACTCTAAATTCAGCAATTAAGTGCTTCCAGTAGTCATATAATCCTAATAAAAATGAAATGCATGTTAAGTCTTTGATAGAATCCTTACAGAAACCCAGAAATAGTTCAAGGTGAAATGACTTAAGATCTTCAGTGTTGGAATGCACTCTCTTGTTTGAATGTTTCCTTCCCTCCAGGGCAGATAGAGATGACTGCCATTTTGGTTTCATGAAAAACTATTAAATATAGCTCTATGTCAAATTGAAATGAATCTAGATTTGTGAACTAAGTAGACATTTGCCACTAGAAATTTTTGTTACAGCTACAAAGAGAGACCCACAATAATAGATATACCCAAAATCATTCTCTTTGTATCATTTTCAATGTTATTGATTTTTCCATCATTCCTGACTCCTGTGCTAACATGGCACTTGGTGCTGTTGCCTGCATATTTTGCAAATTGTCTGGAAGAGCTACAGGGTAACAGCTATTGCAGAAATCCCAGTGGGAAGATGTTTCAACTTCCAGGTTCAAGAATTGATTAAAATGAATTAATACAAAGCTGACTGCATAATTATTTCCAGTGCAAATTAGACTGAGTGATAGTTTATCATCTGCATTAGCAGACCAGCTGGAGGATTTATTTTCTGTTACAAATAAAGACTGAAACAGTCTGTGAGATTTATAAGGGAACTTAAATATTTTTCTTTAAATATTAGTAACTGCAAACCAAAGGTTACCTTGTATTATTGCTTTCATTTTTTAGCATAGGATTAGGTGCTTGAATCTGAGAGAGAATGTCTATATTGACTACATAGTCAGTGACACAGCCATACTCAGCCAAAGTTCATTATTATTAAAGCTGAACCAGAGTTTCATGGCCTAAACATAACATTATTAAAATACAAGCATCACTTTTTTTCAGTAGCAATAAATTCCTTTTCTGAAATTAGTCATTAAATTCACACAAATTTTAAACTCTTTTACATTATAATATTGGCAAATTTTCACAAAATCATGAGTCCTTTTATTCATTGAAGTGTTAACCTAAATTAGGTATTCAGAAACAGCCTAAAACACTGAACCCAGCAGCACAGTCAGAAACAGCACTTTTTTTAACAACCCTTTACAATCTTTAATCAGTATTATACTTTATGTTACTCAGTTGAAAATTTTTTTCTAAGTAAAGCTTTCTGTGTATTTGTTTGCTCTCTTACTTTATACATGTGGTTGATAAAATATTTCGTGTGTGTGTGTGTGTGTGTGTGTGTGTGTGTGTGTTTTACTTCCTTAAGCTTAGAGAGTTTAAGCAACAATAACAAAAACAACTAAAAACACACAAATCCTTCTTGCCTCAAATTTCCTTATTGCAAACCAAAGACAAAAATTGCCAAGTGCATTTAATAACCTAATAAAGGGTTGCCATTTTGCCCATTTGTTGACACTATCTTTCCCAAGAGTTGATTCACTTTGAATACTAATTGATAAACATTTTACATTTAACTTGTGCTTAGTTTGACATTTAAAAAAAGTAATAATAGAGTTTTCAATTTGACTCATCTGCAAATTTTAAGTTAGCAATTTTATACAAATGACTTCAAGACATGTAATCTTGGAAACAAGACTTGAGATATGGTTTAGATTCTGCTGCTACTAATTAGTTGGGTGAACTTACACTTGTCTTAAGCTTCCTAAGGCTCAATGACTTTACCCATAAAGTAGAGCTGAACTAGATAATGTCTAAAGTGTCTTCCAGATTAATTACTCATGTTCTGTTATCTATCCCAAACAATATGGCCATATTTTTAGTCACACCGACATTCAACACAGGCAGATTTAACTAACACTACTGTCCACTTCTAATGTTTCTAGGTCACTCAGTTGTGAAATTTCAGAATAAGTTGATCGGACATATGATGGAATAGACAGATTCCATCATACAAATGCCTGGTTAAGGCAGACAATACAATGTAAGATGACATTAGAAATCCAGCTCCAGGAGGGCTGAGATAGGAGCTGTTTGGGAACATTTCCCATATTTTGTCCAAACTTGAACAAATGCCAGAAAGATGTTAAGGACCAAGGAAAATGTGTTAGAATTTTTCTCCATAGAAAACACCATTGCTATTCTATTACCTACTCATTTCTGCAGAAAATAATAAGAAAAATCACTTGTGACCTATACTAGGAATTGTGTTTTATTGTAAAGTAATTGTGTAATGATTTTGTTGAAAGTTTTCATTTTTAAAATCAAAATCATACATACTGTCATATAAGTGGGATAGTGATTTTTTTCTAGTCAAAATATTTTATGGTATTTGACATTCATTCATCAATTTACTCATTTTTTTAATGATACTGAAAATCTGGTCTGTTTTTGTTAGGTTCTAAGAATACATTGGGGAACAAATGGGAATTCAATTAAGAAAATAAATGCCCTACTGCTAAATGTAAAAGCAATTACCCATAATCTCACTTTTGAGCAAGACTCTAGAACATCATTGCTATGATCCATGAACTAAATTGTACTATGTGGACATAAAACAGGAAAAATATATTTCAGAAGGGAATGCTATTATTGACATAAAAATTCAAGGTAGACTATTACAAACAAAAAAACATACTGGAAACTGGACAGATACGTGCAAAAATATGAAACTGAACCACTCTCTTACAAAATGTAAAACAATAAATTCACACTTTTCTGATTGTCTCTTATAAAAAAGTCAACAAACAATAAGTGTTGGTAAAGTTGTGAAGAAAAGGAAACCCTTGAGCTTCTTGTGGGATTGTAAATTGGGGTAGCTACCATGGATTAAAGACTTCAATGTAAGACCTGAAACCATAAAACTCCTGGAAGAAAACATAGGCATAAGCTCTTTAACATTAATCTTAGCAACACTTTTTTGGATATGTCTCCCCAGGCAAAAGCAAAAAAGCAAAAATAAATGGGTCTATATCAAACTAAAAAGCTTTTGCACACCAAAGGAAACCATCCAAAAAAGAAAAAGGCAACCTACTGAATGGGAGGTATTCACAAATGATATATGCAATAAAGGGTTGATACATAAAATATAAAAGAAACTTATACAATGCAAAAAAAAGAAAGAAAAAATAAGAGATGATCAAATCAAGAAATGGGCTGAGAACCTTCCTCTCAAGAATACACACAGGTGCCCAACAGACATATGAACCGAT
Source organism: Plecotus auritus (assembly GCF_963455305.1). NCBI lineage: Eukaryota > Metazoa > Chordata > Mammalia > Chiroptera > Vespertilionidae > Plecotus > Plecotus auritus. The sequence continues at coordinate 173,891,526 of NC_137775.1, read as the reverse complement.
GCTCCACATCACTAATCATCAGAGAAATGTAAATCAAAACCACAATGTGATATCACCTCACACCTGTCTGAATGGCTAATATAAAAAAGTTAACAAACAATAAGTGTTGGTAAGGATGTAAAGAAAAGAAAACCTTTGAGTACCCAATGGGATTGTATATTGGTGTAGCCACCACAGAAAACAGTATGGAGTTGCCTCAAAAAATTAAAAATAAAACTATCAATATAATCCAGCAATTCCACTTCTGCGTATTTACCTGAAGAAATATAAAGCACTAATCTGAAAAGATATATAGACCCCTATGTTCATTGCAGCATTATTTATAATAACCAAGATATAGAAGCAGTCTAGGTATCCATCAATAGATGAAATGGGTAAAGAAGTTCTGTTATTAATACACAATGGAATACTACCTAGCAATAAAAAAATGAAATCTTGGAATTGCAGCAACGTGGATGGACCTAGAGGTTTTATGCTAAGTGAAATAAGTCAGACACAGAAAGACAAAGCCTATATAATAAAAGCCTAATATGCTAAGTGTCTGGTCATCCTGTCATCTGTTCAACCAATCAAAGTGTAATATGCTAATAAGTGTAATATGCTAATGATATGCTAAGGCCACTCAACCGCTCGCTATGATGTGCACTGACCACCAAGGGCAGATGCTCCAACCAGTAGGGTTGCTACTGGGGTCCGGCCAATCAGGACTGAGTGAGATGGGCCGGACATGCCCTGGATCCCTCCTGCATCCCTCCCCAGCCCCAATAGTGCGCCAGTGGGGTCCCTTGGCCTGGCCTGTGCCCTCTCGCAATCCGGGCTGAGGGACCCCCCCCCCCCCGAGTGCACAATTTTCGTGCACCCAGCCTCTAGTATCATATAATTTCACTTACATGTGAAATCTAAAAAGAACACATAAATTAACAAACAAAACAAAACAGACTCAAGATAAAAGAATAAAATGATAGCAAGGAGAGTGGGGGTAGAGGAATAGGTGAAAAAGATAGAGGGGAAATAAATAAGCCATGGGGATATAGCATAGGGAATATAGTCAATAATATCATCATAACCTTGTAATATGAAAGAAAGTTACTAAACTTAACATGGTTATCACATCATAAGATATACAAATATTAAATCTCTATGTTGTACACCTAAAGCTAATATAATCATGTATGTTAACTTTAGTGAAAATTTTTTTTAAATAAAATATACTGGAAAAAATGACCTTTATGATTGTTAGGCCTGCCAAAATGAACTGAAGATTTTATTGTTAAGTAGATATAATTTTAGCATTAAATTCTTTAAAAGAACCTACCTTCTTATATAAACCTGTTTAGAAATTTTATATAGATTTTCAGTTTAATTATTTAAATATTCTTGTATCTATAAGTTGCTTTTTTGTAGTTCATTTTCTTCTAAACATTGATTTTTAACAAAATATTCCTGTTTCCTGATAGTTTCCATATATTTCCATATAGGTGAAAACATTTTATTGCTAATGACAGCATGAGTAAAGGAAATAGCTGCAGACAGCTTCAGCAAACAAGATATGTAGAGATTTGTTCATATAAATATTGCTTGTACCCAACATTTATGTTGATACTTTAAAATAATGATACACTTCAGAAAAATGCCATTATAATTCATTTTACCTGGAGAGGGGCACATGAGTGGTGATCTACCTGGCTGTATATGGTAATATGCCAGCAATGCAGCCTCCAGAAATATGGAGAATTTTATGGATTACACCAGATGGCTGCAGTGATATCATGCAACCCACGCTGATATTGCATAACTTAAGTCAGTTCTCTGTCATTACTATATGTTTGAGGCTAATAGTTTTTTTAAAAGATGTAAATTGCCTTTGTGTAAGTGTATGTTATATCCCCACTTAACCCATATAATAGTGGAAAAATCCAAGAGAATGCCACCAACAGATGTTGGAGCTGGAACAAGGCTATGTTTTGATCAGTGTGTTCTTCTGGAATTAAGACATTTATGATTGAGTAATGCCACTAAACTGAAACAGGTATAGTTCCTGGACATTCCAGGTTAAAGATTTTCTATTGTGTTTTACTATCTCTTTTATTACCAGTAGGAAGATCAGCATGTTCAATGGGAAGATGGCCACAGCACCAGGGCAGCTGTATGTTGAGCTGAAATGAAGAGCTGGAAAAGGCTGATGACAGGGAGAAAAGGTTTGTAAGGACAGGCTGTCAACACCACAGCACAGCTCTGGAATGAGTTCTGAAAAGCCACAGTCTCTTGGGACTGCTGCCCAGAATAGGAACCTTCAAACGCTGTATAATTTCCAGGCTATGAGAAGCCCTACTGCCCTGCTTTCTGGGTGAAAACAACAAACAAACAAAAGAATTCCTCTCCAGCTCTTTTTGTAACTACCCATACCTAATATCCCACCAGTAGAAAATCATTATTTAACATCTTTAATTTCTCTCACAAACAAACATCTCTGGAAGAGAAAACACATTTAAAATAAAGTCTGCAACCTTATGACCTACAAAGACTAATAGGTTGGGAATAAAGCAAGGGAAAATGGTGGCAACTATAGAAAAAGCCCCTCATAAAAGAGGGTAGCTTCAAATCTACTCACACATATAGCAGCAAAATCACACCAAAAATCCAAATATTTTATATGAATTTTCCTAATTTGTAATACCAGCAGATTTAGAAACTCCTGTATAGACTAAATATACAAAGTAAAAGAAAGAAAGAAAGAAAGAAAGAAAGAAAGAAAGAAAGAAAGAAAGAAAGAAAGAAAGAAAGTCCATTTACTGGATCAGTTTATGTTGTTTTATGGGTCATAAGGGTGCGTGAAGAATCTCTCAGGAGTTAGGAGACCTGAATTCTAATTTCAAGTCTGCTACTTCTAAATAGCCTTTGGAAATGCAGCTAAATTGTAAACTTCCTGAGATCTGAGTTGACATCTCGGTATTAGTTAGCATCCTAAAAGGAAACACACTCAGAATAAGTTAAGCAAGACTTATTTACTGGTAGCCTAATTATAAAAGTCTGGGTGGGGTTTAGGGAAAGCACAAGTCATCTGCATCCAGGAGCCCAGGGCCAGCAACACCTGTGCTGCCATAACGGAAGACCCTAAGAAAATAGCGAAGGATTCAATTATCTGAGCCTGGAAGGTGGGAGCACACTGAGGGGAACAGTGGCTATAGTAAGTCTGAGGAGTCAGCTAGAGGAACCTGCAGAGCCAGAGAGCCAGGGGAATAATACCCTGATCACTCTCCTCTCTCCTTTGCCTTCTGATTGAGGTCGTGCCAGGGATCCCCACCGGCTAACTCTATTGGAGGTCATTGGATTGGAAACTGGTGAGTGTAATTTGTATTGGTCAGCCCGGAGCAAAAGACAGGGTGAAGAGGAGAGGCTGGATAAGGAGAGCCAAACATAATCTGCCTGGCACCGTCTTCCGTGGCATACTTTCTTCACAACATTTGGAACAGTGTATTGCATTGAGTAGGTGTTAAGGTCGCTGAAGGAGGAATGCAGGAGACCAAAAAGGGGTGAAGAATTACGAATTTATTAGGTCATCTGGATACCCAGACAGGTTGAGCCCCCAAATGGCGCCAGCTCCCAAAGGGAAGTCAGAGGTGTTTTTTTTTTTAATTCTTTTTTTAAAAAATATATTTTATTAATTTTTTTTACAGAGAGGAAGAGAGAGGAGAGGGATAGAGAGCTAGAAACATCGATGAGAGAGAAACATCGATCAGCTGCCTCCTGCACACCCCCTACTGGGGATGTGCCCGCAACCAAGGTACGTGCCCTTGACCGGAATCGAACCTGGGACCTTTCAGTCCGCAGGCCGACGCTCTATCCACTGAGCCAAACCGGTTTCGGCAGGAAGTCAGAGGTTTTAAAAGGACTCCAGGAGGACTTTTTCTGGGTGGAGAATTCTCTGTGCAGGTCCGGATTCTGGGAGACTCCGGAGGGGAGAGATAATGGTCTTAGCAAGTAGAATGTGGTCTAAGCAAGTGGAATGTCCATTGTGAAGTGGCCTAAAGGTCAGTTCCCAGGGGAGGGGGTACCGATTCAATACTTTGATCAGATCTAACAGTAGGCACTGAATCATTATAGAATCTCTCTCTTTTTTAGTTTCTAAAATGTATATATTTAAGATGTTCTCCAAGGTCCGTTTCCACATAAATCTTCCAATTTCATTATTTTACACTTGAGATAAGAATCTGAAAGGACATTTGGGAGGAATTCTGAGAGCTTTGAATGGCCTATCTTAAGGTTAGATATCATGTACCTCAAGAAACAAATCGACCTATTAAAGCCAAAAAGACATAAATGAGAATATTCTTTTTCAGCAGTACCTCATGTAGCACATAAAAAAATAGGAGACATTTACTGTAGATTCCTATAGACTCAGAAATTTTCACTTATTTATATCCTATAGATAGAGTGAAAGATAGCTTTTGGGTGTTTGTTTTTGCTATTATTGTTGTTAGATGTTTTAATAACAACCATGTTACTAGAACATGTAATCATAGGTGATTTAACTACAAATCAGTTTCTATTTGGGAGTTTGTTTCATGAAAACCATTCAACCTTTGAACTAGCAACTTAGAAGAAGAAACTATCTATTCCATTAATCCATTTCACCAAATATGGTACTATTCAGTAAAAGACATTATCTATAATACAAATACTATATACTGTGTTCAGTTTATTTCTCAGCTTTAGAAAAGAAAGCATTTGGATCTGGCAGTATTTAAGCTTGGCTGCCATTGTATTTAATGGTGAGAATGAAACTTCAGAACTAATACCCTAAGGTTCAAGGTCTATGGATTAAAAGGAGGTTAGCTGCATAACTCCTACATGATTTCAAGACATGTGACACTTAGCATGACTGTTGTGCCCTCCAGCAGTCATCAGACTAACCATTGAACTACACACAGCTGTAGGAGGGCATCTTCATGGCTCCATACCAGCTGGTGTCTTCACTTGGGACAGGGATGCCATATCACAGTTTCACAGAGTGGGACGGATCCAGGGAATGATGGCAGCAGGATGCCAAGACACTTTAAATACACATCAAAGTCCATTTTGAAACTTGGCTTAGGTGTGGAATGATGGGAAACGAAGCACTTGGCTTTCAGAATTTCAAAGACTCACTTTAAGGGAAAGCACTACATAGATAAAAGAGGACAAAAAAGAATGCACAGCTGTGCCAGGCTCTGCTTAGTAGTTACTCCGCTGAGCAGTCTTCAGTTGTGCAAAGGATAAGAAGCACTGCCAACTTTGCAGTTCATTCTCCACCTACACCTGAATACACAGAAGTAACATCTGTAACTGGCTAGTTCCCTTTCCTCTTATTCTACTCTTTTACACTTGAAAGGTCATACAATAGGCTTAATCCAGTACTTGGTCCAAAGATTCTAGAGTATTGGCATCCTAGGAATGGGAATACAAAGAAAAGATTAAATGAGGAATCCATTCAGACTTCATTTGTATTTCATTTGCCATATTGTTAGGTAGTATTGCAGGTACTGGAGCTGGAATACCTGTATTTGAATCCTGGCCTTGACCTTAATAGTTGTCTACCTTGAGCAATAAATGTTGAAATTTCTTCATCTGTAAAATGGGGTAATTATATTTATCTGTAGAAGAGCTCCCAAATGTAAGGGTTCATAGTGTTAGTTGTTACTGTTATTATTATTGTTATTATATTTCTTATGCTGAGAACAGATAGTTGAGTGGAGAATATAGACTTGGTTAGGGACTTCATCTTTACCAAGCCCTTGGTCCAGAAAGTAAATGAGGAGTAGGACAGAAAGAAGCAGAGTAAAGAAGGAAGAGTACCAAGGAAAGAGAATGCAAGGTGGAAAACAGAAGCTTCTTTGGAAGATACTGTGGACTAAATCTTATTTAATTTTAAATAAAAATAAAAAGCTTTGATATTATGGTAATTTTCCAATAAGGATCTCTCTCTCTCTCTCTCTCTCTCTCTCTCTCTCTCTCTCTCTCTCTCTCTCTCGTCAATGCCTTTATCCATTTTTTTTGAATTACCTGAAGTTTACTTTTTTTAGCTGTGTTGTCATTTCCCATTTATTTCATGTATTGCATGACAAAAATGGATATAGGAAACATTTTCACACATATATTCTCTTTTTTGTCCCTATACTTAACATTGACTACTACTGTTATTTGCTTATTTTACCCATATGTCACATCAGGGCTCACCCTCTCTCATTCATTTCTTCAACAAATGGAACAGAGCAGTTTTTTATTTCATTCTTGTTTTTTCATAATTCTAATACAGTATGTTATTAATATCCTAAATGTTCAGGATATTATTTTATTGTTCTCTCTCCTTATAATCTGTGTTAACTCCTGGCTTATAACTCTAAAGTCATTTTCTAAATTTTTTAAAACATGTTCTCTGCAGAAAAAACATTTGAGCACCTTTCCCAAATGCACATTTATTTACTTATAAATTATATATAACTATATTAATATATTATGCACATCATGAAACACATTTAGAAACAGGAATTGATTGAGGAACCAAGATGGCGGCATAGGTAAACACCTGAATTTGCTGCCTCGCACAACCACTTCAAAACTACAACTAAAAGACAAAACGGATATCATCCAGAACCACGGGAAGGCTGGCTGAGCGGAATTTATACAACTAGAAGGAAAGAGAAAAGCACACTGAGACCGGGAGGAGGTGTGGAGGTGTGGAAGTGAAGTGTGGAGGTACAGAGGCGCACAAAGGGGGCTGACAACTGGGTACACTGTTGTCTTTTTCAATCAGGAGGGAGATACAAGCTTCTAACTGCTCTGAACTCCAGTTCCGGGCGAGACTCTGGGGACCCAGACTCATACTGGGAGAAACTGGACTGTCTGGCATCAGACCAGAACAGGAGGGCAGCTTTCTCTCAGAGGTGCTTGCAGTGATCATTGTTCCTGCACAGTGCCGCGGGACACAGAGACCCGGGAAACTCATCGGGGCAGGGCTGAGGGTCAGCCATTGCTGTTTGCTCCGCCCTGGTGATTCCCTGAGACCCCACCCAACCCAATTTACAACCCCACCCAGGCTGTACACAGAGGCTTTTGCATATGAATGGCCTGGCCTTTTGCAATCTAAAACCTAACATACTGCAACTGGGTGAGAGAGCCCCAGAGCCTCCAAAAGAAGGCCCAAAGCTGGACAGTAGCTTGCATTGCTTCACAGCTGGGCCTCATCTGGGCACCTCCAAACCCCAAACAAAGAGGAGGAATCTGCAGATCTCCTGGTGGGTGGCCTCAGGTAGTGGCTGACTTTGCACCTCCTTGGAGATCCAAGAGCCAGTGTACCAAGTGGTCAGAGTGAGACCATCCAGATTACATCTCCTCACATCCATAAGAGAACACATTCAGGGGACAGACTCAGTGAGCGCCAAAGCCCCACTGAAGCAAGTCTTGCCCCATAAGGGTGTCTCCAGCACAGAAGTTCTCCCATCGTAGACACAGCTGATCCTCACAGCCAATTGGCCTGGAGGTCAATTCCTCCCAGTGGTACCAACAGTAATCAAGGCTTAACTACAACAGGACTGTGCACACAGCCCACAAAGGGGTGCACCAAGAGTGTCCACCTCAGGTAACTGGGGAGGCCGAGCCACTGGGCCCTATAGGACACCTAGCACACAAAGCCACTTTATCAACACAGGGAAGCAGCCAAAATGTGGAGACAAAGAAACAGGTCACAAATGACAGAAATGGAGGAAAGCAAACTACTGGATATAGAGTTCAAAACCACGGTTATAAGGTTACTCAAGAATCTTCTAGAAACCTCTGAGAAATTTAGTGAGACCCTCAAGGATATGAAGAAGGACCAACTAGAAATTAAGCATACACTGACTTAAATAAAGAATAATATACAGAGATCCAATAGCAGACTAGAGGACCGCAAGAATCAAGTCAAAGATTTGAAATACGAAGAAACAAAAAACACCCAATCAGAAAAGCAAAAAGCAAAAAGAATCCAAAAATATGAAGATAGTGTAAGGAGTCTCTGGGACAACTTCACGCATACCAATATCTGAATTTCGGGGGTGTCAGAAGAGAGAGAGCAAGATACTGAAAACCTATTTGAAGAAATAATGGCAGAAAAATTCCCCCACCTGGTGAAAGAAATAGACTTACAAGTCCAGGAAGCGCACAGAACCCCAAACAAAAGAAATCCAAAGAGGACCACACCAAGACACATCATAATTAAAATGCCAAGGGCAGCCGAAACCGGTTTGGCTCAGTGGATAGAGCGTCGGCCTGTGGACTGAAAGGTCCCGGGTTCGATTCTGGTCAAGGGCATGTACCTTGGTTGTGGGCACATCCTCAGTGGGAGGTGTGCAGGAGGCAGCTGATCGATGTTTCTAGCTCTCTATACCTCTCCCTTCCTCTCTGTGAAATATCAATAAAATATATTAAAAAAATAAATAAATAAAATAAAATGCCAAGGGCAAAAGACAAAGAGAGAATCTTGAAAGCTGCAAGAGAAAAACAGATAGTTACCTACAAGGGAGTACCCATACGACTGTCAGCTAATTTCTCAACAGAAACTATGCAGGCCAGAAGGTAGTGGCAAGAAATATTCAAAGTGATGAATAGCAAGAACCTACAACCAAGATTACTCTACCCAGCAAAGCGATCATTCAGAATTGAAGGTCAGATAAAGAGCTTCACAGATAAGAAAAAGCTAAAGGAGTTCATCACCACCAAACCAGTATTATATGAAATGTTGAAAGGTATTCTTTAAGAAAAGGAAGAAAAAGGTAAAGATAAAAATTATGAACAACAAAGTGACAACAAATACATATCTATCAACAAGTGAATCTAAAAATCAAGTGAATAAAAAAATCTGATGAACAGAATAAACTGGTGAATACAATAGAATCAGGGGCATAGAAAGGGAGTGGACTGACAATTCTCGGGGGAAGGGGGTGTGGGGGTGCCAGAAAAGACTGGACAAAAATTGTACACCTATGGATGAGGACAGTGTGTGGGGGGGGTAAGGACAGAGGTGGGGTGGGAACCAGGTGGAGGGGAGCTATGGGGGGAAAAAGGGGGAACAACTGTAATAATCTGAACAATAAAGATTTATTTAAAAAATAAAAAAGTTAAAAAAAGAAACAGGAATTGAATAAAATGATAAAATTGAATAAATATTTTCTTTCTGTACTCCAATTGTTTAATAAAACTTCAAAACTGGTTATACAAAAGAAAAAGAACAAGTAGGCTTTACTTTATTCTCTGGAAATAATAAACACCAAATAATTTTAGAAAACTTATACATTTTATAAGTATAAATGTTCTGTGTTATCAGTAACTGTACATTACAAATTACAGTTTCCTTTGAGATCACAACCTGATGAACCTTTCCGTTATTTACTAAGTTCTTTGTCAAGAAGGTTTTATGGGGGCGAACCCAGAAGATAATAACATAAATGGAAATAATGTAGTTAACACCATTCTAAAAAGCAATGGCAAAATACCAGGAAAGTATCCTGCTATATTTGAAAGTATGTTTTATTCTTGGCCTCATAAGAAAATATTCAAAAAGGCTTTGTTGCTAAAGATTCTTTCAACATAGTTTACTGGCATAAAAAATGATAAAACTTTTTATACCAGTATACTTTTAATATGCTTGGCAAATCTGTTTCATACCTTTGAGAAATATTATATTCCCAATTAATGTCTGTATTTAGAATGGACATTAATTCCCCATTTGTATCTTTTTTATATTTGAAAAGGTACACTAGAAACATTAGACTTTTCATTTTTACAAATGGGAAAACTCCATGTCTTCTTATTCTATACTAGGAGTAAGGTCTGGCTTGGTAAATTTAAAATAGCAGTTAGCTGTTAATGGCCCTTTTCTCTCTTGTCTTGTGTCTGCTTTCCATAAGTGAGACTACTGTCACACACAAGTTAAACCAGTTCTGATTAGTAAGATGTTTCTATTACAACAACAGCACATAAACTTTAGAATAACAATAAAACTCTTTGAAATGGAAATAGAAATAACATTATTATTGGAAGCCTCTCTCATCTGTTGCCTCTATAACCTGAAGCACATATCAACCCTTTAATAGCATTAGGTTTTGTGTACCTCATTTTTTTCTTCAATTACACTGAAATTTCTGGGAGAGGTAAGCCAGGACTTGTACCATCTTTATAGCTCTTGCATAATAGGTTAGTACTCTCTTGTTCTTCCAAACCAGAGAATCCCTTAGAGGGAGGTGGGATTGACTTTTGCTATGAGACAGGCAGAAGCTATTGGGACCCTCAGATAGCAAGATGGTAAAAAGTGCCACCTTTTATTCTTCTCACCAGCAGAAACGTTTCCCAAGCCATGTTAATGGTGGGCCTTGCAGATGTCTGGGATCCCCCTCTAACAAATGAACGCTAAAAAGACAGCCATACATTAATTAATAAAAAAAATGAGATGTATTGGTGAGGTTTGCTGGGGGTTGGGGGAGTAGTTCAGCACTAAGACTGAATCCAGCATTTGTCAGGGATTTATAGAAAGTCTATTTAATGTTTCTTATTTTTCCCCCCTACTCTTTAAAGGGCTCATTATATCAATGCCATGTCACACCCAATTTTCTACTGTATTTCTCAATTCTGTAATTCAGTTCTTTATGGAAGTGAAATGAGCATCCCAAGCAGGTTTTTGAAGCTCAGACAGATGACTAGTTACAGTGTGTACACAATGACTCAAACACAAAGAATCACTGTCTAATAAACCAGAAAAATCTCAACAATGTGGATGAAACAAAGTAGGTTTTTGTGCAAGTCTAACTGATGCATGCTCTCTTTAATATGGTTTTCTGTATCAAAATAGGGTTAGTTGAGTCAGGCAGTTATATTCTGATTATTTCTTCTTTCTTGGTCCTAAGTTCCTTTTAAGGATGCTCATAGTAAAAATTGTTTTTGAGTCATTTTTTTTAAAAATTGTCAATATTGACATGTTCTTTTAACTTGATAAAACTCGAGATAGCTTAGACCACTTTAGCCCTTACTAACATTTTTTATTTTTTAAAATTGTGTTTTTCCACTACAGGTGAGGCCTGAGATTTAATAAGCCTTAGTAATGGCATGAGTTAAACAATTTACTCTGACGCAAGATCTAACATATTTCTGGAAAGACAAAATGTCACACATAAACTGTGTTAGTAAGATTAAATAAATGGAAAGGATCCCAAAGGTGGATTCCCAATCCCACCTCTGAACTAAAATACATTATAAAAGTCATTTGTGGGCAGGGCTTACCCTACGATCTCATTTCTCTGAGAGATCTCAAGAGAATTGTTGATTTTCCAGTTTGTTTAAGGTTTTACTTGTTAGGACAGAGTGTGACTTTTAAGTTCCTTATATGCCTAACAGCAGTCCTATTTTGAAGACTCTCTATACCTAACTTGGATTAGCCTCTTATCTACAGACAAGCTGCCCTTTTTACCATCCTCTGTAAACATGATCATTATCAACCTGTACTTAGATATTGTATCAGTTAACACTGCATTACAACCACCACAACATACAATAACAAGCACGTACTCAAATCAGACATTTGAGGATTTTCTGGGGGATGGGGTGGTGTCAATTGATCTTGATGGGGTTTAAATTAGCCTGGTTGATTCTGACTCATTTATACATCGGGAGGTCAACTGGAGTTCAGCTGATCTAGGTCAGGCTTAGCCAGAGCAGTTGGACTCTGTTCCACATGTCTCTCAACTTTCTGTGGGAACTGGCCTGCTAGTGAGGGTATTTCATGGTTATAGGGAAGGCCCAAAAGAGAAATCTTAATAGTACAGGTGCTTTTTAAGTTTTGGTAACTCATCCCCACTAGCATTCTATATTTCAAAGAAAGTCACATAACTGATTTTAAAGGCAAAGGGTGGGGAAGTGTACTCTGTCTCGCTATTGGAAGAAACTGCAAAGTAACATGTCAAAGGGTGTTGATACTGAGAAGGTTAAATATTTAAATTCATTAGTAAAATCTACTACACTTATCTTCACCCACATCCGGTCATTGTCCTAGACCTTGGAACATTGCAATGACTCAAGCGTCCTAGGAGTGTTTGCAGTTGTTGTGTAGGAACATATTATATGTTGAATTGAACTTCTCTCAATTTTCATTGTATTCAACATAAAGTACTAATTCTTTGGATGAAAGACTTAGAGCATTATTATTTGTCAACATGGTTTTATTCGTTAGGTGTATTTGGTAAAAAGAAACAAAAAGTCCATGCAAAAACCAAAACCACTAATCCTCAGAACTGATTCTAAACATCTGATGTGAAAAATAAAGCAAATTTTATTCCAGAGCTAAAAATCTAAACAATTTTACATATTGACAAAAATAATTTATTCTAATTAAGTAATTATAAAAATGTGTTTTGGGGGTAGTTAAAATAAAAATATGAATGTTATACCAATAAAATAAAAACTCCAGACTGTTCTTAGCAAAACTCATTACCTTGAACAAATAAAATAATCATTAAACACAAAGTTTTAAAGATTAAAATAAAGAATATTAACTTATGAATCCCAAGAATACTTTCTTAATTTTAGGGCACGGGCTCTATGTCCTCAATTGTATAAAGAACATTTGGGAAAGTTGAGACTAAAATGCCTTTCTGTCCTAATATATACATACTCTGTTTATTCCATTGAATTAACTCTTTGTGTTAGAAAACATCATTCAATGAAGAGGTTTTTTGTTGTTTTTTTTAAAATTATTATTCCTTTAAGCACAGTTACCTCTGCTTTTTAAAAATATTTGATTTCTTTATTCTTTAAAGTATTACTTAAGTCTCCTTTTCCCCCCATTATGTGTTTGTTTTTGTTTGTTTGTTTTTAGGTACTGATTATCTAGGGATGACTTTTGGCAAAACTGTGAAATGGGCTAGTAATTGTTTTGGCTTCTTACAAACTTGGTAAAAATCAATGAAATTATAATAGTTATTTAGACACTTCTAACACATATCAATGGAATTTATTCAGCCAAGGCTTCTTTAGTGCCCACTAGGTGCTAAGCACTGTGACATGTGCAGGAGACACAATGGTGAACAAATCAGATATGGCTCCTCGCTCACACACTGATGGTAAAAGTGTAAACTGGCTTAACCACTTTGGAAAACTTTCTGGCATAGCTATCAAAACTGAACAGATGCATACCCTATGACGCAACAATTACACTACAAGGTATAAACGCCACAGAGATATACACATATGTGGACCAAAACACATAGACTTTTGTGAATATATACTTATAGCATCATCACTTGTAATAGTTTCAACTACAAACTACCCAAAGGGAAATCAGCAATAGAATGAACGGAGGCATCTTCACACAAGTAATACTGTAGAGAAATAGAATTATTTATAACTATACACAACAATATGAATTTCATAAACATTATGTTGAACCAAAGAAGCCAGACACAAAATAGTATATACTGTATAATCTTATTTATATTAAGTACAAGAATAGGCAAAGAAGTGTTGGCTTTTCAAAGTCAGGAAATATTTACCAAGAGAGCACAGCAACTTAGAAGAGAGGAGTATTCTGGGGTGCTGCTAGTCTCTGGTAGTCTTCTGTTTCTTAATTTGGATACTTGTTATACAGTTATATTTAATTTGTGAAATTCATCAACCTCTACATGAGGATATGTGTACTTCCCTGCATAAATTATAATTTGATTAAAAAATTGTCTCCATGCCTGGCTGGTGTACTTCAGTGGTTGAATGTTGACCCATGAACCAAGAGGTCCCCAGTTCCATTCCTAGTCAGGGCACATTCCCAGGTTGCACACTCAATCCCCAGCACCTGGGGGGTGAGGGGGTAGGGAGGGACATGCAGCGGGCAGCCAATTAATGTGTCTCTCTCATCGATGTTTCTTTCTATTTCTCTCCTTTCCTCTCTCTTTAAATCAATAAAAACATATTTTTAAAAATTGTCTTTCTTTTTAAGAAAAATGACCATGGGTAGTTTGGAGTTTAGAGTCGGAGACAAATACGCAAATAAGAAAATACATAAATGGCTATAAGTGCAATGGCAATGATGAAAGTGAAGAGAGCACAAGAAATAACCAAGTATCTACAATGGGGAAAGCACACTGAAAAAGAATCCTTTGTTTGACGATCACAGTCCACATATGTAGAACATTTGGCAATTGACACTGCATTTGTCTTCCAGTACTGAGGGCACTTGTTGACAGGAGGTGCCCTGTCTCCAGTGGAGAATGTTGTAGACTGGTCAGTGGATCACTGTAATTTTTCAGTAATGCGTGATTATGCAATATTCCTTGAATATCCTTGCTTTAAGAACTATAATTATTCTGCCCAACATGATTGCACTCTCCATTCTGCTAGCATATGTTCTCTTTTATATCTCCCCTGCCCCAAAGGAGGTGCTGTCAGCATTTGAGGACTTATATGGGATGGTGACATTACACGCATCTGGGAAGCTGGTACTTTGGCTTCGTTATGGAAAGACATGATTTAGACCTATGAATTAATTAATTTTTTCTAGCTGAGATCCAGATAGTATATAAATCTTTTTTCAATCTTCAAAAGCATTTTTTTTCCTTGGCTATATTCTTAGGCATCCGGGAAATTTGTTGCATATATATATAATAATGAGAGTAGAAACTGTCACTTAAAAAAGAACTCCATTGTATTGCAGTAAATGAATATTTATGGTTGAACTCTAAATTAAATTTTAGTTGAACCCAATTTAGTCGTCCATCCAAAGGAAGCTGAATTATGCCTACCTGCCTATAAAATATCCCTGACATCCTACCACATGAGCAAGAGTCAATATCTGAGAGTTCATCATCATTTTTCCTATAATTAAGTTGTGAGCAGAAAAATTCATTTTCTATAATTATAGAAATTTTTAAAAAGCACAAAATGTGTTTAAAACATGCTGTTAATGTGTAACAGGCTAAATAACATCTAAGAAATGCAACCCTAATTGATTAAAAAAATATTCATTCCCCACTTACCCTGTGCTACCAAATTTCTTGCCTTAGTCACCAGATCCCTACATGTTGCTGTCTGTCAGGTTACATCATCTGCAAGAGAATCAACTAATGTTGATAAATTGAGTTCTCCAGTCTGATAAGGAGACAGCAATTTAACGACCCTTTTGACTAGCCAGGATTTAATTAGCTAGTTCTTTTTATCCAGGACTTCGCCTGTCCTCATCCTCACTTCTTGACTTTTGGCCAATTCACACCTCATTAATTAATTCACCAAAAGGTGGGCATGGTGAGAAAATAACTTAATTGGTCAATTGAGCAACTGGATACAACTCTGGGACCCTCCAAATTGTTACTCTTCAAACCTTGTAGAGATACTATTCAACTGCTTTAGAAAAGTGCTATTTAGGAGAATGAGAAAAAATGCATCTAAATTTTGAGTCTTAGCACTTTTAAATAATACCTAAAAATGTGATTATTTTTTAATCTTCAAATTCATGATTCAATTTCTGAAAGTAAATATAATGCTATCTTGAATGGTTAAATTCTATAACCTCTCTGGCTTGTGTGTAAAAATGTAATGGGCTATAAATTGAAGAAAAAAAATGTAATTAGTCCATAGAAAGGCATATTCTTGAGGATGGATGTATTTATATTCAAACACAGAGCTTGTTTTTTTATTTTTCTCAAACATGAAATTATGGTCCCAGAAAAATAGGAGCTTAGATAGAACTGAGTTTTAATGAAAAGGATGCCCATTATTTTATACATTTAAAAGAACTATGCATACACATTAACATAAAAGAGAAACTGCAATATAATTTGAATATAGGGGGAAGAGGAACACTGGAAAAGAACTGAGCTCAAGCTAGTTTTTTCAGTCTTCTATGAAGACGAAAATTGGGGAAAACTTACTGAATTAAGTCAAATCAATGGTTGCACAAATAATTAAACATTTTAATTGTGTACACATATTCTTCATTTCCATGACGGTTGTTTGATTCATTAATCCACCAAGTATTTACTGAGCACGCGGGATAAGCCTGGCACTTTTCCAGCACTGGAGATGCTCTGGAGATATAGAGCAAATTCCTATCCACAGAGCTTTCATTCTAGGACAAAATGACTGGGGAGCACCATTATGGAACAAACTCAAAGGATCACCAATAGAGAACAGAGCACAAAAAATTGCCTTGCTGATTAACTGCCAAACTTCCAACACTTCTGTGGGTGGCAGGTTGATTGCCTAGACAGGTATAAATCAAGCATTCTCTCCAGTACATGTTTTGCCTTTTTACTGATAAAAAGTGCTTGGGGGTACACAAGTTGGTACTGGTAGGAACCCCTCAAACACCTCCACCTTTTTGCTCAAAAGCATGAGCAGTTTTGAAAACAGAAGGCCACTATTCCTTAAAAGCTTTTATTTCTTTTTTAAAGGATTTGTTATGGGTAAAGAGTTTTATTGGACATGGGAGAGAATGTAACTAAAGCATAAAGCAGGGAGAAACCTTTCCTTCCAGTCAAGTACAATTTACCAGGAGAAGATGACAGAACCACAATAAAGAATCACCAACGTTAGCACAGAGTTTTCTTCAGAGTTCATGAAAAACTTTTATATAAATAATTCACATAAATTTTATTCTGAAAATAACCCTGTGAAGTAGGGCAGGAAAATGGTATCATTATACTTAATTTTTAGAGGAAGAAACCTAGCTTAGCCAAGATAGGGATGAAGCAAAACTTACCTTGGATCTTCTCATTTATGATCATTTATGTTTTCCATCATAGCTTGCTCTTGCCCATTAAGAATATTGGTTTTAATCCTCAGCCTAGGACATGGCGAAAGTGGGGGGGGGGAGGAGAGAGGGAGGGAGGGAGAGAGAGAGAAAGAGAGAGAGAGAGAGAGAGAGAGAGAGAGAGAGAGAGAGAGAGAGAGAGAGAGAAACATTGATAGGTTGCTTTCCATATGTGTCCTAATCAGGGATGACCCCACAACCCAGGTATGTGCTCTGACTGGGAATCGAACCGGCAAACTTTCAGTGCACAGGAGGACTCTCAACCAACTGAGCCACTCTGGGAGGGCTCTCATAAGAATGGTAATGATATACAGACATTCACTCACTCATTCATTCTTTGAACGTATTGTATTTGCCAGCCGCTTTCAAAAGTCCCAGGGATACAAATATAAACTACTGTCTGCCCTCAAGGAGTTTACACATGTTTGAATAGCACTTATCTCTTACAAAACCCTTCTCATAAAAATGATACAAGCATCACGGCATCCTCTGCAATGTATCATTATTAGTTCTGCTTTGGACATAGAGGAATTTAATAACTCATCTAAGATCATAAAGATAATAGGGGCCCAGGAAGATTCAGTCATTGCTTAAGTGTTGAAATGAATACAGAATTATTGGCTCTAAATTTTGCTAGACATGGATTTTTATCAGTAAAAAAAATTTTGAGCATGTAGAAGCAATATACATTAAAAAATTTTTTGCCCTGGCCAGTGTTGCTCAGTTGGTTGGGTGCCGTCCTGTGCACCGAAAGGTTACCAGTTTGATTCTGGGGCACTTGCCCAGGTTGCAGGCTTCATCCCTGGTGGGGGTGTAGGCAGGAGGAAGTCCATTGATGCTTCACTCTCACACTGATGTTTCTCTCTTTCTCTCGCTCTCCCTTCCTCTCTCTCTAAAATAAAAAAAATCAATAAAAATATTTTAAATAAAATATAAAAATTAAATTATATACATATACTATTATACTAAGATTAACACATTACAAAATTCACAAAAAATTAAATTTTAAAAAGGTTGAAAAAGAAAAGCAAATACAAATTGAAGCTTTAACATTTAGTTTCTGTACCCAAATTATTATCTTGCATACTCCCGAGGGTGTACATACCTTTTTTAGAGATCGCTGTAATAACAATCAGTGAATTTAAGTGAGTAATAAAAGGGGAAGGCAGTCAATGTGAATGGTGTTACAGTGGAGGGGGTACTATCATTGAGTTCTGGATGTCTGTTAAGTTATAGGAGTGAATAATCAGCAATCTAAAAAAAATCTGCCCTTGATGTCATTAATATCTCTATTAAACACTAGAGATGCAAGTTTTTCATATTCCCTCCTACCAGTTTGTTTCTCATTTGCACTTTTCAGCTTTTGACAACATGGCAATCAAAAAGTTTGAATGCTAATGATTATAAGCAGGAAAATCCTGAACAAATGAATGTCTGCACCACAAACACAAAAAGGAGAAATACTTAGATTTGATTTCATTCAAGTGGCAATCACACAAAACTCAATTAAAAATGGAGCCTTTGAAACTTGGTAACATTTTATTCAATTCCCAAGTAGCTATTAATATAATTTGTGCTGTCGTAATAACTGCACCACTTTTATGAAAACATTTAGTTTCCACTCATGAAGAAGAGATCACTTTCCCTCCCACAGTAAACTCTTTAGTTGAAAACCATTTTAATAACTTTTTAACAATTTCCACAAATTCCTCCTTCATGGAAAAACATTTTCCACTTCAACTTTATGGTGCTATTGAAACACAATTTTTAAAGATTTAGCTCAATGAATAGTTTTTACTAGAAAAAAATAAGCAAAATTTAATTCATCCTTTCTTTGAAGAATCTAAAACATGTAATTTAGGCATATGCAATTATATTTTTTAATCCCAAACCTAACACACACACTAAAATCTCATCATTCTAAAATTAGTTAACAACAGAATGGAATAATGAATGAAAGTTTTGTCTGTACCACTGCATTGCCCAACTCAAGGAAGCAAAGTTTACACTGTATTTCCTGGGCAAGCTTCTTTAAGAATTTTGTAACATGGTGGCCTTGGTTCCTAAGTGTTAAGCTAGAACAAGTTAATGAGGAAATGAAAATACGATTTTTGTAAGAGGCCTCAGTGTTATACTAGGGATCTTTGAAAAATAAATGGAACATATTTAAGACTTTTAAAAAGCTTTTTCAAAATCCAACAACAAAGCCATTAAAAGTGGAATCACTATGCAATTTCTGGGAATATTTCATCATGAACAGAGGATTCAATTTCAATTTATTTACTTATATTACACTTCTATTCAAGAACAATTGTGGTGGCTAGTGTCAGAAAACATTAAAATAAAACTTTTGAAATAATAAAAATGTTGAATTCAGGTAATAAAATGAAGAAGTAGCAATATGTGGAGAAAACTTTTAATTTATATTACAGGATGATGATGATGTTAAGAGCCAGCATCCTATCTAACAAAGAGGGAATATGCTAATTTACCGTCATGCCCTCATAAAGAGAGCGGCGCCCACGGCCAATAAGGAGGGAATATGCTAATTGACTGTCATGCCCTCAAAGATGGCAGCACCCACCGCCACAAGATGGCAGCACCCAGTTTCCTCAGCCCCGCCGGGGTGGCAGGCATGTGGCAAGGCCGGGCCCACCCCCAGGCGGGTCTGGCCATTCCACTCACCTGCCTCTGGAGTCCCCCAGTCCCCTAAGCCACCCAGCCACCCAGGGCTGGCCTGAGGCACAGGCAAGCCTCGGATGGTGGCTGCCCAGCTTCCCAGGGCCGCCTGAGGCTCAGGTACCAGAGCCAGCTGAGGCTTGTGCTGGCAGCAGTGGCAGCAGCAGAAGTGTGATGGGTTCATCGCCTTCCCCTGATCGCCGGGTCACCTCCTGCCCTTGAGGGCTCCCGGACTGTGAGAGGGGGCAGGCTGGGCTGAGGGACGCCCCCTGCTCCAGTGCATAAATTTTCATGCACCGGTCCTCTAGTTTAAGATAAAAGGAAATTTTAATTCCTAAGATATATTATCACTTTCAATCCCTTCTTCACTTAATTCATCTCATTCTATATGAAAAAGTTTGCTGTAGGAGCTATTGCTCACTATTCACTGAAGGATAGTTTATTGTAACATTTTGTCAAGATTTAGTGGCATGAAAGAGGTGAACCTCACCAGGAGGAGTACTGAAAACACATCGGAAACACTCTCCTTCAGAGGTCAGTAGAGTTGAAACAGAACTAATAGCCAAGTTACTAATTTCAGGCTCCACATCAGTAAAAGGGGAGCAGTGATCAGCTTTGTCTTACAAAAGCAGTTGTAGACCTGAATGGTTATTGACATAAGCACACAATACTGTGCCTGCAATGTAACATATATATAATTAATTAGCTATAATTATTCAACAAGTGTACGTCATCACAGAGTAAAAGTGAACCTACTCCTTCATTCAGTGCTCAAACCATTACACTGCAATAAGGCCCTCTGTTCACCCTGATGAATCACGAGTTGTTAAAGTAGGCCAGGTTTTTCACCTTTGTATATAATCTAGCAAAGTGATTACCAATGGAGGAGCTCATTAGAATAATCACTTCCAAGCTCTGGCCTCAGATTCTGATTCCAACTTTGTACCTGTAAAACCCCCACAGATGATGTTGATGTGTAGCCTGACTGGGGACTAGGTACTAGGTTATGTGTGAAGAAGGGCCTGTACCTGCCTTTTCCACCACAACTATGCAGATTCTCAGGGTTTCTGCCTAGGCTGCTTTTGCCTTAGTTGCTGTTAGTTCCACTTGCAATGGAATCAGAAACTAGAGTATACGAGGTGATGGCAAAGGTCAAAGTCACCCTCCTTCCCGACTCCATCTGATTTTCCCCTTCTGTTTGACAGTTTCTCTGGTCTGACATATTTACTTAGGCTGTTCAGAGGATTTGGAACTGGAGAGAAGTCTCCCACAAGATAGGACTCAAACCAGTTTCACTCCCAAGATATGAAGAAGCAATTCACAGTTCAAATGTAGCACACGTGATTTCAAAAGAGATGTGTAATTTAGACAGCCGAGGTTGTTGAAACAGGACCCCCTGAACGTAAGAAAGAAATTGGGCAAAATACATGATTTCTCCGCTAGTGTTGACACCAGAGGATTGTTTATCAAAAACCAATAACCATGGAGTCATTCATTTGAAACAAGTTTGTGCATCTCTAGTAGATACTGGGCCCTTTGGCTCCCTTTTCAAAATAACGTAGGTTTAATGTTAAGAAATTCTTTGTTGGGTGTCTGTCACTGCAGGTGAAGAAAAAACCCCATATCATTTTGAAGACATGGCTCTTCTGTCAAATAAATGGCCACAACGAAGTGTGGCCATTTTTGGGGTAATAGAAGCCACCTTCTAAATTGTTCATAGACTTTTAAAGGAATTGTGTTGGCCATCTGTGTTATTGCAAAATTTCCCCATATTTTTAGTTTTATTGAATTTTAAATTAAGACCATCATGTGAAATAGTTTTACCTCTGATTAAAGTTATATTTAACACAATTATAATGAAAAAAGTGAAAAAATACAAATAATGAAGAACTTTCACATCAGTATTTCACTCTCTAATAAAGTGTAGGCCAAATAGTATGGTTCTGAGGAGAGTTTTACTTACAAGTGACCAAAAGTTTGTCACATTTTGGAAATCAGTTCTTGGTCTGTCACTTGAGATATATAACCATAGGGTTTTCAGTAACAGAAATAATTTCTTAGGTATATACTCACTTTGTTAATATTTCAGCCCTGGTTTTAGCTTTTATGATGGTAAAGAAGAGGGTTTGGCATAGTTAGTAATAGCTCATAATGAATAACCTGTAGAAACAAAGGCTTGCAAAGAGTGGATCGGACCATAGAGATTACCCTCTAATTCTTTGACCTCTTCTTATCTTGGGAAAAAGGGCAATGAAAAATCCTTTGAATCATCTGCCCTGCTTTGACTAGGAATCTATGGAGTCGATATCTTTTGAGTAGATGTTGTTGTTCTGATCTAAAGATCTACCATATCAAAATTTCTGTAGGAAGCTGCCAGTAATATGTTTACTAAGATTATTATGTGGCTAGAGGCCCAGTGCACGAAATTCATGCAAGAGTAGGCCTTCCTTCCCCCAGCTGCCAGCACTGGCTTCCCTCCAGCACCCGGGAACCGGGCTTCCCTCTGGCTGCCTGCCAGGGACCTGGGCTTCCCTTGCAGCCCTGGCTTCATCCGGAAGGTTGTCCAGAAGAACGTCTGGTCTAATTAGCATTATTACGCTTTTATTATTATAGATAACTAGAGGCCTGGTGCACGACATTTATGCACTGGGTGGGGGGGATGGTCCCTCCGCCTGGCCTGTGCCCTCTGGGACCCCTCGGGGGATGGCCACCTGCTGGCTTAGGCCCGCTCCCCCAGGAGAGGCTCCCACCACAGCCACTGTGCTTGCCAGCTATGAGCCTGGGCTTCTGGCTTAGTGGTGCTCCCCCTGTGGGAGCACACTGACCACCAGGAGGCAGCTCCTGCGTTGAGCATCTGCCCCCTGGTGGTGAGTGTGCATCATAGCAACCAATTGTTCTGCCATTCGGTTGATTTGCATATTAGGGTTTTATTATATAGGGTATGTAAGTGATTATATTATAAAAATATATAAGAAATTTTATATATATTAACAATTGTACCCAAGTGGTTTCTATGAAAAGTTAAAATTTGGTAGCATTAATGATGTCAAATATATCATTCAGTCCAAAGGCTAAATATTCACTATTGTTTCACTTTTTTAGGTATATAGGGAAAACAAAGTGGACAGTTGAGACAGTTAATAATTAACTGTAAAAGAAATACTGAGAAAACGAAAGATAAAAACCTTGTTGTCATGTGCTATTTAGTTTGAATTCTCTACAGAAGAACCTCAATTTTGTGTGCCACCTTTCTTATGTATATAAATAGATTAAAAGTCAGAGGTCAATAGACAGTACTGTCCAAATAAGATACACAGTGGCAAAGTGGGAATTAGAATTCATAGGCTGACAGAAATGCTGGGCTGGCCCATGGTAGAATAATAATTTATTTTCTTTGGCTTGGATTTCAAGAGTTAAAGGGTAAACCTTTAACCTGCTCATTAGCATTTGTGAGCAACACCCCAAAAACCTCTAGAAGTACTATTAAAACAGTAAGTGCAGTTGGAGAGGAGGGAGATGACTGACAGTGCTAATGATGCTTGAATTAATAGAAAATTGATCTAAAATTCTCTAATAATAATTTTTAAATTCCCAAGGTAAATATTCCAAAGCATACTGACATGCAGAAACAGAGAAACAAGAAGGGGAGCTTTAAGCCTTTTACATAAAAAGATGAGAGCACTTCTGCATGTATTAAAAAATAAGGACGTGCCAATCTGAGGTTATAAAATTGTGGTGCACATTGAATACAACTACACTTTAAACATTCCAAGTACACTAGAATACATTTTGTCATTCACAGGCTAATTAAAGCGTTTATAAAGCAATCATAGTGCACCCAGGACCTGGTTATGGGACACAAAGTTGAATGAACAGTGTTTTCTTTCTTCAATCACATCCATGTATTTCTAACAACATATAACTTTATTTGCAGATCATAGTCAACGTGTAAATTTGAAGCTATTGCTGAGCATGAAGCTTTATAAGTTTCCTATTGAAACAATTTACCATAAATATAGTGGCTTAAAACAGTACAAGTTTATTAGCTTAGTATTATAGATATCAGAAGTCTGAAAATAGGTTATTGGGGCTATGTTATTCTAGAATTTCCTGGAGAAATTTGGTTCTTTGCCTTAGCCAGCTTCTAGGAGATTCCCTGTATCACTCCTACCTCTGCTTCCATTCTCACATTTCTTTCTCTAATTCTGACCTCTTATTACACTGGGCCTTTCTGGATAACACAGAATATTCTCCCCATCTCAGAAGTTTTAACTTAATCACAGCTCCCTTTAATAATGTCAGGTACATACCCACAGTTTTTTTTTTGTGTGTGTGTGTGTTTTTACTGCTGCCTTTGTATCAAAGCCAGCTAGTGCATTTTAAATACAGAGGGTTAGCTTTTACTAATGTGAAAATTCAGGTTTCTTAAGTAAGCAACAACCAGATTAAGATGACCTAATACACAAACAACTGTTTTATTTATTATTATTTTAATCCTCACTTGAGGATATGCTTCTATTGGTTTTGAGAGAGAGAGAGAGAGAGAGAGAGAGACATCAATTTGAGAGAGAAACATTGATCAGTTGCCTCCCATATTTATCCCTACTGGGGATCTAACCCACAACCTAGGTATGTGCTCTGACTGAGAATTAAGACCACAGGACAATGCTCCAACTGACTGAGCCACCTGGCCAGGGCAAGAAAACTGTTTTGATACAACACAGAATCTTTGCTTTCTTGACAGAAAACGTTTTAGTTATCTTATCAGAGGTAGACCAATAGTACAAGTAAACTTTGAATATTAAGTTTTAATACTATTGATATTAAACCTTATTTTAAAAATCCCTTCTAACAAATGTATTCAATCTTATACAGCTTGATCACACATAAAATTTCTTTCTCAAGATTTATTTTTATAAGAGAATTTAGAAGATGGCAGTGTAGGTAAACACCTGTACTCACCACCTCCCGCAACCACATGAAAATTACAATTAAAATACAGAACAACTATCACCCAGAACCATGGGAAAGCTGGCTGAATGGAGGTCTTACAATTAGAAAAGTAAAAAAAAAAAAAAAAGCACACTGAGACTGGTAGGGGGTGCAGAGGCACGGAATGGGATAGTCTGGCACCCACGTGTGCTGCTTTCTTAATTGGGAGGGAGATTGTTTTTGCAGAGCCCACCTAGAGGAGCAAGGGGTCCTATCCCCACACCAGACCCACAGCTCATGGTCCCAGAGGTGGGAAAAGAAGTAAGAACTACAAGCTGTAAAAACCAGTGGGTATTGGGGTTCAGTGACACAGAGGCTGCTGGAGACCCAGCTGTTCCTCTTAAAAGGCTGGCACCACAAACTGAACTTACAAGGTTTTGCCTCCTCTGAGCTCCAGCACCAGGGCGAGACCCTGGGGAACACAGACACGTACCAGGAGGAACTGAATTGTCTGGCATCAGGGCAGGAACTCAGGGACGGCTGTGTCCCAGACTGGAGGTGCTTGAAGGGATCATTGTTCCTATGCTGGGATCTCCCTGGTTGGGTTGCAGGGCTCACTGGCAGTCATTTCTGTTTGCTCCTCCCTGGTGATTCCCTAGACCCCACCTCATCCAATTTACAACCCCATTCAAGCTGTGTGCAGCAGCTTTTGCATATGAATGGCCTGATCCTTGCTCAGGGTAAAATCTCTCAAACAAGCTGCAGCTGGGTCAGGGAGCTCCAAACCTATCAGTTAAAGGCCCAAGACCCGGCACCAGCACCTGCCTGCCTTGATTCACAGCTGGGCCTCATCTGGGCACTCCCAAACCTGATACAAATACGAGGAATCTGCAGATCTCTCTGCAGCTCCTGCTGGGTGGCCTCAGGCAGTGGCTGACTTTGCACCTCCCTGGAGACCCAAAAGCCAGCATACCCAGTGGTCACTGTCAGACCATACCAAATTACAACTCTACACATCCATAAGTGACACACTCAAGGAGCAGACTCAGTGAGCACAAAAGCCCCACTGAAGCAGTTCCTATTCCATAGGGGTGTCTCCTGCACAGCAGCTCTCTCACTGTAGTCACAGCTGGTCCTCACAGCCAATTGGCCCAGTGACACTAACAGCAATTAAGTCTCAAATACAACAAGATGTGCTCACAGCCCTCACAGGGGTGCACCTAGAGCTCCCAGCTCAGGTGACTGGGGAAGCTGAGCCACTGGGCCCTATAGAACACCTACTACACAAAGCTACTCTACCAACTCAAGGAGACATAGCAGCTCTACCCACTACATAGAAACAAACACAGGGAAGCAGCCAAAATGCAGAGACAAAGAAACATGTCACAAATGAAAGAAATAGAAGAAAGCAAACTACTGGATATAGAGTTCCAAACCATGGTTATAAGGTTACTCAAGAATCTTCTAGAAACCTCCAAAAAAATGGAAAGGACCAGTCAGAAATTAAGCATACACTTACTGAAATAAAGAATAATATACACAGATTCAGTATATGCAGTAAAGTAGAGGATTCTGAGAATCAAATCAATGATTTGAAATATGAGAAAGCAAAAAACACTCAATAAGAAGAGCAAAAAGAAAAAAGAATCCAAAAATTTGAAGATAGTGTAAGGCATCTCTGGGACAACTTCAAGCTTACCAACATTTGCATTATGGGGGTGCCAGAGATAGAGAGAGTAAGATAGTGAAAACCTATTTGAAGAAATAATGACAGAAAACTTTCCCTACCTGGTAAAAGAAATAGACTTAAAAGTCCAGGAAGCACAGAGAGTCCCAAACAAGAGGAACCCAAGAGGATCACACCAAGACACATCATAATTAAAATGCCAAGAGCAAAAGACAAAGAGAGAATCTTAAAAGCAGCAAGAGAAAAGCAGTTAGTTAAATATAGGGGAATGCCCAAACGACTGTCAGCTGATTTCTTAACAGAAACTATGCGGGCCAGAAGGGAGTGCCAAGAAATATTCTAAGTGATGAATAGCAAGGACCTACAACCAAGATTACTCTACTCAGCAAAGCTATCATTCAGAATTGAAGGTCAGATAAAGAGCTTCACAGATAAGAAAAAGCTAAGGAGTTCATCACCGCCAAACCAGTATTATATGAAATGCTGAAAGGCATTCTTTAAGAAGAGGAAGAAGAAAAAGAAAAAGATAAAAAAATATGAACAACAAAATGTCAACAAATACATATCGATCAACAATTTAATCTAAAAATAAAAATAAATGAATAAGAAATCT
The DNA here is from genome assembly GCF_963455305.1 of Plecotus auritus. Lineage (NCBI taxonomy): Eukaryota > Metazoa > Chordata > Mammalia > Chiroptera > Vespertilionidae > Plecotus > Plecotus auritus. The sequence goes on along the minus strand of NC_137775.1, from coordinate 173,864,814 downwards.
AATGAACAGAATAAACTGGTGAATAAAATAGAATCAGAGGCATGGAAATAGAACAGACTGATGATTCTCAGAGGGAAGGGGTTGGTGGGTCAGGAAAAGAGTAAACAAAGATCTTAAATGTGTATATGCATTACCTATGGACACAGACAATAGGGTGGTGAAGGCCTGGGGCTGGGCGGGAACCAGGTGGAGGGGAGCAATAGGGGGAAAAAAGAGGGACATCTGTAATAATCTCAACAATAAAGAAAAAAAAAGATTTATTTTCACAAACCTTCTACAATTTTCCTTTTTCCGTGCAGTTTGTCTTGTTCTCTTACCCATTCAGAAATAACCAACTTATTTTAAGACAGTGGTTCTCAACCTTTCTAATGCCGCGACCCTTTAATACAGTTCCTCATGTTGTGGTGACCCCCAACCATAAAATTATTTTCGTTGCAACTTCATAACTGTAATTTTGCTATTGTTATGAATCCTAATGTAAATATCTGTGTTTTCCGAGGGTCTTAGGTGGCCCTGCTAGTGGTTCTCAACCTGTGGGTTGTGACAAATCTTAGGACATAGGCAATACCTGTCCAACTACATCATCTCTATTTGTCTTGCTGGCAAAGTTTTGCAATGTAAATAATATGAATTTATTTGACTAATAAGCCCAGGTAGAATAAAAGTATTATACTTAATGATAGAAACTTTAAAGATAAGCATGTTTTAATTAAACCAACAAACTTAATTAGCTTAATACCAAGTATTTCCCTCAGATTACATGAACCTGGAAAGCATTTAGTTAGTTTCCATTATATTTTTGAGAATTTTTAAAGTGTTTGTTTAAGCCAATTAAATAGTGTTTACAAATTAGTAATATCACTTGAAGTTCGAAAATACCATAAAATGCAAATGAACATACAGACAGATGCAAACAGAGATCTCCTAGCATTCGTTTAAAAATTTCAACCATGATATAGCTAATAATTTTATCTGCTCAGATGGCTTAAGCTTTTTCTTATTAATATTTGTGAAGACAATTGCGATTTGTATTTGTCCTTAACAAGGCAACCTTAGAACCAGAACAGCAGTTGGTGCTTTCCAAAAAATCCCTCATTTCCTATTGTTTTCCTCCAGTCTTAGGAACTGAAGCTGGTCAAGATAGGTGGGCTTTGAACTGCTTCTAGACTGCATTTCTGGTTTTTCAAAGATATGTAAGATAAGAACAACTGGTCTCAATTTCCCAAATAATTGGTTGTAACTTAAGTGACATCTTAGGTTGATCTACCTGTCCAACTACATCATCTCTATTTTTTTCTTTTTCCTCTGGGTACATAGTTTCATTTTAGCTTCAGAAAAGATCCCCTCTCCCCTCCTCAAATTCATATCATGTACTGAACTTCAGCTTCCAATTTGTCCGAATTTTTAATCACAGAATTGTTAAATCCTTTCAAATATTTTGTCAGGTTTCAGCTGGGACAACAGTAAATATTTCTGGCAATATTAGACAATACATGGACTCAAATGGACTCAAAAGGATGCAAAGGTTATTAACTTCTGGAGTCATTCCTTCTGATAACCAAAAGAAGGAACTGATAGCCTACATGCCCAAGGCAGGCAGAGAGCCAAGACAAATCTTAGGACATAGGCAATACCTATCACTGGGAAAGAAAAGATCAATAACTAATTGTTCTGGATTTGGTAAGGAAGGGAAAATGTCAAATTTTATTTCCTTCTTTCACTGGGCTTAGGACATAATCCATTTACAAAAAAAATTTTGAGGGTCCTGTCAGGGTTTAATAAATTATCTAATTACTAGAAGCCCAATGCATGAAAATTCGTGCAAGAGTAGGCCTTCCTTCCCCCAGCTGCCAGCACTGGCTTCCCTCTGGCAACTGGCTTCCCTCCGGCACCCGGGACCCAGGCTGCTTCCCTCCTCTGGCCACCCGCAGGCACCCAGGACCCAGGCGGGCTTCCCTCAGCCCCCGGCTTCATCAGGAAGGTCATCCAGAATGACGTCTGGAAGACATCCTGTCTAATTAGCATATTACCCTTTTATTATTATAGATGGTCCTTTGATAAGGAAGTAAAAGCTATTGGAGGACAATCACCTATAAGCGGTAACATCAGTCTTATTAAATTATCAAAGAGACTTTATTTTAGGTTCTTTTTAACACTTCATTGGCCTTTTGCAACAAATCTGCCAATGAAGCTATTTTAGAGTTTTTTGAAGCCTTATGGAGGCTCTTGCATACCAGTAAAATATAGGTAACTTATTCTGTATATTTGATTTGGAAGCCCTTGCTTTTAAGTGCACTTTTAAATGATCTCAACTAATTGGAATGTTTCTCATAATTGCTATTGTAAGTTTAGGCTATAATATCCTTTAGGGCTGGCATCAATTTCATAGGACCCCACAGTAAATGAAGTTTAGCTCACATTGCTGTCTGGCCATATTTTGGAGCTTCCAACCTAACAGTTACCAAGCCAACTTTTTTGGACATAAAATTTTTAGGTTGTCTTTAGTTAAGATTTTGCCTATTTTCCTTTCCTTTTATTTCCTTAAGTATAGGACAATTGTATTTCCAATGTCTTGAGTTTTTATAGTATCTGCCAATGTTCAAAGGCAAATAGGAAGGGATCTGAATGGACTTTGGTTTTCATTCTCATTTCTGTCCTTCCATCTTATTAAGGACTAGAGGCCCGATGCACGAAATTCGTGCAAGGGACTCGGCTGTGTCACAGCCTCGGCTGCCTCATGGCCCCGCTGCGGCCCCACCACCCTGCCCACTGGTTGTTCCGGAAAGTCGTTCCACCATTCAGTCTAATTAGCATATTAGCTCTTTATTATATAGGATATCTTAATGACTGGCCATTGTAACAATAAGAGAGTTCTTTAAAAAAATTTTATTTCTTTTAAATTTAGAGCTTTTTCCGGTTAAAAGAATCCATTGCCTTGTCTAGATGAGTCGGATCTTAATAGTGACTCAAATTAATATGAATGCATGAATGCAAGAGGCAACCCCAAAGGAAAGTGCAAAAAATTGCAACCCTCGAAAGATATAGTTAACTCTCAGAGTTAGAAACAGCCATTCCGAAACACTAAGAATTATGCATTCCCCTTTTGTTTGTTTTTTTTTTTAATTTAATAAATCTTTATTGTTCAGATTATTACAACTGTTTCTCCTTTTTACCCCCATAGCTCCCCTCCACCCGGTTCCCACCCCACCCTCTGCCCTTACCTCCCTCCCACTGTTCTCTTCCATAGGTGTACGATTTTTGTCCAGTCTCTTCCCACACCTCCCACACTCCTTCCCCCCCTGAGAATTGTCAGTCCACTCCCTTTATATGTCCCTGATTCTATTATATTCACCAGTTTATTCTGTTCATCAGATTTTTTATTCACTTGATTTTTAGATTCACTTGTTGATAGATATGTATTTGTTGTTCACAGTTTTTATCTTTACTTTTTTCTTCTTCTTCCTCTTCTTAAAAAATACCTTTCAGCATTTCATATAATACTCGTTTGGTGATGATGAACTCCTTTAGCTTTTTCTTGTCTGTGAAGCTCTTTATCTGACCTTCAATTCTGAATGATAACTTTGCTGGGTAGAATAATCTTGGTTGTAGGTTCTTGCTATTCATCACTTTGAATATTTCTTGCCACTCACGTCTGGCCTGCATAGTTTCTGTTGAGAAATCAGCTGACAATCATATGGTGCTCCCTTGTAGGTAACTAATTGTTTTTCTCTTGCTGCTTTTAATATTCTTTGTCTTTTGCCCTTGGCATTTTAATTATGATGTGTCTTGATGTGATCCTCTTTGGATTCCTTTTGTTTGGGGTTCTGTGTGCTTCCTGGACTGGTAAGTCTATTTCTTTCACCAGGTGGGGGAAGTTTTTCAGTCATTATTTCTTCAAATAGGTTTTCAGTATCTTGTTCTCTCTCTTCTTCTGGCACCCCCATAATTCTGATGTTGGTACACTTGCAGTTGTCCCAGAGGCTTCTTACACTATCTTCAAATTTTTGGATTCTTTTTTCTTTTTGCTTTCCTGGTTGAATGTTTTTTGCTTCTTTGTATTTCAAATCTTTGACTTGATTCTTGTGTTCCTCTAGTCTGCTGTTGGGTCTCTGTATAATTTTTTATTTCAGTCAGTGTATGTTTAATTTCTAGTTGGTCCTTTTTCATATTCTCGAGGGTCTTGTTGAATTTATCGGCCTTTTCTAGGAAATTCTTGAAAAACCTTATAACTGTGGTTTTGAACTCTATATCCAGTCGTTTGTTTTCCTCCATTTCTTTCCTTTGTGATCTGTTTCTTTGTCTCCACATTTTCGCGGCTTCCCTGAGTTGGTAGGGTGGCTTTGTGTGCTAGGTTTCCTATATGCGCCAATAGGTTGGCCTCCCCAGTATCCTGAGGTGGACACTCTTGGTGCACCCCTTTGTGGACTGTGTGTACGGCTTTGTTGTAGTTAAGTCTTGATTGTTGTTGGTGTCACTGGGAGGAACTGACCTCCAGGCCAATTGGCTGTGAGGACCCGCTGTGTCTATAACGAAGAACTGCTGCGCTGGAGACACGCTTAGGGGGCAGGACTTCCTTCAGTGGGGCTTTGGTGCTCACTGAGTCTGCCTCTTGAATGTGTCACTTATGGATGTGAGTAGTTGAAATCTGGTGTTGTCTCACACTGACCACTAGATACACCAGCTTCTGGATCTCCAATGGGTTGCTGGTCAGCTACTGTCTGAGGCCACCCAGCAGGAGGTACATCGAGAACTACAGTTTTCTCCCCTTTGCTTGGGGTTTGGAGCTGCCTGACCAGAGCTGCAGTTTGTTAGGTTAAGCTGTGATAGGGCAGGCCATTTATATGCAAAAGCCAGCTGTGTGGAGCTTGGGTGGGTTTGTAGATTGTGTGGGGCGGGGTCTCAGGGAGTCACTAGGCTAGGGTGTAGCAAACAGCGATGGCTGCCAGTCAGCCATCTCTGCATTTCCACGTTTCCAAGTCCCCGCGTCCCGCGCCCCAGCGCAGTAAACAATGATTGCTGGGTGCACCTCTGCAAGAAAGTCACCCTCATTTTCCGACCTGATGGCAGACAGTCCAGCTTCTCCCCATAGGAGTTTGGGTCCCCAGCCTCTCCCCAGAAACTGGAGTTCAGAGCTTGTCTCCCTTTGGGTTGAACGAAGCAGCGCACCCAGACACCAGCCACCCGCCCAATTCGCGCACCTCCGTACCTCAGCTTTTCAGCGCTTGTGCACGTCTCAATGCTCTTTTCTCTTTCCTTCTAGTTGTAGAACTTCCACTCAGCCAGCTTTCCCGTGGTTCTGGGTGATAGACGTTTTGTCTTTTAGTTGTAGTTTTGAAATTGTTGTGTGAGACAGCAGTTTAAGTGTTTATCTATGCCGCCATCTTGGTTTCTCCTATTCCCGTTTTTAATGGGGTGTTTAGATTCTCTAAACTCGGATCTGGCACCTGGGACCCGGGCTTCTCTACTCCGGCCGCCAGCAGGCACCTGGGACCTGGGCTGGCTTCCCTTGGGCCACTCACAGGCACCTGGGACCTGGGCTGGCTTCCCTCACTGCCCGGGACCCAGGGTGGCTTTCCTCCAGCCGCCCACAGGCCCCTGGGACCTGGCTGCTTCCCTCCAGTGCAGCTTCGTCAGAAAGGGCGTCTGGAATGACATCCGTTCTAATTAGCATATTACCCTTTTATTATTAAAGATAAAAAGATACAGAAAAAATATTGCTTCTTCTATTGGGATATACAAATGAACAGTCTGTCCCTTTTTTCTATACAAGTCTATATGCTAAATGTTATTAGTATACAGTATGTAAAATATAAGGATTCATAGTGAACAGAGGAAAATTAGTATATTTGCTCTAAGAAAAAAATAAAATAAGATTCTGGCTAAAAATTGTCCAGGTTTAGTGATATGTAGTAATTATATAGCAATTGGCATAATAAGGCCTTTATTTCTATGCTCTTTTTTTCCTCAAGACTAAGAAAATGAACACTAGCTTTAACTCCCCTGTTAGATTAAAAAGGGAGGCACAAAGATCAATATTAATAGAAACAATTAATTGATTTGTCTTTCTGCCTCTCTAGATAGACACACTTATTCATCTTGTTGGTCAACAGATATTAATTGAATGCATAGAAAAGCCAGACATAGGTGTGGTAGTGGAGCTACAGAATCAAGTTTAGTATGATGCCTACTTATGAGTTAAGAGTCAGTGATCTAACAATCTTCAACTAGAATGGAGCTAAATGTGAATTATAATGACAGGAACACAAGTGAAACTTAGAGTGCTTGCAATAACAAGATTAAAGAGAAGATAAGAGCAGAAAATTTATATTTTAATTGTGTATGCTGCAATTTTTTTAAAAAAATCTTTATTGTTGAAAGCATTACATATGTCCCCTTTTCCTCCATTGGCCTCTCCAAAACTGCCCCCACCCCCCAACTCTGGCTCTCACCATCCTATTGTCTGTGTTCCTGGGTTATGCATATATGCATACAAGTTCATTGGTTGATCTCTTCCCAACCCCCCTCCTCTGCCTTCCCTCTGAGGTTTGAAAGTCTGTTCCATGCTTCTTTGTCTTTGGGTCTATTTTTGTTCATCAGTTTATATTGTTTATTAGATTCCACATGAGTGAGATCACATGATACTTATCTTTCTCTGCCTGGCTTATTTCGCTTAGCATAATGCTCTTCAGTTCCATCCATGCTGTTGCAAATGGTAGGAGTTCCTTCTTTTTTACAGCAGCGCAGTATTCCATTGTGTAGGTGTACCACAGTTTTCTAACCCACTCATCTGCTGATGGGCACTTAGGCTGTTTCCAAATCTTAGCTATTGTAAATTGTGCTGCTATGAACATAGGGGTGCATATATCCTTTCTGATTGGTGTTTCTGCTTTCTTTCTTTTTTTTTTTTTTTTAAATAAATCTTTATTCAGGTTATTACAATTGTTTCTCCTTTTTCCCCCCATAGCTCCCCTCCACCCATTTCCCACCCCACCTTCTGCCCTTACCTCCCCCCCACTGTCCTCTTCCATAGGTGTATGATTTTTGTCCAGTCTCTTCCTGAACCCCCCCATACCCCTTTCCCCTGAGAATTATCAGTCCACTCCCTTTCTATGCCCCTGATTCTATTATAGTCACCAGATTATTCTGTTCCTCAGGTTTTTAATTCACTTGATTTTTAGGTTCACTTGTTGATAGATATGTATTTGTTGTTCATAATTTTTATCTTTACTTTTTTCTTCTTCCTCCTCTTCTTAAAGAATACCCTTCAGGATTTCATGTAATCATGGTTTGGTGGTGATGAACTCCTTTAGCTTTTTCTTATCTGTGAAGCTCTTTATCTGACCTTCAATTCTGAATGATAGCTTTGCTGGGTAGAGTAATCTTGGTTGTAGGTCCTTGCTATTCATCACTTGGAAAATTTCTTGCCACTCCCGTCTGGCCTGCATAGTTTCTGTTGAGAAATCAGCTGACAATCGTATGGGTGCTTCTTTGTAGGTAACTAACTGTTTTTTTCTTGCTGCTTTTAAGATTCTCTCTTTGTCTTTTGCTCTTGGCATTTTAATTATGATTTGTCTTGGTGTGGTCCTCTTTGGATTCCTTTTGTTTGGGGTTCTGTGCGCTTCCTGGACTTGTAAGTCTATTTCTTTCACCAGGTGAGGGAAGTTTTTCAGTCATTATTTCTTCAAATAGGTTTTCAGTATCTTGCTCTCGCTCTTCTTCTGGCACCCCCATAATTCTGATGTTGGTACGCTTGAAGTTGTCCCAGAGTCTTCTTACACTATCTTCAACTTTTTGGATTTTATTTTTCTTTTTGCTTTTTTTCGGTTGAGTGTTTTTTGCTTCATTGTATTTCAAATCTTTGACTTGATTCTTGTGTTCCTCTAGTCTGTTGTTGGGTCTCTGTATAATATTTTTTATTTCAGTCAGTGTATGTTTAATTTCTAGTTGGTCCTTTTTCATATCTTCGAGGGTCTCATTATATTTATCGGCCTTTTCTAGGATATTCTTGAAAAGCCTTATAACCGTGGTTTTGAATTCTATATCCAGTCGTTTGTTTTCCTCCATTTCTTTCATTTGTGATCTGTTTCTTTGATGCCGCATTTTCACTGCTTCCCTGAGTTGGTAGGGTAGATTTGTGTGCTAGGTTTCCTATATGGCCCAGTGGGTCGGCCTCCCCAATAACCTGAGGTGGACACTCTTGGGGCACCCCTTTGTGGACTGTGTTTCTGCTTTCTTGAGATACATTCCTAGAAGTGGTATTACTGGGTCAAATGGCAGTTCCATTTTTAAATTTTTGGGGAAACGCCATACTGTTTTCCACAATGGCTGCACCAGTCTGCATTCCCACCAGCAGTGAAGGAAGGTTCCTTTTTCTCCACATCCTCTCCAGCACTTGTCATTTGTTGATTTGTTGATGATAGACATTCTGACAGGTGTGAGGTGGTACCTCATTGTTGTTTTGATTTGCATCTCTCAGATGATTAGTGACTTTGAACATTTTTTCATATGTCTCTTGGCCTTCTGTTTGTCCAGTTTTGAGAAGTGTCTATTTAGGTCCTTTGCCCATTTTTTAATTAGATTACCTTCCTTTTGTTAAGTTGTATGAGTTCCCTATAAATTTTAGAGATTAACCCCTTATCGGATGTATCATTGGCAAATATGTTCTCCCAAGCAGTGTGCTCTCTTGTTATTTTGTTGATGGTTTCTTTGCTGTGCAGAAGCTTTTTATTTTGATGTAGTCCCATTTGTTTTTTTTACCCTTAGTTTCCATTGTCCTAGGAAATGTATCGGTAAACATATTGCTGCGACATATGTCTGATATTTTGCTGCCTGTGGATTCCTCTAATATTTTTATGGTTTCCCATCTTATGTTTAAGTCCTTTATCCATTTTGAGTTTATTTTTTTTTGTATGGTGTAAGTTGTTGGTCTAGTTTCATTTTTTGCATGTATCTGTCCAATTTTCCCAACACCATTTATTGAAGAGACTATCTTGACTTCACTGTATGTTCTTGCCTCCTTTGTCAAATATTAATTGAGCATAGTGGCTTGGATTGATTTTTGGGTTCTTTGTTCTGTTCCATTAGTCTGTATCCCTGTTCTTATTCCAGTACCAGGCTGTTATGAGTATAGTGGCTTTGTAGTATAACTTGATATCTGATATTGTGAACCCTTCAACTTTGTTCTTCTTTCTCAAGAGTGCTGTGGCTCTTCAGGGTCTTTTATTATTGCATGTGAATTTTTGGAGAGTTTGTTCTAGTTCTGTGATATATGCCGTTGGTATTTTAATGGGGATTGCATTGGATCTATAGATTGCTTTGGGTAGTATGGACATTTTAATGATGTTGATTCTACCAATCCATGAACATGGTATATTCTTCCACTTATTTAAATCTTCCTCAATCTTTTTCAATGTCCTGTAGTTTTCGGAGTACAGGTCTTTTACCTCCTTAGTTAGGTTTATTCCTAAGTATCTTAATTTTTTTGTTGCAATGGTAAATGGGATTTTTTTTTAGTTTCTCTCTCTGAGATTTCATTATTGGTATATAAAAAAGCCATCAATTTCTGGGTATTAATTTTGTACCCTGCTAATGTTGCTGTGTATGCTTTAATCTTAACTGGGGAAAAATAACAAATCAGAATATTATAACCTGATGATATTTTCAGTGCTTAAAAGATTCCCTTTTTATGAACCTTATATTAACTATTGCTGGGTGAAGATGGATAAATATGAATTAGCAAATATTTAATTATATATACTTCAATTCACATTAATTTAATCAGCAGTTCATTCAATACATTTATTAAGCCTCTGCTATATTCCAGGTGGTGGGAATACAAATTGAAACAAACAAACAAAAAGTAAGGCCAGAGACAGAGAAGCATTGATCACACTGTCAAACCTCAGAGAGAAGGGAGGGGAGGGGAGAGGTAAGGGGGAAAGATGAACCAAAGGACTTGTATGCCTGCATATAAGCATAACCAATGGACACAGACACCAAGGGGGTGAGGGCATGAGGGGGGCGAGGGAGGTGAGGGGAGGTGGAGACAATGGGGGGATAAGGACACATATGTAATGCCTTTCTCAAAAAAAAAAAAAAAAAAAAAGTAAGGACTTTGCTTTCATGGAGTTTATATCCCAGGGAACTAATATAGTATGTTCTGACACTCCACACACTTTTTCATGCTAATCTCGGCCAACAAGGCCAGTATTAAAAAAGAGAAGATATGTTTCAGGCTGGATATTCTTCTACTCTATACTTCTGTGCAAGGGCCTTAAGGCAGCTTTGCCACTATGTGTACAATCTTACACACGTTACTTCAACATTATGCCTTTTTTTCCTCCTCTGTAAAAGGGATACAGGAATAGTTGGGTTCTCCTAGAGACTAAATGAGATAATGTGCGTCGAATGTTCAGCAGTGATTCGTATTATGGCTTTTGCTCTGTGGTTCCAAAATGTACCTGCTTATTGGAACCTGGGGGTCTTTAAAAACATCTCAAACCCTAGGCCAGTGGTCGGCAAACTGCGAGCCGCGGTTTGCCGCTCTGTTGACTAGTTTGCCGACCCCGCCCTAGGCCGCACAACCCTGATCTCTAAGGGTGGGACGTAGGGGGCAGCAGCTTTGGAACTCCCCAGGTGGCTTCAATTTGCAGACTGGGTTATTGATGCCTCCTAATAGCATTTGTCCATCTACCTGTCTTTACCATAGTTTAATGAAAGTCAGATAATCGAGATGCACATTTCTCTGTCCCATCCTGTGACTTTAGTCCAAATTCTTTCAAATCTTCAAGGGATAAGAGGGAGTCTTCTCACACTTGTAAGTTGGGTATTTGAGGGCTAACACTTGCACCTGCGGCTCCTGCTGGGCCAGCCCGAGGAGAAACCATGAGCTGGGGCACTCAGGCCTGCCGGGGGCGCTGGGCGCAGCGCAGAGGCCTCCGACTAGCGGAGAGGGAAGGTCTGCAGCCGCCTCGCTCCCTGGGGAACCGCGACTGCCCGGCGCTCAGCTCCGGTGGGCGCTGTCTATCTGCGCGCCCTGCACCCCTGCGCTTGTCCGCCCTGCACCCCGCGACCCCGCCCGATTGCCTCAGCAGCCCCGGGCGCTTTGGTCGGGAGCGAGCGGGACCGCCTCCATGGAGCCCGGGCCTCTAGGCGCTTCTGGGCCCTTGGAGCCGGGGCCTTGCGTGCGCGGCGTGTGCGGTGCGGCCCCGGCGGCCTCGGCCTCCTCGCTGGCGGTGGCAGCCGTGCTGCCGGCGGGCGGGAGCGGGGAGAGAATGGGTGTCCCCACCCCGAAGCAGTTCTGCCAGGTCCTGGAGCGGCCGCTCATCAGCTACACCCTGCAGGCCCTGGAAAGGTAACCCACGCCGCCGGCGCGCCCGGCCTGGCTCCCGCCCTGCTCCCTCCTCTTCCGCCCTCCGTCCTCCGCCCTCCGCCCAGGCCCGTCCGCGACGCCTTCCCCTGCGGCTGCCCTCGCGCGGGCGCCTTCTCCCGGTGACGGAGGGCCCACTGCACGGCGCAGTCCCTGGAGCGTGGGCTCCATTCCCGCCCGCACTTCAGAGACGGGCCGCTCGGCCCTTTAACAGCGGGGCCCGGAGCCCAGGCCTCGGACGCAGCGGGGAAAGCCTGCTCTCAGCGAAGCGGGGCTGAGGCGGACATGGGTGGGGCGAAGAGACCTTAGTTCTACCTGTGGCCGCTGTGGCCTAACGAGGAGAAGCTGGGCTCGGAGTCTCCTTGTCCCTGCCTGTCCCTCTTACAGTCTCGCACATTCTCACCTTCCCATGCTTAGGCTTTCTCCTGTGGCGCATGCGTGCTCTTTCCCGCCCTCCCGCATGCGCATGGGTTCGTGGGCCTTTGCTCATTCATGTTACCCATGCATTCAGGAACACTAACTGAGCAATTAATATAATACACTGCTAATTACTAGGTGCTGAAGGTGGACAGAGGAGAATTTAATCCAAGCCTTTTTTTTTTTATGGGAGAGGGAGATTATATATATATATATATATATATATATATATATATATATATATATATATATATATATATATATATAAAATCAATGATGAGAGAGAATCAATAATGGGCTGCCTCCTGCATGCCTCACACTGGGGATCAGCCTGCAACCTGGGCATGTGCCCTAACGGGGAATTGAACCGTGACCTCCTGGTTCATAGGTCTGCGCTGAGCCACACTGGGCTGATTTACCTCTTTTAATGGACGAAACAGATTTAACAGTTCTGCTTTGAGGCCAGCACATGCCTTATTTTATTAGGAAAATGGGCTGATTAGCTAGTTGGGGAAATGAAGGAGAGACAGGGATGGGATGACGAGGATTAGAAGAGCTGTAGTGTGGAGCTAAGGAGATGAAAAGAGGGGTATACTATTTTATTGGCCTTGTTTTTAACATCTAGTAATGAATGTGAGGGAGCATGGGGTGAGGCTCCAGGGGGGGAAACGGGGATTGCAAAGGTCCACATTCATTTTGTTGAGGTGTTTAAACTTCTTGAAGCTAGTGGGGAGCTATGATAGTATTTTAAACCTTGGATTGATGTGAGATGTTTGAATTAAAGATAGATGGTGTCTTTTAGCATAGCCTTTGCTAGCAGCTTTAAGGAAAAGGAAGTTAGTGAGATTCTAGTCAAAGGATAGTAGCATGTTATGCCCCCAGTCTCCCCCGCCCCCTCCAATGCTTTTCACACACCAAAGAAGCCAGAGGGCCCAAGTTGCTTTGCATATTGTTATTTTACTCTTTAAATATTGTCATTTGGAAAGTGGAATTGTAAAGAGCCCTAATCACCCTTGATTCATGTAATCTGCCCTGTGGTTATATCTGAAACTCATAAAAACATTGAAACAGTTCCAAGTGCTTCCTCTCTTCCTTCTGTAGTCTTCCATTTCTCTCTGCAGTTGAAGGTGGGTTCTTTGAAACCATTGTATGGATCAGGCACCTAATATTCTAGTGTGACAGACATTGTGACAGTAGCTCATTTATGCAGGTAATCTTATGGAACAGAATGGACCTTGGCCAGCAGGATTTTTATCTATTTAGTAATTAGATGTAGGGGAGTGTATTTTGACATTTAACTTTTTTTCCCTATGAAAACTTATGTATTGGTTTGCAGGTTTGCATCTTAACTTCTGAGGCAGCCTGAGATAGGTACTAAAAAATACAAATAAAATAAAACCAACTTTTAAAGTAAAATAATGTTTTTGGAAGGCGTTGTTTATGGAAAATGCAATATTTGTTTTCCATTTTTATTTAATTGATAACAGCAGTCACAAATCCTAGTGGTAACTAATCAAAACCTTCCTTTTGAAATACACCAGGGCTCATTTTTCTCACTATTACAATGCATGAAGAACTATGGAATATTATAGTTGGGATATGTCTCAGGAAATCCTTGCAAACCTTGCATTACAGGGGTGTATGTATTGGTGCTTGTGAGCTATTTGCCAAATGGAAGCCATTCTCTTGGTAAAAGTTGGGATCCCTACACGGCTGATAGTTTTTCTATAGCCTGGTGCTAAAAGGCCTAGGATATTTCAACCCCTGAGATAAATTATACAAGTTCAAATAAGGAAAGGAAATGGAAGCATAGAGTGTCTTTTAAAACTCTCAGGTTTTGCTCTTTGGAGGAATTATGCATACTTACTACTTATTTAAAGTGTAGCACAGCTCTCAATGTTCTATATAAAAAGAGATGTAATTGGGTGTCATCACTGTCAGTCATCCAGGTGCTATTAAGAAGGTGTCAGCTCTCCTTGCCCTTTAAGAGTTGTGAGTATGTGATGTCCAGAGTTTGACTGTGCCTTTCATAGTTAGGATTTTCCTTGCTCAAGCTTTGCCATCTCTTTAATAGAAGGTTAAGATGTTTTTATGAGTAATCTTTATTTCTTAGTTCTCTTTTGACTAAAAAATTAAAGATACTTTTTGAAAAAGAACCCTTATGAGTTGATTTTCTTTTTTGGAATTTTGAACCAACAAATTCTTTAGGGTTTAGGACGGAGAAGGAGGGCACTCTCAAAGTTTGACCCCATATTTCTGAATTGGGATAGGAAAATGTGAAGAAACATGAACAGTTTTGCTTTTTAACACTGCCATTTACACTTGTTAATTTCCATTCCTTCACTTACCCACTCAAAGGGACTAAAACTTTATAGCCATTTTTAGTGAATGCAAGAGGAAGTAGAGCAGATAAAAGATAAAACTCTAGAAGAAAGAAAGGTGATAAAGAAATGTTAACCAATCAGATTCAACAGACCCAAGAAAGTGGAAATTTAAGCTCTCAGCTAGAACATCCATGAAGAAGCAAGTTGATTGGTCATAGAACCTTTAAACGCAGGCGTCCTCAAACTACGCCCGCAGGCCACATGCGGGCCACCGAGGACATTTATCCGGCCCGCCGGGTGCCGCTGCCTGTCCTGCTTAGCAGCCGACTCGTCCCGGGCCCGCAGTGCACGTAGGAATTTGTTCATAGTTTTTTGTTTTTTTTTAAACTATAGTCCGGCCCTCCAACGGTCTGAGGGACAGTGAACTGGCCCCCTGTTTAAAAAGTTTGAGGACCCCTGCTTTAAACGGTTCAGGAATTAGAGGTACATGTATTAGAGGTATATGTAACAATATCTTCTATATATATATAAAAGACTAATATGCAAAGTGTTCCCTAGGGAGTTTGACCGGGAGACTGGGAGTTTGATCCCTTGCTATGATGTGCGCTGACCACCAGGGGGTGGCGCAGAATGAAGGAAGGCCCGGGGCGGCAGCTGGAAGGCCCCAATTGGCCCTGATCGCTGGCCAGGCCTGGAGACCCTACCTGTGCACTAATTTCGTGCACCAGGCCTCTAGTGTTACATATAAAGAACCTGTTCATATATAATTTAGAAGTTGGAAGAAATATTGAGACAAAAATCTATCTTTTGAATCAACTGGAACTTCATATTGTTTTTGTTTGTTTGTTTTGTGTTTTCCTGCTTGTGAAACTGGAAAAAATACACATTTTTCTAGATTAGCCAAGTTCTACTTGTGTGTAATTTCTTCGATACCAGTTTATCAGATTAAATGAGATTCAAAAGAATCTCTGAACCCTGACAAACCTGATGTATTTGGCTAAAGGCTCTATCTGGACAAATGGAGACTTAAAGTATGTCTAAATCAGTTGTGTTGAGGTACATCCTATATAATAAAAGGCTAATATGCAAATTGACTGAACAGTGAAATGACCGGTCGCTATGACATGCACTGACCACCAGGGGGCAGATACTCAATGCAGGAGCTGCCCCCTGTTGATCAGTGCCACTCAGCCAGAGCCTCCCTGCCTCCGCAGCCGTCAGACATCCCCTGAAGCATCCCGGACTGTGAGAGGGCGCAGGCTGGGCTGAGGGTCCCCCCTTCCCCAGTGCACGAGTGTTGTGCACCGGGCCCCTAGTTTATTATAATTATCCATTATGTACATATGTATAGACATGTAGAAGTGGATGTATATGTTTATATATGTTCATAATTCTATATTAATCTTATGCAACTGGTCGTTCAGATCTGTACATTATGGGTATGATTAAAAGAATCAAGAATAACAACTAATTTTTAGGTTGCACTAGAAACGAGGGCTTTTCAGAAGTTGATTGAAGTTTCTAGGAGTTTGAAAATTTCATTTTGGCCTTTTAGAAGGAATTGCAATATAAATTATTGAACCACAGATTATATAACTTGAAGAGAACTTTGATTTTTCTCATTTTACTAACAAGGAACTGAGATCAAAAGTATTAATCTCTTACATAATTATTACTTTATGACTTGAGTTTCTAAAAGGAAATGTTTCTCTAAGAAAAGAAATCATGGGAAAGTGGTATTATTGGCAGGGCATAAAGCTCTGACAGTTAAATTGTAAAATTGGCTCACAGCTGAGAGACTCATACATCTAAATTTTACTTTAAAAAAAGTCTTTTCAGATCTGAAGGAGGAAGTAAAAATTTCTGCCAGTAATCTAATTTTTGGCTTTAAATATCTAAGGAAAGAAAGCATCATTAAGGAGGATTAGACTACCTGGACTAGCTAAACAGATTAAAATGGCAACCACAACAAAAGCAAGTTAAAGATGCAAATTTTGGCTTATTGAGATTTTTGGCAGTGGTGGTGGGCTGGGTGGGGTGATGATTCTTGACAATAGATTTGAACAATATCTGGCATAGCCTTCCCCTTAGCTCCTGAACTTTCTCCAGTTCTCTTAGGTGGGGGACACTGCTTAAGATAACTTGTTCCTTGATATGGTCCCATGCTCATCAAAACCTTATTATGAATTGGCTTCCCATACAAATCTTCTGTAGGAGGAAAATGTGCTATCCCACTAATAAAAAGCATTCCAGACCCTGTGAAAGTAGTGTATATCATTTTATATTAAAACCTTGGCATTCTAATTCATGTTTCAATCCTTCATTAGTTTGGTTAATATGAGTTAGTCTTGAATCTGGTAACTCCAGATGAATTTGAAAAAAAAAATCTGTCTTATCCATTTATATGTGTTTATTATGGAAACTCTATTTTGTGATTGAGATTGGGTTGCTTTTTTACCACTTTAAAAATCAATGAGAGCCCATTTTTACTAAGTGTTTTAAGACTCTATGGTATGTCTTTCAGTCTATTAATTTATGGATTATATGATTTTATGTTTTCTCCTTGTCTTTCATATTTGCTTTCTGTGCACTTATAAAAAAAGTTCTCTCTGATATTTCTGAAACCACTGCAAATTCTGTTAGAACAAGATAGAACAGAAATAAATACATAAACATTAATCCAAATGAGCGATGTTGATTGCTTGAATTAAGCTGAAAGTAGGAATGGAGTAGGGAAGCCAGGAGAAATATTTAGACAGGAATTGACAGGTTTTAGTGATTAATTGGATAAGGGATTCAGAAATAGGCATTTAGGAAGCTTTTAGTTGATTGATTGCTCAGATATATGAATTTGACTTTAAAAAATTTTGTCTTAATGCTTCATTAATAAAAGGGTCAAGTCTGAGTCAGAGGAAGGGATGGGCCTATATTTTGTACAAAAAAATACAAAAAGACTACATTTTGTAGAGATCAGATGATTAGAGATTTGTGTTAAGTTCCCAGTGGCTCTCATAAGGCTCCTTCAACACTAAAGATAAGATCAGTTCTGGTGGACTCAGCTTGACCTCTGGAAGCCTTCATGGGCGGTAGTAAGGAGACTTGACTTGTGAAGGCAGTCAGAAGCCAGCCCTTTTGAACAGATTCAATATTTTGCTTCTAAAATATCAAGATGGGCCACAGTACAATGTAGAAGACTGTCATGGCAACGAGTCATAGCTGCCACTGTCCCTAGGGGCCAAACTTTTTGGCCTCATGACAGTACTTTAGAGGTGTTAAGAGGGCCTGATTTTCCCATCTGTTTCTTTTTTAAAACGTTTGTTTACATCTTCTGTTTTCAGCTGATCTTATTAAACTATCTGAGCAGAGTACTCCTCTAAATATCTTATTCTGGGAGAAAATAACATCTGAGGTATTATATTTTTTTCTGAAAATATCTGTAGGTGTAATGGAGCTTGAGGCCAGGTTTGTAGTTTTCCCATGGAATGTGCTAGGAAGGAAATACCTAGGAGATCTTGATAAAATCCAGACACAGGGGGTTCAGTGTGGACTTGCCTTCAGCTGAGGAGGTCAACCAGATCCATTTATTCAGCAAATATTTGTGCAGTAGGCACTGTGTGAGGTACTTAGGTTCTTTCTCCGTTTCATGATTCTACATTATTAAATTTTAATACTGTGAAAGGCTCTTAATTCTATAACTAGAAAAGAATGTGAATAAATCCTCTGAAACACAAACAGTATTTATAAAGGCTTGCAAGTGCTGGGGATATGCTTGGGTTGCCGAACAAAACAGCATAATAAGCCCATTATCTCCAAGAATGGTCTAAAATGGTGTTTTTCAAACTTTTTTATTGTGACCTGTTATAAGAATTACACTTTGATTCATGACTGTGACAAACACATACTTATACACAAGCACACATTGGAAAGAATTTCATGAAAACAACCTATCCTTACTATTTGCTATGCATTCTAAATTTTCTATTAACTTCTAGTTCATTTACTCAGAAATATTAGTCTAATCTTACTAAACTGATTTTACAGCACACTAGTGGGTCCTGAAATCTGAAGTTTGAGAAACACTGGTTTAAAACACTTTTCTATTTTAGAACTTCATACAATGGTGTTGAAATAACCTAAAGCCAGGAGTTTATCTGTTGGTAATTATTTATATCCATCTAGTTTGCTTTCTGTTTGATGGACCATAGATGATTATTTTATAGCTACTTTAAGGCATTCTGATGAAATTGGGATTTACCTTTGGGAGTTCATTAATTCATGAACAGATGTTTGAATGACTATTCTATGTCAAGCAGTGTCCCATCATCTTTCTCCCTCTTAATTGTTCTATATATTAACATTTAATTCAACTTAATTTTTGATAAAAAACAGCATTATTATGTCTTTAAAAGTTGCTTTTAACCTATTTTTCTGGTAGACTATAATATGAAAAGCAACAGAGATAACTTAGGGTACAAGTTAAGCTCTTGTCTTATAAAACAATCCTGCCCACCGATTTAGTTGGGCATGCTTTTATAATTTCTCTATCTTAAAAATAAGCTTAGTGTGATGTTGCATTAATAAACAACTGAAATATATTTTTTACTTTTAGAAATTCTTTTCTATAAATAAACTCAAGAGCAGTTTTTATTCCTTTGTAATTGTTTACGCTTTCTCTTCTCTATTCTTTGATTCATTGAACAGATGTTTATTGACATATGGTCTGCAAGGTCAGGAATTCTGCCAGGGTTTGTTCACTATTATATCACCAGTGTCTAGCATAGTGACTGGCAAATGCTAGATGCTTGATGTCTGTTGAGTGACTAAATGAACACACGGATGAAGGAATACCTACTTTTGCTTGAATTATAAGAAAGTTGATGTTTTGTTTTCTTTTACCACAAATGCAGCAATGTATATGGTTCAACACTAATAACATAAATGAAGTGCTGGCCCTGACCGGTTTGGCTCAGTGGATAGAGCGTCAGCCTGTGGACTGAAGGGTCCCCGGGTTCGATTCCGGTCAAGGGCATGTACCTTGGTTGTGGGCACATCCCCGGTGTGAGGTGTGCAGGAGGCAGCTGATCGATGTTTCTCTCTCATCGATGTTTCTAACTCTCTATACCTCTCTCTTCCTCTCTGTAAAAAATTAATAAAATATATTTAAAATAAATAAATAAATAAATAAATGAAGTGCTGGAGACACAATAATTCAGACATAATATTATCTCTCTGGAATATTATGGCCTCTTTCTCAGAGACAGTGTTAATGCATTTATGGAGGTTAACAATGTGAGTTCCAAAATCAAACTGGGTTCTCCCAGGTCCCTTCATTCCTAACTATGTGACCATAGACAGATCACTGCATCTGTATCCACTGTAAAATGGAAATTATATAGTAACTTCTCTCATAGAGCTGATATGAATATTGAGATACTATAGGATATTGCAGGCAAATGCTCCAGTACCTGGCACCTAGCAGGCAATCAGTACATCTTAGTTGCTGTTTCTACTATTAATATTACTGAAAGTTTAGTAGGTGCCAAGCCCTGGGGTGTAGTCTTTTCTTTCTGTGAGTTAGCAGGGATATAGAAAAGAAAACAGAATACAGTATGATGCTTGATAAGACTCCCTAGTGATAAGAGCCTTCTGGAAGCAATGCTTCACCCAGAATAACAGGGACATCTTGCTGGAGGAGGCCATACCCAAACTGACAACTGAAGAGAGTAGGACTCAGCCTAGAGTAGGTGGGGATAGGGGGGTGACAGGGTCAGGAGATAGTGTTGAGAGGCAAAGGAAGCAGCACAAGCAGTGTCATGGGTGTGAGAGAGAATGTGTTCAGTAGAGTAAGAGGGATATGGAGAGATCAAGTGGTGCAGGGAGAAGTAGGCTGAGGTCAGGAAGTGAAGGGCCCTGCTCAAGAGCCTGCAGGTTTGCACTTGAAGAAAACCATCTAGAACTGGTGAGGATGGTTTTTGTTGCGATAAAATGAGAAGGAGACCAGCAAAGAGGTTGGTGTAATACATTATGGGAGAGCTGTGCCAATGCAGACAGAATCTTGGGAAACCCCATATTTTGGGAACACTGAGGAACTGTCACTGTTACTTGCTAAGGGCTTTGTTAAGTACAGTATAACTCTAAACCATGTCAGTATAGTGTAAGTTGTATCAATTTTAAATTTGCAATAAAAGGAGTGGAGAATGGGTGGGCTAAAAAACAAAGAGCACCCATACTTAGCTTATTCCAAAATTCCTTTTATTGCCTGCACAGATTGCCATATAATTTATTCTTTGGTATTCTGTGAGTTAATCCCCTCACATTATTTACATATGTAAGTAATTTGGCCCTCTAGGAGACATAGGATCTAGGAATTAAAGAGTAAAACATCTCAAAACAAAACAATCCACAAAACCACATTGCAGAGGAAAGGCTGTCTTTATTCTTGATTTTTATAGCTAACCAGGTTAATGAAGAGAACTTCCTGTATTCTCATAATCTTTGAAACTATGCAGTGTTGTAAGGTGTTGCACTGCTCCTGGTAGATGAGACAGACTAAAGTCATTTATTCATTCAACAAATAATTGAATACCTCCTAGGTATAAAGTGTAAAGCAATGAACAAAACAGTTCCTGCTATCATGGAACCTACATTCTAAAGGATGGCATGTTGTATTATCTTGACGAAAAATGATAAAAACATATTTTTTTATCCAAGTATTTTATTTTTATTTTTGGCATAAATTGGTAGTGTAGGAAAATTAGGTATCAGATATCTCTCTGATTTGTTTCCCAGATTATTAGAGACAGTATAGTGTTGTGAGGATTACATGAGAGTTAGAATATTACTAATGTTTAGGATATAGTGCTTAATTTATGTTAACTATTATTATTTACATTATATGATAATTGACTTATATTGCCAATGTTATTGGCTAATGTAGATTACCTCTAACTTACCTCTTAATTCCCATCTAGAAGCTCCATCTGGTAGCCAGACTACCATCGTTGTCTTGCCCAGACTTTAGCAGTAGCCTCCTACCTGGTCTATCGTCATTCTTTCTCTGTCTACTCCGTCTATTTTTCACCTTGCAGCCAGAGTAAAATTTATGCTGTAAAATTAGTTTCCTATTGCTTCTGTAAAAAATTTCCATGAACCAAGTGGCTTAAAGCAATAGAAATTTATCTTACACTTCTGCAGGTCAGAAGCCCCAAATCAGTCCCAGTGGGCTAAAATAAAGATACTGACAGTGCTATGTTTCTTCTGGATGCTCTAGGGACAGTCCATTTATTTGGCATTTTCTAGATTCTATTTGTGCTCCTGAATCACTCTGTGATCACACCTCCTTCTTTGACTCATCTGCCTCTCTCTTTCATGTATGAGGACTCGTGATTATATTGCACCCACCAAGATAGTTGAGGATGATCTTTCCATCTCAAGACCCTTAATCACATCTGCATCATTGCTTTGGTGTGTAAGGTTACATAGTCACAGGTTTTGGGAGCTAGGAGATGGACAGCTTTCGGGGGCCATTATTCTGCTACCATCATGTCATAGAACAGTGTCTAGAACATTGGTGTAAATGAGTTTGTTTGTTAGTTTATTTATTTGCATAAATGTCTTGTTATGAATTAAGCTTTTCTATGGGTTCCTAATACTTTTAGGATCAAAGACTTAAACCCCTACCTTGGCCTGGGAGGTCCGCATGGCCTCCCCAGCCCTGTGCTTTCCTGGGCCTCCATCCACTTCAAGCGCTTTTTTCCCCCTTGCTCATAGAACTCCATTTCTTCCCAGCTTTTTAGGACCTTGCTGTGGCCTCTGCTCACACCAGCCTTCTCTCCCTCCCTAACCCCTTTGCTTGTTTTCCTGCCACTCTCAGCTTGCATGGTAGAGCAAACTCTTCTTAAAGGGTTTTACACTTTATACCTAGGAGGTATTCAATTATTTGTTGAACGAATAAATGACTTTAGTCAGTCTCATCTTCATCTTGAACTTTTCTCTGCTGGTTAAATATTCTACTTGTACACAGTCCTGGAGCCTGGACTGCTCTTTCATAGCACTTGATCACAACTTGCAATTCTTTATTGGTGTTCTTATTTGTTGCATCTGTAAGCTCTGTGAAGGCAGTGACTGTTTCCATTGTATACTCAATGCTGATAATTTATTTGGTGCTCAGTAAATATTTGTTAAGGGAATGGACTTAAAATGAAAAGACAGCATGCCTGTTGAGTAACTCTTGGTTCTGTTCATCAGTATAGTATTCTTGTAGCCCCAGGCAGAATGGAGTTTTGGATTATGCAAAGGATTTGTTCAATAACAGACAGTAGGAGATTGATAATTATTGAATGTTGTTCATTCATTTTTTTTTCAATCAAGTGGAGAGTTAATTTCACTACTTAGTACTTTAAGACCCCTCTTTCATCTCTTTAAAACTATATTTGACTTGAACATATTGACTCTCATAGACTAGGGATTTCATTAAATTTTAAAGTGGCCTTCATTCAGATTTGATGTCATGGTTCAGAGGGTGTTTTCCTGGTTTAGGCCTGTGGGCTGTGGAACATTGTGTCTAAAATGGCATTACCCTTTGTTAGCACTGGTGTTCAAGAGAAGTCTGCCAAACTTCTTTAACATAGCCATCACTCAATGTATGTCAGTGGCTCTTTTTTAAGAAAATGTTTTACAATAGGAAAAAAAAAGTTTTAAATTTTGTATCTGACTCAACAGATTAATTTCTTTTTTTAAATTTTATATTTTACTAAATTATGAGTTTTTCCCATTTTATTCAAGCTGGATTTATATTTATATTAATTTATTGTAGTTTCCTCATTTAAGCTACAATATTTCACTCTGATGTAAGCAAAGTTTGAGTTAGTTATCCACCTTTGTTGTCAGTTCAGTGAACTTTCTGGAAGAAAGAGACAGAGCTTTTGGAGTTTAAAAGTGCTTTGAAGGGTTCCTATTCTATGAGAAAAAAATTATTTGGAGAAAATCAATTTAAAAGCATATTCTTGTTATATTCTTTTTTCTCTACTGATTAATATTGTAATTATTGAAATTTAACTTTTAAGTCAAAATCTATACTATATCTATATATCATATCTATTTTCACGCTATAGATAATTTCACACTATATATTGTGAAATACTATGTTTATATCTGTCTGTTTCTATATAGTGTGACATAGACACTGATGTTTTATTTTTTAATCTCTTTACTAGACTTGATAAAAATACATAAAACTGGTTAACTTTCAGTTTTTAGTATTTCTATGAAGATATACTAGTACTTACTAAAATTAATTTTCTGTTATTAGCTTAACTTTGGTTGTTGTATCCAAATCAATCTATATAAAATGTGTATGTACTTTCCTTTTAGAGTATGTTGGATAAAGGACATTGTCGTGTCAGTAACTAGAGAGAACATGGAAGCAATGAAGGTTATTATTCAGAAGTACCAGCATAAGCGCATCTCACTAGTCGAAGCTGGAGTGACCCGCCACAGGTCAATATTCAATGGTCTAAAAGCTCTGGCTGAGGATCAGCCAGACTCCAAGCTCTTGAAGCCAGAAGTAGTGATTATCCATGATGCTGTGAGACCTTTTGTGGAGGAAGAGATTCTCCTTAAAGTGGCCACAGCTGCTAAGGAATATGGGGTAAGTATTTTTACTTATGTGAATGGATAAAAGAGGCAAACACTATATAAAGTGGTTCATTTGCTGAGTTTTGATGGAATTATTTTTAAATGTGAAGTTATTAAAATGGGCATGATGATCTGAAGCGGTTAGAGTAATTTGTTTTAGGAAGTTTATAGATTGTGAGATTGTTCTGGAATTTATCTTTGCTATAGTCATTTATCCTCATAATGTAATATGAGCTATTTGGAGAAGAATGTAGTAATACTGTCCTCAGAGTATGGAAAATGTCTAAGAATTCAGTCAAAATTCCAATATGTATGTATGAATGTGTGTGTATATATTCTAAATTTCCTTAAAATGGTTAGAATAGTGATCCAATAGCTTCAGGAAATCCAGGCACTACTTCCTGCAACCCGCATACTGTTCTAATCATAAAAAACATAAATGCAATTAATAGGAACTTATACTGGTAGTTGAAGTTCTTATGTTGGTGGGAAGAATTGGCATCTTTTATAACTACTGGCCAATAAATTGCAAAATATTGGCCTGAATCAAATACTATCCAAGGCAAGAAAAGAGTGACGACTGTTCAGTCAAAGACACTTCACAATTTTTTCCCCATGGATTCCTTGTCCTTTGTTCTCATAAATTGTGTTCTATAGACTCTGAACAGATTTTCTTCTTTTCTTAGCCCCAAATTTTCAAGCTCTACCAAAAGGTCTTATTCAGATAAATCATTTTCTAAGTAAGCTACACAGTGTGACAGCCCCTGAGGTGGTATACATACTAAAGATAACTGTGATTTTTTTAAACTTCCATTACATATTGGACAAAACAAAACAAATTAATGTAGATGTATTAATTACCTCAAGAGACTAAGATGTACAATATTAAGGCTTACATTAGAGTTTCCTGCATACAGGAACTCAAAAGTATCACAAGGACACAGTTTTGCTCTCTTCATTGTGTATGCACCATTCTTGGGTTCCACGGATTTGATGACCTCAGTAGGACCAGCAGTGAAATTCTTTTAGGGTTTGTTCATCCTTACTCTTGATGATAGTTTGTCTGGGTATACAGATTCTAAGGCTTCAGCTTTTAACTCCCAATACTTTGAAAATATATGATACAACTGTTTCCTGGCTTTTATCCAGCTTTTGGAAGTCGGCTAACTATGAAAAGACATGGATTTTGTGTGCTTTTATTTTTCCTCCCTTTCTCTGACAGTAGGCCTCAACATGTCTTCTCCTGAAATCCCTGTGCTCTGATCTCCCCACCCCAACATCTCTCCAAGGTTTTGTAATATTACAGTTTAGACACTATCTTGCTTGCCACAACTCTGCAGACCTACCCATGGCTATTGTATTTAGCTAAGAGTTCTAATTGCCTAGGACCTTTTGAGCACTGGTTTATGGAACATTTTACTGAATTCTCATAAAACCAGGTCCCCTTGTATTGGGTTGCTTTCTAATATTTAAAACAAGAGGGATTTTTGCATCTGATAGCAGGCTCCACATTGTAATTTCTTTCTATATTTGAATATTGGTGTGGCAGAGGGTCTCTCAAGCTTGGCATTTTGATAAGATAATTCTTCGTTGTGGGAGCTGTCCTGTGCACTGTGGGTGGTTAGCAGCATCCCTGTTTACCCCCCAACTCCCACACCAGTTATATGGTAGATAATAAATTTACAGGCTTAGAACATAATTAATCATAATATCACACATGATTTTGTCCTTCTTTCTCCCCCCCCCATTTTATTGATATATAATGAACATACAGCACTAAATAAGTTTAAGGTATACAGCATAACGACTTGACTTAACATAGATTGTCATCACCAGCTTGTTCCTTTTCTTAAGGTAAATAGTTGTCTCTGTAATTTAGTGAGCAATTGGGTATGATGTCAGTTTAAAAATGGCTCTGGATATTTTGTTTCTTGAACAGTTAAAGGACTTCCATAGTGGTAGAATCTTACAGAGGGCTTAAAATCAAAGGTTTATGTGGACATCCTTTCTTGTATAGGAAGAATATACATTTCTTCATTAAACATTAACTAGTTTTTACTTAGAAAGTCTTTGAGTCATCTTCTAAAGAGAAACTGAAATGTATATAATAACCAGAAACTTTGACATGTGGTGTGTGGGCATGTTCGTATGTGATCTGTTTGGATTCTGCAGCATGACTATAATTACCAATGATTGATAGCACTTTGGAAATTCTATTTTTATTTGTATGCATCAGGAAGAATGTACTTTCCCACCACTCAATTTTGCAACTTTGTGTAGTATATTCTGGGCATGTTCTAAAATAGAGAAGGAAGATCACTTGGTGGAAATTTGACATTGGGTAGAGGTAACCAAGGCTAACTGTCACTTGTTCTGATCTCTGTTGGATGGTTTTGCTGATGAGAAAGTGCCATTGAAGGGCAGAGTTTAGTCCTGGGAGGGGGTTCAGGTAATGAGCTCCCCTGGGTCATTGGATCCTGAGTCATTAACTATTGGAGAGACACTTTGGTGTTGATTAAATCCTAGCTGTGATGAATCAGTGTTATTTGTGAGTAAGCAGTGAGTTCTGATTTAGTGGTAAATTTTAGACCTACTTTGATAAAGATTTAAATGCCATAGAATGAGTGAAACTTGATTTGTTTCTGATGCTGGAGAAGATACTGTGTGAAAAAGCTTTTGTTTTACTGCATTACTTGAAATTACCAACCCCTGTATATCTGTTCAATGAATTACCTTAAAATGAAGTTGGAAAAGGGGTAGATCAAGGCAAGATGAGTATATCTAGGGATTATAATGAAATAAATACATACATATTCAAGTGTGACATACCTGGTCATATTAGATTTAAGGTAAATGTTACTAGCTTAGCTTCCAGGAATTAAAATTCAGTAGTATGTAAAATGGAGAATTCCTTTTTTCTTTCTGCTTGTATTTACTTTTAGGGGTATTTTGCAGTGACATAGTAACTTGGACAGAGGTTTTTCTAAAATATCTATATCTCTATATTGAATAAATAATAGATTCTTTTTATTTGTCAAAAAGGAAGTTGGAAGTATTCTATTAGAAAATATTCAAAATCTTATAATTGCTAATGATTAGCTTTGAAGATCATACTCTGTAAATATTTATTAAGTAGTGTTTCAATAAAGACAAATCAGCTTCAGTGATCGGCAAACTCGTTAGTCAACAGAGCCAAATATCAACAGTACAACAATTGAAATTTCTTTTGAGAGCTAAATTTTTTAAACTTAAACTTCTTCTAACACCACTTCTTCAAAATAGACTCGCCCAGGCCGTGGTATTTTGTGGAAGAGCCACACTCAAGGGGCCAAAGAGCCACATGTGGCTCGCGAGCCACAGTTTGCTGACCACGGAGCTAACTGAAATTGTATTTACAAGGTCGGAGGATTTCTGATATACATTATCATAATTAGCTTGAATGCAGATGGCTGAGGAGTAATGCCTGTTCGCACCTGCTGTGTGGATGGATGATTAGCATTGTTCAATTTTGCTTTAAAAAGTGAACAGTAGAGGTGGGGTTCATTATTTCCACATTGTATGCTTTAAATCTATAACGATTTCCATGCATTGACATGTGGAAATACTTTGATAGATTAGCCTGAGAGGCAAGTAATCACTGTGGTGCTGAGCTGTTAAGCTTCCATTCAGGCTTATTATACTAATTCCCAAGGAGACAGTGTATTTGATCACTTGGGAATCATACTTCATATAACAGGCTCCCCAGGTCACTGCATCTGGGAGGCAACTAACCATCTTTGTCCATACTTGTGTCATAATTTGATGCGTAGAATTTCAGAAAAGATCATATACTTGAGGATTCATTGCATGTTTATTTCTGAACAAATGTCCCTTACCAGGGAACTAGATATACCGTACATGTCTATTAGCATTAGCATCTTTCTTCTATACTGTTTATACCAGAGAGCTGGAATAGTAGTCAGAGAAAAGAAAGGTCAGCAAAGGAGTTATTTCCACTTGTGGCCCTTTTTCTGGGCCTTTTGTTTAGTAAAACCCCAGAAGCTGGTAATTGCCTGTATTTTCGATTGTCTTCATATTGTACTACTTTCTAAATGATATTTTGGATTCCATAGGTAAGGACTTACTAATTCTTGGAATTCCCCATTCTGCCATGGCATATCAAATACGTATGATTTTTGGTCTCAAGAAGTTAGTTTTTAATAATAAAGAATGAGTCCATAAATACACATTTAGAAATGCTGAAAACATACAGAACACTTTGGACACCTTCAGATCTGTCACTTGGTATAATGAATCAAATTTTAGTAGTCAGTTTGAAACTGTGTCCCTGCCCTGATCTTATTTACTCCTCCCAGATGGATAACACTATCTTGAACTTTGTTTTTATTGCTCTCTTGCTTTTTTTCTTCAGTTTTGTAGCATGTATCCCTAAAGAACATTTGTTATGTTTGTATGATTTGTTTTTATATTTTATTTTTTGAGGTATAATTGACATATAATTAACATACATTTGTATGGTATTCTAAATCTTATGTTTTGCATATATCTTGACAGCTTTTTTTTTGCACAATATATTTTGGGAAATGTATGCATGTGAATCTGCAGCTATAGTTCATTCATTCATGATCACTGCTTTATGTATAGCAATAACTATAGAAAAAAAACTTTTCTGTTTCATTGCATCTCAATATTTTGAAAAACTGGCTATTTTAAATAATATATTTTATAAGTTTTATTTTTTTATTTTTATTTTTTTAAAATATATTTTATTGATTTTTTACAGAGAGGAAGGAAGAGGGATAGATAGTCAGAAACATCAATGAGAGAGAAACATCTATCAGCTGCCTCTTGCACACCTCCTACTGGGGATGTGCCCGCAACCAAGTTACATGCCCTTGACCGGAATCAAACCTGGGACCTTTCAGTCCGCAGGCTGACGCTCTATCCACTGAGCCAAACCGGTTTTGGCAATATATTTTATAAGTTTTAGATATGGATTCTCTCCTTCCCACATCCCTAGGAGCTGTTGTTTGCTTATTTGTTTGCGACTTTGCTGATCTATTTTAGTGAAGGCTTTTCCTCTACAGGGTGAAGCCTCTGGTGTCACTTCTCAGAGGGGACCATCTTGGGCGTGTGGTCTTAGCAGGGTCCTCTTTGACCGTCTTCCCTGATCTTTCTGTTATACTGACTGCCACTGTTGACATCACACCTAATTGATAAGCTTCATTTATTGCCAACTCTTTGCTCTTTTTTTGGGGGGGTGGGGGGTGGGGCAGGGGACAATGCTCTGGGCATAAATTGCTCTACAGTTTGATCCATTAAGTTCTGGTCCTTTTGCAGGGGTGGTTTTTGAGGCCAGTGTTGGAGGTTTGTTCTTATTCCAGGGAGGCTCTTGTTGTTTCTTTCCCTGGTGTTCTCTGGTTAACTAGCCGGCCTACAGCTTCGCTTTTCCGTCTCCTGTGTCTGCTGGCCTCCTCTTAATTACTTATCATGACAATCTCATTTCATTTGAGAGTGTCCTTGGGCTTAAACTTCCAAATAGAGTGATTTCCCTTGGGGAAAGCTTCGTAGCCCTCTGTTCTTAGAGCCTGTCTCCTGCCTTGTGAACAATCACTGCACCACTTCTTTGGAGATGTGGGTGGGCAGGATGACTGTTTCTTTCAGACTGATACCCCTGCTTCATGAGCAGGGTGCTGCAGGGGGGCCTTAGGAGCAGATCCTTACCCTGTAGGTGGGTGTCTCTAACCTCTTGGCCACTCTTGCCTGTTATTTAGCTTCTGTGGGAGACATGGAACTGGGTGAGATGGGAAACGTTAGCACTCTGCTTCTCCCATTGGGAACTAGGACAAAAGGGAGCCCCATTTTTTGGCCATACCTATTCTAAGAGGAACTTCAGCCATACTAAACTGGGTGTGGAATGAGAGAAGAAATGGATATGACTTAAGCACCACAGGCTCTGTCTGGTCTCACCAAGATTTAGAAGGTTTTCTTGAATAAAGTTTCCTAATTTGCTGAATGCCCTTAGGACAATTTTCAATGGCTTTTCCATGTTTTGTTTTGTTTTTAAAATACTTTTCACTATTTATAATTTGCTCGGGAGAAAATCTGCGGAGCTTCTCATGTTGACACTTGTATGTCTCATGTTCTCTTTTAAATAAATTTTTATTTCATGGCCTGGCATAAAATTAGCCATAAGTAGTTGCAATGGAAATTTAATTTTTTTCTTAAAAAGCAGTGTATGTATATACATGTGTGCACATGTGTTTCTTTCCTGTTTTGTCTTCTAACCCCTACTGATAGGCTTGACCAGTTGGGCTTGTTCCTTACTTACCTTTCACCTACTTGGACATTACTTCCTCCCTGTCACCCTCGGATGGTCTCATTTTTATGCCTCGGGTCCAAATTTTTATTTGCGTCACTGGAAATGGTGACAGTTTGTAAACTGTCTACATGGCTCATACATTAGCTTTGATTTTTAGCCAGTCTCTTGGCTTCTGTAAACTAGTTCATAGACTATCTTTCTTGCTCAGATGTTGGTCTTCAGGCCAAATGTGTTGTATTTGTATATTAGCTTCATGTGCTGCAATCCCCATGTAGCAATTACGGGGGAGATAGGATATTTTGGATAAAATATAAGGAGGTTTGGTTTAATTGCCTACCATAGGAACTATATTGTAAGGCTACTTCTCCAAGACAGCTGTTTGGTAATGACCTCTAAGTCTATATTACAAAGACACTGTATTAAAGCTAAAGGCAAAAATTGTCAGATATGAAGGTGTGTTTTTTAATAAAATTTAGATACCTCTATAAATGAAACAGAGCTTTTATCAGAACAATTGATATTAATGGATATTTTGACTGAGGGAGCATTCCATTAATGCTATGTTTGAAGAGAACTGTTTTTCACTGGAATTAGAGCAAAACATAAATTCATTCTTACGTAGGTTGTTGAGTCTCATTTTGGGGATCTTAGGGAAAATGTCTGTTTCCTTAATTTTCTAATGTGTAAGTTAAATCTTTTGAAAGCATACTAATTAGGAATTCATTTCAGTTCTTTCATATAGTCTTTCTCTTTCTTCCATCTTTAGAGAATACCCAATTATATCATTGCATCCATTTTTAGTATTTGACTTCAATGGCCTGTATAAAAAGGATTTTATTTTATTTTATTTATTTATTTTTTTAAATAAATCTTTATTCAGATTATTACAATTGTTTCTCCTTTTTCCCCCCATAGTTCCCCTCCACCCGGTTCCCACCCCACCTTCTGCCCTTACCTCCCCCACACTGTCCTCATCCATAGGTGTATGATTTTTGTCCAGTCTCTTCCTGAACCCCCCATACCCCTTTCCCCCTGAGAATTATCAGTCCACTCCCTTTCTATGCCCCTGATTCTATTATATTCACCAGATTATTCTGTTCCTCAGGTTTTTAATTCACTTGATTTTTAGGTTCACTTGTTGATAGATATGTATTTGTTGTTCATAATTTTTATCTTTACTTTTTTCTTCTTCCTCTTCTTTAAGAATACCTTTCAGCATTTCATATAATACTGGTTTGGTGGTGATGAACTCCTTTAGCTTTTTCTTATCTGTGAAGCTCTTTATCTGACCTTCAATTCTGAATGATAGCTTTGCTGGGTAGAGTAATCTTGGTTGTAGGTTCTTGCTGTTCATCACATTGAAAATTTCTTGCCACTCCCGTCTGGCCTGCATAGTTTCTGTTGAGAAATCAGCTGACAGTCATATGGATGCTCCCTTGTAGGTAATTAACTGTTTTTCTCTTGCTGCTTTTAATATTCTTTCTTTGTCTTTTGCCCTTGGCATTTTAATTATGAAGTGTCTTGGTGTGGTCCTCTTTGGGTTCCTTTTGTTTGGGGTTCTGTGCGCTTCCTGGACTTGTAAGTCTATTTCTTTCACCAGGTGGGGGAAGTTTTTTGGTCATTATTTCTTCAAATAGGTTCTCAGTATCTTGCTCTCTCTCTTCTTCTGGCACCCCCATAATTCTGATGTTGGTACGCTTGAAGTTGTCCCAGAGTCCTCTTACACTATCTTCAACTTTTTGGATTTTTTTTTTCTTTTTCTTTTTCGGTTGAGTGTTTTTTGCTTCTTTGTATTTCAATTCTTTGACTTGATTCTTGTGTTCCTCTAGTCTGTTGTTGGGTCTCTGTATAATATTTTTTATTTCAGTCAGTGTATGTTTAATTTCTAGTTGGTCCTTTTTCATATCTTCGAGGGTTTCATTATATTTATCGGCCTTTTCTAGGATGTTCTTGAAAAGCCTTATAACCGTGGTTTTGAATTCTATATCCAGTCATTTGTTTTCCTCCATTTCTTTCATTTGTGATCTGTTTCTTTGACGCCGCATTTTCACTGCTTTCCTGAGTTGGTAGGGTAGATTTGTGTGCTAGGTTTCCTATATGGCCCAGTGGGTCAGCCTCCCCAGTTACCTGAGGTGGATACTCTTGGTGCACCCCTTTGTGGACTGTGTATACAGCCTTGTTGTAATTAAGTCTTGATTGTTGTTGGTATCACTGGGAGGAATTGACCTCCAGGCCAGTTGGCTGTAAGGATCAGCTGTGTCTACGCTGGGAGAAGTTCGGTGCTGGAGACAGCCTTATAGGATTAGACTTGCCAAATTGCAATAGCCTCTGTGCTCAGCTTGGATGGGGTGGAGTCTGAAGGCGGAGCAGACGGTCTTGGCTTCCCGTCAGCCTTGCCCTTGCGCCCATGCGCGCCTTCAGACCTCTGCCTTCCCCGGCTCCTGAGTCTCCGCCTGAGAGTCCAGATTCCCCCCACAAGAGTGTGGGTCCCCAGGGGCTCGCCTGGAACTGGGGTTCAGTGCAGTCAGAACTGGGGCTCAGTACAGTCAGAACTGGGGCTCAGTGCAGTCAGGAGCTTCGGACTCCCTTCCACTAGGAAAAGCCTGTGGCAACCTCCGCAGCCTTTGTGTGCACTGGCACACGCGCGCCTTCAGACTTCTGCCTTCCCCGGCTCCCGAGTCTCCGCCTGAGAGTCCAGATTCCCCCCGTAAGAGCATGGGTCCCCAGGGGCTCGCCTGGAACTGGGGTTCAGTGCAGTCAGAACTGGGGTTCAGTGCTGTCGGGGGCTTCCTTCCCCCTTCCACCAGATAAAGTCAGCCAGGCTCTCAGCCGCCCTTCCTCTCTGTGCGTACAAAGACCCTTTGCCTTACCTCCAATTCTCTGTGAGATTTTCTCTTTCCTTCTAGTTGTAGAATTTTCACTCAGCCAGCTTTCCTGTGGTTCTGGATGGTGTCCGTTCTATCTTTTAGTTGTAGTTTTGAAATTGTTGTACGAGGCAGCAGTTTAGGTGCTTACCTATGCCGCCATCTTGGTTTCTCCCTAAAAAGGATTTTAAACCTATGATGAAGAAAATTTTCTACCTCTTATATATGGAACTGTAATATTATGAGATTGGTTCTTGGTGTGACATGATTTGGTTTATGAACCAAATGAACACTTGTTCAAATATTTTCTTTTTTTTTTTTTAATCTTTATTGTTCAGATTATTACAGTTGTTCTTCTTTTTTCCCCCCCATAGCTCCCCTCCACCCGGTTCCCACCCCACCCCACCCCATGCCCTTACCCACCCCACACTATCCTCATCCATAGGTGTATGATTTTTGTTCAGTCTCTTCCTGCACCCCCAAACCCCTTTCCCCCCAAGGATTGTCAGTACAGTCCCTTTCTATGCCCCTGATTCTATTATATTCACCAGATTATTCTGTTCATCAGATTTTTTATTCACTTGATTTTTAGATTCACTTGTTGATAGATATGTATTTGTTGTTCATAATTTTTATCTTTACCTTTTTCTTCTTCTTCCTCTTCTTAAATAATACCTTTCAGCATTTGATATAATACTGGTTTGGAGGTGATGAACTCCTTTAGCTTTTTCTTATCTGTGAAGCTCTTTATCTGACCTTCAATTCTAAATGATAGCTTTGCTGGGTAGAGTAATCTTGGTTGTAGGTTCTTGCGATTCATCACTTTGAATATTTCTTGTCACTCCCGTCTGGCTTGCATAGTTTCTGTTGAGAAATCAGCTGACAGTCATATGGATACTCCCTTGCAGGTAACTTACTGTTTTTCTCTTGCTGCTTTTAATATTCTTTCTTTGTCTTTTGCCCTTGGCATTTTAATTATGAAGTGTCTTGGTGTGGTCCTCTTTGGATTCCTTTTGTTTGGGGTTCTCTGCACTTCCTAGACTTATAAGTCTATTTCTTTCACCAGGTGGGGGAAGTTTTTGGTCATTATTTCTTCAAATAGGTTCTCAGTATCTTGCTCTCTCTCTTCTTCTGGCACCCCCATAATTCTGATGTTGGTACGCTTGAAGTTGTCCCAGAGGCTCCTTACACTATCTTCAACTTTTTGGATTCTTTTTCTTTTTGCTTTTCCTGTTGGGTGTTTTTTGCTTCTTCATATTTCAAATCTTTGACTTGATTCTTGGCATCCTCTAGTCTGCTGTTGGATCTCTGTATATTATTCTTTATTTAAGTCAGTGTATGCTTAATTTCTAGTTGGTCCTTCTTCATATCCTTGAGGGTCTCACTAAATTTCTCAGAGGTTTCTAGAAGATTCTTGAGTAACCTTATAACCGTGGTTTTGAACTCTATATCCAGTAGTTTGCTTTCCTCCATTTCTGTCATTTGTGACCTGTTTCTTTGTCTCTGCATTTTAGCTGCTTCCCTGAGTTGATAGAGTGGCTTTGTGTGCTAGGTGTCCTGTAGGGCCCAGTGGCTCAGCCTCCCCAGTTACCTGCGGTGGACACTCTTGGTGCACCCCTTTGTGGGCTGTATGCACAGTCTTGTTGTAGTTAAGCCTTGATTGTTATTGGTATCACTGGGAAGAATTGACCTCCAGGCCAATTGGCTGTGAGGATCAGCTGTGTCTATGATGGGAGAACTTCTGTTCTGGAGACACCCTTATGAGGCAAGACTTGCTTCAGTGGGGCTTTGGTGCTCACTGAGTCTGTCCCCTGAGTGTGTCCCTTATGGATCTGAGGAGCTGTAATCTGGATGGTCCTACTCTGACCCCTGGGTGCACCAGTTCTTGAATCTCCAAGGAGGTGCTAATTTAGCCTCTGCCTGAGGCCACCCAGCAGGAGCTACAGAGAGATCTGCAGATTCCTCCTCTTTGTTTGGGGTTTGGAGGTGTCCAGATGAGGCCCAGCTGTGAAGCAATGCAAGCTGCTGTGGGGCCTTGGGCCTTCTTTTGGATGTTCTGGGTCTCTCTGACTCAGCTGCAGTTTGATCGATAAGTTTAGGTTTCAAAGGACCTGGCCATTTTTATGCAAAAGCCTCTGCGCACAGCTTGGATGGGGTGGAGTCTCAGGGCAGAGCAAACAGCAATGGCTTCCCGTCAGCCCTGACCTAAGAGGCCCCCAGGTCTCAGTGTCCCGTGGTAATTGCTGTAAGCACCTCTGAGAGAAAGCTGCCCTCGAGTTCTGCCTGCTTCCAGACAGTCCAGTTTCTCCCCGTATGAGTCTGGGTCCCCAGAGTCTCGCCCAGAACTGGAGTTCAGAGCAGTCAGGAGCTTGTGTCTCCCTCCGGCTTGAAAAAGCCAGCCGCGTACTCAGTTGCCAGCCCTCTCCGCATGCGTGCCTCTGTACCTCTGCACTTTACTTCCGCACCTCCTCTGAGTCTCAGTGTGCTTTTCTCTTTCCTTCTAGTTGTAGAATTTCCACTCAGCCAGTCTTCCTGTGGCTCTGGATGATGTCCATTTTATCTTTTAGTTGTAGTTTTGAAGTTGTTGTGTGAGGCAGCAAGTTCAGGTGTTTACCTATGCCGCCATCTTGGTTTCTCCTCAAATATTTTCTTGAGGTAGTTTGTTGAAGGTATGAATAACATCTGCTTTCAAAAATAAGATACAGAGTTTAGAATTTGGCTTCAAAATGTTTTCTAGGTGAAACAATGTCTTGCTTGCCTCTGTTTGTTATTTAGGCAGCAGGAGCCATTCGCCCTCTTGTATCCACTGTCATCAGTCCATCTGCCGATGGTTGCTTAGACCACTCACTGGAACGTGCCAGACACAGAGCAAGTGAAATGCCACAGGCTTTTCTATATGATGTGATCTATGCAGCATATCAGCAGGTAAGAATTCTGGCTTTTTGAGAAAGCTTCTGTGTTGCGGGTCCCTAAGACCACCCCTATATTGGATATTTTCTCGAACTCGTGGGTCTCGGTCTATAGTTGTACTCATGGCTTAAATTGATTACAGTGAAGTAGTGAGGATGCACAGCTGGATCCTGTGAGAAAGAGACATAGTCAGATTCTGGAAGAATCCATGTGCAGGATTCCTTATACTCTCTCCCTCCCCTGAAGGGTAGTACAAACACCACCTATCCCCCTCTCCTCTCCCCGCAGCAAAAAATAAAAATGAAAAATGAACATGTGTATGGTGTTTCTCTCCAAGGAAGCCCATCAGAGACTTGGTGTCCAAGGTATTTGTTGGGATTGGTCATGTAGACATCCTGCCTACCACATAAAAATAAAATCCAGATTCCCAGAGGAAAGCAGGGGTTTAACATAAACCGTATTGTTTATGCAAACACTCTGGGCACAGACAGCCACCCTTATCAGTTAACTCTTCACCGGGAATACTCCAAGAACCAGTTTCCCATGTGCTGGCTCTGGCCCGCCTAGTTAACAGGTGTTTCTAAGTTCAGCAATCTCAGGCTTTTCGTGATACATTTTCTGCACAGCTATGCAGGCATTTTGTTAATCACATTTTAAAAGGTAACTTCTTTGAAAACATCAAATAATTTATGCATGTTTAGATTATACTAGATTACCTTTGTGTTTCATGTTTTGGAGACATTTTTGTACCTATGTAAATTTTACTGCCATACAGTTATTGAGTATCAGGTATTATTCTTGTCCAAAACTTCCCAATGAAATATAAGTTAGAGAGACTCGCCCAGTGCTTGGTTGATGTTAGAAAAATCAGTAAATATGAGATAATAGTAATATGAATATTGACATTTATAATAGAAAAATACCACATATTTTGGATAGAAGGTACTTAATCACATACATACATTAAATTATCATTCAATCTTGACTACCTGTTACTGTTTTAAAATGAGATTATGTAAATTAGAATCCATCTTAATGATATGAATAGTCAGCCATGGTTTATATTGTTTTCTTAAAATAATGAATATGAAGCATAGGAATTTGCCTGTATTTCATCATTAATCCTATAAATGTTATGCTACTATAAATTTCTTTGGCTTTTTTATCCAAATATTCTATTTTATAGCCTACTAGTAAATCTTGCTGAGCTAGACTACATCTGCCATCTTTCTTGAAATTAATGAAAGAATTTATTAAGATAAATTAGACAAATATTAGACAAAAATTTGAATATTCTTTCACAATCCTCACATTAAAGTATCATTTTTTAGCAGTTTTTTGCTGGAGAATTAAGCCCTGATGCAGTGAGGCTGGAGCTCCAATAAAAGTTTCCTCCTTTCTAGAACTTGACTGCCTTCTTATCTTGTTACATATTCCTTAGATATTAGGTAAATGTTTACTTTCCTGCCCTCTGGTCCCCTCCTCAATGTAGGTTAGTGCAGCGCCCTGTTTTTTTCTTCCCAGCATCAAAATTATAATTAATTACTTGGGAAACCATTTATAAAATATCTGATTCTACTACTGGACTCTGAGCCTTGCAATTGTAAGTGTCTGTAAGAACAAGAGAAGACAAACGATGAGGCAAACAGGATACAGAATCAGACTGGAAAGAGGATAGCAAACACAACAGGATTGTTACTTTCTTTCTGGTGGTTTGTCCTGAGTTCATGTTATTGAATAAATCCTGGGAAACATTGTTTTTTCAGTCTGGTAGATTACTGGAAATCTCTTCTGTGTTTGTGCTTTTCTGGTGGGAAAGTTCAAGGTGGGGAATGGAATGTGTGGGAAGAGGCATACAATGGAAATACTTATTCTGTCATGGGCAGGAGGGCCTCTTGGAGTTGCCAAGGGCTTTTTGTTTTATGTTCTAAAACCCCCGATCTCTTTGCTACAGACTTTGGCAAGAAAATCTGCTTTTAAAAAAATAAACAGAAATGAACTGAGAGACATAGTATTTGTCTCTCTTGATTTTTTTTTTTTTTTCA
The DNA here is from genome assembly GCF_963455305.1 of Plecotus auritus. Lineage (NCBI taxonomy): Eukaryota > Metazoa > Chordata > Mammalia > Chiroptera > Vespertilionidae > Plecotus > Plecotus auritus. The sequence continues at coordinate 173,826,928 of NC_137775.1, read as the reverse complement.
CTGTAGGACTTTGCAACTCAAACTAGGTACTGACTTCTGGAAGGCAGGCAGGAGAGGGCGGGAGCCATAAAGACCTTGAGAAGTTACACAGATGGTCACTGAAGACATGCATAAGTGACCATCAGTTTCTAGGCTTTGTATGAGGCAAATGCTGACAGACACTAGTACCCAGGCAGTTCTAATTCATCCTCCTCCAAGGATGACAGAGCTGTCACTTACCAAGTAATTCCATGATCACATGATCTCTATGTGTGCCTAGTAAAGAGATACCATTTTTTAGAGCGAATAAATAGTTTCAAAATGAAAAACTTTCCGGTTGACTTGAATGCTAAAGGAAATCCCATGAGGTATGGGTTCATCCAGAATCAGATGAGAAAATAAATTTTGACCACACTTTGTCATTTGGTCTTAAATTTGTGTAGTGTATGCAGTAGCTTCTGGGTGGTAGCTTAGCGGTTCATGGCCAAAACAAAATCAATTTCCTGGGCAGAGCTAAGAACTTCAATTCTTATTTGACACTCTTTTACTTTAGAAAAATTGCAGAATGATGGGCAGAGTATAGTGAGATACTTTGAGGATATACCTTATCATAAAGGAATATAAATTTTAAAATTTATATAACTTTACTTATACCTTTTTTGCAAACTGTGTTTGTTGTGTTAAGCAGATGAATTAGTGCAAGTTCTTCTGTATATATCTGAATTATGTGCTACTCATCTGTGGTAGGTGTCGCTGTGTCAGTTTGGTTAAATTGGGGACTATTTATCTTGGTTAGATTGGCCCAAAGAACCATATGTCTGAAATTTAGAAGGCTGAAGTAAGCAGAATCCAGTTCTCTCTTCTTTTTACTGTCACAGAAATGCCTGGTGGGTTGCAACCTGTCCTTGCCATCCCGTTGTGTTCCTGAATGCTAGAACCATTGAGTATCACTAGCTCCAGTTCATTACTGGATACTTGGCCGAGACCGTGGCTACACAGAAATAACTGTCCTCATGGCTTTCCCCTGAAGGTCTAACTTTAATGGCTGGATATGCTTATCTAGCCAGGTTTACTAGTCAAGGATATCTATCCTGATCCTTCAACTTGCCCTTTCAGTCCTTTTTTTAAAAAATATATTTTATTGATTTTTTACAGAGAGGAAGGGAGAAGGATAGAGAGAAACATGGATGAGAGAGAAACATCGATCAGCTGCCTCCTGCACACCTCCTACTGGGGATGTGCCCGCAACCAAGGTACATGCCCTTGACCGGAATCGAACCTGGGACCCTTCAGTCCGCAGGCCGACACTCTATACACTGAGCCAAACCGGCTAGGGCGTCCTTCCAGTCTTCGCCTTCTCCAGCGACAAAACTGTACAGTGGCCCTGCCCCCGAGACTGATACATCATCTAATTCAACCAGAGAGTCGTGTCCATATTATGTCCACTAACTTGTACAAGCCACTCTGATTTTTTTTTTTTTACCATCACTAATTTTTTTTTACCTTGATTAGGAAAGAATACATTTTTAGAAGATACACAGGTCTCTTAAAAAGTAATACTTTTACATGGTATTTGGTGCCAAAGTTGTTTGAGTTTTTAATATAGTTTTCTTTTGGGCGTTGTACAAAGTATTGCCGAAAGAACTAGAAGCAAAATTTTACTGGCAGGGTTTACTTTTGTTGGTCTGCTGCCTAGAATATTGAAAAACTCCAATATAATGACATAAAAGTTATTAACCACTAATATTAAAGCTGGCATGTTTAGGAACCACCTTTCTTGTAGAGAATAATGAGATCTGAAATCATTCTCTGGGATCCAACCCTTCTAACTACGTGCCTTTCAACATGTACTAAACATTATGGACCTTTAACAAATAAAAATTTAATCATTTCCCTACACGAGATTTCAAAGTTTGTCATTATTTTATGGTCATTATTATTTGCAGGCATTGATATCCTGAGCAAGAGTTTGCTATTTTAGAATATGATCTAGAGATGGAATTTAGCATTATCTGGTCAGTTAAAGAGATATTTTCATATGCTTTTGAATAAACTAATTTTTTTCTAAAGTTTTTTAGGACTAGTGGAAATCGATTTTTTCACAGAGTATTTTGGACAAAGACTTATTGTTAGTGAAATTTTTTTTTTTTTGTTAGTGAAATTTATATGCATCACTGAATGCCAAGGTAGACATGCACTTCATAAACCTCACAGTAGGTAGTCTGAAACATAAAATAGAGGTGCTAGTTTCCTGCTTACAGCACAGCAGGTCCTCAAAAACATCATTTCGTTCAACATCATTTTGTTACAGCATTGATGAGATGCTGTGGAACTTAACTCTTGTTTATATCAATTAGCCCATGGCAATGATTTTCAGCTGGTATGCTGCAAGAATTTTTAAAACATGCCATTTAGTTAAGGGCACTGACCTCTTTTCCCTTATATTGTAAATAAAAAAAATGACAACAGCCTACACAACAGCCATCCTGTGTGAATGAATGAAAATTATACTATTTTTTTGTCAGATCAAAAAAAAATATGTTTGGTATGCCACAGAATTTTTTAAAAATATATTTTATTGACTTTTTACAGAGAGGAAGGGAGAGGAATAGAGCATTAGAAACATCTATCAATTGCCTCCTGCACACTCCCCACTGGGGATATGCCCGCAACCAAGGTACATGCCCTTGACCGGAGTCAAACCTGGAAGCCTTCAGTCCGCAGGCCAACGCTCTATCCCCTGAGCCAAACCGGTTAGGGCTGCCACAGAATTTTAATAATTCGTTTATGTGTGCCATGAGATGAAAAAGGCTGAAAATATCTGGCCTCTGGTGAAACTGGTTTCATTATACATTGTTTTGCGGCAGCTCCAAGAACTATGATGACATTAAGTGAGGACTTACTGTATTGGCTCCTAGTAATGACAGAATAGCTTGAACAGCCAACTTTCCAGTTATAAAAATTATAGACCGATACCTATCTTTCTCTATTGAGCAAGACAGAGACAGGTATACAGAGATATCAGATGTATAGATTTGCATTTGTATGATGGCAGTAAAGGGTGACCAAAAATAGGAAAAAAAAATCAGAAGGGATTCAGCTGTTAAGGAAGGGAGTCACACTGGGTGAGGCCCACATTTACACGGTGTGGTAGTCAGCTCTAAATCCACTCTTCACTAAGCCTTGCTGCAGCCAGTGGACGTCTTTCCTTTGCCAGGTTTTAAGCTTCATCAGTGGAGGATGCTCCAGGGACACTGCCGGCAGAAGGGGCTTTCCTCCTGGTTTTATTCCTGCTGCCACGGCTGCCACGGGCATGTATCCGTGGCACTAAGTGCCCTTCACTCTTTAGCAGGCGTGTGATGCCAGTTCTGGCCTGCCATTCTCTGCCTGCTGGCTTCTGCCTGCTGACACGGTGGAGATTTTCCCGTTTGCCCGTCCTGGACTGTGGCTCCATGCCTGCCAGCCTTGGTTTCTTGGCATTCCAGTGACAGGCTGCCAGCTTGTCAGTCCCTCTCTGCAGCCCTCTGTTCATCAGCCTCAGGCTTCTGGCCATCAGAGGGAGGCTCCGGGCTTGCCAGTCCTCCCGCTTTTTGGCTACCACACCAGCCTTGGCCTGCCGTCTATGCACCACCTCTGCTACTGGTCAAGCTTCAAAACTTCCCCACCAGCCAGAGGACCAGAGCCAAATCTTCAATGAGGTTCCAATCTCAGCCTTGGAGAGAGTTCCCCCCACCGCCCCTGCCCTTTTTCCCAAGTTTGTTTCTTCCTTGGGTATTTTCCCTCAGATTTACTGCATATTTTAGAATTTTGTCTTATTCTTTCTTAGTAGTTAAACTTTAGTACTAAGTTAATCATGCTGTAAATTAAATCTTTCTTGTTCAAATTATTGTATAGTTTATGACTCCTGGCTGAATGCTGAATGATACATTTGGTCCTCCCTCCTCTGCCTTCCCCCTCTTCCCCTCTGTCTCTTCTTAGTGCCTATAGTGGCAAGGCAGACAGCTATTATTATTATGGTTATTGTTATTATCATCATGAGAATTCAAAGAATGGAATATAGGCCTGTGAGGGAAGTTTGGAATTGGGGGACATATTGCAGAATGTAGGAAGCCCAGAGACAGGCAGGATTATGTGCTGACTACTGAACTACGCTCATATGGGGCAATATTCCAAAGGACCGAGGGAAGAACATGAACTGCAAGCCTGAATGAGAGGAGCAGAGACTTCAGCAGCTGCTCACCCCAGCCTACAGAATTAAAACACATTAGCCATATCACATTTTTATTCAATTATATATATATATATTTTTCTTACTTTAAAATTTATATATAGCAATTAAATATAAGCCATATCACATTTTAATTTAATTATATATTTTTTCTTACTTTAAAATTCATATGTGCCATTATATATTAGAATGTATTAAAGTTAAACAAGAGAGATGCATCCTTATTACTTGAGTCAGAGCTACCTGCTCTTTGCTTTGATTGCAGTTCTCATTTGGGAATCCGTTGTGTCTAAGCTTCCCCTGGGAATGGGCATTTGCTGTGGGAGTGGGAGTTTGTATAGAGTGGGGATTGACTGGGGAGGACACACCTGTTTGTTTGTTTTTTTGTTTTTGTTTTTAAAGACTGTTAGGTCACTTGAAACGGTGAATTAAAATTTTCTCTTCAGTCTTATCCTAGGATACACTTCCTTTGTTAAATTAACATGGAATTTTCAATTCTCGCAGTAGGCTTAAGGTACTAAAATTAATATAAGGAGTGGGTCAGAAAGAGACTATTGGACAAGTTGTTTGTGTAGAAGGTGTGATAATTTTTCAACTATACTATTGGTCAGTAAAAGGACTTGAGATAATGGTCTAACTCGTATTTAAAGCAGATACAATTTTAATTGCTTGCACTGAACTCAGGTTAAATTCTTTGCAATCTATAAACGTGTCAAAAATAAATAAAACTGATCTTGTGAAATCATTGTTTCTTCTTTTCATTTTCCTTAGTCTGTGAATATGTCTCCAATATTGCTGTCATTTCCTTGTGTTGCATTTGCTAGTATGTTTTCCTCCAGCCTCGTGCTTAGAGTGCTGTCTGGCAAACGTTCCATAATGATTTGCTTAGTAAATGGATATATGTTCCTCAATTTTTCTGATCATGATCATTCTTTTTCAGGTTTCTCTCATAAATTTTGGGCATGTATTTATAATTTTCTTTCACTACTTTTACTAGATGTCATACAGGTAACTTCAGTCTAACTGGTACCATTAACCTATCCAATAGACCTGCTCTTTTTCCTACATCTTCCAACCTGGGTAATAACATCGCCAATCCTGTTGCTGCTGAACTAACTTCTGGTTCTGGGCCCTCCCTTCTCTATATTTCCTCCATTTATTTCAGATCCTCATGATCTTTTGAGGTTATGATAAGAGCTTTATAACCATTGTCTGTGCATGAATTTAAAGCTGCCTTTTCTCTGGGGTTGGATAGCACTATAGGATTCAGTTTTTACCTTAGTAGTTTACATTGGGACAAGACTATGTCTACTCAGTGTGTTTCTGGGCAGTATTTTAATTTCCTTTTAATTTTATTGCTAACTTTTCACGGTTTTTTTTTTGTTTCTCAAAGGAGATACACAAGAGATAAGAGTAAAATATTCCAGTCAGACTCTGAGTTTTTAATTGTGCTTGACAATATTTGGTTGTGAAAGTCAATAAAAATGGTTAAAATCATAGTTTTAGAATTACTGGTGAAATTTGTTCTCCCATGTTACTTCCCCTAATTATCTGGGTGCAGAAAAAGAAATAGTATCTTCTAGATAATGTTTAGTAAGGCTAGATATGGATGGTGCTTGCCTCTAAGTTTATAATAGATTTTGCTTGGGTAGGGCTGGCAAAATGTGAAAAGCTGACAGGTTTGTTTTCTATTAGAATGTATAGGTGTTTGAAAGCCTCTTGTGAATGTAACTCTATGTAAACTTATTTAAAAATTTATACCCACAGGAATCTTGTCCTTCGCCAGATCATTTTAAAAAATATATATTTTATTGATTTTTTTACAGAGAGGAAGGGAGAGGGAGTTAGAAACATCAATGAGAGAGAAACATCGATCAGCTGCCTCCTGCACACTCCCTAATGGGGATGTGCCCGCAACCAAGGTACATGCCCTTGACCAGAATCGAACCTGGGACCCTTCAGTCCGCAGGCCGACGCTCTATCCACTGAGCCAAACCAGTTAAGGCTTTGCCAGATGGTTTGAACATTGTTTCCTGAAGAGTGAGGGCTGAAGCTATTATTATCAGTCTCATATGGACTTATTTATTTACTCATAAAGTGATCCTATGTATTGTGAGAACAAAGCTTCTTGGATAACTGTCTCTCCTGCCATTCAAAAATATATTGCACAATTCAAACAATGTAAATGTATGCAAAATGCTTCAAGTTTGATTTTCAGGTGATAAATTGAATGCAGGTGTTCATTGTTTATCTAATTGTAAGATAGCCTATTTTGTTTCTACTTGAGACATTCTGAGCTTAGGTCTGTGACTGCAGAGTGAGAAACCTGTGCAAGCATGCCTTTGATTTAGTTTTTCTCTAATGTATACTGTATATTGTTCTTAGTTGGGCAAACTTCCCAGGCTGCCTTGCAGAAATAATACTGTGAATGATGTTAAAGCTGGAAGGATAGATATGTAATCGGATTATTTGTAGCCATGACCATTACATAATTACCATAAAACAATGGTTCCTAACTTTATTGTGTGTGTTATAAAATCTCTGAAACTTGTGAAATATCTTCCAAGAAAAATAACCACATTATACAAAAAATATTTTTTTCAGAGGTTTTTACAGTCCCTATGAGCCCTATTCATTTACCTCATGTTAACAACCATGTTACATTCTCCTACACTGCTTATGGGAACATAAATTGAAACCACCTTTATGGAAGACAACTGGGAATTATTTATCTAATTAGAATGCACATACTCCTGTTTCTGGGTAAAGATAACCAACTGAATGTGTATCTAATTTTTTCACTACTCAAACCTTATTAAAGCTACTAGAAAGGGATTAAAAAATGACATGGACCCACAAGGACAAGGAGAATAAGAGAAAGGACAATGGCAAACAAATACCTGGGAAGCAGGTAAGTGAGTAGTAATCAATGCAGTAGATCTGAGAAGGTTGGATTATTTAAAAAAAAAATGTAGGGATGGCTAAAAATTGAAATTGCCTACAGTAGAATTCCCAAAAAGTTCAGGACCTTGCAGCGCTAGCTACCTCTAGAACTCAGTGGAGGGAACAAAATAAGGTAGATTTGCTGAACACTATTTAGAAGCAGTCTGATCTTTAAATAACCTTCTCTACTTTATGACCCCACCGTTCTACCTACAGAGGCAGGTGGGGGTGAAGCACCCCCATGTGAGGGGAGAGTATTGGGTGTAGTCAAGAGAATGAATGTCTTGACCAAACCGTGACTAACAGACTCTGTGCCTGATGAATGGGGAGGCCTGTGGCCTCTTCTCTACTGAGCAGCTAGTATCCTAAAGGCTTGCCTTTCCCTTCCAGCTAGAAATTGGAAGTTTAGTTGGGGAATCTGTTCAGTCTAAGAAGAAAGCCCTAAAAATACTATCCTTAGACGTTCCCCAGTCAACTTCTCAACCACATCACCCTATAGCAAAGCTCTCTCTTCTGTACTCATCGTGTTATAGCTTTTTAATCTTCTACTCTTAAATAGAAGCTGGCAAGTATTATCATACCATCTAAAGAATGTACCTACTGTGGAAGACAGAGACCGAAACAAACAGAAAAGAGTAATGTGGAGGAAGCAGGGGAAGGAAAACTTTTAAAAAGTGAGCTCTGGCTTGGGTGCCTGAATGGCTAGAGCACCCACCTGGCCCTGTGCACGAAAGGGCTGTGGATTTGATTTCTGGTCCAGGGCACCCACCTGGCTTGTAGGTCCGATCTGGCACTGGTCGTGGTGCATGTGGGAGGCAGTCAATCAATGTGTTTCTCTCACATTCATGTTTCTCTCCCCCTCCACCCAACTCGCTTTAAAAATCAATATTCTCAGGTGAGGATTAACAACAAAAAGTATCATTTCAGAGAGAAAAGTTATTTGAAACATAAAACAAGATAAAAATGCTAGAAAATATTTAGAGAAAAAGAAAATCTAGGATTAAAAATAAATCTGAGGAACCTTCCCCCAAAGGGCAAAAAGTACATAGGAAAGGAAATAAACTTGAAGTCCAGACAAAAGAGCCAATACTCTATAACAAAAGTTTCCAAAAGAAAAAAATGGAGGGAAAGAAGTATCAAAGAAATAATGTACCAAAAAGAGTTTTAAAAAACTTATCCTCTTATGCTCCCTTTCTGAGAAAGCTACTAGATGATTTGTTCCAAAAAAGTTAGGGAGTCAAATCAAGAAAAGTTATATGGGATACAGGAGATAGGAGATCCATGACAGGGGAGAGATGGAGAGTATCCTCTGGATGATGATATAGGGAGTTCTTTGGATGATATCTGTGTGGCTGGCAGAGAATAGTCCATGTTGAAAAAGGTTAGAAGATGATGGCCAACTCTGAAAATCAAGAGGCAGCATCACAAGTATATTATGATGTGATATGGTATGATAGGCAAAGTATTTGGTCCAATTCTTCATTCTCTGCCACAGTGTTCTACTTTTGTACCCTTGCCATGGCTTCCTGGCAAGTGAAATATATTTTCTTCCTCCTTGATTCTGAGTTTGGCCTCCTACTTGCTTTGGTATTTTAATAGAAGTGATATAGGCAAAGGCTTAAATGTGCTTGTGTTACTGAGCTTGTCCCCTTGTGTTCTTACTATTGCCATGAGGAAGGCGTATTCTGGGTGTTTGCAGCTTCTAGTTTGGCCTGCAGAGTGCAGTCCCTGGATCAGAGCTGCCACAGCTAGCCCACAGCCCTGCAGCTTGGAAGCGGAGTCGTCTCAGCCAGCACACAGTTGTATGAGTGAGAAAAGTTTATTGTTGTATGCCACTGCGATTGTATGCATATTTAAAGGGAAAATGATTGTCTCTGGGAAGACAAAGTGGGGTGAAGGGAGTAGGGCAAACTTTTTCTTAATTAATCTTGTTTGTATATTTGCTTTTGCAACTGTACATTTATAACTGATAAAATATGAACTAAAATTTATAAAATAAGAAAACAGGTTACATTACTGATTGATAGATAGAGTTTATAAAGGAGACCTAGTGGTCGGACAACAGATCAGGCAGTTGGGGTGTTTGTAATAAAATTTTTCATGTCTTCAACTGTGGTTTCCTGATTGATAAGGACAGTCTAAGGAAAGGGAGGGTTTCTAACCAAGATTAAATGAACGTTTTACAGGATTGAATGCCTCCATGCGATAACTTTGAGGTCAACTTTAATGCAAGGGGAGAGTAAGAGGATGAAGCTGCTGGTCAGAGACTGAGTTAGAGAAATAAAAAATTTCAGAGGAGCCATGGATAGAGCTGAAACCAAGTTTCCAGGTTTTATTACAGATATTAGTTGTTCAAGTGAAGGTAAAAGTCAAGGAAGCTGCTAGAGTACATTTGAAACTTTGTGCACATGGACCTTGAATTCAGCCAGTATAATGTCAATAGTTGGGCAGTGTAATCAAAGAGATGGAAATTTCAAGAAGAAATGAGTAAGAACTGTTAGAACTACTAACAGAAATGAAGATTATATTTAAGTTTATTTGTATTCTGGACACAGCTGAGGAAATAATCTGTGAGCTTGAGGATGTCTTGGTAGAAATTTTCAAAACTAAAAGGCAAAGAGGAAAAAAAAAAAAAAAGCCTGGAAAAGAAAAACCCAGAAGAAAATACCCAAGAACTGTGGAGCAACTACAAAAAGTATAACATGCACATAATGGGAATACCAGACGAAGAAAAAGAGAAATTTTTTTTTTTCATATTTGAAGCAATAATGACTGAGAATTTTCCCAAATTAATGTCAGACTCCAAATCTACAGATCCAGGAACCACAGAGAACACCAAGCAGGATAAGTGCCTGTTAAACTAGATGTTGCCATATTACATTTAAACTGTGATCCCTAGCTAATGAATAAGACAAGAAAAAGAAATAAGCATTCTGTTTGGGTAGGATATAAACATTCTTTGCAGATGACATAATTGTCTATGTAGAGAGTCTGGAATAATTGACAAAAAACTTCTAGAACTAGTAAGTGATTGTAGAAATGTTGCAGGATTCAAGTTTGTATGCAATACTACATTGCTTTCCTATAGACTAGCAATGAATAGGTGGCATTAAAAAAACATACAGCACCATTTACATTAGCACCCCCAAAATTCTATACTTAGTTATAAATCTAATAAAATGTATATAAAAGCTGTATGAAGAAAACTACAAATCTCTGATGAGCAAAATCAAAGAAGAACTATATAAATGGAGAGATATTCTATGTTCATGGATAAGAAGACTGAATAATATCAAGATGTCAATTCTTACAGCTGGTGGTAAACTAATTCTAAAGTTTATATGGAGAGATAGAAGAACCAGAGCAGCCAATGCAATACTGGAGGAGGAGAACACAGTTGGAACCCTGAGACTATTCCACTTGAAGACTTACTATAAAGCCATACCAGTCAAGACTGTGCTATTAGTGAAAGAATAGACATCAATTAAATGGAACATAAGAGGGAACTGAGAAATAAACGAACACAAATAAAATTAACTGATTTTTGTCAAAGGAGCAAAGGCAATCAACAGTGCAGAGATCATCTTTTTAATAAATGGCGTTGAAACACTGGACATCCACATGCAAAAAAAAACCTAGACACAGACTTTACACCCTTCACAAAAATTAACTCAAAATGTAACTTAAATGTAAAACATCCTATCTAATAAAAGAGTAATATGCAAATTGACCGTACCTCCGCCACACCCACAAGCCATGCCCACCAGACACACCCACCAGCCAATCAGGAACGAATATGCAAATAAACCAAACCAAGATGGCTACGGCCACAGAGAGCAGGAGGGAGGCGTGGGTTTCCCCGGCAATGGAGGAAGCCAAGCTTTCCGCCTGCCCTTGCCAGCCTAGGCCTCCACTCAAGGCTACAAAGTTTCAATGATAGAAGATACATAAACCCAAACAGAAATGGTGGCAGCCACGGAGCTGGAAAGAGCAGGAGGCTAGGGTTGCCTGCGGTGATGGAGGAAGCCAAGCTTTCCCCACACCCTGGCCGGCCCAGGCCTCTGCTTAAGGCTACAAAGTTTCAATTATAGAAGATACATAAATCCCCCCCAAAATGGCTGCCGCCTCGGAGCAAGCAGAAGGTTTGGCTCCGCTCCAGGCTACAAAGTTTCAATTGTAGAAGATAAATAAATCCCAGATACCAGGGCCTCCACTTGGGTCACCAGGGGGCGTGGCCGGCCTGCAAACCACCACAGGCCCCTCACCCAGGCCACTCCACACCCCAAGGGAACCCCCACCCTGATCCGGGACACCCTTCAGGGCAAACCAGCTGGCCCCCACCTGTGCACCAGGCCTCTATCCTATCTAATAAAAGAGTAATATGCAGATTGACCATCACTCCAACACACAAGATGGCTGCCCCCATGTGGTCAAAGATCCTGCCCCCATGTGGACACAAGATGGCCACCATAAGATGGCCAGCAGGGGAGGGCAGTTGGGAGGGACCAGGCCTGCAAGGGAGGGCAGTTGTGGGCGATCAGGCCAGCAGGGGAGGGTAGTTGGGGGGGACCAGGCCTGCAAGGGAGGGCAGTTGGGGGCGACCAGGCCTGCAGGGAAAGGCAGTTGGGAGGGACCCAAGCCTGCAGGGGAGAGTAGTTGGGGGGGACCAGGCCTGCAGGGGAGGGCAGTTAGGGGTGACCAGGCCTGCAGGGGAGTGCAGTTAGGGGTGACCAGGCCTGCAGGGGAGTGCAGTTAGGGGTGACCAGGCCTGCAGGGGAGGGCAATTAGGTGCAAACAGGCTGGCAGGGGAGCAGTTAGGCATCAATCAGTCTGGCAGGGGAGTTGTTAGGGGGTGATCAGGCTGGCAGGCAGAAGCGGTTAGGGGCAATCAGGAAGGCAGGCAGGTGAGCAGTTGGGAGCCAGCAGTCCTGGATTGTGATAGGGATGTCCGACTACCCGTTTAGGGATCGGGCTTAAACGGGCAGTCGGACATCCCTCAAGGGGTCCCAGATTGGAGAGGGTGCAGGCTGGGCTGAGGAACCCCCCACCCCCACCCCCAATGCACCGGGCCTCTAGTAAAACTATAAAACTCTTAGAAGATAACACAGTAGAAAACCTAGATAACCATTGGTAGGGCAATATTTTTTTTAGATACAACACCAAAGGCATGATTTATCGAAGGATTGATAAGCTAGACTTCATTAAAACTAAAACCTGCTCTGCAAAATAATCTTTTAAAAGAATGAGAATAAGAGCCACAAATTAGAAAAATATGTTTCCAAAAGACATTTGTGATTAAGGACTATTATCCAAAATATACAAAGAACTCAACAATAAGAAAATGAACAGCTCAATTTCAATAAAATTATAAAAGACCTGAGCAGATACCATACCAAAGGAGATATACAGATGGCAAATAAACATTTGAAAAGATGCTCCACATCATATATCATCAGGGAAATGCAACTTATAACAAAAATGAGCTATGACTACACTTCTACTAGAATGTCCAAAATCTAGAACGCCAACACTTAATGTTGGTGAGGATGTGAAGTAACAAGAACTGTCATTCATGCTGGTGGAAAAGCAAGGTGGTACATCTACTTGGGAGTAAAATTGGACAATTTTTTACAAAAGTAAACATACTTTTATTATATGGTCCAGCAGTTGCCCTCCTTCGTATTGGCTCTCAAATAAGTTGAAAAGACTATAAGAAACTTCACACATGAATGTTCATGCTAGTGTTTTCATCATTTCTAAAACTTGGAAGCAACCAAAATGTCCCTCAGTATATGAATGCATACATGAGCTGTGGTACATTCAAACAATGGAATATTATCTAGTGCTAAAAAATGATCTATCAAGACACAAAAGACATGCAGGAACCATAGATGCATTATATTAAGTCAAAGAAGCCACTCTGAACAGGCTATTGTCTGATTTGAAGTATATTACTTCTGGAAGAGGCAAAACTAGGAAGATAGGAAAAAGTTCAATGAGGGTTGGGTGCAGGGTGGAGGAGGTGCACAGAGGATTTTTATTATTTTACTAGAGGCCTAGTGCATGGATTCATGCACTGATGGAGTCCCTTGGCCTGGCCTGCACCCTCTCGCAATCCAGGACCCTTCAGGGGATGTCAAAGGCCTGGTGCATGGATTTGGCCCGATCCCCACAGGCCAGGCCGAGGGACCCCATTGGTGCATGAATCTGTGCACCGGGCCTCTAGTATGCATATAAGATTTTTGGTTAATCTCTTCCTGCCCTTCCCTGTCCCCCTTTCCCTCTGAGATTCGTCAGTCTGTTCCATGTTTCCATGTCTGTGCATTGAGTGTCTCCCCCCTGGTGGTCAGTGCACATAATAGCTACTGGTCGAATGGCCGCTTAGGCTTTTATATATAGAGATTATTATACATTTGTATCAAACTATATGACAGGGGTCCTCAAAATTTTTAAACGGGGCCAGTTCACTGTCCCTCAGACCGTTGGAGGGCCGGACTATAGTTAAAAAAAAAACTATGAACAAATTCCTATGCGCACTGTGGGCCCGGGACGAGTCGGCTGCTAAGCAGGACAGGCAGCGGCACCCGGTGGGCTGGATAAATGTCCTCGGAGGGCCACACGTGGCCCGCGGGCCGTAGTTTGAGGACCCCTGCTATATGATATGAAACACTAAGAGTGAACTCTAATGTAAACTCTGGGCTTTGGGTGATAATGATTTAGTGGTGTAGGTTCATTGATTTTAATAAATGTACCACTCTGGTGTAGGGTTTTTATGGGGGGGGGGGCTGTGAATATGTGGCAGTCGGGGATATATGGGAAATATCTGTACCTTCGGCCCCATTATGCTATGAACCTAAAACTGCTCCCCAAAGTCTATTAAAAAGCTCAAAAATGAGCCCATAGAAATTTAAATTCTGTTGAGACCTCCAATATTTGTAAAACTCCATATTCTGTCCTCAAAAATGATATATAGCTTTTCTGGGAGTATAGTTTTATGTTGACAATCATTACCTTCAAAATTATGAAGAAACTATTCCATTGTTTTTCTGATTTTTATTGTTGCTATTAAGAAGTCTCAACTAAGTTGGAATTCTGCTTCTTTATAAGACCTTTTGTTGTAGCTGCTAATTCTACTTTCATCTATTAGCTTCTTTATTTCATAAGGATTTTTAATTTGGAGAGTCATGTTCTTCATTACTGAAGTTTAAAAAATTTATTAGGTCGTTTCCTTGTCCTACCCTTTTCTGTTCTTTCCTTCTGTTTTCTTTCTTTCTTCCTTTCTTTCTTTCTTTCTTTCTTTCTTTCTTTCTTTCTTTCTTTCTTTCTTTCTTTCTTTCAAAAAACATATTGGACTTTGTGGTTATCATCAATTATTCTTTTCTCTCCTGTTTTTCAGTTTTCCATCCTTTTAAATATTATCCTGTCTTGTTTTATGAGTATACTTTTTCATTCTGGGCTTATTTTTTTTAACTGCATAATTTCTAGTTCCTCCAAAAATTTTTACTTTTTGCCTTTTTAACTTTAATGTTTGAGTTTTTTCTTGGGTTTCAGTTAAATCGGGGCTTTCTGCTCATGTTTGCGTGCTAGAGACTGGTTGGTGGGTTTGAGGATGAAACTTGTTGACTGTGACCTTTACTGTAACATAACTGGGATGGGCTGTGAATTTCGGGACCTCTGAAAACAGTGTCCTCAGGACTTCTGTCTGGGGAGAACATTGTTCCACACTAACTTGGGCTCCAAGTTTAGGGAGGCATGGAGTTCTCAGCATCTGTGTGGTGTGTGTGTGTGTGTGTGTGTGTGTGTGTGTGTGTGTGTGTGTGTGTTTCATGTGATAAGTGATATCACTACGCCTCCCATGCTGGATAATAAATGTTGACATTTTGTGCAATTACACAGTCATTATCGTTCTTGGTTAAATACCATCTTGCTGGGTATTTTCTATTAGTTCCATCTGTTCTTTTTCTGTCTGCCTTCGTATTAATATCTTATTTCTTATAATTTCATTTTATCACTATTGATTTCTTATTCATAACTTAAAAATGTCTGTTTAGTGATTATCTGTGGCCTCATTTCTGGGTTCAAGAAAAAGTTGTGCTTGTATAGTTTACCTGCTGTTTCTTCAGAAATGAGCATCATTTTTTCCAACTTCCCATATCCTAGGGAAAAGTGGAAGTCATTGTCAGTGTTCTTAAGACACAGAAGTTCAAATGCAACTTGTCATTAAGCATACATTGTTTTGAACTCATTATGAAAGTAAGGTTTTAATGCCAAAAATTACTAAAAACTCCATGAATAGTTGTAATATCATTCCATCCAATGAATGGAAAGTTTGGACTAGTCTTTCTGTCAAAATTCTTAGCCTCTATTTCTGGTATATATTTATACCTGACCCATAATTTTTCATGATTCCAAGTGACCGTGGTGACTGGAAACCTAGAGACTTTATGCAATTTATAGGCTGTTGCCATCTTGTCTAGCACATCACATGGCTGGCCGGGCTCAGCATCAAGTAATATTCTTACCCACCAGCTGGGATGGCAGGAGTAGCTGATGCTACGGGCTCCCCTCAGTATTCACTTTGTGAGCACGTTGAGGGCTGTCCCCAGGTGTGCTCAGTATCCGGCCTCTGGGAAGAGTCAGGAAAAGCATCAGTGCTCGTCATCTTTGGGATTTAACCACAGGTTAGAACACTGTTCACTGTACATACATCTCCCTCACACACTAATAGATGAGATTGTGCAGATGCTGGAAGTACAAAATAGAGGTTTTCCTCTGCTAGGCCTTCCCTGAAGCCCTCACATGGCATTAAGTACTTTATCTCCTGACCTACTTCTAGATTCTCTTCTAGGGCGACATCTGTCACATTCGGTAGCAAAATGTTTGTTATAAACCAGTCTCCCCTTCTAGACTTGAGTCCTTGAGGACACAATAAATGTCTCCTTTATAGTTATATGGTGTCACTTAATACAAAGCATGTAATAGGCACTAAGTATTATTCAGCTGAATTATATTATGTTGGTCATTTTAATGATTCTGCTTAATATGCTTTAAAATATTGTTGTTTATATTTTCCTAAATCTATAAAAGACCTTTGTAAAACTGTGTCCAGTTTCGGAATAAAAATATAAATCATTTTAAAAGGATGTATTGATATTTAAACTATTAAGGTGAATGAGAGACCTATGACCTACAACTATAAATTGGTATACATGTAAGGTAGGGGATTTGGAGTTTTATGAATACTCCAAATGGAATTTTATGAATATATTTGTTAAATCAAATTATGATATGGAAATCCTCAGGCATTTTAGCAACATGTTTGGAAAGGTCGCTTATGAACAAAAGAAATTAAATATTCTGACAGCTGAAATGACTGAGGAAGTTTGAGACTTACCATTGCAACATTCCTATTTCTATTGGCGGTTAGGGCATAGGGAAAATTATTCTATAACTTGAATAATCAGTAGCTAATCAAAGAGCTTGGAAATTCTCTAGGCTCTTCCTTTCCTCCATGTAATTGATTATACAATAATGGATTAAGTTTTCCTTAAAATTTTATTTTAACGTGTTAACTCTGTTTCCCCCTATCCAGTGTAGTGACTATGACCTGGAATTTGGAACTGAGTGTTTGCAGCTGGCTCTAAAATACTGTCACGTCAAAGCCAAACTTGTGGAAGGATCACCTGATCTCTGGAAGGTAATGGAATTGGTACTTTGTTCTGGGAATTGTCTGTGCTTATGTCATTCCTGAAGACACATGTTGCAAGTACAAACACCTTATAGGTACTTTAGAAAATGGGGAAATAGTATAAAAATACTTGGTTTCATGCTGAAACACTATTTCTGGAAGAAAAGGTGTGTGCGTGTGCGTGCATACGTTAAGGTATTTAAAAGACTTTCACTGGGTATTTCAGTCTTTTTCTGAGCCATCAAAGTATGGTATCATTACTATTGTTTGATTTTAAGAACATTTACTTTGACACAATTTATTTTTAAAAATCTAGTTAGCCAGTTAGACTGCTTTTTTCACATTTTTTTTCCTTGTTCTCTGTGTGTGTCCTTTTACTCTATTGCCTTACACTCAACTGGATTTGAGGATGGAACTGTGCTTTCCACAATAGTCCTGGGGTGAGAGTGCCAATTTTTTTGGAATAATGATGTGCTTTAACAGGATCTTGAATTCTAAAGGGGCATGTAATGCAATGGATTGGGCAAAAAGTATTTCGTAGGACAGCGTGAGGCCTTTTATAGATATCACATTTCTTCTCTTAAGTGAGGTGACATTACTTAGAGTATAAATATTGCAGTTGTTTCTGGTTCCCTGTTTCCTTCTTCTGCCTCCTGTCATTCATTTTCTTCCACCATTATATCTATATATATATAAAACCCCAATATGCAAATAGACAGAGCAGCAGAACAATTGAACAAATAGTCACTATGACGTGCGCTGACCACCAGGGGGCACGCGCGGAACATGGCAGGCGTCGGCTGCGGTGGGATAGTGGAGCAGGTGATCAGGGGCGCCACACCCAGGTGGGGTGCCAGTCGCTGTCATCAGGGCGAGCCTCTGGTGATTACTGAAAATTCTTTGCTCCCCCGCGCTGCGGTCCCACCTGGTGCTCACACCTGCTGCCAGTGCCGGCCCTGCTTGCACCTGCTGCCTGCTCCAGAGCTGCCACTCGCACCCACTGCCGGCACCCGGCACCAGCCCCGATCACTCAGCACCATCAATGGGTGTCAGGGACGGCTGCCGGCGCCGATCGCCCCTCAGGGCTTCTCTACCTCCCCCTGCTCCTGAGAGGCGATCTGGGCCAGCAGCCGTTGCTTGCACTCACTGCCAGCGATGGCCCCACTTGCACCCATTGCTGGCACTGGCCCCGTTCGCACCTGCAGCCAGCTCCAGAGCCACCGCTCGCACCCACTGCCAGCATCTGGCACCGGTCCCGATCACTCAGCGCCATCAGTGGGTGTGAGCAGCAGATGCTGGCCCCAATTGCCCCTGAGGTCTTCTCCACCTCCCCCTGCTCCTGAGAGGCAATCGGGGTAGCAGCCACTCACACCTGCTGACAGCACTGGGCTCCACGCTCACCCACTGCTGGCGCCAGGCCCAATCGCTCCGTGCCATCAGCAGGTGCAAGTGGGGCCGGTGCAGTCAGCACATGGGAGTGGTGGCAGCGGGAGCAGAAGCGGGGCTGCTGGCAGATGGGACCAGGGGCCACAGCAGGAGGGGCCAGGTGGGAGCATGGAGGATGGGCCGAGACCTGCCCTTGTGTCCACTGCAGCCTCACAGCGCATAGTTCCTTCCAAGGTGCACGAATTCGTGCACTGGGCCCCTAGTTTTTTTTAATAATTTCCCAGCTGTTTATTTAGCCCTATTTAGCCTCTTATGATGACATTGTATGAGATGTCTTTAGTATAGGCTTCTAATTTAATTGATTTTATGGTGTTACCATTTTGTATGAATAAAGATTATTTCAGTTGCTTTTAAACCAAAACAATGGAATCTACACTTTGACATTAGTGCTCTAATTATGTAATAATTCCAATGTTTCTACCATTGGCTAAAACTCGGATTTGAGAAAAGGTTTAGTATAATTATGCTAAAATTAGTACTGGACTCGGGTGGCTGTGCCCAGTACCTGGAGCATGATTCAGAGCCAGATCGCCTTCCCCTACCTCTCCCAAGTCAGGCTGTTCACCCTCTCAGTGGTGTGAGGAATGACTAGGACTGTTACTCTGATACCAGAAATCCCAGGAGGGTTATTATTTCTGTATTTTACATACTTTTTTTTGGTAGAAATAAATGTAAAAGGTAAAATTCAAACTTGATGTCAACGTTCTTGCAGCAGGTACCCTGGAGCATGGAGGAAACATCAGTTTTTTCAAATCACCCTGCAGAGTAGAGGCCATCCCCATAAATGAGCCACCTCCTCCCCAAAGAGTGACCAACCACAGAAGAGACCAGAAATAGGTGTTAGCGCTCATGCTTTCTGAGTGCTGGTGCCTTGTCAGGCTCAGTGAACACTTACTGCCCTCAGTGGAATTCCGTCTCGCCTACCGGACTTCCATCTCTTTAATGTATAGATGTGCCGTGTTTTGTCCGAATATAATTAAATATTGATCACTTACTACACTGTACAAATCTAACTGAACAGACTTCCTGTTTCTAAATGTAAAACCATCCTCAAGGCTTGAAAGATTTATAGGAGATTTATAACCAGTTATTTAAGAAATTCAGCTGTGTCCCGTAGTCTGAAAAGGCTTGTTTAGGAGGAGTTTCTGAAGTGTTTGAGTCATCACAGTATTACCGGAATGGCTGACTTTTGAGGATTCCTTTTGATGTGAACTTTTTTTTAAAGAGCCAAGTGTTCTAGCATCCTTGTTCAGAACTAAAGAAACAAAAGTCTCACTTTTTGCCTTTTTTTTAAAATCTGAAAAATACACTGTGGTGGCATAATTTCCTTTTTGGAGGTTTTCATCTAGTTATTCAGTCTAGAGGAAAGAATATTTTCAACATAGATGTAATTGATGAAATAGAAATAAATATAATAAATATCCCCCAGTCTACATTTGTATGAAGTAAACATTCTATATCTTTAAATTTTAAGATTTTCTGGATTCTAATTATTGGAGTTACATATTCATTTCTCATGCAGTGGAAGGTGGGAGAACATTCAGTGTAGTAAAACTTAACTCATGTAAGGTGATAGCCAACTGGACTTGGCCCTGAGAGTCTCATTTACGATACTGAGTGTTAATGCAGATGGAACAACACTAAGTAGGTGTGACGTGTTTGTGTTTTTGGTGCTCACCTGGAGGTAGCCGAGAGAGCCCTGGCCTAGTAGTTGGAAGAAAACTATCTCTGTGGCTCTCAGTTTCAAGTTTCTCTTCCATTGAAAAAAATATACATATATGTATATATGCACATGTATACATATGTGTATATATGTAAGTGTATTTCATATTTATATTTTATCTAAACACTTTACCCAGAGAAATATTGCACAGAAGCACAGTCGAACTACACAGGCAGAACTTGAGCTTTGCTAGGTGAGTGGCAGGTGTGGAGCTCACAGTCTCAGCTGCACAGAGCCCCTCCCCTGGAGTGCAGGTGGCCCCCGAGGCTCTGAAGCCCCAGCGTGAAAACAGGTAAATCAGAGGACCAAGGCTCCGTCCCATCACTACAAGGTTGATTTCTTTTTAAAATAACTGTCATAATGTGTCATGTAAAGATAAAGAAAAACTATAGATCATGCTGACAGAAGAAAATCAACTTCAAAACTGATCATTAAACTGTTTTTGAAATTAAAAATAAGGAAAGGGCAACCTATATTACTATAAGAGTCTGACAGAAAAGGAGTAAGTCATTAATTCAGAATTACATTTCCCAGTACTTTTCCCTTTGATATATATTAGAAAAAAGGGCTGTTTTAGACTCAGTACTTAACAAGTTTAACAGAAATATTTTGTTATTTATTTTCATTACATCAGTGATTGAGAAGTATAGCTGAGGTATTCAATATGGCTTTATGTTGAAGATATTAATAAAATACAAGACCTTTAATCAGCACATAGTTGGTATCCACAGCCTATAAGAAAAAAGTAGAAAATAAAAGGAAATTTAGGACTCTTTCTTGTTTGCACAATTAATCTCTATATATAAAAGCCTAAGTGACCAAATGACTGGTCGACCAGTCACTATGATGCACACTGACCACCAGGGGACAGACACTCATCGCACAGGATCAGGCTCCCTCCTGTCTGGATTGGGCCTGTGGGGTCAGGCTCCCTCCTGTCTGGATCAGGCCTGCAGGGATTGGGCCAAAACTGGCTCTCCAACATCCCCCGAGGGGTCCCAGATTGCGAGAGGATGCAGGCCAGGCTGAGGGACACCACTGGTGCATGAAATTCGTGCACCGGGGGTGTGTGTCCCTCAGCCCGGCCTGCACCCTCTCCAATCTGGGACATCCCTCTTGCAATCCAGGACCACTGCTCCTAACCGCTCACCTGCCTGCCTGCCTGATTGCCCCTAACCACTCTGCTCATCCCCAACTGCCTCCTCGCTGGCCTTCTTGCCCCCAACTGCCCCCCCCTTGCCGGCCTGATCGCCCCTATCTGCCCTCCCCCTGCCGGCCTGCTCGTCCCCAACTGCCCCCCGCCCCCCCACTGGCCTGCTTGCCCCCAACTGCCCTCCCCTCCTGCCCTGATTGCCCCTAACCACCTCTGCCTCAGCCCTGCCACCATGGCTTTGTCTGGAAGGACATCTGGAAGGTTTCCCGGAAGGTTTCCTGGTCTAATTAGCAATTTACCCTTTCATTAGTATAGATAGTGGAGAGAGGACCTTTGGGTAATAAAGACATGTATTTTATTTATAAAACGAACTCCAATGCAAAAATGTTGTCTTGGAAGTATGCTAGAAAAACATTTTAGTATTTGAAACCAAGTTTTCTTTTAATTAAATCCATCATTAAGATTCATTTGAAAAAAAATGGACTTGCACAATTCTATTTTAAGTTGTAATGCAGTCTTATCCCTCGACAAAAGCAGGAGGGGATAGAGATGAATAGTGGTGATTAAGGTAATTAACCACCTTCCCATTAATTTCTGAGTTTACCCTACACAGCGGACAAATATAGAAAAAAAAGGCATTTTCTCATTTAAATTGCAAACATTGAATCTTCATTTTAGATATGTAGCTAACTTTGATTTTTCAAGAAACAAAAGAAAAACATTTAATTCTTATAAGAAAAATCTCTCCACTAAAATGTAGTCCACTCAAGTGAAGGAGTTTTGCCCATTCTTTTGAATCCTCTATTGCCCGCACTTAGAACAGGACCTTGAATAGGACCTAGAACACAGTAGTTATATGATAAGTATTTGTTAAATGAATGAATGAGATCAATACTAGTACATCCTTTAATTTGGTAAAATGCACAGCGTGAACTTTTAAATGTCTGTTTTCTATTTTTTTCCAGATAATAGATCAGTAACTATAGTACTAGTTTTGGTTGGCATGTCTTGATTTAGAGATAATGTAGCAATGTCACATTTAATTTAAATAGATTAGTTGAATGCTTGAGCAATTTCTCATCTATCTTACAAATTGACCGCTACTTTAATTCTGGATTGTAGTTTTGGGTTAGGATTTATCAGCCAGGATAAAGGCATATGCAGGAATCTATTTTGGGTAGAAGTGCCCTGGGCCACTTGAGCTGAGCAAAGTTTCTGTACAAGTGTAGTTATGAGATAATTTGGAGGGGAAAAATAGTTTAAATTGTAGGCATAGAAAGGTACTAATTTGGTGAGTACTTCTCAAAGTGGGTTTTTAGACTATTTGCATCCTAATCATCTGGGCACTTGAATGATGAGCTCCTAAGACCTTATAGTATTTATTAGTTAGTTCATTACTTAGTACATTTTCAGTTCTATGGTATAGGACTGTGGTCGGCAAACTGCGGCTCGCGAGCCACATGCGGCTCTTTGGCCCCTTGGGTGTGGCTCTTCCACAAAATACCACGGCCTGGGCGAGTCTATTTTGAAGAAGTGGCGTTAGAAGAAGTTTAAGTTTTAAAAATTTGGCTCTCAAAAGAAATTTCAATCGTTGTACTGTTGATATTTGGCTCTGTTGACTAATGAGTTTGCCGACCACTGGTATAGAGAACTATTCTGTGATGCAGTACACCTGACATGTTCTATATCTGAGCTCAGTGTGTGGCCTGGGACGTATCTGCCATAGGGCCATGTCAGGTTACATTACAAAGAGCCCGTTACAATTGCAAGGAGGCTGCATGTTTTTAAGGAAAGATTGTGATGATTCTTATGTACATGGTGGGGCCTTCTATGCTCTTTTTATCAGAGCCAAAAATCCTCATAAGGTGAACCTTGTGGGTACATACAGACATACTCCATTCAGAAGAAACTCCCTTCTTAATGTGAATTGACCTTTGAGAATTTCCTCATTTCAGCTAAAAATGTGATTTGGTGATTTTTGTTATACTTACCTTTTCTTCCTTTCTAAGTAAAACCTCACTATTAAACAATAATTCTAATACTTTCATATAAATACTACCACATATTCTTTGATAAACTTCTGTTACATTGACAAGAGAATTCAATAAACAAATC
The DNA here is from genome assembly GCF_963455305.1 of Plecotus auritus. Classification (NCBI taxonomy): domain Eukaryota; kingdom Metazoa; phylum Chordata; class Mammalia; order Chiroptera; family Vespertilionidae; genus Plecotus; species Plecotus auritus. Next base: position 173,803,653 of record NC_137775.1, on the reverse strand, counting down.
TTTAACCATTTGTAGAAATAGAATACATTATTCAGAATTTGCTGATGTTGATGTAATTTAGAAATTGTCAGTATTATGTGTTTATAGTTTCTCCAAAATCAAGAATTTCCTTGGGGGCATAATTTTATTGCTCTCACATTCCTTCCTGCTCTGTTAAGTCTAATGAGGTTTATCTGTCCTTTAGGTGACCTACAAACGAGATTTGTATGCAGCTGAATCGATTATTAAGGGTATGTTTGGCCTTGTGACTCTCAGTTCCTGTGTTTCAGAAATGTAAGCCAGTTCAGAATTTCTCATGACATTTTAGATCTCAGAATTCTCAGAAGTATAAATGCCTGTAGGCCATGGAAGTCTGTGATTTGCTTTTTTGAAAAATAATTACATGTTGCTTTGTTTCCCGCTTGTGAAATATCACTTATTATGTGTGATTTATGTCATATTGGTCTTACTTTTTATAGAGGAAATGCTTTATTAATTTGATGAAAGTTTGGGACATTGGCACTATTCAAAGTAGAAACTGATATTTTAGTAAATTTATAAAGATCTTATATTTTACTTTTACTGTTAAGAAGACTGATCCCCCATCACTATAATATCAGTGCATTAGAAAGCATCTTTCATATGAAAATATTATTCCCAAAACACGGAGATTGGGCTGACTGACTTTTTAAATTTTTTTCTGGTTCTGACAATGACTAATTTTGTTTGGTAGTTTTAGACATTACATGTATAATAACCCCTTTCTCGTTCTTTTTCATCTCTATGACTCTAAGGTCCCAGCTACACAGAGGTAATTTATTTAATAATCAACAAATATTTATCACTGTGCTTCACGCTGTGCTAGGAATATAATAATGATGCCTATACAGGACATTCGTTCTCTGTGTTTGCAGCCCCAACTGCTTAAATCATGGGGTCCTGGTCTTGGCATTTGAGGCTGGGTCATTGTTGAGGGCACTGTTTCCTGCCTTGGGTGCTGAGCAGCAAGCCTGGCCTCTGCTCACTACATTCAGAAGCACTCCTCCCTCCCCCGCTCCCATGGTGGGAACACCAGAGGTATGTTCTGGGGACCGCACTGTGTGAAAGGCATGGTCCTGGCAGAAATCAAGGGGGTCCACCCCCAGTCCTGAAGCAAGTGCAGTGCCTTTCAAGGTCAGTAACTGATCTTTAAAAATAGATTGAGGACAGAACTGTGTGCTCAGTTTCTGAGAGGTGAACTTGTAAATTCAAACTTGGAAGTTGGAAAAGAAAACTAAATCTGAATTCTGAATGCATCAGTTTATTATAAAGTTTTGGGAAAACCACCTATTTTACAATAAAAAAACTGAAATCTTTTTTCTGGTCATGACATCCTTTATTTATACACTCCAGGTTTTTCGTCCTTTAGAAATATTGTGTTTCAAACCATTAATGTACTGTAATTTGTGTCTGTGTATCTGTGTATATAAACAGATCACCTATAGCTATAAATCAAATGGTTGACATATATTTACATATGAGCCAGGGGATGTGTAAACATTACTTTGGAGAAGTTGGCTAAACCATGATGTGGTTGGGTTACATCCAGTTTGGTTTCTTTACGAAGTCCAATCTCTGTTAACTAGGTGAAATGGAAATCATCTATTTTGTGACTAGTTGGTAAGTGGTTCTGTACAATTCTGCCTCTATATTATCAGAGCAGGCTTCTTAGCATGTCAAAGCCTACATTTTAAGTGTAATTGCAGGGCTATAGTTTTGGTAATTGCTTGCAGAGAGAAGTCAGTTTTCTTATTTAGGTGACATAGTCTCCTGGACTCCTTTTATTTTTAATGTATTTAAAAAGTATTCTACTTTTGCCAAAACCGGTTTGGCTCAGTGGATAGAGCGTCAGCCTGCGGACTGAAAGGTCCCAGGTTCGATTCTGGTCAAGGGCATGTAACTTGGTTGCGGGCACATCCCCAGTAGGAGGTGTGCAAGAGGCAGCTGATCGATGTTTCTCTCTCATCGATGTTTCTGACTATCTATCCCTCTTCCTTCCTCTCTGTAAAAAATCAATAAAATATATATTTAAAAAAAAAAGTATTCTACTTTTATTCCCAGGAAAAGTCTGACGGAATGTAAACAGCCAATTGAGATCAACAATCTCCCAGCATTTCCTTATGCCCCAGGGTTTGCTTTTCTAATAACTCCCAAGAGATTCTGATGTTGGCTATTCACAGTGAGGACCACTGCTCTGGGGCCTTCCTACTCCCCGTGTGGGCCAGCAGCCTTCTGACTCCCTGAGAACTTGCATGCAGAATTCTGGCCCCATCACATTAAGTTAGAATCTACATTTTAACAAAAACTCTGGCTGATTAGTTTGTACACTAAGTTCAGGAAGCATTCCTCTAGGTTGCTCTTCATTGTTCATTTCTTTCCAAATAATATATCTGTGCATTGAGGTCTTGGTATCTTAGTACGTTCCATCAGCTCCACATGCTCGTTCGCTCCACTGAGATTGCTACCTGCCTCCAGGACTTGCAATAATACTACCACCTCTGAGACCTGATGGTAGAAATACCTCTGGGCAGAGGAAAAAGAAAACTCGTGGATTTTTAAAAATAAAATTCCAAAATATGGTATAGAGCCGGCTAACTATCTGAACTCTGTATTCACCTGTTTGCCTTTTCCTAGTAAGTCTTCAAAGCATTTTTCTAGGCACTTCCTTTCCACAGCGTTTATTGGTATTTACTTTGTGCCAGGCATTGTTTGTAGCATTTTGTATGGATTATTTCTTGCTTCTCCAGGAACTCAGTGGTGTAAGCAGTGTTATTGTTTCCATATTACACAATATCCAAGGTTTCTAAGCCAATTCTAACTTAAAAGGGATAGAAAATACATTCTTCAATCCAGGTTTCCACCTTAGGCAGTTTACCTCTTTATAATGTTACTCTTCCTTTTATTCTTTAAGTAGATATTGTTCAGATTCCCTTGTCTGAAATCCTTGGGCTACATGTGTTTTGGAACTTGGAATACTTTATATTCTCCAAAGCTACTGCATTACGCCACATATTATGTCACATCATCAGTGGGATTTGGGACCTCACCATATAACAAGACTTGTAATATGTAAATGTTTACATTCAATGCAAGGGTAATGGCTATTGATCCTCCAGCCAGTTCAAGTTTAGGACTGATTTGGCCACCAAATTTATATATTGAAAGTTTAAACATTTATTTTAAGAACTTTTCAAATTTCAACATTGCCTATAACTTGATGTGAACCTCTTTGAGGTTGTGAATCAGTGAATGTGGGAAGAATGTCTAGTCTTTTTTTCTTTTGCATCTTCTAACATTGACTTGAATTGAATTGAGTGATATGTTCAAGGGTGCCGCTACACGTGTGTTTTCCCTTTGAATCTGGGGACCTTAAATTGTGGGGATAGGTAGGTGTCCATTCCCTCTCACCATTCTTCTCTACCTGCTTCCAACAGATGCATGTTGAGGTACAGTGAATCTATCCCAAAATCATATATCCTTTTTTAAAGTATTGTTTTATTTATTTTTTTTAAATAAATATTTATTGTTCAGATTATTACAGATGTTCCTCTTTTTTCCCCCCATGGCTCCCCTCCACCCGGTTTCCCCCCTCCCCCACCCCATGCCCTTACCCCCCACCACTGTCCTCATCCATAGGTGTAAGATTTTTGTCCAATCTCTTCCCGCACCCCTCACGTCCCCTTCCCCCTGAGAATTGTCAGTCCACTCCCTTTCTATGCCCCTGATTCTATAGTATTCACCAGTTTATTCTGTTCATCAGATTTTTTATTCACTTGATTTTTAGATTCACTTGTTGATAGATATGTATTTGTTGTCACTTCGTTGTTCATAATTTTTATCTTTACCTTTTTCTTCTTCCTCCTTTTCTTAAAGAATACCCTTCAGCATTTCATATAATCCTGGTTTGGTGATGAACTCCTTTAGCTTTTTCTTGTCTGTTAAGCTCTTTATCTGACCTTCAATTCTAAATGATAGCTTTGCTGGGTAGAGTAATATTGGATGTAGGTTCTTGCTGTTCATCACTCTGAATATTTGCCACTCCCTTCTGGCCTGCATAGTTTCTGTTGAGAAATCAGCTGGTAGTCGTATGGGTGCTCCCTTGTAGGTAACTTACTGTTTTTCTCTTGCTGCTTTCAATATTCTCTCTTTGTCTTTTGCTCTTGGCATTTTAATTATGATGTGTCTTGGTGTGGTCCTCTTTGGATTCCTCTTGTTTGGGGTTCTTTGTGCTTCCTGGACTTGTAAGTCTATTTCTTTCACCAGGTGGGGGGAAGTTTTCTGTCATTATTTCTTCAAATAGGTTTTCAGTATCTTGCTCTCTCTCTTCTTCTGGCACCCCCATAATTCTGATGTTGGTACGCTTGAGGTTGTCCCAGAGGCTCCTTACACTATCTTCATATTTTTGGATTCTTTTTTCTTTTTGTTTTTCTGGTTGGGTGTTTTTTGCTTGCTCGTATTTCAAATCTTTGATTGGATTTTTGGGATCCTCTAGTCCAGTGGTCGGCAAACTGCGGCTTGCGAGCCACATGTGGCTTGTGAGCTGTGGTTTGCCACTCTGTTGACTAATGAGTTTGCCGACCACTGCTCTAGTCTACTGTTGAATTTCTGTATATTATTCTTTATTTCAGACAGTGTGTGCTTAATTTCTGACTGGTCCTTTTCCATTTTTTTGCCATTCTCATTAAGATCCTTGAAGGTCTCACTAAGTTCCTCGGAGGTCTCACTAAGTTTCTCGGAGGTTTCTAGAAGATTCTTGAGTAACCTTATAACTGTGGTTTTGAACTCTATATCCAGTAGTTTGCTTTCCTCCATTTCTTTCATTTGTGACATGTTTCTTTGTCTCCGCATTTTGGCTGCTTCCCTGAGTTGATAGAGTGGCTTTGTGTGGTCGGTGTCCTATAGGGCCCAGTGGCTCAGCCTCCCCAATCACCTGAGGTGGACACTCTTGGTGCACCTCTTTGTGGACTGTGTGCACAGTCTTGTTGTAGTTAAGCCTTGATTGCTGTTGGTATCACTGGGAGGAATTGACCTCCAGGCCAATTGGCTGTGAGGACCCGCTGTGTCTATAATGGAAGAACTTCTGTGCTGGAGACACCCTTATGGGGCAGGACTTGCTTCAGTGGGGTTTTGGTGCTCACTAAGTCTGCCTCTTGAGTGTGTCACTTATGGATGTGAGGAGTTGAAATCTGGTATGGTCTCACACTGACCACTAGGTACACTGGCTCCTGGATCTCCAAGGAGGTGTAAAGTTAGCTACTGCCTGAGGCCACCCAGCAGGAGCTACAGCAAGATCTACAGATTTCTCCTCTTTGTTTAGGGTTTGGAAGATTTGGAGCTCTCTGACCCACCTGCAGTTTGTTAGGTTAGGCTGCAAAAGGACAGGCCATTCATATGCAAAAGCCGCTGGGCACAGTTTGGGTGGGGTTGTAAATTGGGTGGGGCAGGGTATCAGGGAATCACCAGGGCGTAGCAAACAGCGATGGCTGCCAGTCAGCCTTCTCTGCATCTCCATGTCCCCATGTCCCACACGCCCGCACAGTAAAAATGATTCCTGGGAGTACTCTGTGAGAAAGCCACCCTTGCTTTCTGACACAATGCCAGACAGTCCAATTTCTCCCCGTAGGAGTCTGGGTCCTGGTTCATGGTTTGATGCTCAGCCACTGAACCATACCAGCTGGGGAAAATTATATTTTGGTGTAACTATTTTCAGTTTAGTTTTTACAGACTGGATAAAACATTTCTTTGTTAAGCATCATGTCTTGCAGGAGCATTTTATACTCTCAAATGTACTTGTCGACTGGAACAGCATGTATATTTTGGTCTATCTTAATTTATGTGCAATTCTATATCTTTAGTTTAGTATGGGAGTTTTTAAAAAAAACATGTTTTTATTGATTTGAGAGTGAGAGAGGAAGGGAGAAGGGTAGGGGGATAGAAACATTGTTTAGAGAAAAACATCTGTCTACTGCCTCCTACATGCCCCCTACTGGGGATCAAGCCCTCAACCTGGGCATGTGCCCTGACTGGGAAGCAAACCTACGACTTCTTGATTCATCGATTGACGCTCAATCACTGAGCCACACCAGCTGGGCAAATATGGGAGTTTTGATGTAACTAACTTCAGATAAACTTTTGACTAAGATCCCTGAATTATGGTTTTTAGCAAGTCTCAAAATTTGAACTTTATTTCATGTTGTTAGATAAGCTTACATTTTTAAGTTTATTTTAGCACCAATATATTCAGCTGGATTTTCATTTGTAGTAAACTATTCAGTAGTAGGAAACATGTATATAAAGTAGTACTCCCATATTTGTCCTTTATACAGTCATCTGCAATGAAAAATGTACAGTTAATCAAAAATTTACTGTCATGTAACACAACATTCTTAATATTCTTTTTTTTTTTTTGAGGCAGAGAAATGGACTTGGTAATTTTTCTTTAGTTTTTATCCTTTTTAGGCTTCTATTATGAGTGAAATTTAAAACACACTTTTCTTGGGAGTAATGTGATTAATTGGGACAAGACACTGGGCTGACTGGTAAGTGTGTAAACAGCCACTTAACAAAGAGGTTTTGTACTTTTGTCACCCAAGCTGGTTGAGCCCACCCAAGCCTGCTCTGTATGCTCAAACCTACTCAAACTATTAATGTGATGACAGATGCCAGCAGTAACATACTTTATCTAGACTCACATATGCCATACAAGCAGTTTCAACCCACATTTAATATGCTGACCCTATTCTGGCAAAAGGATCAATATTCTAAAATCTTCTAAGAGGAAAATTCCCTATGGAACTCCTAAATAAATGATTGTACTTATTTTCCACCATCATTCTTCTTACATGTTTCAATATATGTAATTTTGTGGCTTAAGAGTATTTTAAAACTCACTAGATTTTATTCTTTTCTGGTTATGATTGTACAAACCGAAGTAAACTTGTGATATAAAAAAACCTCTTTTCATATAGTGGTTTATATAAAAATGGAAAAATAAAATAGTTAAAATTCAAAATTATTTATTTTTAACTGGCATTAGTTAATATTAGTTTCAAATGGTTAATATTAATGTTCATGGAAAAATTCATGTCTTTTCCCAGTCATATGTAATGTTTTTATTTGATAAGCACTTAATTTAAAAAAAATTAATTGAATTAAATTTCTCAGACATAGAACATTGCCTGTTGGTTCAGAAATTTAGACTATATTCTGAAAATACGCTTTTATCTTCAACATCAGTGTTACAGGGGATTTATTTTAATGCTAAGTATTTATGAAGTCAAGCTCTAAATCCAGAAAAACCTGCATTTTATTATTTCATACAGTTAAAAAATATTCTGTAGGGAAGCAGTTGGATTCTTTTGTGCTTATACATTGAAAGTAGCTGAACATACTTTTAAATTGGCTCTGTCTGAAAGGAATAAAATAAAATCACATGTGAATCAAATTGATTTAGTGTTACTGAGAACTAAGAAGACTCATTGCATTATAGTGCATATTGTATACATATTAATAAACTAATGTCTTAATTTTATTGTGTTACATTAATATTTTCACTTAAAATCATGGTATTTTAAAAATTCTTGATTTTTTTTCAATCAAATTGAAAAGATGAGAACCTTGAAATCAGGTTTTCTACATCTATAAGTGGACAGTGTTTTGCATCTGTGGTATGTCCTTCTCAGGTTTTTCTTGTTAGATACCCAGCCATGGTGCCATTTATGTTATTAACTATGCTTTTTGGGCTATGCAAAGTGACAGCTAAGACTTACATGGAAATGGTAATTTTTGATGTCTGGCATTTTACTATGATACTTCATTTTCCAAATTTTCACATTAATACCATAATTTCTTTGTACATAATATAGTTTTTGTTCTTCCCTCTCTTGGAAATAATTGCATTAGCACTGTATCTTACGCGGATCCGTAAGAACATTTGCGTCAAGCTTTAATTAATAAGAACAGGAAGACTGCAATATGATTTAATAGCTGTTTGGCTTCCTTGGAATCTTATTGTAAAAAATTTTTTTTGAATTAGAAAGTTAAATATTTGGGTCAAGATTAGAGAAAGTATAGTTCACTTTTTTGTTTAATTTTATAATTTTTTAAAATATGTCATTAGTGAGATGCTAATTCAAACACAAATACTTGTAAATCTGTCATGTTCAAAAACTTCTAAGGTCACTGTGAGTACTAAGCAACTAGCTTAATAAGACTTGATAACAATCAAAAGCCAGCCAGTTACAATTTACTCTGATGTAGGTAGGGAAAAACAACAACAAAAACTGCAAACATGACTTTTATGCTCAAAGCAATTACACATTTTGTAAATCTACTGAAGATTCCTTAGCATTTCCTTCAGATTTACTTCTCTTTTAACTGAGAATCCATACATTGAAAAGGAAAAAAGAAAGTACTGCATCATTTATTTGGACAACTATAATGTTCTTACATGTAAAAACATGTGCAGGAAACAAGATGTCACACATGTATCCTTATTAGTTCTAAGGTAGGAAACTTTATCCTATATTTAGTGACTCATTGCAAAATTTAGTTAAGATCTGATATAAAACATGTTTTCAAAAAATCTGACTATGTACCATTGCCCTCTATTGTCCACAGTAGAGCTCACTTTCAGAAGACCACTTTGACTTTTCCCTATGGGATGTATGGTTTTCTTGTGAGTCTGTTCACTGGCCCTGTTGTCCACGTGTCCTGTCGTCAGGCTTATTGGCTGCTTTTCATTTATTGACTCATTGCTGCCCCCCTTCCTGTTCTAATAGCTTCCTCTATCAAGGTGTTCAGAGAAACCTTAGGCATCTACTTACAGGTGAGACTGAGTCAGGGACTTCAACAGTGGTGGTTCTGTTTAATAATACTACTTTAAAATTTTTTACATAAGACAGAAAATAGACTCTTAAGATTGGCTTTTGAGCTCTGGCTGGTGTGGCTCAGTTGGTTGGGCATTGTCCTATGCACTGAAAGGCAGGGCAATGTTTTGCTCTCATGTGGATGTCTCTCTCCCTCTTCCTTCCTCTTTCTTTAAAAAATCAATAAAAATATTTAAAAAAAGATTGGCTTTTGATTCAAGGAACTCAACAGGAGAATAGAACATAGCTATCCTTACTTTGAAAGGATCAAGGCTCGAAACATCTTTTGGAAAGGATTATGGTTGATTTGGTATAGTTGTTTATTTGCCTAAGAACACTAAAATTTTGGCTCCAGAGGCCTGTGTGACTACAAAAAAAAAAAAAAAAAAAAAAAGAAGAAGAAGAAAAAGAAGAAAGATATTCTCAGATAAGGATTAACCAAAATAATAAATTAATAAGTAAATAAATTCTAGCTTCAAGGCCAAAAAAAAAAAAACAAGAAAGAGATCTGTATAATGGCTAATGAGGTCTTATGGATGATATGGTATTAAATGATTTTAAGAAAATGGCAGGCTGACTTCTGAATTTTTTTCTCACTTGCTTGTAGAACTAACATAGTATTTAAATTTGTCCATGCTATTTGAAAATTTCTTATAAAATACAAACACCATCCTGAGCACTGGTGAGTTTCTACTGATGACTAATTAATGGAGGCAAATGTCTAGATATTTTTTTCTCCATGTTAATGAGTCAGTGGGTCTGTCATATGGTATTTTAGAAATTGTATATGTTGTTTTGTGAAGTTAAATGAAAAGACCCCAATTGCATCTATTTTCTAAACCTTGAACAAAAACAGAATACTTTATGTATACCAAGAGGAACTTAATAAATGAGTATATTACAAATAAAATTTTGGTCTCATTTATAAACTATTAGATTTAGATGGACTTTAGTTAAAATAATACTGAAATTAAACACTTATGAAAACACATCATGGAGTGCTGAAAAGGGCTGCATTAGAGATATGAATGTACAGGAGAGACTCTGGTAGGGGAGGATATTATCCAAGCATACGGGATATAATCCGATATCACTTGGCATACAAACCACCAGGAAATCCTAAACTCACATGGGAAAGGTCAACCAATAGATACCCATGCTGGGATGACATAGATGTTGAAATTATCTGACAAATACTTTAAAACACTGATTATAAAAATGCTACAATAAAGAAGCAGAAAAGCTTTTTAAAAAATTAAAAAGAATTTTTTAAATTACAGGTTACATTCAATATTATTTAGTACTAGAGTCCCAGTGCACGAAATTCGTGCACAGGAGGTGTGTCCCTCAGCCTGCACCCTCTCCAATCTGACCCTTTGAGGGATGTCTGACTGCCCTTTTAGGCCCGATCCCGGTAGGATCGGGCCTAAAAGCTCAGTCAGACATCCCTCTCACAATCCAGGACTGCTGGCTTCCAACTGCTCGCCTGCCTGCCTTCCTGATTTCCCCTAACTGCTTCTGCCTACCAGCCTGATCACCCCCTAACAACTCCCCTGCCAGCCTGATGATGCCTAACTGCTCCCCTGCCAGCCTATTTGCCCCTAACTGCCCTCCCCTGCAGGCCTGGTCACCCCTAACTGCCCTCCCCTGCAGCCTGGTACCCCTAACTGCCATCCCCTGCAGGCCTGGTCTCCCCAACTGCCCTTCCCTGCAGGCCTGGTCGCCCCCAACTTCCCTCCTCTGCTGGCCTGGTCACCCCTAACTGCCCTCCCCTGCAGGCTTGATTGCCCCCAAATTCCCTCTCTTGCAGGCCTGTTCCCTCCCAACTGCCCTCCCCTGCTGGCCATCTTGTGGTGGCCATCTTGTGTCCACATGGGGGCAGCCATCTTTGACCACATGGGAACAGCCATCTTGTGTGTTGGAGTGATGGTCAATTTGCATATTACTCTTTTATTAGATAGAATAGAGGCCTGGTACACGGGTGGGGGCCAGCTGGTTTGTCCTGAAGGGTGTCTTGGATCAGAGTGGGGGTTCCCTTGGGGCGTGGGGTGGCCTGGATGAGGGGGCTGTGGTGGTTTGCAGGCCGGCCATGCCCCCCAGTGACCCAAGTGGAGGCCCTGGTATCTGGGATTTATTTATCTTCTATAATTGAAACGTATTAGCCTTGAGCGGAGCCAAGCCTCCTGCTTGCTCTGTGGCCGTAGCCATTTTTATTGGGATTTATTTATCTTCTATAATTGAAACTTTGTAGCCTTGAGTGGAGGCCTAGGCTGGCCAGGGTGTGCGGAAAGCTTGGCTTCCTCCATTGCCGGGGGAAACTCAAGCATCCTTCTCTCTCCAGCTCTGTGGCTGCCACCATTTTTGTTGGGATTTATTTATCTTCTATAATTGAAACTTTGTAGCCTTGAGCAGAGGCCAGGGCTGGCCAGGCTGGGCGGGAACTTGGCTTTCTCCATTGCCAGGGGCAACCCAAGCCTCCTGCTCTCTCCAGCTCTGTGGCTGCCACCATTTTTGTTGGGATTTATTTATCTTCTATAATTGAAACTTTGTAGCCTTGAGTGGAGGCCTAGGCCAGCCAGGGTGTGCGGAAAGCTTGGCTTCCTCCATTACCAGGGAAACCCAAGCCTCCTGCTCGCTCCGTGGCTGCAGCCATCTTGGTTGGGTTAATTTGCATACTCGCTCCTGATTGGCTAGTGGGTGTGGCTTGTGGGTGTAGCAGAGGTACGGTCAATTTGCATATTACTCTTTTATTAGATAGGATTAGTTTCAGTTGTACAGCATAGTAGTTAGACAATTATGGGAATGCTTTTGAAATGAAAGATGGAAAGTTTCAGAAAAAGCATAAAAGACATACAGGACACTCTAATGGAAATTTAGAACTGAAAAAAAAAAATACACTAACCAAAATAAAAAAAAAACAGACTGTTGTTGACAGAGAAAGTGCCAGTGAAGTTAATTCGATCATCAAGATTTTTTCAGTCTGAACTGCAGAATTAAAGGAGATTGGGGGATAGAAATGAATAGTGCTCATCATATGTGGGAAAGTAACAGATCATCTCAATCCTGGAAGGAGAGGAGAAAGTGCAGTATAGGGAAAAAATTCTGAAGAAATTCTAGATGAAAAAATTCCCAAATTTGATTAAAGACATAAATCTGCAGACTCAAGAAGCTCAGTTAAGTCCAACATGATAACCTCATACAAATCCACACCTGATACTTAATAATCAAACTGCTAAAAAATAAAGACAAATCTTGAAAGTCATCAGAAATGATGCATTGATTGTAGGGGAGCAATAATTTGAATGACTATACATTGAGTGGCCAGATTATTATGATCTCTGAACGCATAATAATCTGGCCACTCAGTGTATATCCTATATAATAAAAGGCTAATATGTAAATTGTCCCCTCGATCAGGAGTTTGACCAGCAGGCAAGCCAGCCAACTGCCCATGTTCCCTCCCCCTGGCCAGGCTGGCCGGACCCCACCCATGCACGAATTTGTGCACCAGGCCTCTAATATATATATGTATATATCCTGAGTGGCCAGATTATTATGTGTTCAGAGATCATAATAATCTGGCCACTCAGTGTATATTTCTCATCAGAAACATGGAGACAGAAGAAAGTAGAGAACACATTCATGTAACTTTTATTACAGTACTAGAGGCCTGGTGCATGAATCCATGCACTGGTGGGGTCCCTTGGCCTGGCCTGTGCCCTCTCACAATCCGGGACCCCTCAGGGGATGTTGGATAGCCAGTTTCAGCTCGATCCCTGCAGGCCCGATCCAGATAGGAGGGATCCTGATCCTGTGGATTGAGTGTCTGTCCCCTGATCAGTGTGCATCATAGCGTCCGATCGACCTGTTGGTTGTTCGGTCATTTGGTCACTTAGGCTTTTATAAATATAGATTTTGTTATAGTTGTTCTATTTTATTATTGTTGCTGTTAATCTCTTGCTGTGCCTAATTTATAAATGAAACTTTATCAATGGTATGTATATATACCAAGAAACAGTATATATAGGGTTTGGTATATCTATGGTTTAAGGCATCCACTGGGCATCTTGGAACATATACCCATCAGATATGGGGCAGGGGAGAAGACTGCATTGGCAGTTTTGCACAATACCTTGACCACTTAAAAGTTATCATGCCTGGGGATAAGATATTAACTGAAAAATGTGGACTTATTAGTTAATATTTACAGCTTTTAATACCAACCTGTAGACTTCAAGGCCTGTTCCAGTTTAAGGTTTCTCTCTGTTAAGTCATACTGAGCTATGTGACACTCAGATGCTATATATAAATGAAGAGTTATACAGTTTCAATTGGAGAGTACATGTTTAAAATATTTTTTTTGGGGGGGGGGGATGTATCCTAATGGTTTCATTATCAAAATATTTTATCATGTGCCACAAGTGTCCTTTTAGGAAGATTTTTAAAAGCTAGAAGGTAGTGTGAAAATGAAAACTTAGGGTTTAACATTAGTCATCAAGTTGACAGGTCAGGTAGGATTTAATGTTAATTCCAATATTTTTCTAACTTATCCTTAGGTTTTTTCAGGGGAGAGAACAAAGACTAGATTCTTGTGTTAGAGTTTTTATGATTCTGGGAAGTAACATGATTTTATAGTTCTCACCAGTGCTTTTGTTTTATCTTAACCTCTAAAAATTTCTAAGACGTGCTGTATTAGTAGAATCACAGATTAAAAATTCTAAAGGCGTCTATTTTTTGTTTTGATTTCATCATTAACCTCAAGGAGGATGTTAAAGACGTTGCTTTGAGAAACAATGAGGATTAATCATGTTATGTTTGGAGAGTTTTGTGCTTCTTGAAAAAAAATTTTAAGTGTTATATAAATTTCTTCTCTATTAGTTGGGCAATAAATTGAAGAGGTTCAGTTTATTTGAACCTTGTTCCTATAGCTACATTCTTTTTCAATTTGGCCTTTCAGATGTATGGCACATGTATAGTCATTGCTGTTATCTTTTTTTTGATGAAGACCTTAAGTACATTAACATTCCCAGTTTAGATTGTCAGGGTGTGTTTGTGGAATTATTAATAAAATTCACATAGGATGCTTCAACCTATATCTAATGAACAAACCAAGATGTGAACAGTACTAAGTAGAAGGTATCCATGTTAATTTTAAAGGAATTTAGGGATAGAAATAGGGTTATTTATTACTCAAGATGAATATTCCATTATTACACATAACTACTGCATATTTGGTAAAACTTTGAAATTTGAAAAGAAGCCTTAGTGGGACAAAGTTGAGAGCGATTATTTATCCAACTCTGAAATATTAAATCACAAGGGACAGTTTGAAGTTAGAGTTGGGTTATGTTTTGTGTAGACAAAAGGAATCTTATTCAGTTATCACTGAATATATGTCACCATGACAGCAAAAATAATTACCCTGTGATTTACTTATAATGAGGCACTCTACATAACTTTATACACACTCATTTAATTATCAAAATCCCGTCTTTACTATTCCCATATAATAAAAAAATTAATCATAAATTTTTTTTTGTGTGTGTGAGAGGCATTTGCAAATCTGTCTGAATTTTTGCTAGGACATGACACAGTCCAAATTTCTCTAAACATTTACTATAATATTCTTGATAGGTGGGAGGTAGTTAGTAATAAGAGTATTACTAACTTGTGATGATATTATTTTAAATGGTCTGTCCTCCCCAACTATGCTTGGAAGAATCATTAACTATTTCCAGATCGATGATTTTTTAAGGCATGTTGTCTGGAGTTGCCCATGTGAGAAGCAGCTGGGTCAAATGTTAATCAAAGTAACTGATTTGGGATTTCTGTTTAAAATTACAATTTTCCCCTTCATCCATGACATAATACCATGCACTGTCTCCTTGACTGGCAGCAATTCAGCTCTTTCTTAGTATGTCAGATCTGTCTACTGTAGAACAAGACTGCACATCTTTTGGGAGAGTGCGTTGAGGGTTTACAGCAGTGAATATCACTATGTCATATAGCTTATGTGGTAAAATCAGATCACGTGAAATAAGCCATTCAAATTTGAAGAAAATCCACTTGGCATTTTCACTTGTGGTAATGCTTAAGTGGTAGGAACTTATTTGTATTAAGTTAAACTAAGAGGAATGCCAAGGAGAATGCTGTACTTAACCAGGACACTAGGTGGCACAGTGAGCTACACACAGGAAATAGAGCCTAGAGATCTCCCTGGGAGATGGGATTTTATCAGAATCTGTAAGACTCTTTATAAACGTGGAAAGATTGAATCGACGAGTCGAATGGCTATTATATCCAGTTACTCCCATTCAAATGTATTCTAGAATTTCTTATGTCTGTTGCTTATACATGTCCTGGTTAGCTACCCACAAAGTGTAAAACAGATACACTTACTGATTTGGGAGTTAAAAGAGTCAAGGACATCTCAGTGTGTAGTCCAAGTCACTCCATTTAGCCCAAAGTTAGCACCTTCCTCTTCTTTTTTTTTTTTGGAAGCTCATCTTTTTTTTTTTTTTTTTTTTTAACGATTTCTATCTTTTTTTTAAATTGTTTAAAGTATTACATATATTAGTACATATATCTCCTTTGTTTTCCCCATTGACCTTCCCCCAGCCTCCCCACCCCCTGTCGCATGCCCTCATCCCCCCCCCCCCCCCCAGTGTCGTGTGTCCATTGGTGTGCTTATATGCACGCATACAAGTCCTTTGGTTGATCTATTTCCCTCCCTCCCCAACACTCCCCAGCCTTCCCGCTGTAATTTGATAGTCTGTTCGGTGCTTTACTGCCTCTGTATCTATATCTTTTTATTCATCAGGTTATAATGTTCTTTATTTTCCATAAATGAGTGAGATCATGTGGTATTTTTCTTTCATTGCCTGGCTGATTTCACTTAACATAATGTTCTCCAGGTTCATCCATGCTGCTGCAAATAGTAAGAATTCCTTCTTTTTTATAGCAGCTAGTATTCCATTGTGTAGATGTACCATAGTTTTCTAATCCACTCATCTGCTGATGGCCATTTAGGCTGTTTCCAAATCTTAGCTATGGTGAATTGTGCTGCTATGAACATAGGGGTGCATATATCCTTTCTGATTGGTGTTTCTAGTTTCTTGGGATATATTCCTAGAAGTGGGATTACTGGATCAAATGGGAGCTTTATTTTTAGCTTTTTGAGGAAACTCCATACTGTTCTCCCCAGTGGCTGCACCAGTCTGAATTCCCACCAGCAGTGCACGAGGGTTCCTTTTTCTCCACATCCACGCCAGCACTTGTCGTTTGTTGATTTGTTGATGATTTCCATTCTGACAGGTGTGAGATGGTACCGCATTGTCGTTTTTATTTGCATCTCTCGGATAATTAGTGACTTTGAGCATGTTTTCATGTGTCTCTTGGCCTTCCTTCTGTCTTCTTTCAAAAAGATTCTATTTAGGTCCGTTGCCCATTTTTTTATTGGATCATTTGTCTTCTTTTATTAAGTTGTATAAGTTCCCTGTAGATGTTGGAGATTAAACCTTTATCAGTGATAACATTTACAAATATGTTCTCCCATACAGTGGGCTTTCTTGTTGTTTTGTTGATGGTTTCTTTTGCTGTGAAAATGCTTTTTATTTTGATGTACTCCCATTTGTTTATTTTCTCTTTAGCTTCCATTGCCCTAGGAGCAGTATTGGTGAAGAAATTGCTTTGGCATATGTCTGAGATTTTTCTGCCTGTGGATTCCTCTAGTATTTTTATGGTTTCCTGTCTTATGTTTAAGTCCTTTATCCATTTTGAGTATATTTTTGAGTATGGTGTAAGTTGGTGGTCTAGTTTCATTTTTTTGCATGTATCTGTCCAATTTTCCCAACACCATTTATTGAAGAGACTGTCTTGACTCCATTGTATGTTCATGCCTCCTTTGTCAAATATTAACTGTGTATAGTGGTTTGGGTCGATATCTGGATTCTCTTTTCTTTTCCATTGGTCTATATGTCTGTTCTTGTGCCAGTACCAGGCTGTTTTGAGAACAGTGGCTTTGTAATACAGCTTGAAATCTGGTATTGAGATCCCACCTACTTTGTTCTTCTTTCTCAGGATTGCTGTAGCTATTCGGGGTCTTTTTATATTCCAGATGAATTTTTGGAGAGTTCTTTCTAGGTCTGTGAAATATGCCATTGGTATTTTGATAGGGAGTGCATTGAATCTATAGATTGCTTTGGGTATTATGCACATTTTAATGATGTTGATTCTCCCAATCCATGAACATGGAATGTTCTTCCATCTGTTTATGTCTTCCTCTATCTCTTTTTTCAGTGTCTTGTAGTTTTCCACATATAGGTCTTTTATCTCCTTAGTTAAGTTTATTCCCAGTTATCTTAATTTTTTTAGTGCAATGGTAAATGGGATTGCTTTTTTAGTCTCTCTTTCTGTAAGTTCACTATTGGTGTATAGAAATGCCATAGATTTCTTGGCGTTAATTTTGTATCCTGCTACATTGCCAAATTCAATTATTAAGTCTATTAGTTTTTTGATGGAGTCTTTGGGGTTTTTTATGTACAACATCATGTCATCTGCAAATAAGGACAGCTTTACTTCTTCTTTTCCAATTTGGATGCCTTTTATTTCTTCTTCTTGTCTAATTGCAGTGGCTAATACTTCCAGTACTATGTTGAACAGGAGTGGTGAGAGTGGGCAACCCTGTCTTGTTCCTGTTCTTAGGGGAAATCATTTTAGTTTTTGCCCATTGAGTATGATGTTAGCTGTGGGTTTATCATATATAGCTTTTATTATGTTGAGGTATGATCCTTCTATTCCCACCTTGTTGAGAGTTTTTATCAAGAAAGGGTGTTGGATTTTGTCAAATGCTTTTTCTGCATCAATTGATATGACTGTGGTTTTTCTCTCTCAATTTGTTTATGTGATGTATCACGTTTATTGATTTGTGAATATTGTACCATCCTTGCATTCCTGGGATAAACCGTACTTGGTCATGGTGTATGATCTTTCTGATGTACTTCTGGATCCAATTTGCTAGAATTTTGTTGAGGATTTTGGCATCTATGTTCATGAGGGATATTGGCCTGTAATTCTCTTTCATTGTGTTGTCTTCATCTGGTTTTGGTATTAGGGTGATGCTGGCTTCATAGAAGGAGCTTGGAAGTGTTCCTTCCTCTTGAATTTTTTTGGAATAGTTTGAGGAGGATAGGTTTTAGTTCTTCCTTGAATGTTTGGTAAAACTCTCCTGTGAAGCCGTCTGGCCCCGGGCTTTTGTTTGCTGGAAGCTTTTTGATGACTGCCTCAATTTCTTCCATAGTTATTGGCCTATTGAGATGTTTAGATTCTTCCTGATTGAGTTTTGAAAGGTTATATTTTTCTATGAATATGTCCATTTCCTCCAGGTTGTCCAGTTTGTTGGAATAGAGTTGTTCATAGTATTTTTTAACAATCCTTTGTATTTCAGTGGGGTCTGTTGTTATTTCACCTCTTTCATTTCTGATTTTGTTTATTTGGGTCCTCTCTCTTTGCTTCTTGGTGAGCCTGGCTAGAGGTTCATCAATCTTGTTTATCCGTTCAAAGAACCAGCTCTTGGTTTTGTTGATCTTTTGTATTGTTTTTTTGGTCTCAATGTTGTTTTATCTCTGCTCTGATCTTTATTATTTCCTTCCTTCTGCTTACACTGGGCTTTTTTTGTTGTTCTCTTTCTAATTCTTTGAGTTGTAGGGTTAGGTAATTTATTACTATTATTTCTTGTTTTTTTCAGTAGGCTTGTAAAGCTATGAACTTCCCTCTAAGACTGCTTTTGCTGTGTCCCATAGATTTTGGATTGTTGTGTTTTCATTGTCATTTGTTGCCATGATGTTTTTTATTTCTTCCTTGATCTCTCTGGTAACCCAGTCATTGTTTTATATCATGCTGTTTAGTCTCCATGTGTTTAATTTCTTTGGGTTGTTTTTATTGTAGTTTATTTCCAGTTTTATGCCACTGTGGTCTGAGAAGATGCTTGATATGATTTCTATCTTCTTGAATTTGAAGAGACTTTGCCTATGACCCAATATATGGTCTATCTTTGAAAATGACCCATGTGCACTTGAGAAGAATGTGTATTCTGTGGCTTTGGGGTGAAATGTTCTGAAGATGTCAATTAATTCCATCTGGTCTAGTGAGTCATTTAGGATTGATGTTTCTTTGCTGATTTTTTGTTTATAGGATTTGTCCAATGGTGATAGTGGGGTATTAAAGTCTCCTACTGTGATTGTATTGCTGTCAATCTCTCCCTTGATATCTTCCCAGAGTTTTTTTTATGTATTTGGGTGCTCCTGTATTGAGTGCGTATATGTTTACCAGAGTTATTTCTTCTTGTTGGATTGCTCCCTTTAGTATTATGAAGTGGCCTTCCTTATCTCTTGTTATGTCCTTCACTTTGAGATCTAATTTGTCAGATATAAGTATTGCTACCCCACCTTTTTTTTTTCATTTCCATTCGCTTGAAAAATCTTTTCCCATCCCTTCATCCTCAGTCTGTGTGCGTCTTTATTGCTGAGGTGGGTTTCTTGTAGACAGCAGATATATGGGTCGTGTTTTTTTATCCAATCCGTTACCCTATGTCTTTTGATTGGGGCATTAATCCATTTATATTTAAAGTTATTATTGATAGGTACTTATTTGTCGCCATTTTTATTCTTTACCCCTGTGTTCCTTCTTCACTTCCTATTTCTTTTTTTTTACAGCAGACCCTTTAGCATTTATTGCATTGCTGGTTTGGTGGTAATAAATTCCCTTAGTCTTTTTTTGTCTGTGAAGCTCCTAATTTCACCTTCAATTTTGATTGATAGCCTTGCTGGGTACAGTATTCTTGGATTCAGACCCTTCCTTTGCATGACTTTGTATATTTCATTCCATTCCCTTCTGGCCTGATGAGTTTCTGTTGAGAAATCAGTTGCTAGTCTGATGGGGGTTCCTTTGTACGTAACTTTCTGTCTCTCTCTGGCTGCTTTTAGGATTCTTACTTTGTCATTGGTGTTTGCCACTTTAATTATAATGTGCCTTGGCATTGGTCTTTTGGGGTTCATTTTGCTTGGGACTCTGTGAGCTTCTTGGATTTGTGTGGGTTTTTTCTTCCCTATATCAGGGAAGTTTTCTGTCATTATTTCTTCAAACAGGTTTTCTATTCCTTGCTCACTTTCCTCTCCTTCTGTAACCTTTATTATGCGGATGTTGTTTTGTTTTGTGTTGTCCCAAAGTTCCCTTAGGTTCTCCTCCTACTTTTTAATTTTTTTTTCTAGAAGCTGCTCTACTTGGGTATTTTTTTTCACCTTGACTTCATTCTCACTGATGTGGTCCTCTGCTTCTTCTGGTATACACTTGATGCGTTCTATTGAGTTCTTTACAGCAGCAATGCCATTTTTCGTTTCTTCTTGGTTCTTCTTCATTCTCTCTTGGTTCTTACTCATATTGTCAAATTTGTCTTCCATTCTTTTCAGCCACCTTATGACCATTTGTCTGAATTCTTTCTCTGGCAGATTGCTTGCCTCCATTTCGTTTACTTCCTTTTCTGGTGATGCCTGCTTTTCTTTCATATGCGGGCTGTGTCTTTGTCTCCCCATGGTCTCTCTTCTCTGGGTGTCTGATTATGTAGTTCTCTCTCTCCTGTGTTGATTTAAAGGCACAAAATACAACACAACCAGGTACAGCGCACAAGGCAGTGAACAGAGATGTATTCATGATATTAATAACCCCAAATAAAGGTGACCACCAGAGAAAGGCAAATTAGAGAATAGGAGAGAAAGAAGAAGAGAGAAAAAAAAGGAAAGGAGTGCGAAAATGAAATTGGGAAAAGGAAAAATAAAGTAAGAGAGAAAAGAAAGAGAATAAGAAAGAAAAGGGGAACAAACTATATATATATGAGGAGAAAACTCCAATAGAACAGCCACTAATACCAATAAATGCCAGCAACAAGTACCTGGAGATGAATACAAACTACAAACATCAACTAATATCAAATGAGGTGAGGGAAAACAGAAGCAAAAAATAAACAAAAACAAAACATACAAAAACAAAACAAAACAAAACAAAAGAATAGGCAAAACAATCTCATAAAGAAGCATACGAAAACGATATAATCAACATTCAAGCAAACAACAACAAAAGGACAGCAAAATAATTTTTTGGATAGTGAAGACAGAGAAAAGAGAGGTGTGTATGGACTTGGAGCAGGGGATTGGAAATTAGATATATAAATAGGGTGAAATTTTAACAAGGGTTAAAAAGAAAGAATAGGGAAAATCTAAAGCAGGAAAAGGGTAAGAGAAACAGGACACCGAAAAGGGGAAGGTTAGGAAGAGAGTGATGGCATAAAGGTAGAGTTGAGAAAGAGTAAAGTGATGCTAAAAGAAAGATGAAAATTGAAAGCAGAACACTAATCCCAAAGTAAAATAAAGAGAAAATAAAATAACACTTTTTTTAAAAAAAGGTAAAATATTTAGTAATAATACTGATTGAAAATAAAAATGTAATAATTAAAAAGGTAAAATCAAGTGAGGAAAAAAGTAAAAAATTAGTTTCTTAAGTAAAAGATGAAATAAAAATAAAAATAAAAAAAATGTGCAGTAGTGAAGGTCATTCACTTCCTCTATTGTTCTGTTTGGCATTCCTGTTTCCCAGTCAGGACAGTATTGCAGTTCCCTGCATTCCACTTCTCCTCAATGTTGTAAGCCAGTCCTGATTTTTAAGCAGGCAGAGTGTCTTGTTTTCTTGTATTCCTTTATTTGTGATTATACAAGAGTCAGTTTGTGATTCAACCCCTGGGTGACAGTGTTTCTGGATTGACCTCGGGTCTATAGGTCCTCTCTAGCCTGTGCTTAGATCCTGCTTTCCCTGTGGCACTCATTACTGGTTTGTGGGAGTGGGCTGCCCCAGAGCTGGCTCTTCGATGGTCACTCCCCTCTCCGATCCCCAGGTTCCAGAAAAACAACTTTCCCCTGCATTCTCCCAGGGTGTCCCCAGCTGGGTGATCCTATGTATTGGGCTTAGCAATCAGAAGCAAGGATTTAAAGAGGAAATCGCAAGTGCGTGAACTCTGGGGCTGCGCGCAAGTCTGCACAGTCCTTTTTTTCCCCCTTGTGACCAAGCAGCCAGAACACTTTTAAAATCTCTAGGCTGTCCTGCGCCAGATCAAAATGGGGTGCCTTTTAGAGATTCCCCTATTAGCAGCTCTGAGGACCCCCTTCCACATTCACGGATCACGCCAGCGCCAACAGCCATGGATTCTTCTAGGGGCAGACTTCCCCCGGTCCTCCAGCTCCCACAGTGCGCACGCTTCTCTGTCCTGCCGGGACCAGAGACCTCACCTTATCCCAGGCGAAATCTGACCCCTCCGTGGTGGAGTGTAGAGCTCCTCTGAATGCACGTGTTTGCGCCAATTGGGGACTGGTGTTCTGGGGTTCCCAGCTGTTCAGTGGGTGCCGTAGTTGCAGTTCTGATAACATCCACTTTCCCCTTTAAGATGGCGCGGTCTCTGCATCTGAGCCGGTGGCTCCAGGAGAGGACCCAGCAGCAGTGGGGGCTGCCAGGTCAGGGGAGCCCCGTCCAGCAGTCCCCCACCTTCTCCTGGAGTATAACTGTCCCTTAAATCTCCAACAAACACACCCCGTGTGATCCACAGCTGCTCTTTCTATCTGCTCCGGGACAAGGCTCGGGACACATCCGTCTATTCCGCCGCCATTTTTTTTTTTTCTTCAGCACCTTCCTCTTCTTGTTCAGTATCTATGAACAGCAGGCAAGCATAGGTTTCAGTATACTACGATTTTGTTCCATATTATATTTGAAACTTATTTCTTTTTTAAATTTTGTATCTCAGAAAGAATTTCACAACACATTTGCATAGTTATGGACATCAAAGAAGATGAAGAACATGTAGGTCGTCATCTTGAAGAAATGCTAAAAAATGAATTAAATGTAAGTATTCACATATCGAATTTAATGATTAAAGAGGTGAATGTACATTTCTTGTTTTTTGAAATGATCAACTTCCTAGTTAAGCTCATATCTAATATTACAATTAAGAAAATGGGAGAAGGAGTAGTAAGTGTGAGGAGGTCTATAGGAATTATTTGCAACTTGTATCAGTAAGGGCTTCCATTATATATTTTTATGACAACATTGTATGTAAAATGTTTTGTTTGCCAAACTGAAATTATTCAATTTTAATTTCCCTGTTTTCATTAAAATGTATCACCAGCAGTCAGAGCTTATGATGAACATATGATGACTTTTTAACAACATCTAGGATAGAATTGTAGTTAAGAGCTGAAGGAAAAAGTTCACTTCAGTTAGCAAATTTTATCCTGATGGCACAGTTGGAAAGAGAATGGGCTCTCTTATCAGACTGCCTGTGCTCAGATGTCAGCTTTATTACCTGATTTCTTTGTCTTAAGTAGAAAATGGTAATAATATCTACATGGTAAACTTTTCAGAAGCATTAAATAAAATAAACAGATTTAAAGTGCTTATAAATGCCTCTGGCTTATGGTGAGTTTTCAGTGAATGTGAACTGTAATAATTAAGCTTTCGCAGATGAGGTGAAAAGAGGTGTGGCAGTATTAAGTAGCTGATACTACTGATTCCCAAGCTTCCATCCTGTAGTAGATGCATGAACTGTTAGAAATGTAGATTCCTGGAATATGTAAAAATTTAATGACCCGCAGTCTGGGATAAGCTCTGGAATTAAGTTTTCAACAAGCTCCCTCAGGTGGTTTGATAGCAAGGAGTGCCAGATTCTACCAGTAGCATTGAGAGTGACAACCCAAAGCTGAGAAGATAATAGCCATCTTAGCTGTCTCTTAGGCATAAAGGTCATACTACAATCTCCCCTGTTGCTTTTATCCAATGACTTTCTGGAAATTTCCCTTCATCCTTGAAAATTTGAGTACCTGTTCTCTGCTTTCTGTCTCAACTCTACCTGTTAAGAATCTGTTCTAAGTTCAGTGCCCCACTGCTGTACCTTGCAGAATATTTAATAGTAGATAACCGGCCACCACTGCCTGACCCGCTGAAGCACCCCTTTGCCTCAAAAAATGGTCTATTACTCTTGAATAATCTCATTCATTCTTTATAAAATTAATGCAACAACCAGCAACATGGGGTCCTGAAAGAATATTATTGGGACTCTGGCTATCAACCAACCCTAAATTTCAAGAGTTGCTTTTGTGTGTGAGTGTTTTAAGTTTTTTTAAAATTGATTTTTAGAGTGAGAAAGGGAGAGAGAAACATTTGATGTGAGAGTGAGACATTGATCAGCTGCCTTCTGCATACTCCCCACCTGGGATGAAGGCTGCAACCTGGGTGTGTGCCCTGACCAGGAATCCAACCAGCAACCTTTTGGTGCACGGAACGATGCCAAACCCACTGAGCCACACCAGCCAGTGCTAAAGAGCTGGGCTTTTATGTAACTGTCAAACACCTCGCTGGTGGATTCTGTGTCACTCTTTCCTTGATTGGTCTTTCTAGTATTAGACTCTGCAAGGAATCCTTTGGTTAGAATTATTATAATAATCACTTTTTGTTGCTACTTCTCCTGTATATGTTTAGTGACAAAATGACATGGGATTTAGGGGTACACGCTGTACCTTGCTGGCCTTCTGTGATGTATTCATTACCCTGTCCTTATCCTTCTCACTTCCAGTGACCTTTTTTTCAGTGCACTTCACCTACCTATCCATTGGGCCCCGTGTGAATATTGCCATCACCTTAACTGTACTAAAAAATTAATACTAAGGCTATTTCTCAACTTCTGACCATCACATGCTGTCATTTCATATCATTTACTAAATTATCCTACTGCAAATATTTGAAATTTATAGGGAAGTTTTATTTATAGGTTGCCTGTCTTTTTTCTTTCTTTCAGCTACCTTTTGTTCTATCCTGTCCCTTATTTGGCTTAGATTCTGCTCCCTCACTTTTGTGGACCATGGCTCTCTTACCAATATCTTCATTTACCTTATCCTTTGAATGCACCCATTTGGTAAAATCCAATCCAGGTATTAAGTCAAACTTTTCAGTTCTCTACACTTTTACACTTAATCTTAATGACGTTTGGGAGAATCCTACAACAGTGCAGGTTGTTGCCATTAAAAAGCACTGGTCACCATTCTTTAGTGGGCACTGACTATTGTAAAGCCACCATGATTCATAGTCCGCTCCCCATTCTCCTCAGTGAATATTTTAAACCTCCTCGAATGCTAACTCAGTTTGTTAACCTCAGCACTACTGGCATCTGGGTTAGATGATTTTATTGTGAGGCCCTGTTCTGTTTAGCAGCATCCCTGGCCTTCTACACCAGAAATGCCATGGACTAAAATGCTAGGGACAAAATTATTGGCATTTATTAAGGTTTTTTCTCCCTCTACCTTGATGACTACCTTTATATTAATATTGTTATAAAATACCATTGTCTTTTATTTATTAACCTTAACATTTTGACTATTGTCTAATGGTTCTCTGTCTGGGCAACACTGACATTAAATAGTTTCTTCTTTCTCCTACCTTCTGCCTTTCAGTAACTAATTTGAGTTGATGTTTTTAAACTCCCAGTTAATACCTGTAAAACAATAGCAAACTTTTATCACATTTTATATATTCTCCCATTTATATGTGATTATATACTGTACCATATCTCTCAAAACCATTATTTATTCTTAGATCCATAAGTAAACATATATTTAATGCTCACCATGAAGCCTTATGTTGATATCTTGCAAACCATTTTGGTTCTCCAAAACTAATCCTCCAATAGATTTCCTCAGGAGGGCTCTGGGATACAGTATTCCCAAGTTATTGCATATGTACAGAATTTTTCTGTGACTGAAAATCTACACATTTATTTTGGCTAGATGAAAAAACATTCTGGCTTCAAAAAATTATTTTTGAACTTCTTAAGTATACATCTCCATTGTCTTTATCATAGTCCTCCTTGCACTATTTTTATGGTGGAATCTGCAAAGATTTAAGACTAAAAACTGTATTTCCAGAATCTTCTTCCCCTTTATTCAGGGTCTATGCTGTGCTTAGTATTTTTAATTTTTAAGCACTTAAATTTCTTTCTTCCTTAGCTTCAAGTATCTAATTTATATATAACTACAGATAACAACTATTTTTAAAAGTTAGGCTTGACGTGAACTTAGAGATTTTATTTATATAATAAAGCCAAAATGTATACAGATGCTCAAAATAAAGGAATACCGCTGTTTCTCAAGTACTGCTTAGTTGTATGTAATACCATCCTTTGAGGAGATTCAGCCGTGGGAGAACTACGGCCCGCGGGCCGGATCCGGCCCGTTCGGCTGTTCTATCCGGCCCGCGGAGCTGAAAGAGCGGAGGGTTCTCTTGCTCTCCCCTCCGCTCCTTTACTTTGAATTTATATTAGTTCACACAAACACTCCATCCATGCTTTTGTTCCGGCCCTCCGGTCCAGTTTAAGAACCCATTGTGGCCCTCGAGTCAAAAAGTTTGCCCACCCCTGGATTAGATTCTTTTTTAAACTAGGAGATAATGTAGCACTTGTAAAAATGAATTCTGTGTGTCCTGTTAATTAGATGATCTTGGTTGACCTTGGAAGGAGATATCATCCATTTCTTTTAAATATGCCCTAGCTTCTATATTTCCTAAAACTTGTTAAACAGTACAGGACTTACCAGAATGTTTTCTTGCAGTCAGAAACTCTAACAGTCATTGAGTATCTTCTTTGTGCCAGAGACAGTGCCACATGCCTCAATCCTTTAGAACAATTTAGGACCTTCCCTCTCATTTTACAAATAGAAATAGGGAATTTTTGTGGTTTGATGATTTGTCTAAGATCACATAACTAATGAATGTTGGCGCTAGTTGATTCCTTATATTTTCTACTACTTAATACTCTTCTAAGCAAAGGCGATATAAAAGAAAGTTAGATTTTCCTTTTTGACATTATACCTAAGTCTAGAAAGAAGTCCCTTCAGGAAAGAAATTTCTAGTTTTATTTAAACGTTCTCTCTCTTTATAAGGGCAACTTTATCTTCTGGCATTGTTCAGCCCATAACTTACAAACATCAAATACCTCTTCAAACACTTTAACCTCCCAGAGCTTTTGTCTCACTTGAAAAGAACCTATAAAAAGGATGAAGTCACCACAGTGGAAATCCAGGCACCTGTAGGGAAGATCAGTGTGGGTGGAGCTGCTCAGCACACAACGGGAGGATTGTTTTATTGGCACGAAAAGAAAAATGTTTCTCATTGAAACTGGGTATGCTTTGCTCGATTTTGAGATTATACCTCAGAGGTGAACTGAATATCTGAACTCCCATGTAATGATACACACAAAATACATGGAAGAAGTTGTTAAAAAGTAAAACAAGAAACTAACTGGGTAAGGGACACCCCTCCACCCTTCATACACATGCACATCTCTTCAATTTCAAACTCATACTTCAATTTCAAGGCTTTATTAATATTTTATATTATTTCTTCTTTGAATTCTTAAGGAATTTGAAGTATTTCACAGGACCTACCTACTTTGGAGATAGAAGTCTCAGAGATACATCATGAAGAAACTGCTCTCACTTCTTCCTAAGAAGAATACTTTTTGTTATACATGGTGCTGAGAGTAGTAAGGAATTCATAAGTAGAAAGATGGTGATCATTTTTTTAGTTAATTAATTCACTAATTTATCAAATAATAAATGCACATCAAGATTTAGTCATTGGATATAAGGAGCAAATATGGTTCTCTGTCTTCAAGGAACATACTGTTAAGTTGGGGGTAAAACAGTAAAATACAAAAATATTTTTAATTACAAATGGTGGTAATTATTCTTAAGAAAGAGTAAACTGCCTATTTAAGAGAGCTTTGGAAAATCACTTAAAGTTGGGAGTGGAGGGTAGTGAGCTTGAATCTCTTGGCAGGTGTGCCATTTAGTTAAGTCTGAAAGGGTAATCAGGAATAGCTGTCTAAAGAGAAATTCAGATGGAATGGCCTGTGAAAGGCAGGTAAGGACTTTCGTATTCATGGTGGCTTGAATAAGATTTCTTTGGTTGGAATGATATGATCAGAAGGGAGGTAGAGGGATGGGAGACAAGGATAGAGTTGGGATCATGCCTAGATGCAGCCTATTAAGTAGATTAAGGCTACCACCACAATTGTCATTAATACTGTGCTTATATTTTGTCCAAAGAACAAAATGAAGTGATAGAAAACGAAAGCTACAATGAAGATATGATCCAATTTACTTCTATAAAATGATTATGTTGGGTGCTATTCCTTAAAAGTAACATTGTGTATTGTAGATGATGTATTATGGAATTGTACACCTGAAACCTATATAATTTTATTAACCAATGTCATCCCAATAAATTCAATAAAAAAGAAAATATCATAGAAAAAAAGTAAAATTGTGTAGAAGAAGACATGTAGGATTTAAATATAACATTTCAGATATAACATTACCTCTAAAAACACGTTACTTCAACCTAATTTTCTTTTGTATAATAAAGTAAATGAATGCTGATCTATATTTTGTCCAAACAGGGACTACAGGGACTTTTGGTGTATTTTGCTTATCCACCCCTTCCTGTTTCCTGGAGCACATAATTTGATTATTGTTTTGTGTAACCACAAATGACAAGCAGGAAGTGTCTGAAAATCATGGGTTTTCCTGGGTGTCAGGCATGCTTTGGTTTTTGAGGCTGACTGTGGTACCTAGTTTATTTTTCCTAATGCCCTCCAGGTTGTGTCCAGTGTATGGGTCTCTGCTTTTTCTTATAGACCTAACTGAATTTGGTATATGACATATTTATCAAACAGAACATCAAAAATAGCCAATGAAGAAAGGCAGAAATAAAAGAAACAGAACAAATTAAGCCATTGCAGCATTGTGAGGCCCATTCGAAATAGGGCTCTGGTGTGCTTATTTTGACACAGATTATAACAATATTTTAGTTTAGAGATGTAAGATTTTTTATTTTTTGAAGCTGAACACTGTAAAAGAGTGTAATAACAGTGAAATAACATTGTAAACTCTCCCATTGGGCCTCTGACTCTGAACAATTCCAACAAAGTTAATTCATTTAGAGTATGTGGTTTTGGTGTATGTACAAGACTGCAGAAATTAGCTGAAGACCATCCAATTAAATTCATTCCGTTTATTTGGGATGTTAGTCAGATTTCCTGATCAGTTTTCCAGAGGTAAAAAAGAAGGTTCAAAATTATTGGACCACCTAGTTGCTCATGATGGTATTAATTATGTTCGTGCTGTATTTAATAATATTAAGAGTTTATAATTCTAATTGGTTGTCATGGTTTTAGAATATGATTATTAATGAGGGAATAGGGATAATTCTCCCTAAATATTACTTCCTCTATTTTTTCTTTATATACCTAACATAGCTTCACCTTTTATATCTGTCTGTATCTTTCAGAAACAGTGACATATTGAAATACTATTCTTCCTAAAGGAACCAGATGGTTAACTTTTAAAAATGATAGTGGTCAATTGGGAAAAAAGGAGGCATATGTAAATTTTAGACAATAGATAGATAGATAGATAGATAGATAGATAGATAGAGATATATAAGTATATATATGATATTGTATATCTTTGTCCACTTAGGAATGAGGTCTTTGTTCACAAGTTTTAGACGGCTGTTATACTGAGTTAAAAACAAACAAATAAACCAAAAGAATAGCCAACATCTAGCTTTGGGCATATACTTATAAAAATCAGGTCTTCTAATTCAGGAAATTAATTTATTTTACAACATGGTAAGTATATATTTTGAAGGAAAATCCTTATAAAAACCTGAAAAAATTGCTTTTTGGCATATAAATTATAGTTTTTAACCTTCAATAGTTGATTTTGATGGATATATATATATATATACTAATTCTCTTATGCTATTGAAATTGAGATATACAGTTTTAGAGCTTATTCACTGTAATTTGATTTTATTGATTTTTTATTGATTTTTTTGGTCCCAAATATAGGAAACCATGTTTTTAAATTATTATTATTATTATTATTTATTTTTTTTAAATATATTTTATTGATATTTTACAGAGAGGAAGGGAGAGGGATAGAGAGTTAGAAACATCGATGAGAGAGAAACATCGATCAGCTGCCTCCTGCACACCTCCTACTGGGGATGTGCCCGCAACCAAGGTATGTGCCCTTGACCGGAATCGAACCTGGGACCTTTCAGTCCGCAGGCTGACGCTCTATCCACTGAGCCAAACCGGTTTCGGCTAAATTATTATTTTATACTTATTAATTAATATATTTCTTCTAATAATTAAGTTTGAAAATGTATGTCATTTCAACTATTTGCATGCAGTATAACTCTATAACACCAAAAAAAGTAGATTTTTTTTTTCTTTTGTTCTGGTGGCTTTAGCTAAATAATAGCTCCAGCATTCTGCTTCATTGAATGCCGCCTCCATTTGTCCATTTCATGTTTTATTTAAAGCTTAGTTTCACATTACTCTTTCCATGACGTGGTCCCCATTTTTTCTGGTTCTTGGACTTCCTACCCACCAGAAATGGTGTGATTCTGCATATCCTGCTTTTAATCATAATTATGTACATTTCTCTCACTATCTCTTTTATCACTGATCCCTTGCACAGTGCTGATTCCTTGCACATATGGTGGGAGCCAGATAAATAGTTGTGGTTAATGGGATACGATAATGAATAAGAAAGCTTCTGGAATACCTCTGCACCTGGACATCAGCCAAATACGTTTCTGGAGATAAAGAGGTAGCCGCCAGGCGTCCATCAATCATGTGAACAGTTGAGAAGCTTAGAACACAAAGTACACCCGGGAAGTCCTAATTGATTTCCCAACCCTAAGAAAACTGTTTTCACAAAGAGAGGGAAGAGAAGGGGAAATAGCAGATGTTGCAGAGGTCAGGTGAACTGCAGTTAGCAACAGTGGTCAGTTGGTGGGCAGCAGCCTTCTGTCAGAAAGGAGAGAGGCACCGAGGGGGAAATGAGCTCCCAGCGGTGTTACAGTGGGTGGGGAGCTAGGCCCATAAACAACACTTCAAGATTTATTCTTTAGAATCTGTGATAAGATTCTCTATCAAGATATGAATCTGCCTTGCTTTATCTAGAAATGTACTACGTGAAAAACATCCTGAGGTATACACATGTTCACATACTTCTGAAATAAGACACATGATTATGTGTTTGTTATTTTTGCTCAAAATGTAATTTATTCTTACTATTTAAAAATATTTTGACCTATAGGCTAAACAATATATATCCAGTAGGCTACTAATATGCCACTCATAATGGAAAGTTGTGTGAGATAAAAAATTTATTTTTTATGTAAATATAGCAATTATAGTTCTTACTTGAGTGGAAAATACATTAGTGAAAAATGGTTTGCTTGCTCTGTAGTACTTGAAGAATTATAATGGTAGTATTTGGATTGTACATCTATGGGGGTGGCATTAAATATTCCTTAAAAATGAATCTAGTGCATAGTGTCTTTGTGATTCTATGTGACGGAACTCTTCAGTGAGCTGCTCATACATGTTTATAGCTGATTTTAGTTTTCTTGTTTATTTCCTACCTAATTTAAAATTGGAGATGGTGTGAAAACTAGGTAGTAGATGAAGTTTATTTAGCCCAGAATCTGTTTTTATTATATAACTCATCTAGCCATTTTGAACATACTTGTTACATTTGTGATTTGTCATTTTAAAATTACATTAAAAATGAAAAAATAAAATTACATTAAAGCAAAAAAATAAATAAAATTACATTAAACATTTGTTAGGTAAAATGCAATGTTGGTATTTCTCATGTAAAAAGGATGGCTACTATACTAAAGTCTTCAAGTCACTAGAATATTACTGCTGTTTGTGTCAGTTATTGGTTCATGAATAAGTGCTAAAGACCAAAAACTAGAATTCTTTTACTCTGAATTTTGCAATAGCTATGCTATTGTCATTTGATACAGTTAATTCTTCGCACTGAAGGCTGCCCTGTGCATGCTCATAGAATATTTAATAGCATCCCTGTCTTCTCCAGCCACCAGGCCCCGGTACTACTTCCCAATCCACTGTGACAATTGAAAATATTTCCTGACTGCTCAATTTCCCCTACGGACAAAGTCGCCCACACTTAAAGAACTGCTAATATAACCTATTTCATTTAATGAACCACTCAATTTTAAATTGGCTAGGTGATAAAACTATATATATCATATTTGTAATTTAAAATGAATACATAGCTAAATGAAATAAACTATAGTCTTTAGTAGACAAATTAAATCATCTATAAAACTGATTGGAAACAATATTTGTTGGCATGGATTCTAATTAGTAATTTCAAATTAATGACATTTTGACTAGAATATAATTTACTTGTACATACTTTATTAGAGCATATTTATATGGAAAACAGGCTCTAATTATACTTCTGTATGCATCTGGGTAGTGTCTGTATTACTTAGAAAAAGTTAAACTTTCATAAATGTAAATTAGATTGTGCTATAAATTTGGCAAGAATTTGAGGGGAAAAACAGTTGAAGTAATTAATTTTTTAATTTAGCCACTTATGTTTGTCATACTGATAGATTTAATAAAGATATAGGTGATTTATTTTGGGGGCTACAGAAAGCAATAGCTATGGTAGTCAAGGTCAAAGTTATCTTCTGATTGCTTCTTGGAAGCACATTCCTCAGTAAATGTGTCTACTGAAAATGAAAGAAGATTTTTATGGTAAGGTGAGTTAAAATGATCTAATGTCTTGCTACTTCAAAGTGTGGTTATGGACCAGTTATAACAACATCAGCTGGTATCTTATTATGAACTAGAGGCTCGGTGCACAGATTTGTGCACAAGTGGGGTCCCTCGGCCTGGCCTGCACCCTCTTGCAATCCTGCACCCCTCGGGGGATGTTGGATAGCCGGTTTCAGTCCAGTCCCCGCAGGCCCAGACAGGAGGGAGCCCAATCCTGTGCATTGAGAGTATGTCCCCTGGTGGTCAGTGCGCTTCATAGCACTGGTCGACAGGTTGTTAGGTCATTCAGTCGCTTAGGCTTTTAGGTATATAGATTCAGATGCTTAGACTGCACATCACATCTAATGGAATACAAATTTGTATTTTTAATAAATTCCCAGAGATTCTTATACATATTGAAATTGGAGAGACACAGGTGTAAACTTTATTTCCTCTTCCCAATATGATGTAAGCTTTATGACCACAGAAGCATTGTTTAGTTTATTGCCAGTGTCTGGCTCAGAGCTTTCAATAAACATTTATTGGTTGAATGAATGAAACTCATCCATCAGTGGATAGAATGCTCTACTCTTCATGACTTTTGTTAAATTAAGACAGATAAGATTTGTTTATGTCAGCTTGCCAATTCTCAGCTTGCAAATGTTTTATGCATTACTACAAAACACAAAGAGGTTATATTGCTGCACATACCTTTTTAACTTATCATCCTGGAAAAAAAGGATGATATTTACAAAATATGCCTGCCAAACACAATTTATATGAGCTACCTCCAGTCATTTTTCATTTGCTGCAATATTGCCCATTAGTTATAAGTAGCTTAACATCTGTGGTAAAATTCAATGGAAAAAATAAACTTGAGTCAATGTGCATTTGGCAGCTTTGTTTTTTTGTTTAGACATTATCTAGATTTGGACATATAATCTGTATGATAAAATGGGAACCTTGAATTTTTTGTGCTCAGGTTTGTTAGTATTAAGGCTATTTTTCCATTGTACATTCCTGTACTTTTGCATAGAACAATAATTGGCCTTCAAAGGGAATTTTCAGAAGTGGAAATTAAATGAAAGTGAGTAGAATGATAATAGCAAACATTTAATATAGCAGTATGTGCAAGGTTGGCTGACATGGCAGCATTCACATTAGCCTTTAGACTTTTTAGAACAGTGGTATTGAGGAAAAGTCCATGGTCTCAGGAATGGACACAGCATCCAGTGCATTATGTGGCATTGCAAATGGATCTTCCACGCTGAATGTTAGACTCCAAACTTGGTGTAGTGTGGCTTTGAAGCTGAATTACTAGGGAAGCACCAGCCCTTCCCCGGGTGTGGTAAGAGACTGGGATTCAACACCCGAGTACCATGGCATCACCTTGGTTCTAGAGCTGTTCTGCCTGTCCAGCATTTAGGATTGGGAGAATATCACAACTTTTTCTGGTCTATCCAACAGGCTAGGGTATGAGTCTTGTGGTGGCCACTGGTATGATCCAGCAGCTCAGTGTTTGTGGTTGGAGATCCATTTAACATGGCAGAATAGGAACCTGGTTCATTTGTTACCTCAAAACTCTACCAAGATTCATTGCCTGAGAGCTGTTTTCTTTGAAGCTTTCCAGGAGGCTAACCTATAGGGATGAATTCCTGTAAAAATTAATCCTTAAATCTCACCTATTAATTTAACCAATCTTCTCAACAATCTTGAGGTATTGCTTTTCCTAATGAGTAAACTGCAGGTTTGTTGCAGAGCTAGATTCACACCCAGGGAGCTTGGCTTCAGAGGCCGTGCTCATAACTACAAAACGATGCTTTAAAGCTAACTCAAAAATAAAAACTAAAAACAGTACAGTACATGCTGCATCCTGGGTGGGCAAAACCTCCCCAGAAGTCTAAAAATAACCATGAAGAAAAGTTTAATTGGCACCTCAAAATTTGAAAATAGTGAGTACTTCTAAAAGGAGTATCTCAGGTGAAGATTTCTAAGAATAAAGATGGGGAGGCCCTGGCTGTTATCCTCTGGCTGAAGGCCTAGATGCAGCACCCATAAGCTAGAGACAGCTCTGATCAAGGCAGTGACTGATGAGCTGATGGCCAGTCTCAGCCTTCAGTGGGCAGCAGTCATAGCTACAGAAGGGTCCCTTCAAAAACCTGGATTTGCATTATAGAAAGTCTTTTCCTCCCAGCTTTATGAAGGTATACTTGACAAATAAAAATTGTGTATATTTAAGATATACAAGTTGATATTTTGCTATGCACTTTGAAATGATTATCACAGTCAAGCTAATGAACTTATCCATCACCTCATATAGTTACCATTTTCTTCCTTTTTTATTTGATAAAAACACTTAAGTTTTACTTTCTGAGTAAATTTCAAATATGCATACAGTATTGTTAATTACAGTCAACATGCCTACACGATAGAACTTCAGAATATATTCATCTTGCATAACTGAAACCTTAAAAAAACTTTATTGTTAAAAGTATTACATATGTCCCCTATTTTTTCCCAATGACCCCCTTATAGCCTATCCTTGTCCCCCACCCCAGGCCTCCACCACCCTATTGTCTGTGCCCATGGGTTATGCATGTATGCATACAAGTTTTTTGGTTGATCTCTTTCTCCCCACCCATCCACCCACCCCCACCTTCCCTCTGAGATTCAGTAGTCTATTCCATGCCTC
Organism: Plecotus auritus; assembly: GCF_963455305.1. Taxonomy (NCBI): domain Eukaryota; kingdom Metazoa; phylum Chordata; class Mammalia; order Chiroptera; family Vespertilionidae; genus Plecotus; species Plecotus auritus. Next base: position 173,768,339 of record NC_137775.1, on the reverse strand, counting down.
TATATCTCTGGATCAGTTTTGTTCAACAGTTTATTTTGTTCATTAGATTCCACATATAAGTGAGATCATGTGATACTTGCTTTTCTATGATTGGCTTATTTCGCTTAGCATAATATTCTCCAAGTTCCTCCATGCTGGCTCAAAGTGTAAGCGATCCTTCTTTTTTACCACTGCATAGTATTACATGGGTAAATGTACCACAGCTTTTTTATCCATTCATCTACTAGTGGGCACTTGGGGTGTTTCCAGATCTTAGCTATTGTCAATAGTGCTGCTGTGAACATAGGAGTGCATACATTCTTTTTGATTGGTGTTTCAGGTTTCTTAGTATATATCCCTAGAAGTGGGGCTGAAACTCTGTACCCTTAGACCAACGTCTCCCCATTTCTCCCACACCCCAGCCCCAGACAACCGTAAGACTTTTAATTCTTAGTGTTGTTTACAGGGTAGAATGAAAGTGCATCTCTCTCCAATTCCCTTCTTTATACCCACATTTGTGCCATTGTTTAAACAGGAGGGGGCTGAAAATTGAGGGATTCAGGATCAGAGATGATCTAGCCAACATATTCTGTCTGTAAAAAGATTTTTGAACCTCTGACTCATGGGACATGAACCAAAGCCTCTTAGCTTCAGTTAAGCCTTAACTCTTCTTGAAATGGAAAACATTTGTTGACAGCCTATCTTCTTTCCTAAAATTCATGCTTTAAATAATATTCTGAATATGCAGATGTTTGCATTTAGTTAACATTGAATTTTTTCTAAATTCTTATTTGTTCTGATGTAAGGAAAGTATTTCACTTTATTTTTTGTATACTTCAATTTTACTGAACACATTGGAAGGTTGTTTTAAATTTTGTTTAAATGTTCTTTGAACCAAAATATTTACAGAACAAGGAGTTCTTCTAGCCAGCAGATTGTTCCATTTGTTGTGTGTGAGTGTGGAAACATTAGGAATGACAGCGTAAGATGATGTTGTAGAGCCTTTTCATAAACAACCTAATAGCATTGTCTAATGCAGCCTTTGTTTATTAAAGGTGTCAAAGACTCCTTTGCTATATTTAGGTAATCTCTAAATTTCTTTACTCAAGCATGGAAAGTACTGTTTGTTTCTGCTTGGAAGGAAAGCAATATAACCAAATAAAATAATTATACTTAACTGGAAACAATTATTAAAAGAGTCTCAATTTCAAGAAGGAAAAAAATTATAATTTTGTTTTATGTTTTTTTTAAAGGGGGTACAAAATGATAATATATTTAATACCATTTGTAAAAACATTGCACATGCATTTCATGAAGCTTTTAATTTATCACATAATAGTAGAGCAAATACATTTTAATAAGAAGAAGAACAACTAAAACTTATGCTGGGTACTGTGCTTTCTATCTATATCCTATTTTCTAAGAGCTTATGTTATATTTATTAACTGTTCATAATCAAGTTTAAGAAATATGTATTTATATAATAGTTTTAATAAGGAAATAGTATATATTGAAGTCAACATGGGATGGCCATCACAGGCAAGAATGAGCCCAGTGTTTGTGACCTTAGAGTTTAAGAATATTTGTGTTGAAGCGTGAAGTTGGATGGTTAAGATTTGAATAGAATATATGTAGATCTGGAGTACTTTAATGACAAATTCACAATTTTAGATTTAATCTAAAAGGAATTACACACACATTCATGTAAAAAAAATATATTACTAAACAGATCCCTTGTTTCATAATTAAGTTGTAATATAAATTAATTAGAATATTGAACCTTATGGAATAAAAATCTTATTAGGTAAGTGTTTGTAATATATGTACCATTCCTTCTAAACCTAGTCTGGGACTACCACTAGTAATTATCTCTTCACCTCTTCTTTTATCTTATTATCATTGCCCTAGTTCAACTCTTTTCTCTATCACATATAATAATTTCTTATTGCTTTCCTGGCTTCTAGTCACTCCAGGTTTTGTTAAACCTATTCTTTGTAACTGTAGTAATTTAACATGCTTCCAGAATTCTCCAACAAGTTAACCAACCTTTCAATTTTATTCCAACATTCTCTGCAATACATTCTTTGTGTAAGAAAACCCCTGGCTACTTGCCTGTATGGCAGTGATTCTCAACCTTTCTAATGCCGCGACCCTTTTAATACAGTTCCTCATGTTGTGGTGACCCCCAACCATAAAATTATTTTCGTTGCTACTTCATAACTGTAATTTTGCCACTGTTAATGAATTGTAATGTAAATATCTGTGTTTTCCGATGGTCTTAGGCTCTACAGCAGCGGTTCTCAACCTGTGGGTCCTGACCCACAGGTTGAGAACCGCTAGCAGGGTCGTCTAAGACCATTGGAAAACACAGATATTTACATTACGATTCATTAACAGTGGCAAAATTACAGTTATGAAGTAGCAACGAAAATAATTTTATGGTGTATAGGAATATATCCTGTGCCTTTTTAACTTATTTTTCTTATCTGAAATAATTTCCCAATATCCTTGTTTGCTAAAATAATAATCATTATTTATGGACTAGTTCAAATGTTTTTTCTCTTGATAACCTCATAAACTTTAGCCTGAATTATTTGTTTTTACATATGGTCCTTGGCTCTATGTGTCTACAGCAAATTTGTATTCATTTATAACAAAGTTGTTTATGTTCATGTTTGGTCTTTCTATCTAATTTGTAAACTCTGTTTTCTCCCTCTATTTTTTCTCTCCTAGCATGTTAAAGTCACATCTGGGCCTCTGTGTCATGCTGGCAGAGATCTCCAGCAAATCATCTTAGAGCAATGCTACAGTTTTGTTTGTGTGAATGTAAGTAGTAAATACAAATGACTGAAAGCACTGGGGATCTTACACATGTAATGGGGAAGAGAACCTATGTTTCTTGATCAGTAAATATTTGATTTTAAGGTTTTGATAGGTGAGTTGTGCATTTAATATGTACTTGGAAGTTTTATTTTTTTATCTTTTGAAATAGAACATTTTCTAACAACCTAATTCTCATCATGAGAAGATGTTGATATTTCCTTGGACAGTATTTTCAGTTTTCTGTTTTGTACGTGGTATAAAGCAGATAAGACAACACAGGTTCAAATTAATAACTAATACACATTTAATAGGTATAAACTTACGGGTGCTCTTTAAAACTGATTAAAAATTAAAAATTGAGCTTTATAAATATTTTGAGTGATTGTATAGAAGTTCTCCATGTTTTCTCCTTGAATTAACTTTTAAATAATTTAAGAATTTCTTTTCACCTCCTTTTGCTTTTCTGGTCTTTCAGGTTATGACCTCTGAATTTGAAGAAACCCAGAAACTACTGAATATGCTTAAAGAGAGTCATCTTTCCGTTTTGTATCCTGTTGTTGTTATTTCAGTAAGTGAATTAATGCAGATTTTTCTCTTCAAACATATGCTTCTTTTTTTGGAATTCAACTTTTTGTCTAACACAATTCCATCAAACTGAGGAAATCCATTCAAACCCCAAAGACGAAACTCTTCTTTGTGGATTCTTGAACTTACTCTCTTACTATGAATTCTATCGACTGCATCTCCTTATTTGGTTGAACTGACAGGTTTGGAAAACAGTGTAATTCAACCTAGCAAGCAACCAATTTCATTTCTTTTTCTTTAGTAAAGTCTCATAATGTATTGCTGCATTGACTAGCTGTTTAGATAATGTGAAAGAGCTTTATTTAGCATATTACCAGGATCCCATTAGAGAAGAAATCCTGAAGTTAAAAAAAAATGAGAGAAAAAACCAGATGAAATTTACTCTTAGGTTGTTTCATCTTCTCTGTTATATGGACAGCAAAAGTAGAGTGAGCAACAGATCGAAGAGAATTACTAGACGGATAGCCCATACAGTTTTTGGAGAGATCTTTCTGTGAAAGACTAAAAGAATTTACTTGTGTAGCAGAGGGGGATATCAGAGAGCAAAACCAAGAAGAAGGAAAACTAGAGCCAGGCCCGCCACTCTGGATGAGGAGCCAAAACTGGTCTGTAGCATTTTGATGTGGGAAGGGGTTCCTAACATGAAATTCTCCCAACAAGTGCTTAGCAATTGCCAAGTTCCTAAAGGTTAGGCCTGTTCCATAGTGTGGAAAATTAATTCTTGTTAGTAAGATCATTAATACAGAGTAAAGATAATTCGCACTATAAAGATGTAACTCTAGACTAAGCTGTGCAAGTAGAAACAAATTAGCAATTGAAGGAGGTTTAGTTCACTGCCCTGTTTGTTGTATTTGGTTATATGCCCCAAGGATAAGTTGCTTAGGTCCTGCTGATTATGGAAACCCAAGTTCCACTTGACTGATTTTAATAGATGTTTTAATTGAAGTTTTTAAAGAACATTATGAAAATGTACCCAGTGCTGGAAGGCTCCAAGGCTCTGTAGGATAGTGGTAAGTTCAGAATTCTGTGTTTGGCTATCTATTCTTTTCTCCATATTATAACTTGCTTAGAAATTTCACTTGGTCCATATTCCCAGATATTATTCTGAAGAAGCAGTACAGTGCTATGACGAGGGCAAGGCCTGGATCTCAGACTACCTCAGTTCCCTCATTAAGTTTCTTAACTTTTATGAGGCTTACTTTCTTCACTTTAGAAATGAGGCTAATAACTCTACCTCTTAAATCTTTAAGGATTAAAATGAGTGCATGCAAAGTTTAGTTGACATCACAGTACTGGGCCCTTGGCTGGCACATAATGTTAGTTTCATTTAATAGTCTAGCTCCTTTTATTTCCAGTTTGGATGAGATGACTCAAAGTGTACTTGCACTGCTTTAATCTGATTCGCCAGCTTCAGTCATACATTTTTCAACATTCTATTAAGTACTTCCTTCGCTATCTTCTCACACCTGGCATATCAGATCTATCCCCCATCAAGTTGACTTTCTTAGTGGCAATGCCCTTGTGGCAGGCACCCAGGTGGGTGGGGATCTGTGTCATTTCTGAAATTTTGTTCTACCTTTTTCCTCTGCCTCTCTTTATCAAACAGACATGCACAGACAGTTTTTAAACTGTTAGTTCTTCAGTTTCTTTTCTACTGTTCTATCTCAACCTCAGTCCTTTATATTGCTTCTGTAAATATTTGAATTTAATTTTCTGTTGGCTTCTGTTGAGTTCCATTTTATGTATCCCAGTAAATGCAAGAATTTGTGTGACTACCTGGTGTTCTGTATCAAACTAAGGGAAAAGATTGACAATCCTCTATTTAGAGAGGAAATTTCTTTCAGAACTAGTGTGAGTATAAGTCTGTATACTGTAAATCTACATACTATAAACACTATAAAAGATTTACGTTAAATTGGAGAGTTGTCACTCCAATTATTATAATTAATATTTGTTCACAGTTATTTTCTTATTGCATAGGTAGACTCAGTGTGCTGATATTAAGGTTATTAAAATCATCAGGAAAATGTCACTGGAACATATCTAGAATCTATATCCTTAGGATGGTGCAAATCACTGGGAAAGTAGAGTAAAGAAGGGACATTTACCATAGTTAGATTTCATTTCAGGTTCTGGTTGGGTTTTGATTGTTACAATGTCAAATTCTCTCTGGCTTTTATGGCCGTGAAATGGGTTAGGAAACAGTCAGTGTAGAAGGTTTTTCATATCTAAGATAAACTGGTGTAGGTAGAGGCTACTGCTTTAAGAACTACTTAAAGAAAGGAACAAAACTTTACTTGAAGAGTAGAAAAAAATAATTGAAACTTTATCCTAAAAGAACTAATATATTTATTTAAATTATTCTATTTTATCTTCTATTTAAGAAAATTAGGTTATGTTTGCAAAAATGAAATTTTTTGCGTGATCTTGTAGACATTATATGATAATGTGATTTTCTTCAAGTGATCATTTCTGAAAAATATTTTGGACATATTTAGTTATGTAAACATTTCCTTTATTAATACTTTGATGTTCAACATGCTCTTTTGCACTTCTTATCTTCTTTTTATATATATTTTAAGTTTTGTAATTTTGCCAAGTTCTCATTTGTTGATGGTGCTGGGTATGATTGAAGGTATTTACCAATGTTAATTTCATCAACTTAATGACATCCTATGTCTTGGTAGATGTAACTTAATTTCATTGTAATTATATTGAATTATCAGAATTTTCCAAATTTCTGCAATCAGCTCAAGACTGACTGATAGGACTGTTGACGATTTTGGCTAAAATCCATGCCAGCATTAAAGTGGGCAGACATAGTTTGATGGGGTCACTTTATAAGTGCTCTGTTTCTCAGAGAATCTATGAGTGTCTATTTTGTATCCTACGCAGTCTTTTAACTTCAGGCCTTTGGAAATACATACTCAGATACCAAGCACACCTTGTACTAAGAGAATACACCCTACTTGCAAGAAAAACAACGCTTTTTAAATTCGAGACTGATTGGCATAAAGGAATTTTAAAAATTTAGAATCCTTTCTATGTCTTTTAATAAGAACACCTTATAAACATTGAAAAACAATACTTTCTTTTGTACAGTTAAATAGTGCAGCAATTATGTTTGAGAATCCTGTTCAGATGTGATTTCTGAAGCTATTTAGTCTGTCCTGTTAAGTTATCAGGGAGCCAAAGTCTTTATCCTGAGTTGACTGAAGTTACTCTTAGCCTTCTCTTCTTTGTGGTTACCAGCGGGTATATAGTATTGCTGACACCTTTCAGTTGGCAACTCTCAAGGGTATTATCTGGAAGCTCTTTTTGAAATCACCTGCTACAATAGCCATCAACCTGGCACATGCTCAGTTTTCTATTTTCTACTCCTGTCATGTGTTTTGTTCACTAATTAAATAAAGATGAAGAGATATTTAGAAAAATAATATATTGAATGTATCAACACAGTATAAGGTAATTTCATAAAATTTCTGATATAAATATCACTCCAAAGAACATAGGCTTTTGTCTAAATTAAACAAAACTCAGAAGTGCAAGAGTGAATTATAGGCTGAATTCTTGGCTTAGAATGATCTGTTATTTTGTGTGTGACAATGGATAAGAGAGTTTCAGGAGACAGAACTAACTATATCTGTTTTCTGGTCAAGATTATGAAAGCTCTGAAAAATACCTCCACAGGTTTAGAAAGTAAAATAGGGATTCTAATTTATTTGGATTTGGTAGGATTTTTATAAAATATCCCTTGGTACTACTATCAGATGAGATAATGAACAGTATATTCTTATTTAAAGCTTATTTTTTCTCAATGAACATAGCCCAAAGTAATATGCAACAAACCTAAATAGAAGTTCAAAATTGAAGCAAACTCTTTAATTTTACTTCATAAAGTAGTTTACCACTCTTCTATAGCAAAATAATTTTACAATAACTATTGGGACAGTTACACAAGAGTTCTTTCTTCTGACAATTTAGACAACTTTATTGGCGCTTTATGAGAGATAAGAATCTCTTCATGAATTCACTTCAGCAAAACATAAATTATCATATGGGATTTTAATGCTTTGAAAAACTTAAATAAACCTTCAAAAGTGCCTAATTTAGTTCTAGTTACTGGAAAATAGTTTATTTTCATAACAGATCAGAATATATGATATTTTAAATAATTCAAAATGTTTACTATTTGAACATGTCAGCAAATAAAAAAAATAGAAAACCATCATCCATTGACACTTGATACTTTTCACATCTGGGGGAACTGTCACAGAGATGTAAATTGTTTCCAGAAGGTTCTACAACTCACCAGTGCCAAAGCTAGGAACAGAATCAATCCAATATGCAGTGTATCAAATGCACTTGTTACTTTTATGTGTTAAATAATAAGATGGAACAAGATTAAAAATATACATATACACACATATATGTATTTAATATTTCTTCCTAATAAAGAACAAATGACAATTGAAAAAACATATACATTCCTTCTTTTAAGTGCTAATGAGTTCTTACTTTAGCTTCACAGGGTATTGAGCCTTTATTGAATTTAATTTTTAAACCATGTGATCTGGACATGTACCTTTGTCAACTTTTACTTAACTCTTTGTTATGTATATGTCCTCCTGTTAACCCTATTACCGGTAGGCTAAGAAAATGTGTTATTATGGCACAAGTTCTTATAAAACAAACAAAAGAGAGCTGTTATAATTCTTACTGCCTTCATATTGGATTTATTTATATCTATATGCTTTTATATTATACTTCTATAATTAATGATACATTTATACATATATATTACAGAGCCCTAGTTTATTTGTATGTATTTTTGAATGGATATTTTATGTGTGTTTAATAGGCAATGAATGACTCATGGAGTAAGTCCAAATACCTCTTCTATTTCCATCTCAATCATGTTGCTTCTGTACCTTTATGGCTACCTTGATTTTGTCCTTCAGAAAAGTATAACTTTATTGTATGTTGAAATCTTAGAAGGTTTTTACTTAAGATACATTGCAGTTTTCTCTTTCATGGCTGTACACAGCTACAGTGGCAGAAATGCAATCGCTTCCACAAATTCTACAAATGTTTTCATTTGTTTTCTGCTAATATTATAAGTCTCAGGTATTTCCTGCCTAAATCAATAATAAAATCTAAAGAATTGTGCTTTAAAATACCTTTTAACAATTTCAGTTATGAAAGGATTCATATCTAACACGAAGATGAGGAATGAAGTCATTCTTGTAGAAGGTGTTGAATAGAAAGAATTGACTGTTATTTTAAGTTTGGAGATCTTTGCTTATGACTCAGTGGTCACTGGAAAGTTTGTGTTGTGGGATATAGAAGTCCTCTAAAATTAATTGTGAAGCATATGCAAGTGATGATGTGTAAAGACATGATTCTCACAGGACACACATTTCTTATATTCTCTCTGTTAGTGATATAGGTTGTTCATTTTCAGATAGAATTATGTCCTAATGGAATGTGCAAATAAATGAATTGCAGAAGACTTTTCCTCTGTTTTATGAATAATTATCTTTCTCCATTAAGCACCAGGCTTGGGATCACTATTCATTTTCATATTTTAAATAGTTTACTGAGCTTAGTCAGATGAGCAGAATTATTTGTGAATTTATTTGCTAAGGCTGTCCTAGTAAATCAGTGCATAAAATTTAACATGAAACGCACAGGAGGCAAAATAAATGAAACTAGCCTTCTTTGTCAGTGAGCTTCCATTAATTTTAGCCCTAGAAAAGAAATTGAAAAACTGGTTTGTTCACTCATATTTTTTTTTTTCAAAAATTATGCCTGGGAAAATTTTGTTAGGTTTTTGTGTGTGTACTGGATTTTGTATTTTAAATAATGGGAACATTCTTTAGCTTAATATGTTATGCTATTTCTTTAAAAAAATAGAATCACATATTTTTAATATCATTAATGTTTTAAAATTAAATGTTATATGTCTATAATTAATAATAAATTCATGTAATACATATGCTAATACAAATATGCTTCCACAGTTTTCTGTGTAGCCTGAACTGTTCTTTATTGAAAGCATAGAAAGGTGATGGAACCAGTGCAAAAAGCTCTTTGCTCCAAACATGCTTTGGCTTGAACCCCATTTATAATAAATGTACGTGTGATACTTTTGAAAAGTATAGTATGATGACGTTTTCCTGGCATTAAAGGTTTTATTTTATGGGCTTTTGAAGCTTAACTTACTCTACTTAAATGCTGGGGTATTTGATTCACTGGTACCTGCTAGGGTGGGATGCAGCAAGTATTGTGAGATGTTAGTGTCAACATTGGAAATTCTGTTTTTGTTTTTTTTTTAATAGATTTTTATTGATTTCAGAGAGGAGGGGAGAGGGAGAGAGAGACAGAAATATCACTGATGAGAGAGAATCATTGATTGGCTGCCTCTTGCATGCCCCTTACTGGGGATCGAGCCTGCAACCCAGGCATGTGCTGGAACATTTGCCCAGGCTGGAATCAAACCTGGGACCCTTCAGTCTGCAGGCCGATGCTCTCTCTACTGAGCCAAACCAGCTAGGGCAGCATTGGAAATTCTTATGTGGGAATGACAGGCCAGGTTCAAGGCACCTCCATGTCTCTTCTGAATACTTTGAGTGTTATTCCCATTTCTAGGTCTTCTGAGGGAGAACCATCCATTTCTATTTTTTTAAAGTTTCCTATGATTATGGAAATGACAGAGTACTGAGTTTTTTGCTAAACCAGCAAGACTCCAACTGTAATCTTGTGTGTTGAGCTCTTCCCATTTGTAGGAGATGGAACTCACACTACATTTATAAATCTCAGCCCTTCCCCAACAAATGTGGCCTGCTAATGCACATTATTAGTATAATTTTGTTAGTGTTAATAACAACAGACACTTACTGAATACTTGAAATAATGAATCACCATTCTTTTCTTTAAAATCCATGATCCCGTTTAATCTTCAGAGCAATCCTGAGAGTTGGTTATCATAGATGCCATTATCTCACTGTAAGACTATGCCTCATGCTCATTTCACTTTGCCACATGACGTTCATTAGGGATGTCAATACTTGCCCTTTTCAAGTAATAGAAACCACATTGTTAGAGGAGAAGAGGATTTTAAAAATAATTTAGTAGTGTGCTCTCATTTTGCCAGAGGTAACCCAGGCCATTTTCTTTGCCTGGATCTGAGATAACTTCTTTATACTAAGGGTTGGTGCATTTTTCTTATGAAGGGCCAGGTAGGACATATTTTAGGCTTTGTGGACCATATGTCTTTGGTGCAACTATTCTACTCTGCTGTTATAGTGCAAAAGCAGTCATGGATAAGATTTTTAAAAACGGGTGTGGTTGTGTTCCAATAAAAGTTTATTTACTAAAAAACAGGAGGCTGGATTGCACCCATGAACCGTTGTTTCCTAAACTTTGGTTTAGATTTCTTATTCCTAAATGACCTGCTACAGCTAATTATCATCGTGACCTAAAATATCTGTTAGATATTTCTTTAATGGACATATACTTCCTGAGTCATCAAGCCTCATGATTTAAAGTGTTGCTCATGTACCAGTTTCTATCTCTAGTTTTCATAATTTCTCTAAGGTTTTACAGGAATGTTCAAGTGCTTGAAGTTTAAAATTTTGAATTCATCTTCTTCCCTCAGGAACTCTCCCTTTCCCCAAGTCTCTGTGTTTCAATTTTGACCTCATCCTAGACACCATTACAACTTTTGCTAATTGCAGATTGATCCAGCCACCCTCCTTATTAAAATCTACAGGACAAAGCTCAGTCAGATCATAAAGGCTGGGCCTGGGCGGGCTCTTGCTAATGTTACAGTCCTTATTCTCGCTGAACACTTTGCCCTCTGGTGGCTCTCATCTGATGTGGTTCCCACATGTCCCCCGTTACCTGACATATCTATGTTTCCTCTGGTGAGTTTTTCTACCTGAAACACCATTTTTCTAGTGTTTGCTTGCCTGATTGTTGTTATCCTTAAAATTTGAGTGTTACAGTGCAAACGTATTTCTTCTTGGAGTCCTCCCTTCATACCCCTGTGCTCAGACTCTTTTCCCCTTTCTCGACAGTGTGAGCAGGCATTCACAAATGACTACGGACTTGAACTTACCTTGACATTCCTATTTCACCCTGCTTCAGGGCTGCCTACCACACATAGATGCTTTGTGGCAACTTGCAGAAATGGAGGCTGGAAATGAGGAACTAAATAGAAATTACTTCTCAAGTAATAGCTACATTCTATTAAGGAGGATATTACTGTTCTACCTGAGGTTTTAGGACATTATTTGCTCTGTATAAATTTTAATATTATGAATTTCACTATTTTGATTTATGTTATCCTCCTTACTTTTTGGTAGTTCACTTTTTCCCCCCATTTTGCCTTTTAGAAAAAGAAATTTTGTTTCATTCAACAATTATAATTGTCTAATTTACAGATGATCTGTTTTTAGTTTTTGTAAATCTCACCTTCATTGTTCATTTTAGAAAGTATACCTTATTGTGCCAATAAATGACTACTGTGTTCTTTTAATTCATTTTCTGTTGTTACTCTTAAATATAGGATTAAACTTTAAATGTTTCTCATTCCTAAGTGGGACAATTTTTCTCTTGTAAACTGAATTTAGGGGGTGACTTTCCAACATTTTTGGAGGAGGCATTTTTTAAAATTTCAAAATAATAAACTTTAAATGGATCACTATCATATTAATTTTGCAGTATCATATTAAGCAAGTAAAAAACTTGTATTTAGGAACATTAATTTTATCTTTTAGTTCATGTGGTAGCATTTACTTATATATTTAATTAATAAGAAATACTAGGCTATTTTGAACAAGACAAAAGTTTGAATCAAAGATTATGGAAGATAGTTGGAGGTTTCTTTTCCTAGTCTATTTCTGCATTTTATTTGGATTGTGAAATATACTGATTGGCCTATTAGATACTAAAAATATTAATAGTTGAAGAAGGTTTTTGTTTTTTTTCTTGCAATCTATCCTCTTCATTTAAATGGATCCAGAAGCCTGGATCCAGTAAGTAGATGTGGCCTTGTCATAAATATAATATGGAACAAAGTTATCTTCAAACTTATATGCTATGATTACAATATATCAACAGAATGTGATGTTTCACTCAGTGATCTGTGTTCCGCAGCTTACTCTTACACCATCATGAACGCATGTGCTAAGCAGATGTTTCCTAACCATGCTGGCTATTCAGTTGAGCTCAGCACTCATATGCCATGAAAGTGTATCTCATTGTTCGATTCTCTGTGGGCAGACATGCCTAGGCCTGAATTAAAAAAATATATATAGTGCATTTTCCATCTTAGGCATTGTAGATTTCTTCTCTACAAGTTTGATTTGGGTTCTTTTTATATTTTTTTCTGTGCTCAACTTTGGAATCTATAGGATACCATTATAATTTTAATATATTTTTTAATTTGACTATCTTTTTCAGTTTTGAGTCAATTATAAGTGATGTATTTATTTCCTTATTGTGGACCCTATTTTCTGCTTCTTTATAAGCCTGGGATTTTTTTTTGTCTGTGTTTATTTAAGGTGTGTTATATGGTTTTTAAATTTTCATTCAACTTGGAAATTTTCTGCCATTATTTTTTCATTATTTTTTCTGCCCTTCTCCTTACCTGGAGACTTTGATTACCTGTATATTAGGTTGTTTGAAGTTGATCCATATTTCACTGGGGCTCTGCTTATTTTTTTTCTTTTATCCTTTGAGTCATAGTCTTTATTTCCTTTTTCTCAGTTTCATTTTAAATTATTTCTGTTGCTATATTTTCAAGTTCACTAATCATATTTTCTGCCATGTCTAATATGCTGTTAATCCCTCCAGTGTTATTAATTTTTAAATCTCAGATCCTACTTTTTCACTTTAGAAGTTAGGTTTAGGACTATTTACATTTTCTTTTCTCTATGTAACATGCTCATTCTTTCTTGTAGATTTTTAAATACATGGAACACAGTTGTTAATGATCTTAATGTCATTTTCTATTAATTTTAATATATTTTTCACTTTTAAGTTGGTTTTGATTGATTGATGTTTGTTCAGAGAAAAATTAGTAAATAAACATAGTTATATCTTAAAAACAAGGTTAGCTAAACAAATTCAGGCTTCATATTAATCATTGGATTGCTTTTAACTTTTTCTTCTGAAAAATTTTATGGAGAATACAGATGTTAATTGTAGAGGATGTAATGCTTCAGATAATTGTGACATAATACAGCAGTGGCAAAGTTATGTTCTTAGAGGAGAAATCACTATGTGGAGTAACTGAAAAAAATGTTCATTTTGATTTTTAAAACATGTTTTAAAGTAATGTTAGTTTTTCCATTGACTCTTTAAAATGTGAAGTTCTGGATTCATTACTTCTTTGATCTTTTAAATAAGATTTGAAAAAAGTGTACACAAATGTGACATTTGTACTGATATAAAACTCATTTGTTTTTAATTCTTTGGATAAATAGAAACATCTAAATCTTTTGTGTAGTTAATAATTTTATGCAAAGTACATTTATTTTATTTCCTACCTTTTGTTACATGTCATTATTTTTCAGTCTATTAGTTGTAGTGGCATTTTATTCTGTTAAGATTTACAAATGGGTTGTTAAGCATTTGCTCTGAGTTTCCATGATAGCTTATAACTTAATTAGTTTCTATTCATCAGAAGTATGAGTTGAATTTCATGATGGCATTAATTTAAATTTGTTCTAAAATGCAGTGATTCAATATTGAAAGCTTGTTCTTTTTTCTTTTTAAAAGCACAATTCATTAAGTTAAAGCAATTTTCATTAATAGAACCCATGTAATTTATAAATAGTTGAAGTGAGATGAAAGTTTTTCTAGTGTTTCTAATCCTTAAGATGAACTCTTACTTTGATCTGCTTAGTATTGGCCAGTTTCATCGGTTATTAGATTTCCCTCCTATTTCTTTTGAAAACGGCTGTTTTGAAGATGTTGGGCCTAATTCATACAATTTACTTTTCTGTACACATATGTAAATAATTTTGCAGTATCTATTGTGTGGATTCAGAGAACTTCTGTTCTATCTACTGATTCATTCTAATTCAATTATTTGTTAATTACCAGAACTTTAATTTTGACTGTCCTTCCACTTTGGTGGGCATTAAACAATGCATTATTTGAATACATATTTATGGTTCACAAATTTACTTTCTTCTTTGTCAAATAAACAAAGAATCTATTTTCCCTCCTATGGAGAATCCTGACTCCATTCTCAGGCCTTCACGTGAACATGGACTCTGGAATGAGAGAAGTATTACATGTCGGGTTATGAAACATTCCTAATGTTTTAAAGAATATTGTATGTGATGTTCATTATTATCTTTATTTAATGTACCTGTCCTCAGAGACAAGAGAAAAAAAATCACATTTTAAAGTATAAAAAATCAGTTGGAATTCCTCTGGGACCAGGGACATATTAAATGGTTGCTAGAAATAGAAAGCATGTGTACAACTGAATGTAGAAGATAGGAGGCCCAGAGAATCCTTTTCTAAACTTTGTGAGTGGAAACCTGGCCCACCCACAAAGCTATGAAGCTACCCACATGTTATATGTTTAAGCAATTTACTAGTTTATAGGAGTGAATTTGCTACCTTTTAAAAAAATATACATTTGGGCGGGGGTAGGAAGAGATCCTTATCTTTATTTATGTATGCATGAAAAAGGACTGTTAGAAATGGCATACTAAATGGGAAAAATTGTTTTTACAGTAATTTACATGTAGCAAATTAGTGAATAGTGCAAAAAGAGATCAAAGATTTCAACCAAATGAAATGTTTTGCTCTATTTCAATGGATGTAAGCCTGTCCAGCTGTAAGTTTGTTTTATTAAGGCAAAAACATTTACATTTCTCTTGAGTTATTATGATCATTTCACAACCCTCTGCTGTAGTCATATAAACCTGCCCAGTTTTTAAAATTAAAATTGATTGTGTTGTATCAACTGAAAGTTTTCCTGGAACTGATAAGTAGCTGCTATATTTCAGAGGTTCAAAATTAGTAGCACAATGAAAAGTATGTGCTCAGGTTTCATGGTATTGGTAGTAGGAAGTACACCTGCTGGAAATTATCTTATGCTTCTCATGTCATTAGGCCTCCCCTTCTGGCAAAAGAGAACTTGGAGATGCATCCTACTTCTTCAACCTGATTATACATTTTATAAGTCAATATCCACATCTGTTTATTTAAAATTTAATTATGTCAACTAGCACAATGTCCAGCATATAGTAATTACTAAAGTATAGGGTCTGCATTAATCTTCTATGTTCTACTACTTCATGTCTTGCGTTTCCCTATAATTTAAGTACATTCTTGGCTTGATGGGATAACATAGGCAGTTTGTAGATGTATAAATAGCTTGCCTGGAACTCACTTTCATGCACCATTTCCTTAATTGAAGTCATGGATTGTGTGGTGAACAGCATTGGCCTACTGATTTTTTAAAAAGTGTTGTTACATTTTTTCTTTCCAAGGAGCTAGTGTTTGTTGTTTCTTACCATCTATAGCTGGAGTGAAAGTCTTCCAGTCCCTGTTTAGACATCTCATGATTTGATGACAACTTTTAAAAACTATCGTACAATACCGTCTGGTGTGGCTCAGTTGGTTGGAGTGTTGTGCCCTGCACTGAAGGGTTGTGGGTTCGATTCCCTATCAGGGCACATACCAGGTTTCCAGCTCCATCCCCAGTTGGGAGCATGCAAGAAGCAGCCAATGGACGTTTCCCTCTCATATCAGTGTTTGTTTGTTTTTTTCTCTCCCTCTTCCTTCCTCTCTAACAATCAATAAAAATTCCTTAAAAAAACTGTCAAAAAACCACGGTACCATGTCCTTCAGTTCAACCTATATGTTTTTGCTACAGCACAAATCTTTGTAAGAAAAATTCATTTATATGTGATTGATAAAGAAAGGAATTGGGTCCATATATATGACTGATAAAGAAAGGAAGTGGCATCAGCTCATATGCAACTTTTCCTAGATAAGAATAGCCAGAAAAACAGCAATAGAATTAAAACCTTGGGAGGAAGCGTAAAAAACCCTCAACTCAGTTGTTGCACTGGATGCAAAAAGCCTTTATACCATTCATTTTTGTTTGATTGATATATTAGTTTCTCAGAGAAATTTGGTAAAACATCCTTCTATGTTTATGTTTATGGATTTGGAAATTGTGTTTTTATAATTCAGTCATTTGTATGTTTATCATTGCTAAAAAATTATTCTCTGTGTTACAGAAAGAGCATGGTAAGATGTTTTGTTGTTTCATTTATCTAAAACAGTGTATATTCATATAAATGAGCTGAGACAAAGGGAAGGGACTAGTAGGAGAGAGGGTGGAGTATACTTTAAAATTCTTCTAGTTAATAAATGTACATAATTGAACAAATTGCAGTCCTTGAAAGTTTTTATAATTTGGTATTGTGAAAGAATATACATATTACTGAATGTTCATTCTATATGTGCATTTGCATTTTAAATTACTTATTTTAAGGCTGCATGTGTTTTATATCCCATAAAAGAAAAATAGTACTGTAAAACCACAGTAATTTAGAGAAATGATGAAAGATCACCCTGTCCTTAAATTTTAAATTAAAAATAATGTTTAAAAAAGTTGTTAGAATAATTTCAAGAAAACATTATTTTAACACTGCTAAAAATAATTCTGTATAAGTTTCTTTTAAATTTAAGAACTAGTTCATTATTTGTTAGCTATCCAATTAATTACTTTGAATTGGATTCTTCTAGAGAACTTCATGTACTTAAGTAAGCATGCTTAAATTTTATTGATATTGTTCATTTAACATGTACTAGTATTTATAAATATTTACCTCCTGCCTAGTTTCAAATTATAAATTATGATTTAAGTTGAGTGAATTGGTATAATCATATTTTTATACATTATATTATATTAGCACTTTATGTTTTTCAGCATTTTATTCTCTATGAGTGTTTACTGCATCTGTATTTATAAAAGATTATTCATTGATCATATTAAATATTTATGGCTTGGAATGCTTAACTACAAATTAACACAAGTTGATAAAAATAATTATAATATTATAATTTTAGTTTCTTTAATGTTACATGTTCAAAGAAAAGTTAATAAAAAGTATTCTAATTATTAACTTTTATATTATTTTGCAGGTGCATTTTCTTGATTATAAATCAGTACATTTTGATCATAAAATGGAAAGCCTAATGCAGATTAGGGAACTAGCAAAGGAAGTGAAAGAAAGAAATATTTTACTATGTGGACTTCTCATATATTACCCACAGGTAGGTAAAATGTTGTTCACTTCAGATTGTATGTCCTATAGATTACAGGTTTAGTAGTGGGAACTTGACTTTGTTAAAAGCAAAGAGATGTGTTCATAAGGAAAATATTGGCTGGAAAATTACTTATCTCTATTCGAGGGGAAAAATCAAAATCAAAACAAGTGTTTTGATTAGGAAAAAGAAAACATGAAAATTAGCAAATGTCTTACACTAGGTGGCCCCCATAGAATTGCCAGACATGCAAATAAAAATACAGAATGCCCAGTTAAATTTGAATTTCAGATAATAAATAATTTTAAGTGTATTCCAAATTTGGAATTTGAAATTTGCAATCCATATTTAACTGGACTTTTAAAATTTAATTGGTAACCCTAATGTCATAATTCTTAGCCATTTGTATGATTTGGAATCACTTATTTACTTTATGTTAAGCTGAAGATGTTGGTGAACATGTTTTTAATCATTTGAAAGCAGTACTTGGCATTCAGATTACAAGAGGACATGTTATTTAATTACAGAAAACTCTTATCATCACTGTCTTTTAATAGCAGCAAGTTAGTTAAGGAGAAGGTAAAAGAAATTAGCATTATAAATTCTTTGTGCAGAGAAATGTTATACAAATCAAACTTTTGGAGAAACTATTAGAGAAGGTGGATTTTTCCTTTTACATAGATACCTTTCATGGAATTTGAAGAGTGCTCTAGAGTTTCTTAGAAGTACCACACAGTAGTCAAAGAAATGAAATAGTCAACTGCTTTTAAAATACTTTGAAATAAAAATTATTTGGTACTGACTGTCCAGGAAATGACAGGTATTTAAAGTTATATGGATGATGAATAACAGCTATTGTTGCTGAAATATTTAAGGTGTATTTTTAGCCTGAAGGTAACATTTCTTTTGAAGCAAGAGAATTTTCATAAATATAAGGATTATCTTTATAGCTGGCATTCCAATGGTGAGTATGGTTGCCCAATAACTATAGCATTCCCAGTTGAATTTGAGTTTTAGACAGTCTATAAATTTTAGTATAACTACTAGAGGCCCGGTACATGAATTTGTGCACGGTTGGGGTCTGGTGGGCCAGCCCCAATGGGGGTCATCGGGGCTGGGCCGGTGGGGGGAGAGGACGTGGGAGGTTGGCCAGCCAGCCCCACCTCTGATGGGGGTGAGGGAGGCCTGTTTGGGGTGGGGTGGGGCCAGCTGCGGGGAGGGGCTGCAGGAGGTTGGGTGGGGGGGGCGGGGCGATTGGGGCCTGGATCCAGCCAATTGGCCACTGCAGTGTCCAACCGTTCCGCCGTTCCGGTAGCTGGGCTTTTATATGTATAGATATCCAAATATTATATAGAATGTACTTGCACTAAAAATTTTTTGTTGTTACTCTGTAATTTAAATATAACTGGACATCTTGTGTTTTTATTTGCTAAACCTAATAACCCTTGTAGAATTTTTATTTGCAATAAAACTATTCATTTTCCTGCCCCTGGCATGTTCCCCACATTTGTGGAATGGAGTCAGGTGAGTATATATGTGACTCTGTACCTGTGAAGGCTACCTGTTTGGAGAGGTGGCCTTGATGGAAAGGGGGAACCTTTGCTATCTATTGCTTGGTATCTGCTTCATTGTTTTGAGCAAAGTTGGATCTGCTAAGCCAGCTCTCTGCTAAGCTTCCAAAAGTGGGGAGAAGATGATCCCGCAAGGACTTCAAGATATGCCTTTGTCTTTTCTGTTTTTTGCCACTTGAGGAGCCATGAGCAGCAAAGTCTCCCAGGACACTCTGAAGGAGGCAATGCGTGAAGTTCTGCATGGGAACCAGCGTAAGCACCAGAAGTTTTTGGAGACAGTGGAGCTGCAGATCAGCTTGAAGAAATATAACCCTCAGAAGGACAAACACTTCTCGGGCACTGTCAGGCTTAAATCCGCTCCAGCCTCAAGTTCTCCATATTGTTCTGGGACCAGCAGCACTGTGATGAGGCCAAGGCTGTGAATAACCTCCCATGGACACCCAGGTGCTGAAGAAACTCAACAAGAATAAGAAACTGGTCAAGAAGCTGGCCAAGAAGTATGATGCCTTTTTGGCTTCAGAGTCTCTCATCAAGCAGATCCTAGTAATCTCGGGCCCAGGCCTGAATAAGGCTGGCAAGTTCCCTTCCTGTTGACCCCCAGTGAGAACATGGTGGCATAAGTCCACGAAGTGAAATCTACGATCAAGTTCCAGATGAAGAGGTTGCTTTGTCTGCCAGTGGCTGTTGGCCATGTGAAGATGACAGATGATGAGCTTGTGTACAACATCCTCATAGCTGTCAATTTCTTGGTGTCTTTGCTAAAAAAGATCTGGCAGAACATCCGGCCTTATAGATCAAGAGCACCATAGGCAAGCCCTCATGCCTATACTAAGGCACATCTGAATAAACCATATTGCTATCATTTAAAAAAGATATATCCCTCTCATAATTTTAGGAAGCAAAGATAGCATACTTAGGTGCAGCTTATTCCTTCTTAAAAGAATAATAATGAAGATGTTTCAGATATGTGAGAAAGTTTAATATATGTTTGTCCTCAAAGATCCAGGTGTGAGTTGACTCTTATTAGCCCAACAAGCTGTTCTGTGCATAATTCCACCTTAAATAGTATTTGCCAAAGATCCCCTGATGTTCAGTAGCTATGCCATTAAAAAGGGGCTATGGTTTAAAAAATGGGAAGCATCAAGGAATAAAGTTAAACAGACTTCTTTAATGAAGGCCTTCTCACAAATCCATTACTGAGTGATTCATCTATTCAAATTGGGGACAAGGGGTGTGCCATTTTCCATGTTCTTCTGTAACCCTTTAACTGTAGATAATCCATGGGATTAATGTTCCATAAAACAAACTTTGGGAAACACTCCTCACATATATACCCTACGTAAAGAAATCTTTACCTCTGGCCACATCTTTTTACTAGTATACTTCCATTTAGTTATACTAATTTTTCCATTTAGTTATATTAGTAACTCTAATATTGAGTGCTTACTTAACAGGCATTCTTTTAACACTAAGGATATGAAAAAATATAAGGTGAATCTTCTGTTTACTGTTTAGTGAAAAGAGTGTTGGTTTGTTCTTTCCAGGGTGGTATAAGATACAACTTTTTGTAGTGTACCCACATTAGACTTTTCCCTGAATCTAATCCATCTCTGTGATAACCATTAAATTGTTTACATAGTTACTGTGTGTTCTTTTAAGTCTCTGATTAATAAAGCTTTTCTAGATTTTTAGCCAACTTTTCATAAGACTTAACATCAAGTACTTCTTTGGATAGGTTTTCAGTTAATGATACTCCCTTCTTGGAAGAGAGAATATAGTTAATTGACTTCAATATCTGTGCTACACATATGGTCTTTCTGGCTTAAAGAAGACCTGCCTTGTTATGACATAATATTTCTGATAATGTAGATGGTCTTGATTTTTTGGCTGCACCTTCACTGTGTTGATGTATATGATGTTTATAGTTAAATAGAATTATGTAAGTCTATTTTTTAAACACATGATGCTGTTAAGCTTTTGTTTGTGTAGAATTCTTTTATATACATGTATAAGACTTTCTGTGTTTGGTAAATTTAAACTTAGTTTTTTTTCTAGTATTTCAGTCTTACTACCTTTTTTGGTGTAAAATATAGTATATGATTAATTAGCTATAGTTTCTTTCTTCACATAATTTACAAATTAGATGTTGTCTGTACTTGTGAACACCTTTAGGGAAACATTCATTTGGAAAAGGCTAAGTTAGATTCTTTTTTTTTTTTCAGTACCTCTAAATGTTCTACAATACTGTTTGTGATCAGTTAATGATGATTCTTTGATAATTCAAAAACTGATAAATGCATCTAATTGCATACTATTTCAACTCAATTTCTTTATATTTTCTCTACTGACACAAGAAACTAACAAATGCTTTGCTTAACTTTAGTTATGCTCCATATATATGCATTTTTCTAATCATAAAGATATTACTTGTTAATTTATTGAATATGCTAGTTCCTTAGCTATATCAGTGTAATAAAGCACTAAATAACCTTTTCCCTAAAACTCAGTTTAAAATATTCTAGTGACTCAGAAAATTAAAAGTTTAAAATAAGTTCTTTGTGGATATCTTAGACTTAAGGATCGAATGGCTGGCTTGACCATTTATATACAGTATAAAGTTTTCTGACTGTTGTTCAGTGCTCAGTTCCTCAAATTGTTAATAAATCAGAAAATATTTGAAATTTATGCTCTAGACAAGAAATGCAGCATAAAATTTACCTTGACAATTTGTTAAATGGATTTAAATCGGGTCTTACCCTTCTTTCTGAAATAACCATACAGACACAGCTATAAATAGTATTAAAACCAGATCTTATAGTTTAATCCATATATAGTTCCCTTTTAATATTTCTATACATAAAATATTACTCTTCATCCATCCTATTATTTTAACTTTGTTAGGCAAGTGATCGTTGAGGTCCAAGATATAAAATTATATGTTTGGGGCACATGTTCTAATTATTTAAAAATCTATATCTGATCATATAGCAGTGAACTTATAGATTTTGGTATTTCTGGAATGAACTATTCAAGCCAATACCTTGAGTTCACAGTACTAATTTAATTGAAATCTAAAATATTTTTATGATGATTTTTTTTTCATGGAAGTATTTGCAAGTATACATTTTGAAAAACAAATTTGCATATGAACTTTTATGATAATAAAATTTATAAAGTCCATGAAATTTAGAAAGTCATATAGCAGTTTTCTATGTAACTTGTGCATTTCACATGCTCAGGGCTTTAGAGATAAAAGTGAACAGGTTCATGGTTAAAGAGCTTCCCCAAATTATTATAACTTCTTATTTATTGCACTGAATCAATGTCTTCCCTTGTGATCGAAAAGCTAGCTCTATGATCTTGTTAAAGTGATACAAGTTTTCTAGGCCTCCAGTTTTTCATGTAAAACGCAGAAGTCAGAACTATATAAAGTCTCTGTTGAATGAGAAGGTGAAGACACAGGTGGTCTACAGGCTGTACCAGGTGACACCATCCACCGTCTCCCTCTGACACGGGAAATTCTGGAGCTGAGCCTGGGTTTTCTTTTCTCTTCATATGTGACCATAAAACTTACTATACTATTATTTCCTTTTTTTTAAAATATATTTTATTGATATTTCACAGAGAGGAAGGGAGAGGGATAGAGAGCCAGAAACATCGATGAGAGAGAAACATCGATCAGCTGCCTCCTGCACACCTCCCACTGAGGATGTGCCCGCAACCAAGGTACATGCCCCCGACCGGAATCGAACCCGGGACCCTTCAGTCCGCAGGCCGACGCTCTATCCACTGAGCCAAACCGGTTTCGGCTCCTTATTTTATTTATACATTATTCATTATAGTTCAAATCTTTTATTATAGTTCACAGAGGGAATTGTTCTTCTCCCCTCCCTCCTCCCCCCGTCACCTCAAAGTAGAAGACAACAAGGGGGATGTCTTTGTTCTGCTGCTGTAACATCATAGAGACTGGTGGCTCATAAACAACAGACATTTACTTCTCACAGTTCTGGAGGCTGGAGGCTGAGGTCAGGGGCTGGCATGGTGAAGACTCTCTTCCTGGTTGCGGAACCCCATTTTCTCATTTTATCCTCACAGGGTGGGGATAGGGTGAGGCCTGGTTGGGGTCTCTCTTAATTGAAACACTGATCCTGTTTGTGAGGACTCCACTTTCATGACCTAATCACCAACCTAAGGCCTCACTTTCTGCTACCATCCCATTGGGGGTTAGAATTTCAACATATGAATTTGGCGGGGGTGTGGAAGGGGGACACAAACAGTCAGTCCATGACTAGGAATTGTGTCCATCAGAGAAAGTTTAAAGAAAATAGGAAACATGTTAGCATGGCAGGGAGTGTGCACCACTGTCGTCTATCCCTTTCCCTTTTCCCCTTCCTTCTCCTTTGAATTGTCATTCCACTGGGTTGGATATAGTGGCTATAGCACTTTTGCAAACAATGTTTGGTTAAATGAGTGTTTTCACAAGAAGTGGTTATTGGAAAGGGTGCACCAATCACCAGAACTATGAGAACCAGGCCGTGAAGAGGTCAGCGGATAAATCAGAGGAGCTCTATTACCTCTTCCTGCTCCTGAATGCCAAGTTACTTCTGCTCCTACAACTATCGTACCGGGAGGCATACAAAAAAGGGAGAACATTGCCAAAACAGCTCTGTACTTTACAAAAATAATTATTTATAAAAGATTTATAAAAATCCTTCTATATAATTCCAAAAATAGGACATGGAACAACGAAATGAAGCTTTTTTGGTAACAACATTCAATTAGATAAAGCTGTGTGAATTCATCTGTCACAAAGTATAAATGAGATCTCTCTCTTTGATGATTTAAATACTGTTGTCCGCGATTGTCTGGGTTTTGAAGTATGTACTGTAAGGATACTCAGAAAACATCCTTGACTATGAATCTCTTTGTAATTACCCTCCTCTAGGATACCTTTGTGCCAAAAGACTTGCGTTTGTAGAATACAATTAGCACCAATAGTTTCCTCCATTTGCTTTGCACTCCATTTGCTTTGTGTCTTCCATATGCACTTTGTTTCCTCCATATGCACTCCATTTGCTTTGTGTCTTCTAGACATGAGCTATCCTGCAAGTATGTGATCCTTTGCAGAACAAATAGGCATATGTTGTCAAGTAGCAGAACACAGATTTTTTTAAAGAAGATAATCTTGGGGTAGCTAGACTTAAAACTCTACTTCCTACAGTGAGCAATTACTTGGAATTCATTTGGGGATTATTTACTAAACACACAGTACTTTCCATTGCACTGACTCACAGAGCATGCACACCAAACAGGCAGCACCAAATCTGTTTACAGAAACCCATAATACCCTGTGCAGAGCAATCACGCTCTTTTGATGTGGGAATGTTTATGAGACTAAATATTTTTCACTTTCAATATTGTTTTGGCTTTTATTGTTAGACTTAGTCATTCTTTGGGAAAATGTGAAGGTCATAATACATAATGCCTTTTGAAAATTGAGTAAGTTTGAGAAACAAAACTGACTTATGGAGTTTGGTTAGCTTACTTG
The DNA here is from genome assembly GCF_963455305.1 of Plecotus auritus. Classification (NCBI taxonomy): domain Eukaryota; kingdom Metazoa; phylum Chordata; class Mammalia; order Chiroptera; family Vespertilionidae; genus Plecotus; species Plecotus auritus. The sequence continues at coordinate 173,743,523 of NC_137775.1, read as the reverse complement.
GAAGACCTATTAGAGAGGGTGGCAGTCAGCTATTAGACTTAGATACATCTCAATGACATGGGATATTAGAAACAAACCTCTGCTACAGATCTCCCCTTAATTTTTTTAAAGTAAAAGAATCAACTTTTATGAATGAAAATGCCATGGAAATTTCTTAATGAACTAATTCCTTTGAACAGTGTATTTGTTAGCTATTATTGCATAACAAATTACTCCAAAACTTGGTGGCTTAAAAACATGATTATCTCCCAGTCTCTGTGGGTTCTCTGGCTCTGGGCAGTTCTCAAGGGTATGGCCATCTCCAGGCTCCTCTAGGAACAATGTGCTTCCTTAGCTCACTTAGGTGGATTGGGAGCACTCAGTTCTCCACAAGCTTGTGGATGGGGTCCTGCCTGTATTTCTTGCCATGGAGGCCGGTCCTTAGAGCATTCACATCAGTCCTAGCAAAAGAGAGAATTAAGATGGAGGTCACAGTCTTCTGTAACATAATCACCAGGTGACACCCCTGTTACCCTAATTACATTCTGTTCATCTGAAGCAAAGTACTAGGTTCCACCCACATTCAAGGGAGGCAATCACACAGGCATGGATAGGAGCTGGTGACCACTGGGAGCCATATTGGATGCTGCCTACCACAGTAATACCAGAGTTCTAATATTGCAGACTAAAAATTGTATTTATTTGTACCCATGCAAATTAAGGGGTTTGTAACCAAAATAGGGCTAGAAATATTTAAATTTAAAAAACAACAACCATACACATAGTGTGTGTATGTATATCTATAATAATAAAAGTGTGATATGCTAATTAGACCGGACAGCCGAATGACCTTCTGGACGTCCTTCCGGACGAAGCCGCGGTGACGGGGGCTGAGGCAGAGGCAGTTAGGGGTGATCAGGCAGGTATGCAGAGTGGTTAGGGGCGATAAGGCAGGCAGGCAGGTAAGCGGTTAGGAGCCAGCAGTCCCAGATTGTGAGAGGGATGTCTGACTGCCGGTTTAGGCCTGCAGAGATCAGGCTTAAACTGGCAATCGGACATTCTCCGAGGGGTCCCAGATTGTGAGAGGGTGCAGGCTGGGCTGAGGGACCCTCCTACTCCTGTGCACGAATTTAGTGCACCAGGCCTCTATTATACTGTATAGTATATGAAATTGCTTACTATAGGACATGCTTTATTTACATTTTTTTTTTACAAACTATTATTATTTATTTATTTATTTTTAAAATAAATATTTATTCAGATTATTACAATTGTTTCTCCTTTTTCCCCCCATAGCTCCCCTCCACCCGGTTCCCACCCCACCTTCTGCCCTTACCTCCCCCCAACTGTCCTCATCCATGGGTGTATGATTTTTGTCCAGTCTCTTCCTGAACACCCCCCCCCCCATACCCCTTTCCCCCTGAGAATTATCAGTCTACTCCCTTTCTATGCCCCTGATTCATTATATTCACCAGATTATTCTGTTCCTCAGGTTTTTAATTCACTTGATTTTTAGGTTCACTTGTTGATAGATATGTATTTGTTGTTCATAATTTTTATCTTTACTTTTTTCTTCTTCCTCTTCTTTAAGAATACCTTTCAGCATTTCAATAATACTGGTTTGGAGGTGATGAATTCCTTTAGCTTTTTCTTATCTGTGAAGCTCTTTATCTGCCCTTCAATTCTGAATGATAGCTTTGCTGGGTAGAGTAATCTTGGTTGTAGGTTCTTGCTATTCATCACTTTGAAAATTTCTTGCCACTCTCGTCTGGCCTGCATAGTTTCTGTTGAGAAATCAGCTGACAATCATATGGGTGCTCCCTTGTAGGTAATTAACTGTTTTTCTCTTGCTGCTTTTAATATTCTCTCTTTGTCTTTTGCTCTTGGCATTTTAATTATGATGTGTCTTGGTGTGGTCCTCTTTGGATTCCTTTTGTTTGGGGTTCTGTGGGCTTCCTGGACTTGTAAGTCTATTTCTTTCACCAGGTGGGGGAAGTTTTCGGTCATTATTTCTTCAAATAGGTTTTCAGTATCTTGCTCTCTCTCTTCTTCTGGCACCCCCATAATTCTGATGTTGGTACGCTTGAAGTTGTCCCAGAGTCTTCTTACACTATCTTCAACTTTTTGGATTTTTTTTCTTTTTGCTTTTTCGGTTGAGTGTTTTTTGCTTATTTGTATTTCAATTCTTTGACTTGATTCTTGTGTTCCTCTAGTCTGTTGTTGGGTCTCTGTATAATATTTTTTATTTCAGTCAGTGTATGTTTAATTTCTAGTTGGTCCTTTTTCATATCTTCGAGGGTCTCGTTATATTTATCGGCCTTTTCTAGGATATTCTTGAAAAGCCGTATAACCGTGGTTTTGAATTCTATATCCAGTCTTTTGTTTTCCTCCATTTCTTTCGTTTGTGATCTGTTTCTTCGACGCCGCATTTTAATTGCTTCCCTGAGTTGGTAGGGTAGATTTGTGTGCTAGGTTTCCTATATGGCCCAGTGGGTCGGCCTACCCAGTTAACCTGAGGTGGACACTCTTGGTGCACCCCTTTGTGGACTGTGTGTACAGCCTTGTTGTAGTTAAGTCTTGATTGTTGTTGGTATCACTGGGAGGAATTGACCTCTAGGCCAGTTGGCTGTAAGGATCAGCTGTGTCTACGCTGGGAGAAGTTCGGTGCTGGAGACAGCCTTATAGGATTAGACTTGCCAAATTGCAATAGCCTCTGTGCTCAGCTTGGATGGGGTGGAGTCTCAGGGCAGAGCAGACAGTCTTGGCTTCCAGTCAGCCTTGCCCTTGCATGCGTGCGCGCCTGCAGACCTCTGCCTTCCCCTGCTCCCGAGTCTCCGCCCGAGAGTCCAGATTCCCCCCACAAGAGTGTGGGTCCCTAGGGTCTCGCCTGGAACTGGGGTTCAGTGCAGTCAGAACTGGGGCTCAGTGCAGTCAGGAGCTTCTGACTCCCTTCCACTAGGAAAAGCCTGTGGCAACCTCCGCAGCCTTTGTGCGCACTGGCATGCGCGTGCCTGCAGACCTCTGCCTTCCCCGGCTCCCGAGTCTCTGCCCGAGAGTCCAGATTCCCCCCCATAAGAGCGTGGGTCCCCAGGGGCTCGCCTGGAACTGGGTTTCAGTGCAGTCAGAATTGGGGTTCAGTGCAGTCAGGATCTTCAGACTCCCTTCTGCTAGGGAAAGCCTGTGGCAACCTCCGCAGCCTTTGTGCACACTGGCGCGTGCGCCTCCAGAACCCTGCCTGCCGGGGCTCCCCCGGGTCTCCCCCAGGTCTCCGAGTCTCCGGGTGCCTTTCTCTCTACCTGACAGTCCAGACTCCCCCTGTATGAGCCTGGGTCCACGGGGTTTCATCCGGGACTGGGGTTCAGTGCAGTAAGAACTGGGGTTTAGTGCGGTCGGGGGCTTCCTTCCCCCTTCCGCCAGAGAAAGTCAGCCAGGCTCTCAGCCACCTTTCCTCTCTGTGCACACAAAGACCCTTTGCCGTACCTCCAATTCTCTGTGAGCTTTTCTCTTTCCTTCTAGTTGTAGAATTTTCACTTAGCCAGCTTTCCTGTGGTTCTGGATGGTGTCCATTCTGTCTTTTAGTTGTAGTTTTGAAATTGTTGTGCGAGACAGCAGTTTAGGTGTTTATCTATGCCGTCATCTTGGTTTCTCCTATTTACATTTTTAATTGTTTGCCACAAACAATTAAATATATTACTATACACACATACATATATTTTTTCCTGACATATTAATAGAGTAGTCACAGTCAGAGCAGTTTAGCAGGGAGGTAGAGAGCCAAAGACATGGAAACTTGTTTTTATGTTTTCTCTATAGTTGTTTTTAAAGAGCTTGATTCATGTCAGATACATATCAAATGCATTGAGGGCATATATTCAAAAATAGACTATATTATTTCAATTCAGGTTAGTGAAGCCAGGTAATAAAAACCATCATTGCTATAAAATGACTTTTTGGTGTTGCGTTTGAGAAAATTGACCCATTACCTTAAGAGTATATAAGGGTTTTGTCTGTGAGTCTTGGAAAAGTTTCCAGGAAACAGACTTGAGGTAGTAAGTGAGAAGGACTAGAGACAAGAAGAAGGCAATAAATCTGATAACTGGAATCCTGCTGGTAATCTTCAGGGAAGACATCTTTGTGCACTTGTAGAAAATACTGAGAAACTTTGTTGGGAGTCATATTGTCCCCCAGTAAAACTCCTGCTGTATTATCATTGTCATTAAAAAGTTGAAAATAATATGCAATTTAATTTCTGATATTTGGACCAGTAAAATAGAAAAAAAAATAGGCATGACAAATAGGCTGAAAGAACAAACTGAATAATTAGTCCCTGGAAAATAGAGAATTTTCTCATGTATGTGGCATTATTTCAACCTTTTGCAATAAAATGTGTTGTATATATCCTGCTCATAGCAATTTTATGCAGACTTTCCTTAAATAACGTTAGAAGGAGGGAGATAACTTTACTGTTTATTTTCATTTTATGGACACTAATTATCCGCCCTGCTGAAGCAGCTGTACAAAGAATGCTAAAATTGCAGTGTTTAACTGGATCAGGCAGAGCACATGATGTGCATGCTAGAGACTTGAAAATCTCAAGTAGATTGAGAAGTAAAACTAAACAGGAGAAATGTGAAGCCAAAATAATTATTTTGAGGTTTGACATTTTATGTCAATGAGTCTGAGTACTTTGAAATATTCGTGGCCTATTGACTGTTAGATATTCCATGTAATTTAGATGAAGGGTAACATTTCCAAAATCATGACTAAGAACGGTTTTCCAGCAATAAGAGTTGGTTGTATGTAAATTTTTTATTTCCTGCCCCAGACAGTCCATATTTAGAAAAGAGAATCGTTTGTAAAAATTAGAACATGTGTTTATTTTCTCTGAAAATCCTATCAGCATTTCTGATTATGATCACAATGGAAATACAGAATTGACTGTCTCCACTGAGAATCAGGGAGATATGAGTAATGTTTGGCATATAGATTTGTGTTTGGAAAATGGTGAGGTTTATTAGTTTTCAGTTCATCTCATTACTCACTTATGACAGTTGGTAAAGAAATATATTTTAATTAAGCTTCAACTTCCTCTTACTGAATGCATCATGGCAATTATATACTAATGCTATTAGGAAATGAGTTGGTTTAATAACAAACATATCTACAGCAACTCTTTTAGAATCTGGATTTTAATGGACAGAAAAAACACAGATGTTTCACAAAGAAACTATTCATGATTATTATTATTATGCTTTGGTCAGTGTTTATATTTTGTATATTTTTAATCACCATATTATGCTGAAACCCTGTATCAGGAAGAATATAAGGAAGTCGTGTTTAAAGAGAAGCAGAGATAATTTACCACATTTTCCAGCTAAACTTATATATATATTTTAATCTTTTGAGTTTTTACTCTATTTCCTTTTGAAAAATGTGATTCTGACCCTAGCCAGTTTGGCTCAGTGGGTAGAGTATTGGCCTGCAAACTGAAGGGTCCCGGCTTCAATTCCATAAAAGACACGTACCTCAGTTGCAGGCTTCTCCCTGGCCTGAGCCCTGGTCGGGGCTTGTGCATGGGGGCATCCAATCGATGTGTTTCTCTCACATCGATATTTCTCTCTGTCTTTCCCTCTCACTTCCACTCTCTCTAAAATCAATGGAAAAATATCCTTAGGTGAGGATTTAAAAAAGTGATTCTCATTCTATCTTTATGGCCTAAATGCTTTTAAATCGTAATAAATTTTATAACGAGGCCACAGATCTCCTGCTCCATGGACAGATTTTTAAAAAGAGGTATCAGGAACACAATAAATTGTTTACTCTAGGACATGCTTTATTTGTGTGTGTGTTTTTTAATTGTTTGCCACAAAGATTTTTTGGTGGAAGTACTGCAAAAAAGGAAGTTTGATTTTTGTTTATAGTTTTTCAAGTTAAAATTAGGGTCATGTGCAATATAATAGGGACTAATCTATATGCTACTCACTGGTATGTCCTTACATTCAGTTTTCAGGTTTGAGCCAATTATGCTCTGTTCTTATAAAGTAAGATAACAAAAGAGCATTTTGAGGGTATGCTGCTGTGAAAAGGTACCAACTACTAAATACCAAGCTGCATATAAACTTCTTTTTAGTGTATGAATGTATGCATTTATAGTATTTTGAAGCATCTACATTATACTCTATATTTCTAATGCCTTTCTAGTGAAACGTCAGGTCATTTCTTGCTTGTCTACTAGGGAGATGCCTTCAAGTCTAACTCTATTTAGTTTTGAATTTTGAATAGGAATAATAAGTTTTGCTAAATATGTATACCAGAGTTTAACATAATTATGCCATAGTCTTCACCATCTTAATCTCTCATCCCTTTATTAAACTTCTGACTTCATTATTAAGATATTTTGATGCAATTAAAGGATTTTGGCTCTTCAGGGAGGTTTCTCTCTTTTTAATTTAAGAAAGCGCAGTGTTTTCACAGATTGTTTTTCTGACCCTCATGAGGAGAAACAGGCTAAAAACCTAGATTAAGAAGTTGCTAAAAATACAGTTTCTGAGTTCTCCTTTATGGCTCATGAAGAGAATCGGCATAGTCTAATACTTAAGATGAAGATGCTGTATAATTTTCCTGAAATATGCTATTCATAGAGCAAAGATTGAAACATGCAATGACACATTTCTAGACCTTGATAGCAATTCAGTAGTGAAGGCATTGCATTTAGCCTAAAAACTACCAAAGAACTATATAAACACAGTAGCAGAGGAGCTTAATAATTTTCAAAAAAATGAACCAGCCGCTATGATTTCAGAAAGCCTCAGTCATATTTTCTCAAGTTGTGCCTTCTGTTTTGTGGTTTACATTTTTTTTCATAAACTAAAAGAATAGGTTTTGCCAGCAGTGTCTTTAGAACATGGTTTTCTTCTCAAATATACTTTCTCAAGTAAATCACAAGTGAATGCTTCTTACCTTTCCTCAAATTTTTGCTGATTGTTTTAAGGCCTTGGAGAGAAACAGGTTTTTTTGTTTTGTTTTGTTTTGTTTTTTGTTTGTTTTCAAGCCTGTGCAAGAAAAGCCCTTTGCCAGGCATCAGGAGGAAGTCAGGTGATGGCTGAGCTCTGACCCTTGCCCTTAGTGAGAGAGGTTTCACTGAAGGAACTGTATCCGATTCACTGGGTGTTAACATTCATTGGCTGTTTGTATGTTGGATTTTATTTTCACAGATATGTGTATCCCAGAGGTTGGCAAATGCGACCCTTGTGGTAAATTCATGAAAATAAGTAATGGGAAATAGTTTCTTTGCCAGTGTGGCTGGTTCTGTGGAAGCCTCTATCTTGAGGTGGCAGACCTTTTTTCCCCCTAGTGTACCTTTGGGAGCTCATGTAATAAGAAAGCACATGTGCTAAGACAGAATGACAGAGAGCTGTCTCATCTGTGCTTTTCCTGACTAAAATACACAGTAAACAAAAATAGTAAAATCCAAAATACTTGCCAAATTATGATTTCTAAAACATCTTAGAAAAGTTACAGAAATTACTAAATGTGTGTCTAGTGTTATAGTATCCCTGACTTTAACAAAGTTTATGAAAGAAGGGAATTTTTCTCTCATGACCTTTAATTTACTTTTACATGCTAAACTTAAATGGAAATTTTAGAATTGTGTAATTGTCTTATCAAGTATCCAGTTTGTCTTGCATATCATGACTAAATTACTGCTAATTTCTAGCCTTCTCAGTCAGTGTTTTAATTGATTTATAATATTTGGATATTAAATTCCATGTATTTACTAATGCTTATGAGAGTTTAAATGGGAAATGTAAAATTGTTTCGCCAAAATACCACATTTATTAAAAATTTTATTTTAAAAAGAAAAATGAAGACTATGTATTTTTTGAAAATTATAAAACTGTAACTTAGGTAAATATAATAATTTTAATGAGCTATGAAATAAACAAACACTAGTTACTTAACATAGACATGTCAATTTTAATTTCATTTTAAAATTTTCAGCTGGTTACCTTAATATTTTGAAAAGCAGTGATGTGATTTTTTTTTGGTTTTTCAATATATATGTTAATAAATGTGTATACATATTTATATAGCTTTATGTTAGAATATAGATTTCAATATTATACTTTCTGAACAAAGTTTTATTATTTCACAACTTTAAAAAATGCAGCATTTTTTTCAATTTCAACTAAATTTATTGGAGGAAAATCAAGGCAGAATGGCTTTTTAAGCCAGTGGAATTAATTTGGTGAACTAATTGGCTTATCAGTCAGGAATTTTTAATTGCAAATGTCAGAAACTCACCATAAATTGATTTAATAATAGAATTAAAAACCTATGACTTTAGACTTTGCTGGCCCCATATCCTGAAAGGGTAAATTGCCTTGTTTCCCCTGTTATCTGTCTCTTTAACCTGCCTATACCCAACAACTTATTTCTTTACGTTTTTTTTAATGTACCATTTTATTTATTTTCACTTTTAAATTTAATTTTTAATTATATTTAATATTATTTTGTTTATTTACAGGTGTAAGCATAGTGCTTAGACAATCAAATACATTACAAAGTCCCCTTCTCCCCCTGAACACCCACTGTGTCCAATGTGGGTGTTCATCTTATTAACCAGGCCTAGTTAATATGCCTATCTCTGGAGCCAGGCCAACTTACCCATAGTTCATGGATGAGTATAAGGATTGGGTGCAGTCCCAAAGGAAAATTATGGTACCATTCCAACAGCATGGGGGACACATGCTGGACAGACCCAAACAGGTTATCTGTTTATGTCATGGACTGAATGTATGTTTACCCCAAATTCATATGTTGAAATCCTAACCCAACTCTGAAAGTATTAGGAGGTGAGAGGCCTTTGGGAGATAATTCAGTCATGAAGGTGGAGCCCAGTGAATGGGATTAGTGCCCTTAACCTCTGCTATGTGAGGATACTAGAAGACAGCAATCTGCGAATCAGGAAATGGGCTTGCACCAGACACTAGATCTGTCTGCATCTTGATCTTGGACTTCCCGCCTTACAGAACTGTGAGAAGAAAATATTTGTTTTTAATTTGATCAGTCAATGGTGATTTATTATAACTTCCTGAATTATCTAAGACAATTTATTATTTAGGGCATTTTTCCATCTTAGTACATGTGTAAGATAAAGACAATAGCTGTGGCCACATGGTATAAATTTGGGTGCTTGTCTAATAATTACCTATGGAATTACAGAGTATCAGATTTTTAGTGGACTTTAAAAGTCTTCTTGAAATATTGCAAATCACAGATATTTTTAATCACTTAGGAAATGCCTTGTAAATTATTTATTGTTAAAAATAGTTCCAAAGTTTGGAAAATATTTATTTTAATAAAAATAATCAGCTATGATAATAGTAATACCCATTAGTTTCATTTCCATTCAAACATGCTGCATGGAGAGAGGAAGGAGAAGCTAGTTCACACCTTGAACATCATTCTCATTTTCATTAGAGTGGAAGGAAATATATTGAGAACTATTCTTCTACCATATCTGTCAGCCTTGCCATATTGTCTTCTTTCCAGAAAAACATAATTAGAGCTTTCATATATTTGTACTGCTTATTGTAATGCTTAGCTTTGATTTCCTTTACCATATTGGTTTCTTTCCAGATGTAGTTATATGAGGGTGTATTGATCCTGCCCTTTCTCCACTCAAGTAATCCCCATAACCTTTCATCCCTTTTTTCCATCGCGGTTTAATACAATCTGGTGCCCAGTGTTTTATACTTATGTAAAATATGCTTTTATTGTCCATCTACCTCACCCAAAATATGAATCCTAAGAAGCAGAGTTGTGTGTGGGAAAACAACTAACACTTTTGAGCACTGTGTGTACCAGGTACTTTCTTGTACACTTTCATTGAAACTTCAGAATAGTCCTGTGATATAGGTATTCATAGCTCTACCACATACTGGTTAGGGATCCCAGGCCTGGAAAGTGTAATACTCTATACATGAACTAATAAGTGGTTGAACTGGATTTGGATCACAGTGCTCACCTGCTCACCAAGGCATTAATAGAAGAGCTTCTTTAAAATACACACACACGAGGGAGAGGGAGGGAGGGAGGGAGGGAGGGAGGGAGGGAGGGAGGGAGGGAGGGAGGGAGAGAGAGAGAGAGGGAGAGAGAGAGAGAGAGAGAGAGAGAGAGAGAGAGAAATGAAAGCCATGTTACTTATTAACATTTTGTGGACTTTTCCTTTATCCTAAAAATCAAACTAGTTTACATTGCTCTTTAGATTATATTGCTTATGTTGTGATCCAATCTCCAGTCGGCTATGTGGAGATGAATGCTGCTGGGTATGCAGCTTGCGAAGGTCTTTCTTTAACTATGGGATATGGAGCAGGGAGCAACCAAAGGAATCCTGGCCTGGGTGTACTTGGAAACCCAGAAGCAGTCTGTGTCATCAGTTTTTACAGAGGCACAAAGAACAAGAAATGGAGCTGAAACAAGTGGTTATTCCTGTGCAGCTGCAAGAATGGATGTGCAGCGACGGGAGGAGCCTTGGGGAGCACAGCCTGAAGACATTCCCAAGAACAGGTTAGATCAAGGGGAAGAGGTTTTTGATAACAGGGCACCCACAGCCTGGTCCCAAAGGCAGGAAGAGAATATTCACTTGCTTGGTCAGGTTTCACTGAACTTTCTCAGACCCTACTCCTGTCCAGAAGGAAGGAGAGGACTTCCAGGACTTGTTCTGCATCAATTGAATGTGGGAGGCTGAGGCCCATCTTTGCTCTTCTGGGAAGTGCCCATCTCAGTGTAGTTGGATCTGACACTGGCTGTGTCATCAAGGGTACCCGGATGGATTGTTTCCTGACCTGGGCTGCCTCAATCAGCTGGAGGTAGGGTTGAGTTAGAAAAACAGTTTCAATTTTGTAGAGAAGTAGAGCAAAATCTCAAGTCAGTTTAAAATTTAACCTGTTTTGTTTTCTTAAAGCAAGATCTCTGTGGAACTACTCGGTTCCAGGAGGAATTGTTCTTAGATGCTTGCTGCCTTTCCCTGCCAGAATTGGCTTTGTGGGATACGTTCCAGTGAGTACTAGGGAGCCATAACACTGTTTTTCTAATAGTGCTCACCTTAATTATCTGCTTATCTTAATTATCTTTGCTTCCAGTGATCATGGTGTAGCTTACTTTGCTTTGGGTTGGGCTCCTAATTGTATATTATAAAGAGCGTTCTAAATGGTGTTTTTTCATGCCTTATTTATTTACTTAGGCTTTGTCTCCACAGATCTTTATGGGGTGGGGTAATAGCAGTGTTAGTGCAGGAATCTATCAGAATGACCTGGGGAGTTTCTCAGGCAAGGGATTCTCCACTTTACCTATTGCCAAGTGCCACCTCCCTAGGAACATTCCTGGAAAATGTGCCATATCTTTTAGGCATCTTCAGATCACCGCCCCCCCACCAAAAAAAACACACAAAAAACACAACAACAACAACCCACCAAGAACAACAACAAAAAAAAAACAACAAAAGTTTTAAACTCACATAGCATAATTTCAAAAGTTTGTACAAGTTTCAGAGTATGAAGGTGGATCAGACTCTTGACTACTGTTTAATCTGGTCACCTTTGGCAAGCTGAAGACATTTTAGGGAAAAGAACACATTCCAAATTGAAACGGGATGGCTTATAATTTGTAAATAAAACATGTAGGCTATCTTTATTGTCAAACTGGTCATGTCTAAGAAAGGTATAAGATCAGGTTTGTGAATTCAACTACAGTTGGCTGATGAGCTGAATTATTTCCAAATTGTAGTCCACTAGGCAAGAGGGGAAGGCTCCCTTCTCCCACCTTCTTCTTCCTCACCATCTGTTTAGGAAGAATTACAAGTTTAATCACATAAATTTTAAAACAATGATTGGATCACCTTCACTCGATCCTCAAACCACTCTGTAAATTGAATACTAGAGATTTCATCCTTTTTGTTTTTACAGATGAAGGATCAGAATCGACGAGATGGCATGGTTTGTCAAAGATTTAATCATTTAAAAAGTTCACTCTGCCAGGCATTGTTTTAGAAGCTTGGAATGTGCCCGTGAGCAAACCACAGAAAGTCTCTGCATTTGCAGAGCTTGCATTCCAGTGGGTGGTAGACAGAGTAAAAATAATACAAAAGAAATTCTCTAGTGAGTGAGCTAGATGATAGAAGATGATACGTGCTGGAAGAAAAACCTACCTGGAGCAAGTTAGGCGGTGATGATAATCTCACACAGCTGGTTGCCTCATTAAAAAGGCAGCAGTTCAGCAGTGACTAGCAGGAGGAGCCAACGGAAGGAGCCTTGTGGAGACCACAGGAAAGCCAGTTCCCTAGAGCAGTGGTCGGCAAACTCATCAGCCAACAGAGCCAAATATCAACAGTACAACGATTGAAATTTCTTTTGAGAGCCAAATTTTTTAAACTTAAACTTCTTCTAACGCCACTTCTTCAAAATAGACTCACCCAGGCCGTGGTATTTTGCAGAAGAGCTACACTCAAGGGGCCAAAGAGCCGCATGTGGCTCGCGAGCCGCAGTTTGCCGACCACTGCACTAGAGGAAGCAATACTACAAAGCCTTGCAGCCTGGTCACTAAGACTATAGCCCTGGGCTTAAGTAGTTCATTCTTTTTACAAGTAAGTATTAAGCACACTCTTTTTTTTTAAGTCTTTATTGACTTTTAGAGAGAGAGAAAGGGAGAGGGATAGAGAGATAGAAGTGTCAATGAGAGAAACTTCATCAATCGGCTGCTTCCTGCTCACCTCCTTACTGAGGATCAAGTCTGCAACCAGGACATGTGCCCTGACTGGGAATTGAACCAGTGACCTCTGAGTTCCTGGATCAGCACTCAACCACTGAGCCATATCAGCCAGGCTGCTGAGCACACTCTTTCTGAAAGTGCAGTTCTAGGCAACAGAGCTTCAACAGTACAAATACATATTGTGCCCAAGAGATTGCTAATTCCTTATTCTTTTCATCATAGGAGAGATGCCTTAACCATGGTCCACAAAGTCTTTAAATCTGTTTTGCTCTCAGAGTTTTCTCTAAACAATAAATATGTTCTTTTCAAAGATATATAGGTGTTATTGGTAAAGTTAATTTTATGACATTGCTAACTTATCAGTATGCATTATTCACCTGATAATCAAAATTCTGCTATGATCATGCTGGGTGGTATACTCTGTGTGAGCAATTCTAAAGTTGAAATGGGTCCTCCTTCTGGAAAATATTGGAAAAACTTCTGCTCTTTGCTATGAGGTTGCCAGCTTGAAGTTGGCTCCAAAAGCCACACTAAAAAATTTGCTGTTTTTAAAGACAAGGGAGGCCTTTGAAAGTTTTAACTGGAGGAATAACATGATCAGACCTGTGTTTTTGGAAGATTTCTTTTTATTGTCAGTTATACAGAGGAAGCCAAATGGAATAAATCTATTGAGGAATGCATATTATTTAATTATAGTTACTTGATTCATTCTGTAACACAGTGATCCAAATGGCACTGTACTTAATGTTTTGTTCTTAATGCTTTAGAAGAGATTCAAATCCCAATATCTTTGCATTATGCATTATGTGAATTAGTACTTCCAAGAAAGAGTTGTCTTCTATTAAAAGTCAACAATGGAAAGCAGTGTTGTAGCTTAGCCTTGGCTGGACAACTTAAAGTGAAACATTGGGAGCAGTGAAAACAAACCCTTGTGAGGGTCTGTGCGCATGCTAGCAGATGGATATCTGGTTTATGTGTCTGCAAGCTGATTTGACATTTATATGGTTGGGTGAACTTCCATATTAGCCTCATGTTTGAAAGTCTAGCCTTCAGTGTTTGAACTTATTTTCTTGATCTTGATAAACTGTGGTGAACCAAAGAATTATTGTATGAGAGACTTGGAAATATATATGTAATGTCAGTAAAGGTCCCTCTGCTGATGTTTTCTATTGAATGGTTTGAGTAGTGATAAATACATTTTCAGAGACTTGAGACAGATGGAAATCAACATACACAGATTTGACAGGCTAAAGCAATGCTCTCTTTGTAAAGGATTCCCAAAGCCTGTTATTTGTCTTGGATATTTTCACTTGGGATTCTCTTTGTGTTTTATATTTTACTAGAGGCCTGGTGCACGAAATTCGTGCATGGGAAGGGGGTCCCCTCAGCTCGGCCTGCACTCTCTCCAATCTGGGACCCCTCAGGACCTCTGGCTCCTAACTGCTCACCTGCCTGCCAGCCTGATCCCCCTCACTGCTCTCCCCTGACAGCCTGTTCGCCCTAACTGCTCTCCCCTGCTGGCCTGGTCCCCCTAACTGCTCTCCCCTGCCTGCCTGATCGCCTCTAACCTCCTCTGCCTTGGCCCCACCAACATGGCTTTGTCGGGAAGGATGTCTGGAAGATGTTCAGTCTAATTAGCATATTACCCTTTTATTAGTATAGATGCCACCTTGTCCTAAAAATGCAGGTTGTTCCCAGGTTTTCCTATCGTGGAAGGGGAGCCCATAGTAGCATCCTGGGTTCTGACCAGGGCTTATGCGCTTGTGCTTTATCTCAGCAGACGTGATTCCTAGAAGAAGACTCTTGGATGTACCTTGAACATTTCTATCGAATTTGCCAAATCATCCTCCAAAAATGTTGAACCACTTTAAACTCCCACCAGCAACCATGCGTGTGCCCTCCGTCCCACTTTGATGCCAATATCATTGATTTCTCCCTAGAAGCTTCCCTCCCGTCAGCCAAGACTGCTTGGTACTTGAGCCAACCTCATTGTTCAGCTGAGGACTTGATTTCCCGAGATAGAATTATAGAGGAGGAAAAATAGTTTTCCTCTACCTTTCTGAGTTCTTAGTGGAGGCCCTTGTAATGAAAGACAGATCACCAAGAGAAAAACAAAAGTTCATTAACATGTGTACCTCGTGTATATGTGGGAGATCCCAGGGAAAAATGAGTAACTCCCCAAGGTGGCTTAGAATGCAGATTTAAATACCTTCTCCCTAGGGAAAGGGGACAGGAGATGTAGGCCTCTTAGAGGAGAGTAAGTGATTTTTAGGAAAGATGAATGGGGGTGGGGGGAAATAGTTTGTAATAAAGTTTGGGTATGATGTCAACTTCTACTCTCCTGTCCTGTGACAGGAGTCAGTCTTCTCTGCCTGATGACACTTCTCCCGTCAAGGGGACCTATGACATTTGAGCTCCTTTAGGGGCGTCCGATTTTAGGCAGATCAGGAGACTTCAGTGAAATCCTCTGCATGCATTTGCTGTTTTTCAAGCATCTGCAGTTCAAGATCATCAATATAACAACACAGCATATGTTGGGGTGGCATGTTCTCTGACCTTCAGAATAAACCCAACAAAAGCTTGTTTCCTCTCTTAGATGATTTGCCACAGTAGCATTATTCCCTGGAGACGGTATTCTGACCAGACCTTCCTGGAAGTGGTCATAACATACCCTGTGCTTGTAGAAAGGTGTGGGCCACATACTAAATAATCCAGGGGCAGTTTTCTCATCTTGTGGAAAGGGAGATAAAGTTATGATAGTTTATCTCCCTTTCCACAGGTTCCTTGCGGGTTTGTATCTCCGCTGCCCCCTCCCCCCAACCCCCAGCACCCCTAGCACCTCCGCCTCAGGCCTTGGGGCTGCTGGGTGCCAGGCCTGCGGGTTTGTGTCTCCAATCCACTCCCCCACCCCCAGCCCCAGGTCCGCGGTGACGGGGCTTGGGGCTGCTGGGTGCCGGCCTCCCTGCTGGTTTGTGTCTCCGATCCGGCCCCCCGCAGCCCCAGTGTGGCCATGGCAGGGCTTGGGGCTGCTGGGTGCCGGCCTCCCTGCTGGTTTGTGTCTCCCATCTGCCCCCGCAGCCCCAACGTCACCTGGCCGCTATGGGCCTCGCCATCTTGGTTGGGTTAATTTGCATACTCCTATTGGCTGGTACGGTCAATTTGCATGTTTCTCTTTTATTAGATAGGATTCCTGAGTAGCATTCTTTCCCACTCGGGAAAGCCGTGCCTCTATGATCACTGCTAGTCTCCAGTTCATTTCTTCACACTATATACACGTCCTTGATTACATTGTGCTATATTTTGATCTTTGATGTTGCTGTCAGGCAGAATATCAATACGAAATGGTAACAGTTGTCTGCATTTATGTTTACTTCAACCTGTGTGGTACTGGCAACCCTATGAATATTCATCCTTTGGCAGGATGCATGCTTCTGGCTTTGCTGCTGATTCAGAGTTTCCACTAATGTAGGTATGTGATAGCTCTTGCTCAAACATCTAGATGTTCGATCGCTAATGCTTTCCACTTGCCAGATGGTAAATATGCAGCCACGCTTTTCCAGACAATATTGCTCTCTGGGTAGTAATCAGTCTAGATCCTGAGTTTTTCACATGTACCTTTTATCTCAGGGAATAGTAAATGAGATCTGGTCACAGGGAAATGGCTCTCCTTTGCCTAACCATGTTCTGTGGGTCCTCAGCTTCCTATATTTGCAGTGGCTTTATTCACCATGAGGGGATATGTTCCTTTGTTATTATACTGGTTGATACTGGGACTTAATGAGATAGGCTCAGCCACACTCCTGCTGAGATGAACTCCAGTCCCAAGGACCTATATCAGCTAAAGAGATGAAAGGCCAACATTGAAGTCAATGTAGGCTTGCTGTGTGTCTGTCCACCGTTGGCCAGGAGATACTGAATGAGGTTGCAACATACTAAACATACTTGATGTTTGCATGGGAATCAGTCATTCAGTCTGCATTTCTTTGCCTTTTTTGTTTAATTTTCTTTTGTTTTCTTTTAAATTATTATGGCTGGAAGAACTGAAATGGGGTTCCTTTAAATCTTGAAACTTGTATGGAGGCTTGTCGTCTCTTTGCCTCATCCCCACACATTTGTCCTTGTTGTCCTCACTGTAAAATAGAACAAACCAAAGGTTACTTAAACAGAAGGAAATAATGACTTCACCCCAATCCATATATCTCCTGGCATTGAGGCAATTTCTCATTTATCTGTAAACCATAAGCTAGACCACATTGAGGCATGAAACACTCATCCTGGGTATTTTCACTCCCCCAGCTTCTACATATGTTTTATCACTGTAAGCATTTGCCTGCCTCGGCCAGAGAAATCTCCAGATTCTCCTTCAAACCCTTCCTGTTTTTGCTTCTATGAAGTTTTGCCTCTCCATCTTCCCATGAAGTTCATCTGTCCTATTCAGAAACTCCCATTTCTTAAGGAATTATTTAATTTCTTTCCATCCCACATTCCCTCACAACTACTGAAATGTGTATGCATCTATCACATTGGGGCCATATTTCTGTTTATATGGAGCCTTACATGTTTTCTCGTGTTTTATCTATCTGCTTCCTTCATGGCATCTATAATTTTACTGAATACTGGAGGTACTTGCTCTTTGTTGAATGAGTTTCTTTGGATCTTTTAAGGTTAACAGAAAAAGATGAAATAGCTAGAATATTTTGAATATTGATAGGCTTGGAAAATGCCATTCCATATGATTTTCCTCTGTTACAGTGCTTATGCTAGCATGGGTTATTAAAATGCTAATAAAATATTTCTGTCTAAACTAAATAAAAATGGTAAATGCATTTTTTAGGCCATAATCCAGAGGCTCAAGTTTTAGAAACAGAAAATCTCCTAGAAGTTTGCCTAAAGACTGTGTGTTTACACTATACCATGACTAACATGCAGAAATAGAACAGAAAGGAAACCACATAGTCCATATGCTTAAGGGGCCTATAATTATAATCTAGGTAGCATGATGGTAATAATACCTGAGGAAAGAAAACCAACCTTGTCTTTACTATTTGGTCTACAAATAACTGCATATTATTTCATGACACAAATTAAAATTGAGATTTTAATTTTAACTCTGATATCATTATGAAATTGAAAAAAGGAAGAGTCTCATTTTGTTGACTGCTTACCTCATCTCCTGTAAATTATTACTCTAAAACCTTTTCTGAAAAGTGGAAATTATGATGGTATGAGCAAGGAGCTTTGACTTTCACTTAAACACTTTATTTTCAACTTTTTGCACATGAGAAAAATTATAATAAAATTATAGGCTAAACTTAGAAAATTAAAATTCTTTCTTAGATCTCTTCTGATGGATGCTTCAGCAAATTACAATATAAGTTAACAAATATTACTTAATTCATTGCAACCTTTGAAGATGGGACTGAGTCCCCTCTTTGATATTTCCCTCCGCTGAGTCTGTCACTGGCTTTGCATGTCCAACAGTGTCTTCCAAGTATATATGGGAAACCCAGATGCACATTTTGTTCTTGTCCTTGTTATTATTAGAAAACCAGGAGTCAAGATGTTTGATAATAATGAATTATGTGGAACCATATCCTGAAGCTATGACTTCTTTGATAGTCATTATTATGTTTATTTGACTGAGTAGACTATCATTTGAAACATGTATATTTGTTGAAAAATAATAAATGCATCATACATCAACCAATTAATTCCTGTTAATCTCACCCTTTCTCCAAAGAAAACGACTGCTTACATTTTAATGGTATTAACCTAGATAATACTTCTATGCATCATTAAAACTGTCTACTAGTATATTAATGTAGGTATGTATACATAAGGATTTTTACATCCTGGAGGACTTTCTATGCTAATATACTTAAGTCTATCATTTGTTTTAATTGCTGTAAGCTCTTTCATAACCTACTGATTCTGTGGAGATGACTGAGGTGTGTAAGTATGTGCTATCATGCTCATGTGTGTTTATTCCTGTAAAAGAGAAATAGTTGAATCTTGGAGGTGGAATTCTTAGGTTCAGTAACACGTGCATCCTTTTACGATGGCCTCGTTAGTTATTGGAACTACAGGTAGCTCATTATTGTGACTGCCACTGCTTTCCTTTGTTCACTGTGCCAATGCCTTGGGACCATGCCACTAGCCATAAATGGCATTTCCTATATAACTTGACACCTGGAGGATTTTCAATCCCCTGTGAAACATAAATCATTTATTTCCAGTGGTTCTCATTGTGCAATTACTGTTACTCTCCTAGTCATCATTTGGCCTTGAGACAAAACTAAATAAATGATCATCTAACGTGTAAGTTTTGCCTATCCTATATAATAAGAGAGGAATATGCTAATTATCCGTTACGCTGTGAGGTGTAACATTCAACCTCATAATGACGGGATCATGGATCTGCAGGAGGGTGGGGCAGCAAACTACAAGTGGGCAGCAGAGAGCTACAGGAAGGAGCAGGGCAGCAAGCTGTGAGGGGGGTTAAGGGGGCAGGGGGAGCTACAGGAGGGGGCAGGGCAACAAGCAAGCAGGAGGTGGAGCGCTACAGGAAGGGGGAGGGGGCAGGGCAGTAAGCTATGAGGGGGGTGCGGGGGAGCTACAGGAGGGCAGGGCAGCAGGCAGAGAGCTACAGGAGGGCGGCAGCGAGCTACTGATGCACAGATTTGTGTGCAGGGCTACTAGTATAAAGAGAGGCCACATACAAAATTACTGAGCTTTTCTTTCTATTCCTACTACCACCATCCTTGTTGTGCCGTGACTAGAGAACTATAAGAAAGTGTAGAGTAAAATGAACCTTCAAAATATATATCAGTTTTAAATTGTCTATATTACCTTACCCAGAATTTTACTTTTGACATTTTATCCCATTTGTTATTATAACTGTAGAAAAGTATAAGCATAAAAATGTCCCAAACATTGGAAATTACTTAAAAGACTCCATAGGAATGGTTATTAAACTGATATATAACAGTAATTGTAGATTTTGAATTTATTAAAAATTGTTACTAACAGTTATGGGAAATATTTGTTATGCCTAATAATCAAAATTATATGAGAAGATATGATTCTGGTTATAAATAATCAATCTACAATAAAGGAATGGACAAATGAAAACAAAACACCTCAACTCACATAAGCATTAGGAAAAAAAAAACAAAGGAAGAAAGTAAATGCAGTTACTAATAGTGACTAGATTGGGGGACTTAGTCTTTATTTACTGTATTGGCTTTACTTTAAAAACAATCAATGAAAAACTAGCATGTGTATTTTAATTGTATATCTCAGGGTGTCTTTGCCATTGAGAAGCAGTAAAAAAATTATTTCCCAGACAATATCTTCTGATGGATTAAGAATAATACGGTTGTTATATATATATTAGATTTTGAGTTCATATGAGGCCTTTTACCTTTTTACCACATGTGATACCTTTCACGTAGGTGGGAGGTCAAGAAAACGTTAAATGGAAAAAAATTGTTCTACACAATAAATATGAAATAAATATGGAGTGAAACAGTGCATGACTATAGATTTTATGCTTAGAGCTAAATTGAAAGATTGTATATTGTATATTGTTTTGGCAAGCTATCTATGACATTTTACTGGGAAAATGGGTAATAAATTGAAAATCACTGTAAGTGTGTGGGAAAACTTGAGGTTATTTTTTATTTCAGAGTTGCTTTAATGAAATGTTATATGAATACTTTATATGTTTTGGAAATTAACCCCTCATCAGATGTACCATTGGCAAATGTGCTCTTCCATGCAGTGGGTTCCCTTTCCAATCTGATGCTGGTTTCTTTTGCTGTGCAGAAGCTTTTTATTTCTATGTGGTCCCGTTTGTTTATTTTTTCCTTTGTCTCTCTTGCCCTAGGTGATGTATCTGTGAAAATTCTGCTTCATGAGATGTTTGATATTTTGCTGCCTATGTTTCCTTCTAGGATTTTTTATGGTTTCATGACTTACACATAATCTTTTATTAATTTTGAGTTTATTCTTGTATATGATATAAGTTGGTGATCTAGTTTCATTTTTTGGGCATGTATCTGTCTAATTTTCCCAACGTATTTGATAAGAGGTTAATTTCCAAAATATATAAAGAACTCATACAACTCAACAAAAGGAAGACAAACAACCCAATTAAAAAATGAGGCAGAGGACCTAAATGGACACTTTTCCAAAGAGGGCATACAAATAGCCCAGAGTCATATGAAAAAATGTTCAGTGTCACTAATCATCAGAGAAATGCAAATTAAAATAACAATGAGATATCACCTCACACTTGTCAGAATGGCTACCCTCAATAAATCAACGAACAAGTGCTGGCAAGGATGTGGAGAAAAGGAAACCCTAGTACACTGCTGGTAGAAATGTAGTACAACCATTATGGAAAACAGTGTGGAGTTTCTTAAAAAAAAAAAAAAAGAAAATGGAACTGCCATTTAAACCAGATTCCACTTCTAGGAATATAACCTAAGAAGTCTGAAATGCCAATCAGAAAAATATATGCACCCCTATGTTCATAGCAGCGTTATTTACAATAGCTCAGATCTGGAAACAGCCCATGTGCCCATCAATTGATGAATGGATTAAAAAAAAAAGTACATTTATTTACACAATGGAATACTATGCAGTTATAAAAAAGACAGAATGGAGGGACTTGGAGAGTATTCTGCTAAGCGAAAAAGCCAGTTAGCGAAAGACAAGTATCACATGATCTCACGCATATGTGAAATCTGATGAACAAAAAAGATCCAGAGACATTGAAACATGGAACAGATTGAGGTATTTCAGAGGGAATGGAGGGGCAAGTAGATATTAACCAAAGAACGAATATGCATATATGGATAGCCCAGGGACAAACAATAGTACAAAGAAGACCTGGGGAGGGGGTCTTAATGATCAAATTAAGATTGTGTAGGAGGTAGAATATCAGCCATACTCTGCCAGTTTGGGGAGGGAGGCGAAGAAAGTATATGGTACTGAAATGGCACATTCAATAGGAAAGGAAGAAAACTGTACTGTTTGCAACATAGTTTACCTTTATCTATTTAAGGAAACTTACTGAAAAAAATTGTACCATGGTTGTCAAAAGAGTTAGTACGAGGAGATGCCAATGAGCAAATGTACCTGTTAAGAATGTGTAGTAGATCTCAAATGTTGGCAAGGGGAAAATATGCAGAACCGCTGTGGCAGAAACCCTTACTCCTAAGGGAAAATTCATCCTTTGTTCTAGTTAGGTTTTCTTGAAAAATATTTTTTTCAAATCCTCACCTGACCATGTATTTTTATTGATTTCTGGAGACAGAGGAAGGGAGAGAGAGAGAAACATAGAGAGATGTGAGAAAGGAACATCCATCGGTTGCCTCCCATATGCACTAGACCGGACTGAAATGAACTCCCAACCTAGGTATGTGCCCTGACCAGGTATTGAACCTGCAGCCTTTTGGTGTACTGGGCAATGCTCCAACCAACTGAGACACCCAGCCTGGGCAAAAATACCTTTAAGGTTAAAAATTAATGATAGACTTTAAAGAACGGTTATGTAAAAGAAACAAGTAATATAATAATCTATGAGAATTTTATATTTTATTATTTAAATTTCTATCTAAATGAGCTTTTTAATTATAAAGGACTGGGCAGTAAGTTATGTTACATAAAGCGTGGAAGTAACATTTAAAATGTTTGTTGATGCTGGGTAGGTGCCTCCTGATATGCAAGAGTGAGAGATTTAAAAATAGTGTGTTTCAGCTAAAGATATATTCTATAAAAATTTTTGAAAGATCTTGGGTTCCAATATTTCTCTTCTGGCTTTTCATTTATTGTTTATTTGTTAATTAATTGTTTTAATTACTTTCTGTCCCTGCAAAGAAATAGGAGGATATGGGTGAATAGTGCTCTCAAAGAGATTATACAGAAGTAATGACATCTTACTTTATGGACTTTATGGTATACTTGTGATGTGTACTTACATATTTTATTTGCTTATAATATCCTGTTTTAATATATTTAGGGCTTAAAGGTTCCCTTTAATAAATAGGCTAATTAGAAATGCTAGCTGCTAGTCAGAAATTTAGAGCTTCCTAAAACCAGTATATTATCATGTCTACCAGGAAAGTCAAAATCATTTGCTTATAATTTAATATTAGTATTTGTGTTTGTCTTTATTTTTCCTAAGTGCTCCTCATTTTTCTGGATCCATGGAGAGTTGTTTTCCCATGATCTAAGCAGACAAAAGGAAGATTGTTGGAAATAACCTCATTTTGCCAATTGTTTAGAAGAAGCACAAGAATAGTATAGTTTTCTTTTGTGGAAAAGTCTTTGAGGGTGCCACTAATGCAGTGCTGATCCCATAATGATCTCTGGTGTAGGACCAGTTATGAGGTGGCTGAGTCACACTGTGAGTTAGCTGGACATTGAATTAAATGTCACTGAATTCTTTTTTTCTTGAATTTTAAAGATTTAATACTTCATCCTAAAGCTTTCTACATCCTTGTTGTCTGAGTAGGCATGCTTCCCTGTGAATGTTTACTGGCAATAATTTTACCAGTTTATGAGAAGTATTCCATTTCTGTATAATTCACCTTCCTGGATCTCAGTTTTAGATTATGATTAGCCATATTCAATCATAAAAATGCATTAAATAAATTATAGGGTTCAGCAAATGTACCACTGAAGCATGCTTTATCTTTCAACAAAATTTCTATTTCTTAAAATAGGAAAGGATTGAATTTTTCTACCTTATAATTTTCTGTCCTTGCTTTATTTCATTTTTTACTAATACAGTACATGTACTTTTTAGTGTTTCCTGATAGTATTTATATCCATTTGAATGAAGTCTTTCTTTTATAAGTTAAGGAAGGTATAAATTGGGTATTAATGTGGAAATAAGATTTTTTTTAAATTTGTGTAATAAATTGTACAATTCTGCTAAGGAGTATAGAAAGTCATGTTTCTGGGAGTTTGATTTTAATTTCTTATATCCTACAGGCCTGAAACTTCCCTAACAAAAGTTGCCATAGATGTTGGCATTGCCTACAAATCCTTAACTGTATGTGGTTATGATTTTATAGGAGAAGCCCCTTAGGGACCATTGCTTTGCCAGGTACTGTCAGCCAAATCTAGTTGTAACTGCTTGGGTAGTTCTCATTACCTGTTTGTTGAGCAACTTTATCTTCATTAACAGTGTGTAAATAAAACCAAGTAATACATATTTCCTTTTTTCCCCTTTTGGGTGTACTGATTAACCTTAACTTCACTCTAAATTAAACAAGATACTTTATTTGTATAGACTGCGTATTTTTAGAATTTTATATAAACACACTACTATTTGTGATTAAATGCTGTTAGAACTCTCTTGTTTTGATAACAAGTGTCTTCTCATTTCAATGAGAATGTCTACGTCAATTTTTATTTCAGTGTATGTCAATCGTGTGTGTGTGTGTATTTTACTTCACTTCTGTCAGTCTGGATTCTTATTCAGGTTTAATGAGATCGAACACACTGATGCCAGGTATGAAAAATTAATGCTTGTAAATTGAATATTTTCATATTCTCTGTCACAGGAATATTTCAGTGAAGTACATATTAATAAAGGTTTGTGTTCAAAGAGGGATTTCCAGATTTACCTTTTCATGTTCCATCTTGTAGTTATTCCTCTCTGTTCATTTAATATGAACTTGTTTCACATTAATTGATTAAAAAAAGAACCATATTGTCTACGGTGAATCAGGTTGTAAGAAGTAATTATAGGTGTCAAAATGAGCAGCTAGTTTAGCATTTACCATGAATCCTCTCTTCAGCCAGTTCATGCAAAGGGGGTGTGGCCCATTTTTGCCTGATCTTGTCAGTTTCTTTATGTAAGTAACATAATATTTGCATTTTTCAACCTCAAATTATGGCATGGTTGTTGGTGACTATCATCAAATGCTAACACATCCAAGAATAAGAAAAAGTCACTTATGAGAAATAAGTCATAAAAATAAAGTAAGAGAAAAAAGTAAGGGAAAGAAATATTCAGGAACTCATCTTCACATATTTACACAGAGCACTGAATACACAGTACGGAATAATACCATGTGTCCATACTTTCTAGCAAGGTACAGCTTCCTGGGGAAGATGGTCATTGAATAAATAGAGATGAGAAAGGAGTAAGAAGGAAAGCTTCTGTATGAATATTATGTTTAAGAATAGACAGGATTTAAATAGATAGATAGATAGATAGATAGATAGATGATAGATAGATAGATAGATAGATAGATAGATAGATAGATAGATAGATAGGGAAGAAATATTTTCCCAGAAGAAAAGGGCAGAAGGAAGAGCCCTGAGGCAGGACAGGCAAGTATATTCAAGGAAAGCAAAGAAGTTGTGAAATGTAAGTATTCTCATTTTTAACTTTATACACAGGCTTCAGTGGCTCAGAGATGAGACTGCTTGCCTAAATAAGACAACTAAGAAGTGGAAAGCTGAAGTAGCCACAAGCCCATTCCCTTTCCAAAGTACCCCACTAAGCAAGGTGAAGGGAACACATTGATGAACGATAGACTGGCAATTTGGACTCTGTACCTTTATTCCAGACTGGATTGCCTGTCCTGGAAAATCTGGAGAGGCGATGTTTTGATCTGTTGGTACATTTGGATGTAGTATTGATCTTCTTTATAGGCAGCATCTGGTAGGTAAGGCCCAAAGAAAGTATAAGACGTATTTCCTGTACTTAGGGAGTTTAGAAATCAGATGATAAGATGGCATTGATTCAGTGTAATCAGCTAGGAGGCAGCATATAAATAAATGCCAGTTTGTGTTATGACCTAACAAATTTTCTACACATTTAGAGAAGCTGGAAACAAAATAGAAACAGACTCATAGATAGAGAACAGACTGGTGGTTGCCAGAATGGTGGGGATGTGGGGGGACTGGGTGAAAAAGGTGAAGGGATTAGGAATCACAAATTGGAAATGATGGAATACTCACAGGGATGTGGAGTATAGCATGGGGAGTATGTTCCATAATCCCATATAATAAAAGGCTGATATGCAAATTGTCCCCTTGGGAGACAGGCTGGGAGGAATTTGACTGACCTGGAGTTCAACTACCCACTATGACGTGTGCTGACCACCAGGAGGTGGTGCAGAATGAAGGAAGGCCCTGGCCAGCAGCCAGCGGGGCAGGGGGGGACGGGGCTCTGAAGGCCCTGATTGGCCCTGATCGCCAGCCAGGCCTAGAGACCCTACCCATACACATGCACTGGGCCTCTAGCATTGTCATAATTATATATGGTGCCAGGGGGGTACTTAAAATATTGGGTGATCACTGTGTAAAGTATTTGATTATCTGGCCACTATGCTATATACTTGAAACTAATACAAAATAGTGTTGAGTGTAAGCTGTTATTGAAGAATAAAGTTAAAAAATAAGTAATACGTCAATGCAAAAAATTAAAAATAAATGCTGCCTAAGATTCAGAGGGAATTTGTCATATGCAAAGAAAAGGCATAAATTGTTTTCACCATGTTGAGAAAAAATATTGGAGAAGTTGGTGATGAAAGTAAGTTGGAAAAAAGGAGACGGCTTTTTTCCTAGAGGTTATGAACAATCTTAGGATTGTCTTGTTATGTTGGAAACAGCAAATAGAAGGGCATTGGCAAAGATGGAAAGGAGCAAGATACTTACAGCAGAGAGTTTCTGGGTTGGTATCAATGACCAGTAGAGGCCCAGTGAGGCCATATTCTGTGAGAGTCTTATAAAATAGTCCAAAGACTTTAAACTTGGCACAATTGATAGTAAGGAGACACTGGAGGCTCTCGCTAGGCCCATGTATTTTTCACCAATTGATAACAGAAGTTGTAGAATCTTCTTTCCGATGGTCTGTTAAAAATACTTTAGGCTATCACAACAGTATTAGAGATATACATGCAACTGTCTACTCCAGTGTTATTTAAAAAAAACAACATTTAAATAGAGAATTATTTATTATTACATCTCCTTTCTTCTAAGACTTTACAAATGAAAACAGGCAAAACTATTGTAATTAACAAAGCCTGTTGAACAGAAATTTAATTTTGTGTACAAACAAGGATATTATAACATTTAAGAGGCAGTAAATGAAAGGGGGCCCATAAAAACATTCATGTTTAGACAGAATGTGATCAGGGGAATTTTGCACTTTCTTTCAATTAAGAAAAATTTAATGTGGGCTTTTGGAGCTTTTCAAACAAAAAAAGAGTGAGGATAAAGTAACTAATGGCTTTTTTCAACCCCAATGTTTCATAATAGGACGATAAACTGAGTCTGATCCTTCAGTCTACAGAGGCTAGGGCTGTATAGAAATGGACCTGACCAAGTTTGCTATATGAGCTATATATTTCAATAATTTTGGGGTGCTTATGATTTTTATAGCAGTCAAACTGGGGGTAGGGGAGAAAGAAGAGAGTGAGGTAGAAGAAAGCAATTATGGCATTTTCAAAACCTCTAAGTATTTTCTAACAAAAAGACTATTTTTGATTGTACATGTACATGTGGGTTCCATCTGACAAAAGGCACATAGGAAGCTAGTTAATGGGTGAGTTTTCCTCATGTGGGGTGGTCCTATACATAGATTGCGGCTATAGCATATATGGTCTTATGTTGCTCTTCAATGGCAAGAATATGTTTATGGCATTGATCTAGTTCCTGGAATAGATGAAGGCTGAACATATTTGAGAAATGGGACTCTATTCCCCAGATGTCAAAAATCAAGTACTTGGGTTTAGTTTATAAGACAGATGTAAATGTATTATGTACCTAGTACTATTGCTAGTTTATTTATATGACTTAGATAAGTTAATCTCTCAGTGTTTCTCTTTTATCATATGTAATTATAAACAAAACTTACAGTCTTTATTAGTTAAAACTATCCAGAAGGATTGGATTTTTTTGGAGAGGGTTAGGGAAGATGCATAGAGAAGAGTTATGCATTTTAATTTTAGGTCAGAAAGAAAATAGACTTATAAAATCACTCTAAATAAAAGTAGCTTCCAGGGTCTGTTCTGTGTTAGGTTTTCTATATGTTCTGCCATGTTTTCTATCAATAGAACTCCAGCACTATTATAGAAGTTGTTTTTAATAATGATAACTTTAAAAAGCATTATAAATTCCTCAATCATTAAAATAACAGCTAGGTTTATTAGACTTTGCAAAACTAAGAGCATATAAAATGTCTTTAAAATTATTTTTTTAAATGTGTAAAGTAAAACAGTTTCTTATAGAGCTTTTAGTCTCAAAATTAAGCCATAAATATCCCATCACTGGTATATCTGGTCAATGGAAAGATTGCCTACCAGGAAAATAAATTGGATTTAGATCTCTACTCTGCAATTTACTAAGGGCAGGAGTAATTAAGAGGAGATTTTAAGCCTGATAGACTCGAGTTCAAATCCTGACTCAGTTCCTCAAATGACTGGCTTAATTTCAGCATGTGCTTAGTTACCTTATCTATCTATCTATCTATCTATCTATCTATCTATCTAAAAGCCTAAGCCCAAACAACTGAACAATCTAACGACCGGTTGCTATGACACGCACTGACCACCAGGGGACAGACGCTCAAAGCACAGGATTGGGCTCGCTCCTGTCTGGATCAGGCCTGCGGGGATCGGGCCGAAACTGGCTATCCAACATCCCCCGAGGTGTCCAGGACTGTGAGAGGACACAGGCCAGGCTGAGGGACCCCATCAGTGCACGAATCCATGCACTGGGCCTCTAGTTTGAGAATAAAAGAGTTTGGTCACAGAAATGTTCTAATGATTAAATGAGAGAATGTGCATAAATGTATTAACTAAGTGAGGCACCACAAAAACAACAAAACAAAACATCATTGTAACTATTAATTTTGTGCCTTTGGGCAAAGCACTTACCTGCTTTGAGCACAAATATCTTCCTTTATAAAATGAGGTTAACACAGCCTCACAGAGCTACTACAATCAAAACACTGTATGAGATTATATCATAACAGCATTTGGAAATTGTCAAAAGGAGAAATCCAAGATGATACCCATGTTTCTGGCTAAACTGCTCTAACCAAGTGATCCCAAAATGCAATGGCTTAACACGTTTAGCGCCCTGTCAGTCACTGGTGACTGACACTATACTTCCTGTCCGGAAGAGAAAACAGGCTGGGCACTTAACGTGTTAAGCAAGTCAAATAATGTTCCCATTATTCCACTATGTACTCCATTACCAATGAGCAATTAATCACATGAGCATACATGTAGCAAAGGGTGCTTGGAAATGCAATCCCCAGCCAGCAGCCATGTCTTAGCCATGCTTTACTATCTGGAGGACAGAGGAGAAGGTCTTTAGCGGACAGCTAACAATATCTGACACAGATACAATTGTGGAAAACTACTGTTTGAAGAGCATTATCTCACTCATTAAGAGATCTTGACAGGTAAAAATTTGTGTTGTCACATTAATATTATGCCAGATTACTCTGTGCCATTGTAGACTGAGTAAAATGAATGAAGTTCATGTAATATGCTAGATATGAAAAAAAGTTTATTAAATGAGAGAATAACAGCATAACATCAGATAAAAAGCCATGTTGTCTTTAGAAAGATTTCACCTGTACCTGTTAGAGTTATTTTCCTAAGTTAACTATAGGTTTCATTTATAAGTTTATTCATAAATATGTATTGCCTCATATTATGTTTGGCACTGCATTTCCTACTACCCAGAAATGATTTGTAATACATAAAAAAAGTGGCAAAGAGGAAGAAGTGTGTTGGAGAAGGAAGGCCTCAGAGAATAGGTGATTTCTACTTTGGGTGTAAAGAGTGAATAGAAATGTCTATATTTAGAAAAAGGAAATCAAAGGAACACTAAGAAAAATTTGGCATTTTCCAGGGGATGGATCTAGGGAACTCTATATTAGTTGATGTAAGTGGAGTGAAGGGCCCAGTGATGGGGCAGAGTATTCAGAAGGTTCTTGAGTGAAATGCTGGTTAAGTCTTCATGAGCTAGTTGGTGATTCTGAATCCTGTGGAGTAGGTGAATATTTTCCTGGGATTTATGTCACTGTGAAGAAGTCCTTGCGAATGATACTTTAGAATATTTACTCTTTTATCTTAGCTTTTAAGCCTGACATATTATTAAAAAAATAATCTAATTTATTAAGCTAAAAAAATGAAATTCAAATCTCAGGGTATAATAGTATTTTTATGTTTTTCATTATGTAACAGAATAATAGTTCAGTCTACATTTTAATATGCAATATGCTTTAAATCATTTTTTCTTAATAAATATACATCAATAAAAATATCCTTTTTCAATGAGAGGAACAGAAGTTTCCTTTTTACATATAAAGTGATTTTAAAAAGGATAAGGGATAATTCTTATTACATAATCTTTGCTAATACAGTGATCTAAAATGAGAATTATTTTAAAACATGCAAGGTGATAAAGTGATTATCATATAATGTTTTGAAGATATTTCATAAATTCAAATAAAGTTTCAAAGGAAGTTTGTAGGTAATGGGTAGCAACTGAAGGAGGTTGAGCCAGAGAGGAATATGATTAGATTTGCTTTATACAATGATCCTTTCAGAGCAGCGTGGCAGATGAATGGGAAAGGAAGAAAGGTAGAAAGAGATGGGAGTAGAAAGCAAGCAAGGCCCGGTGAGAGGTGACTTGAGTTTGAGATTTGCAGGGCTGATGGGGAGGGGAGCAGAAAGTGGATTCAAGAGCTACCACTCTGGGGTAGAATTGATAGGTTTAGAGAGTGAGAGGAACAAAGGAAAGGGAGGGGCCTATGATGGCTCGGGTTTCTTTTTTGCAGTCAGTGTAGATGGTGGTAGTGAGCCCTGGAGTCCAAAATGGAAGAGAGAGGGCAGCAAGAAGGGGGTGGAGGGTAGAGACATGTTTTGTTTTATAAATGTAATTAATATTCTTTTATTAATTGAATTATGATAATGTTCAGGATGACTTGGTTTTATCCTAATGACTACAGACTTGTTGTAGAATCATCTTAGATGTAGACCAACTCTTAGATGTTCTTCCAGGTACTTTATTTAACTCCAGTTGCTTATCTTCTTCA
The DNA here is from genome assembly GCF_963455305.1 of Plecotus auritus. Taxonomy (NCBI): domain Eukaryota; kingdom Metazoa; phylum Chordata; class Mammalia; order Chiroptera; family Vespertilionidae; genus Plecotus; species Plecotus auritus. The sequence continues at coordinate 173,712,688 of NC_137775.1, read as the reverse complement.
ACAAAAATAAGCTTATGAATTTCATTTCTTGTCTCTTTAGGAAAAAAACAACAACATCACCACACACAGTAGCTCTGAAAGATTTCCCCACATCTGCAAAAACATTAGAAGTATTTCTTCTTTTTCTCAGGAGCTTTCTATAACTTGCTTTGAAGTCTTTGTTATCAGACAAATTAATTTAAGAGTCTCTTCAGGGCATTAGATTTGGAGTGAAAAAACTTGTATGTTTTTGCTGGTAACTTTGCTGTGTTGTGTTAGGCAACAGATGTCACCTCTTTGGAGCTAATTTTTTATTCTGCTAATTGTAAAATGAAAGGGTTGGATTAGATCAGGGTTTCTTAAATTAGGGCTATTGGCCTCATTTCAGGTGATGTATGATGCACTTTTCTACAAGATCCACAGCTTTCATCAGATTCTTAGGGTTCTGGGAGCCCCCAAAAAGTTAAAAACAAAACAACACTGTTATGATCATTTGACAGGAGGACTGGATTTCTTGTCATACAACTCCTTTTTTTGATGGCAGTGAAAATATTCCACATAATATGATGTGGATTTTTTTTAGAGTAGGCTTATCATATTATAAATTCATTCATAAGATTTTTAGTGCCTCTGTGGTCTTCTAAGGTGCCATCCATAAAATCCCAGCATCTGGTCCCTGAGGGAGAGAAGGGAGCGGGAACATCAAGTGAAGTTAAGTCACCAAAGGGAGCATTCTGTGTGTGGTCAAACTTCTGCCACCTGACTCTCCAGACCAGGGGCATATTTAGAATTTCTTCCCTTCACTCATGCAAACCACAAGAAAGAATGTTAAACCTTGGCGCACAGCCTTTTGAAACAACTGCCAACGTCTGTCCTCGACTCAGAAATTGGCTGCAAAGTACAAGTGTGGGCAAAACTGGCCAAGAGCTTTTCTAACTCAGACAGAAGAGTGACAGTTACGGAGATAAAGCAAATGAGATAAAATGAGAATGAATCTTGACCCTCGAGCTATTTTTAAATCTGATCCTTAGCTAATGCTTCAATAAACTAACCCCAACAAATGTCTTAAATTTCAGGTAGCAAAATTACTTTTTGCTGCTAAATAACTCAGTAAGAATATACAGAGTTTAGCTTCATTGGTGTTTGCTTAGTTAATTTATAAACATGGTTTAGTCTTTAAGAAATTTATATAGTATCTACATTGACCTGAATCATATTTATGCTATTCCCTCACCTTGACTTCCCCTTATATCCTTGATTCTCAAACTATTTGACTTTAAAGAACCCATTTTTGTTTGTTTTATTAAATTTTAATTTTCTTTAGTCCATCGTTGTGTTCCTCCTCTATATGTCTAGTTGCACGTCCCACCACATTAAATTCAGCAATATCTGATTGGTCTGTAGCTTGTGCAGTGAGGTAAGTCCACTTATAACTTCCCTGGATATTGCAGAAATACGATTTTCAGGAATTTTTGCACTATTAAAACAAGAGGACGGTGATGTGTATCAGTGATAGCTGGCCCATGGTTTAATAGTAATGATAAATTAAGCAATGCACACAAAACAGCAGTATGTTAGAATTCAAGTGCAATAACGTTATTTTTCAAACTTTTGAAATAAGAATTACTAGTAAAGTAATAATATACAAAAGTATTAATCAAAGAAAACTATTAAAAAGACTTTCATGGTTTGTAATAAAGTCTTAAAAACAAGAAAATCTCACATGTGTTCTCCAGTTTGAATCTGGATACTAAGTCTAAGAAGAAATAAATTGATCAGTGATTATTATGTATTTAAAATTCAGGCATGCATTTTTACTCTTACATTTGTATAACGGAAGTTTGATCTTGTTACTACAAGTAGTTAGACATGATATACTCTTAATAAGCATCCTTTCCCACTCAACATGTAATTTATGTTGGGAATCAAGCCCATAAACTAACCAGTGCTCACTAAATGTTTACATTAAATTCCAGGAAATAGAAATAGAAATCTTGAGTTCTGTTTTTGTTTGGTTTGGGCTCACCCCATTACACGTGGGCCTCCCTCCCACTACCCACTAAGAAGTTATTTACCACTGCTTATTTGTTGGATTACTTTAGCATCTGAAAGCCACTTACCATTAAACTTCAAACGATTTACCCAATAACAGGCTTTTTAGATGCAATTGTTTCAAATGCTAGTCTATAATTATAATTTTGAGTTGCATGGTTAAATGTCTAGCTCCACTACATCCAACACAAATCACATTGGCATTATGTTGATATGAGTTAAAAATACAATATTGGAAGATACTGTTTATGCTTGATACTTAATTCTGGTAGTTGCTCCTCAGGTCTGCCTGATGAGTAAGTTAGCATGTTAACCTAAAAGTAAAACAGTCAAAGTGAGACACAACAAGCATTTATTTGTGATCAAGAATAGCAATTAGGCAGCACTGATTCAGGCAGAAATCAAAGAGTGTTCAGTTATGGGGTGAAGGCAAGAGGGTTTTATGAGGAACGGAAGGGAAATAATTACATGAAAATAGAAGGAAGGAATTTCTATTGGTGCTAATAAATTAAGAAAGGAATTTCTATTGGTGCTATTTCTAAGTTATTCTTTAGCTATACATGGTGGTGCCAATTTTAAACAATGTCCTTAATTTTCAGTCCTTGTAGTCAGGGTGTCTGCTTTCCTATTAGCTTTACAAACAGTTATTTGGAAGACAGTGTTGGTTTGGCTCAGTCCAAAGGCTTTTTGCCCAGTTCAAATAGTCCAAAGGTTCAAGGGGCCAGATGTGCAAGGCCTTTCTTGTGGGATGGCGGCTTGGACTCCATTTTGAAATTGTTCCATTTATATCATTTTTCTTAATCACAAAGAGGGAAGTTGGAAAATCCAAAATGAGGGAGTTATACTGTTACTTAAAATGAAAATATTGCCCTGACCTGTTTGGCTCAGTGGATAGAGCATCGGCCTGCGGACTGAAGGGTCCCGGCTTCGATTCCAGTCAAGGGCATATACTTGGGTTGCAGGCACATCCCCAGTGGGAGGTGTGCAGAAGGCAGCTGATCGATGTTTCTCTCTCATCGATGTTTCTAACTCTCTATCCTCTCCCTTTCCTCTCTGTAAGAAATCAATAAAATATATTTTAAAAAAATGAGAATATTATTACATGGTGAATTTATCAAAAATTCATTTTTTAAGAAGAAAAATTGCTTAGTCTTCTAAAGGTTTAGGTTCTTCCTCTATAATGGACCTTATAATTTCAAGGATATGAGACTAATTTAGATACAACTAAGTTAATGTAAAGCCTCTTGTATAATACCTGCTGGCTATCTGTGCTATAGTGAACAAATTAGCTTCCTCTGTGTGATAAAAGTTTAAGAAACATGACTTGATAATATATATGTCTGCATTCTATTTATGAAGTTTTGCTTTACTTCATACAGAAAATATATTCTGAAAGATGGCTAAATCAAGTTTTTGAATTAAAAAAATGATGGTAAATTACTTATAACAGGAGTCAGCAAACGTTTTTCTGTAAAGGATCAGATTGTAAAAAGTTTAGATTTCACAGGCCACATATAGTCTCTGTCCCATATTTTTTTAGTTTTCATTATTTACACCCCTTTAAAAATATAAAAATCATTATTAGGTTATGAATTTAACAAAAACGGGCCACAGAGCAAGATTTGAATTACTGTAATTTGCTGACCTTTGTCTTATATTAATACTAGAGGCCTGGTGCATGAATTTGTACACTGGTGGGGTCCTTCAGCCTGGCCTGCTCCCTCTCACAATCCGGGACCCCTTGGGGGATGTCACGTTGCTGGTTTTGGCTCAATCCCCACAGGCTGGGATCCCCGATCCCCAAAACTGGCAGTCTGACATCCCCCAAGGGATGTAGTTCTGGGGCCAGGCATGGCTCCCCTCCCGTCCATCACAGCCCTGCTGCACCTGCCACCGCTGCTTGGTAGCGCACTGCCGCAGAGGCTGGAGAGGCTCGTGCCACCACTACAGCTGTGCTCGCCGGCTGTGAGCCTGGCGTCTGGCGCCCGTCAGTCAGCTGAGCGGCACTCCTGCTGTGGGAGTGCACTGACCACCAGGAGGCAGCTCCTGCATTGAGTGTCTGCCCCCTGGTGGTCAGTGTGCATCATGGCGACCAGTTGTTTGGTTGTTTGGTCATTCAGTTGTTCAGTTGCTTAGGCTTTTATATATATAGATTATAAATATAGTTTAAATACCTCACAAGTAATTTATATATGAGGAAATTATTATAAGAAAATTACAATGAATCTTTCTGATAGGTGAATAGATCTTTAATTTGTATTCTATTGGATAAACTCAAATTTGCATTGTTAGTTTTACTTAAAGCTAAGCATAAATAAAAGTCAGGTAAACAATCTACCAAGTGCTCATTTGTCCTAGAAGCTGGAATTCTAAATATGTAAAATCCAAAATGTCAATAATTTTGATAATCAAGGTGATCACAATTAATCACACCAGAATATATGCTGAAGAATGTGCAACATTGGTTTTGTTTCTCTGAAAAATGCATTGAACTTAGGAAGTATTTATTAGTGAAAACTAAAGCTCCTTTAAGATAGAAAGGAAACCCAATTCATATTTCTACAGATATTTTAAAGAAAATGTTATACATAACAATATTTTTATTAAGTAGTATTGGTGCTGCACAAATAAAAATCAAACTCTTAGAGGTCAAGATAGTGGTTATTTTTTCCATGCCCCCACTACAGTGTGTGTGTGTGTGTGTGTGTGTGTGTGTGTGTGTGTGTAATTTAAAACATGAATTTTTACATATTACTTCAAAATCTACATATAATTTATATACAGTATTAAGCAAAGAAAAAGAAAACTGAGTTCTTCCAATTTGGGCTTTGGTACACTGATGATTTCAGGCAATGATTTCTAGTTTTTTGAAACTCCTTTGTCATATTTGTTAGGAACCCAAGTATTCCCTGTCTTGGAAGAGGCAACAAATTAACAAATAATATGATTTTACTACCTTTGGTTCTTTTAGGCATTAAGAGACACAACACCCACCTACTGACATTGTCCTTTTTACCATTCTGAAGTCCTGCTGGGTCTCTGATGAAATTCTAAGAACACAACTATTTGTTTTTTATTAGTGATTAGAAAATAGCACCCTTAGTATTTTCTTACAGCATATGGTGCTGGCTGAGGAAATGTTGCTGACTGACAGCCTTAACTTTCAACTTTTTTCCTTTGTGGTTTTTCCTTTGTGGTGGTCTTGATCTTTTAATTATTTATTTTAATTCTAAAAATAACAAAATAGAATGCACTTCCTTTTCTATAGCAGATTTTTAATGTGAGATGCAAAGTGACTCAAAGGCCCTGGTTCATACTTTCAATGTGTGTCAAAGGATTTGTTCAGGTTCAACCCTAACATTTTGCATCCTTAATAGTGGCGATTTATTTATTTAGTTTTAATCCTCACCCAAGGATATGTTTATTGATTTTTTAAGAGAGAGAGAGAGAGTAAGGAAGGGGGGGGGGAAGAGAGAGAGAGAGAGAGAGAGAGAGAGAGAGAGAGAGAGAGAGAGAGAGAGAGAGAGAGAGAGAGATGGGTTGCCTTCCGCCTTCCATATGTGCCCCAATCAGGGATCAAACCTGCAACAACATTTTGGTGTACAGAATGATGTTCCAGCCAACTGAGCCACCCCACGTGGGTATCAGCGGTGACTTTGTAATGAATGGAATCACTCCAACATGGCCCCGGAATAGCCATTCTATGCATTTTTAACAATTTTTGCTTAAAAAGATGAAAGTTTTTGTTTTAATAGTTAAAATAAATTTTAAAATTTCTAAAGTAGAGAAGAAGTTTACATTGAGGGGAAATAAACTATTAGGTAAATCCTGCCTCCTGCACACCCCTACTAGGGACCTTGTATTTCTATGGCTTTAGTCTCAAAATTACTGAGAAGTGTTGAATTCCCGGTGTGTCATATGGTAAAATGGTTCCTTAATAGGGAAAATGTTCACCTTTTGAACACCCAGAAGCATAAATTTCTATCATGTGTACTTTGAAGAGCTTCACCCCCAGAGAGGAAAATTGTCTATAGATGAGTTTTTTTTTGGGGGGGTTGTTTTTGGCTTGTTTGTGTTGCTTTATTTCTAAGATGGGATGATGGTTTTGGCTGTGATGGTAATGATCTTGATGTGGACTCTGTATACAGCTTATGAGTACTTTGCACTCATAAACTTAGCCAGTTACAAGGTAAGGAATAGCTTTTATTTTTTCAAACATCATTTTTTAACCATGGGCTTCAAATATAGTATAAGACTACCAGCTACCCAGGTACAAATGTTTACTATAGTTTTCTATTTATATATTTCAGGCATTTATAATTCATCTTTAAATCATCTTGGTGAGCTCTTATGACAATCCTGTCTGAGCAGGAAGCATCTAAGAACTAGAGTTGAAACTCATTACTCTATTTGCTCTAGTGATTTATAAAGCATTAATGTGCTAAAATCTAAACGTGCTTAAAACCACATTAGAATTTAACACAGGATTGATTTTTGAATTATACATTATTCTCAAGAGTAGATTTATTACAGGTCTATACTTATAAGGTAGACATTGCATTTTGAATAGGCTTGGAAGGTAGCCAACTAAATTGAAAATATTAGTGTGTGTAGACAAACCTAGGGAAACTTGTCACGAATTTCACTTTCCTTTAGGAAATGGGGACTATTTTGAAGCCGTTGATTGACTATGAGTAACTTAAAATTCAACAGTTTCATCAATATTTATGTTTAAATTACCAAGCATCTCAATGTGTAAAGTCTTTCTCTCCCTATACAATCTCTGTAATATAAAATGGAACTTTATTCTTTAAATTAGAACCTTTTCCCATTAAGTATGGTCCTGTATTGAAATTACTATAGAAACTGAATGTTTGAACTTGGTAGATGAACATGTGCATAATTTGTACTCAGTGAAATCCAGGCTTGCCTGAAATTACTCATACCAATGCTTTGCCAGAGTTAAGAAAACTCTTATCAAGCAATTTCAAATGCAGTTAAATAAATAATCTTCCTAACACTCTGGTAATAATAATTACTAGTCTGGGAAGGATAAGAATTATAGTGAGTGCTAGAATATATATGGTACCTTTTTAGTATGCCCTTTAAAATGAAATGTATTAATATTCATATTTACATAGCTCACGTAAATCTCTTGTGTTTAATATTTTAGATTTATTAGTCTTTGTAGAAAGCTAAATCAAAAGTTCTGTGCAGCTGTTAGCTCATTTATGGTCTACTTTTTAAATCATTTACATAAATTAGAGAAGAAAAATATAGTAACATTGGTTTCTCAGTGTTTTGCATAAAATTCAGGTGTCGAGCGTTGATTAAATATTTAAGAAATGAAACTGTATAATTTAAGCCTACATGTAAAAAATATTTTTTGTCAGTTGTTATAAAATAGTTTTCTTTTTCTTACAAAAGGTGGAAGAAGATAAAGGGGCCTTGAGGGTACTCAGCTCTGCCCTTGTAGTGCGAGGGCAGCCCAGGCAAATACTAAAAGGATGGATAACTTTATTCCAGTGGCACATTGGTTGCAAAAACAGGAAGTAGCCTTGATTTGTTCTGATTTCTGCTGTAGGATCCCAATGAGATAGCAGTGGAAGATGCAGGAAATAGGGCATTAAAGGAACACATGGGGAGGACTGACTAAGGAAAGGTTCTTGTCCTTGGGTTCGTCACCAGCATTGGGTATTAACATGCAAAATGTGCATTGGTTCCTCTTTCTCATAAAATGTTTCATGCTTGTCTTTAGTGTCTGAGGCATGCTAGGTGCTCAAAAATAGGTTCTAAAAAACGATAATGTTCTTAGCAGTCAGCCCATGACCCTCCAATGTAATAACAATACATTCTATTTGCTAAAAATGACTTAAATTTATAAATAAACTAGAGGCCCAATGTATGAAATTTGTGAAAGGGGCTCGGCCCTCGCAGCTCTGGCTTCATCTGGAAGTTCGTTCGGCTGTCTGGTCTAATTAGCATATTACACTTTCATTATTGTAGACTAGAAACCTGATGCATGAAATTCTGCACGGGGGGGTGGGGGGGGGGGGTCCCTCAGCCCGGCCTGCACCCTCTCACAATCTGGGACCCTTTGGGGGATGTCCGTCTGCCAGCCTAAACCGGCAGTCAGACATCCCTCTCACAATCCGGGACCACTGGCTCCTAACTGCTCACCAGCCTGCCTGCCTGATCGCCCCTAACTGCTTGCCTCCCTGCCTGATCACACCTAACCACTCTGCCCGCTTGCCTGATTGCCCCTAACTGCCTCTGCCTGCCTGCCTGATTGCCCCTCACTGCCTCTGCCTCGGCCCCCACTGCCACAGCTTCATCCAGAAGGATGTCCGGAAGGTTGTTTGGCTGTCTGGTCTAATTAGCATATTACGCTTTTATTATTATAAATGTGTCCTGGATTATTGAAACAGATATACAAGAGATGCTGGGAAATAATCTACTCTCATAAAAGTTTCCCTGTGAATTAGAAAGGGTGTTCTTACAAGATTGAGGTAGAAAGGATTATATAAGGCTGTGGTTTTTGAACTGTGCTCTACAAAGATATTTGTCAGATCCCTCCTGAGGCTTCTGTGGGTGGAGAGTGAGGGGCCAGAGAAGGAAGGTTTTTCTGCTCCCCCATCCTGGTTCTTCAACTGAGGCCATTCAACTCTGTAGTTGTTTATGTCTCTGCATAGTAATTTATATGAGTAAAGGAAAGTTACTTAAAAACCTGTCCTATAATGAATTGAATAACAACTATGGTATTTATATTTTCTTTTAGTCTGTATAGTATGCTTTCGGGTGTACTTTTTCAAGAGCAATAATTCTATTTGATATTTTTAATTTACAAATAATTTTAATGAGGGCAAAATAATAATAACCTTAGATTTAATTATGTCTGTGGGAAGTGTGGCTGACCAAACTGAGCTTGTTAGCCATGGCACTGCCCTGTATTTTGAAACAGGTTTTCTGCTCTGTAAGAGCAGTGCAACTATAGATGGAATTCCAAGGTGGAAAATTATGCCAAGTATCTGAGGTGGGACTATTTAAGCTATATTAACTCTTAAGCCATACAGCAGATTTCAGTCTGGGTAACACAAGAGATAAGTTTTTCATTCTTTCTTTTATTGATCAATTTTTGTGAACTACCACTATCTGCCAGGCACCAGGAACATCTGAAGGCAGGTGTAGTCTAGTTGCAAAAAGCATCTGATATCCGTTATCACATTTCTGTTTCACATTTCTATTTTATATTATTTTAGTATTAATACTGTTTTTTTTCTGAAAAGTGTTAATTTAAACTATTTTAATTTAACATTTTTCCCCCAGTAGCATACAGGGAATCAGTGATAAAAATTGTGGTGACTTCATAAAATGTTATATTTGATCAGGACTTTATCAGAACTCACATTTAAACTGTAGAAAAATATTTTTGTGATAGGGCAGGTTCAGGGGTGGGCATGTCAGGTTTTTTTCTCTCAGTGTTGCAGATGAAAAAGAAAATTAGAATTCTAGAAGCTTACTGAGATACCCAAGATAACAATGTTCTTACAGTGTAAATCTTCAGCTTCTACTGCTCCTCCTCCTCCTCCTCATATTTATGTTTTGGAGCGTGTGTAGGATAGCAGTTGTAATAAGCATATACATCTCATTGATGTAAGGTAAAACCTGAAATAAAGGTTAATACAGGTAAATGTGAACTTGCAGTATAATTTGAATACCATCGTAAAAGTTCTTGAATGATTTGAAAACAATCTTGAATAATATTTTTTAAATACTTCAAATTGGCTTTTATATTTTTCAGGATACACTCAAGAATAGTTTAACCCCCCCACTCAAGATATAGTACCTTATTCGGTTATACCTTTCAATAGCCAAATCCTTTTCTTGGGGAATTATAGGTATTTAGGCTGTAAATGATTTGTCTTACTTGAATTATTATGGTAGGTGATAAGTAAACAGCAGACATTCTCTAGAAGTGATGATCTTGTTTTCATATATCTATCTTCAGCCGGAAAGAGTTCAGTTAGAGTAATATGTCAGATATATATGAATAATTGACATACTTTATGTTCTATTAACTTTGCTTATTTATAAGCATGCTGGTTTTATTGTTGTTTTAATATTTATGTTATCTATTTTTTGTCACTTCAATAATGAATAAAGCTTACATAGTAAAATATTTTTCCTACAGGATATTTTTGTAAAGTTTCAATTAAGCGTTAATTGTTTAACTAGCACGAAATATTCATATTTTTGCAATATAATAATTGCAAGCATGCACTATACAATTCATCATGGGTTGATATACTGTATGTGATATGGTAATGAAAAAGCTCTGAAATATTTATAACCTGGCTCTGAAATATTTATTAGGTTTACTCTGAAGTTATTTTTCTATATGAAAAGCTTATGGAAAAAAATAGATCCTCTAAAGCAGTGGGTATTCTAATGAAAAACTCATGTATAGTGTCAATCAAGGTTGAAGGGGAAATTAACCTCTTGTTGGATTAAGATGATAGAAAATAAAATTTAAATATTAAATAGTGTTCTTAATCATCTGCCAATAAAAGAGATTTTATATAGTTTTGTCTAAAGTCAAATTTCCTTTTAGTATTTAATTTTGAATGCCAATATGCCTTTGGCATTGTCATCATTACAAAAATCAATACATGAACCTATTTTTTTTTTTTTAGAAAAAAAGAAGTATATATAATAAAGAGCAAAAGTCCCTGTTCATTCATTGATTTCAACTATTTTCCATTCATGGTTATCTACATCAAAAAGGTTATATTACAGTTGAACATCTCAGTTCTCCTTTATAAAGTGTATCTTAATCTTATTTTCTGTAGCAGAGTGTTTCAAGAAATAATCTTGGCTAATTCAAACTTGACCCAAAGTATAGAACTCAGAGCTCTCAGATAGAGGGAATACATTTAGAGATTTTAATCTAGACATAAATATTAAAATAATGTATGTAGCCCTAACTGGTTTGGCTCAGTGGATAGAGCGTTGGCCTATGGACTGAAGGGTCCCAGGTTCGATTCCGGTCAAGGGCATGTACCTTGGTTGCAGGCACATCCCCAGTATGTGCAGGAGGCAGCTGATCGATGTTTCTCTCTCATCAATGTTTCTAACTCTCTATCTTTCTCCTTTCCTCTCTGTAAAAAATCAATAAAATATATTTAAAAATAATGTATGTACATACATACATCAATATTAAAATAATGTATGTACACACATACATAATATATAGCTATATCATTTATACATATGTGTGTAAATGTATATATGTGTGTTATAAAATACATGGATTATTAGCACTTCACAGAGAAGTTTTCATGGAAGAAATTAGGTATCCATTGTTTATTAAGATGAAGTGAAAGTAGGGTAGTGGGAAGATATCTATCTATATCTATACCTATATACATATGTGTGTATAACATATTGCTTTACATTATTAAGAATATGATTAATATTAATTAATATAATTATATTATTTTTATATTTAATACAATATAGTTACTATAATCCTATTGCATAATATAATTCTATTTTATATTATATACAATATTAATATAATTACATATAATTATATATCTTCCCACTACTTTTCTCTCACTCTACCCATATAGATAATGGGTATCCATTTTTTTCCATGAAAGCTTGTCTGTGTCATGTTGATGTTTCATGTATTTGATGCAATGGACACAGCTCTAAAAGACAACATGGAAATTAAAATGTTGTCTTTAGCGCTCAACTATGAGTTCTTTAAGAATAAAGTCCATGTATAGTTTTGCAATTGATAGCATTAATTTGTAACTCTGTTTTAGGTTTTACATATATGAAGTCTATCAAGCTGGTAATTCAGTCCTTCTTGAACTTCAGAAAGGATAGAGCACAGAATCATAGAAGAAGTTATTTTTTAAATTTAGATGGAACTAGATTCAATAACCACAACCATCATTTATTTGGTCTCTAAACTAGGATGAGATATGTAATTTTTCTAAAGTTTATTTTTCTCATCTGTAAAGATAAAAGAATATTTATGTTATATGGATATAAAGTGTACTCAAGGAGTTAATTTAAAACATTTGTTAAAATGTGTGTAAGAAATCCTAATTTATATCTCTATTTAAATACCTTGAAAGGATTCCTATGCTTTTTAAATTCAAGTCCTAATTTCTAGTAAAATATTTAATACTTAATTTTATAAACAAATGGTCAAGGTGAATTATGAATTGCATTTGCTGTTTAACCTACTTTTCAATATTAATTGGCTTCAAGTTTTACACAATTGCATTTTTTATCTCAGAGGGTGAAATTGAAAAGCTAGTGAGAAGTGGACCTATTAGTGTGAGAATCTGGGAGACAAAGAGGAACCAGTTTTGAAAGAAAAGCAATGTGCTTCTCAACTTTTGTTCCTGGGAGGAAGATGTGAATACTTCCATCTGCCAAGGACATGGGAGGGAAAATGGTATAAATACATTATAAAGGGCACTGTAAGAGTTTTCATGCTTCAGAGATAAACAGATAATCACTACCATATATAAGTTAAAAATAGTATGGAAATAGTTTTTCATGGGAGATTAACAACCAAAGCCAGAAATGTTTGTGGTTGCTCATATGGAAATTGCTTTGTTAGATGAATGTACTGACTGGGCAAGAAGTAGTCAGTAACTTGTGCGAGCTGTTACTTTCAAAGTTCAAAATCCTGCATAGGATGGCTCTGATTTCAGACAAAGTTGCATACGTTGGTAGAATTATTATTTCTCTTTAGGCTTTTGAATCATTTATGAGCGGTGTTTTCTTCTTCATGGAAAAGAAGAACCTTCCCTCTGGCCTTATTTATTATCTGAGTGGAATGTTCTCGTACCCTTGCTTCAGTGTTCAAACAAGCTTGTGGATCCCAAAAGGGACTGAAGAATTATTTCTGGTGGTCTCTGAATCTGTAATTGCTGCCAGCTGAGGAAGCGCAATTTCAAATACGTTGATGGAACTTTCACAAATAACACTTAACATAATTACAAGGCATAAAGCTCAATATATAGTTTATGTAACAAAGTCTTACCTAACCACAAACTATTCAAGGACCCGTCAAACAGAGGTCTTCACAGAGGTATATGTTAACCTTTTGCTTGACACTATACTTGTTTAAATTTATTAAAACCTTCTGGCCGTGCATTTGAAATTATGCCTACTTAAAACATCCTTTTACAGATTTTCTGTTTTGTTGCAAACATTTCCAAGAACACCCAACCATAATGATAAAAACATGATCATCAAAAGGCAGAAAATTCTCCCTCTTTGCTTAAGTATATTGGAATAAAATGGTTTTGTTTGACCAGGGACACTTATTGGTACTTATTTATCATTTTAATCACCTGTTCCATTTTAGGGAAATGCAATATAAAAATCCAGACTCTAAAGCAGTCATATTAGTCAATAATCATACTACAAAATTATTCTTTTCTTATCAGAAAAGTTTGATGTAGTATTCACTTAAATATAGAACCTCTCATCCGATACCTTTGTTTTATGATTAGATTTAATTTTGCACAACATTTTAGGGACATTGCTAATCTTTTGACTGGTAAATTTATGTTTGGTCTGGCTGCAATCTACACTAATAAAAGAGAAAGATGCAAATTGACCATACCTTTGTGACACCCACCAGACAATCAGGAGTGAGTATGCAAATTAACCCAACAAAGCTGGCAGGTTAATTTGCATACACAGGTGCCCAGTGGCTGGGGGCAGGACACTTGCATCATCGCCATGGCGATGACCAGGTGTTTCGCACCACCCCAGCCACTCCTGGCCTCTGGGCAGCATGGGAAGGAGGAAAGGCGGCTCCAGGCGGAATGAAGGCAGGAAGGCAGCTCCAGGCCAGAGCAAAGGCTGTGCCAGCAGCCAGGCTAAGGAAGGCCCATTCTGCACGAATCTTTGTGCATCGGGCGTCTAGTCTATAATAATAAAAGTGTAATATGCTAATTAGACCAGATGACCTCCCGGACGAAGCCTGGGCTGCAAGGGAAGCTGGGGTCCCAGGTGCCTGCTGGCAGCCAGAGGGAAGCTGGATGCTGGCACCCAAGGAAAGGAAGGCCTGCCTACTCTTGCACGAATTTTGTGCATCGGGCTCTAGTTCATTCATAATTTACAAAAGCAAATTTAGGAATGTCAGAATTGGTCGTATTCTCAGACCATTTCTGTGTCACTTCTATTTGTATTTTTACCTGTCTGTTAAAACATAAGAAAAAATTCATGAAGTTATTGACTGTTGTTCTCTGTAGACATAGGTTTCATTTGAAGAAATCATCCTCTCAACCTCTCTTTTCCACACCTCCCCTCACCTTATTAAAACATATATTTTCTCCTTTAAAACCCTTTTTTGAGTAGTATTTTTCCATAACTAAGACTAGAAATGAATCAATAAGGGAATTCTGTATAAGCTTTCTTTATTATGTATTTGAGACATATAGGTCTTATCCTCATTACTTTAGTCAAGGTCTCCCTCATTTTATATTTAAAAATAATTACTCTCTCTACCTATTTTAATTTGAAAATGTCAGTGGGTTTACCTGACCTTTTCAGGACTTAATTATGACTTCTTCCCGTGTCTCTCCAGCACACAATTTGGCACTGAGTTGATATTTTAGAGTTCATCATCATCATCACGTGATCTTTATTGGTGGCTTAACATGTTGGGCGATCCTCTGCTAAAATCTATAAAACAGTTATTTAAAAAAAAATACCCTTGGCCTCTTGTGGTCCAGGTAAAAATGGGTGTTGCTAGACAGAGCCCTTAGTTACTGGGGTTTTTAATCTCATTTTTTGTCAAACAAGATAACTGTTCTTGAATCTGACATAGTTTGCCTTTGGACTTATCTGAAATTTGAGTTTCATATGGTTCATCTGTATTCGATATTCATCTTCTATAACTTAAGCTTATTTTTTTCTGTTGTATAGCAAACTATGTGCCTTAGAAATTAGTAACATCAGACTGCAGGAAAAGACAACTAATTATTTTGTTATTAAGGGAAGAAGAATAAATACTTAAAAGCTTAGTGTCATTCCTTAGAGTGGTTAAATGTTAAGCATATTTAAATATGGCATTTATCAATTACATTTACAACCTTCCCATAACCTCCTTTTGGATTAATAAGCTCATTATAAGCAACCAAACTAATGTTATGAGATATACAAAACTCTTTCCAATGTCATGTGTTCTCTAAAAATCCTATGCCTAAAATATGCCTAGTTAAGAACAAGGAACTTTTACTGTTTGACTAAACAAACCTATTTTGCTTCCGTTGTAAAACAACCACTTTATTTCTTCTATCCACCACATAATTAGTAAAAGGTAGAAAGGTAACATGCTATAAAGGGATTGTCAAGACATTGTTACCTCAGAATGAAAATAATTATTGTAAATCAGGATGGTCCTCCACTATTGATTATCAAGAACATGAACAAACCCAAAGGCTTCTTCCATGATGATTAGGCAAACCTGCCTTACCTTTCTTTTCCTAAACTTCCCAAGGCTTACTTCTAACAATGATCTAGATTCTAGAAGAATGCCACTGTAAGCTCTAGTTTTTATAGGTAGTCTCTGTGAGTATATGTTTTTGTGCTGAAATGATGAGAACTTATTTCCAAGTAAAGTACTTAAATCCAAGCAAAACAAATCTAAGCCAGCTATACGTCTTAGTACATGTTTTCTTTTCATATTTCAAGTCATAGAAATAAACATTTCATTCTATGATAGGACTCTATTTTTTTTCACAAAAATGATGTATGCAATTACTTGTAAGGCCTTTCTGTTGCTGAACTTGGGTTTACTTTTAAAAGTCTTATCTTTAATACATTCCTATGAAGATTATCAGTTATTTTTTTTTTACTTTTATAACTCAGTGTTCAATATTCACTTGTATCTCTCACTCTTTTTATTTACAGTTTTTTCTAATTATTACTCCTCTTTGCTAGCATTTTAATTATTTAATAGCCATCAGGCATTCATTTGTCTTGGAAAAGCCATCCGATCCCAATCAGAATGAATCAACAATTAAAAGGAAGAAAGATTTTGTAGTCCTTCTTTTCTTTTTGATTGTGTGTGTTCTATATGACACTTCAATTATTCTTTATGAAATTAGTATATCCAGGAAACTGGAGAATTGTGCTTTAGGCTGAGTGAATGGAAAACTTGTCAGCGTTTCCTTTGTAAGGTTTCCAGGGTGCCACAGGAGATTTCTAATGTGCTGCTTATTTGTGCTCTCCCAGATCTTTTTCAGTTTATTATAATGCTGGAGCAATCATTAAAATGTTACTTAGCCTTTCCTATGTTCTACACCTCACTGCAAACATGTCGGCAGAGAAAGCCAACCTTCATCATTTCTCAATGTAAAACAGAGCCTGCCAGGGATCATGCCAAACCCAACCAACCATGACAGTCAAATCAATGTATGTTTTGGTTTGAGTTTTTATTTTTGCCTTCGCTTCAGCAACTTGACTCTGGTATTTGTTGTTCCCTATGACTTCTTATTTTAGGGCGGGACAGTTCCTGAAACTGACAGGCTTCCTGCTTACCTTTGCAGTGTATATATCTGACCATATAAACTATAAAGGAAAATGACATTTTGACTCAATACGTTTTTGCTTTATGTTCCATACATCTGTTTTATAGAACTCCTATTTTAAAATTTAGTCACTGAAAAATGCTTGCCTTTACCTTTTATCTGAATGTTACAAAATCTGGAATCAATGTCCCAATTACTTACAAATAGAGATTTTACTATTCTTGACCCAAGAGATTGAGTTCTCTCATCTTTGTACTTATGTCATTAAACATAAATTAGTAAATTTTTTTGCTTCTGAGTCTTAAATATCCCAACAAGAATTATGTTTTTTAATTTGATATTAAACTAAGCAAGACAATTACTGGATATAGTCATTTAGAAGCATGTTTTCTTAGATAAGAATGTCCCTAATGTTAAGTGCTTGGACTCTTTGGATTCTGATTTTGGTTTCAAGTCTGATTTTTTCATTCACTATCTATATGGCTTTGGGACAAGTTATTCAATCTCCCTTAGTTTAAGTTTCTAAGTAATAGAATTTATTATAGTGTATGTTATATTTTATTTACTTTTCCCCCTAGTGATTTTGTAAGGTATAATTCTGTTTCATACTACTGCTGATTGTTTCTTGAATTTCACATGCATATTTACTTTTTCCTTTCTTATTAACCTCAAATCAATTATGATTTAAACAATGTATATCGTGTTGACTTTGTATAAAATGTAAAATTCAAAAATATTACAAAGAATTCCTGTATATCCTTGATCCAGAATCCCCAATATTAAATCTTACGCCATTACAGTATCAAAATCTGGAAGTTAACATTGATGAGACACTATTATCTAGTCTACAAATCTTATTACATTTTGTCAATTTTTCCACTGTTACCTTTTTTCTGGTCCAGGATCCAATCCTGGAACACATGTTGCGTTTTGTTGTCATCTCTTTTTAGTGTCATTTAATCAGGGACACATCATCAGTCTTGGTCTTGATGGCCTTGCACTTTTGATAAATATTGGCCTGTAATATTGTATAATGTCTCTCAATTTAAGTTTGTTTGATGTTTCCTGATGAATAAATCCAGACTATGCATCTTGGCAAGATCACTACCGAAGTAATGTATTCTTCTCAGTGCATTATATCAGGGCTTACATGATGTCCATGTGTCTCTCTGCTGCTGATGTTAATTATGATACCTTAGTTAAGGTGGTGCCTGCCAAGTGTATTCAATGAAACTTATTATTTTTCCTTTTATAAATAATAAATATCTAGTGGGGGTTACCTCAAGACTATGTAAATATACCAGTAATTAACATAGTTTCACAAGTTAATTTTAGTATGTATTGATGGTTCTTGCTAGAAACAATTACATGGTAGTGCTTGTCAAATGGTGATTTTCTGTTTCCACCCTTCTTTCAAAATTTATTAACTGGAATTCTACAATAAGGAAGAGCTATTTCCTTCTAACACTCACATTTTCAGTCTCTCTTTCTTTCTCTTTTATCCATCTACTAGAGGCCTGGTGCATGAATTCGTGTATGGGTGGGGTCCCTCGGCCTGGTCGGCAATCGGGGCCATCTCGCCCAGTCCTGATCAGGGCTGGCTGGCAGCGGGGAGGGACTATGGGAGATTGGCTGGTTGTGGGAGGTTGGCTGTGGGAGTGCACTGACCACCCGGCTGGTTGGAGGGAGGGACCGCAGTAGGTTGGCCAGCCACGGGAGGTTGGCTGTGGGAGCGCACTGACCATCAGGGGGCAGCTCCTGCGTTGAGCGTCTGCCCCTGGTAGTCAGTGCGCGTCATAGCTACCAGCCGGTCATCCGGTCGTCCAGTCATAATGGTTGCTTAGGCTTATATATATATATAGATGGACATATAGGTATTAATTTTATTTCCTAGGTTCTGCTTAAAATTTCATTATTTTTGTTGCTCAAATTGTGTCAGATTTGGTCATTGGTAGCCCCTTCCTGTTACCTTCTATTGTATTTCAAAATGTTCTCAACAGATTTTGAGCACCTCCTTACTTTTTGGCACCAAAAGATGTTTTAGGCTCATCTTACTCTTTTTTATCTCCCAGCCTTATAATCAGCAATTTCTCCAAGGAACCCAAATTTCTTTTATTAGATAATGGTATTTAGAAACCAAGAGCTGGGCAATAAGGGTGCTCATTGCTCCCAGAGTATCTTTGTTTGTTAGCCCTTTCAGCAGATATTGCTAGGGAAAAGATGCATTTGTATACACGTATTTCTCTTTCTATATGTGTGTGTTTATATATAACATACCATTTATCTAAAATAAACCACAAGTTTGTACTGGAATCTCTTTTTCCAATTCAACATTTCTAGGCTCTCCTTCTCCTTATATGTAACCGCTTTTTCCAACAGTGTGGAATCTGGCTTTCATTATCAACAGTGTATTTACTTGTTCAATCCTGGAATACACATATATGTAATTTCAGAATTGCTGATCCATATCTCTGGGATAACAAATTTACTTATTAGAGTATGATAGTTGCATATAGATTTTTGTCCTAAAGTTTAGTGTCAAAATAATATTTTACAAAGTTAAATAGGTTAGTTATTTCCTTTTCCACCCTCTTCTGTTTGGTTATTTATAATATCTTTGTTTTTATTTGATGTTGAAAGTAATCAATTTTGGATTACCCCTCCATTTTGGTTGTTTTATTTTTTGGAATGTCTGAAATATTAACATTGGTCTGGAAGCCAAAACTGCAAAAATTCTATTCAGTTTGGAGTTTTGTCTGCTTTATTTTATTAATTGTTTTTTGTTTGTTTCTTTTTTGGGGGAGGGACGTGGAGGGTAGTTCATTAATGGAGGTGGTTGATTTTTTTTTCAATTGTGTAATTCTCTGTATAGTTGTACTAAGTTCTCACCTATTTTGTGTGTGTGTGTGTGTGTGTGTGTGTGTGTCTGTCTGTGTGTGTGTGTGTGTATTTGGCTAGTTTACAGGATACCTAATTCAATGCCGCCCTCTTCTGTCAATGTAGCAAAACCCAGCTTCTTTAGTTAATTTTTCTTTTTCAATGGTGATGGAAGGAGTTGTGTGTCCTCCAACTTTATAGTTTGCCTTTGCATTTTGGGACTTTTTTTTTTCTTTTTCTTCTTTTCCCCTTTACCACTAAATTGCCAGAGATTGCTTCTCTCTTCCTTTTTGTGTTTTTCTCTGCCAGGAGTAGACTGCCACTTAAAGTCACTTTCTAGTGGTCATTCTAGTTGTACATCCACACTGATGTTTTCACACTTAAGGCAGGCTTACTCTTTTTCATGGTGGTTTTAGATTGACTTTACACTCATCAGCAGTTCCCCTCTTCCTTCTTCCCAAGTTCTTCTCAGCCTGCCTGATGTTGCCTTTTGTGACAGGCATGAGAAATTGCTCACTGAAATTTGGTGGTTTTCTGTGTGTGTGTCTCTGTAGTTTTGTTTGCTCCTCTTGTCATTTGATACAACTTTTGGAGAAAGTAGTGAGGGAACTGCCATTGGCTTTACCCTCCCAGAAGCCTCAATTATATTGTGTGTTTTTTATTCTATTTTTTCTATTGTTAGACATTTAGATGTGTTTTGAAATATGACTGCATATTTATGCAAAAATCTAAAATTAACATTTAATTACATTCTCAACAATTTCATGGGTTTTGGAACATTTTGTTTGATTAGTCACCTTTCACATTTTATGCTGCAGTTTTTATCAAATATTTTTCTATTGTTATATTAAATGTCCTTGTATTTAAATATTAGTTTGATTATTTTTGGAAGTGTTGCTTTTTTTTAGATGTATGTATTTATTTTAATGCACTTCTTTATTTTACCCTATTAGACCTTCCATCTAAAAATTATTTTTTCTTGTGTACTTGCGTACCTCCCTTTAGTGTGAGAGTATTTTTAGGAATACTTTTATGTTTTGTTTATCTGAGGAAGCCCATATTCTATCTTCAGTCTTCATAGTGTTTGTAGAAGGGTGTAAGCATTTGAGGTTGATACATAAAGGGTGGGGCAAAAGTAGGTTTATAGTTGTGAGCATGTGGAACAGTTTATTCTTGTACTGTTATTTATTTATTAATTATTGTATTATTTATATTATAACTGTAAGTCTACTTCTGTGTGTGTGTGTGTGTATAAAACAGAGAGTTAATTTTTGCATTTTGTGTTTAGCACTTTGCAAATTGTCATTGTGTTCTTACTGTCATTGCTGCTATGAGAAAGACTGTTGTAAGTCTAATGGTTAGTCCTCTATTGGTCTCTTCTCTCTAGCTACATTAATATTGTCTATTTCTATCAGTTTTTCTAGTTTGTGTACTTGTTGAGTTTTTTTTCTGTTTTTTTTTCCCATCATGGAATTCATTGGGTTTCCTTTTTGAATGAATTCATGTATTTGATAACTTCTTCTGGATATTTTTTAGCAATAACTTCTTTATTATTTGTCTATTCTATATTTCTGGGATTTTAATTAAATACATATAGAAATTCTTATCATATCTGCCAAATCTCTTAACTTTTATTTATGTTTTCTACTCCTTGTTTCCTCTGATATGAATTCTATGTAATTTCTTCAATTCTGTCTTCAGTTTCAATAATTCTCTTTTCACCTTTGTCTAATTTGTTGTTTGACACATATTTTGAGATTTGTTTTTTCTTGCCTTAAATTCAGCAATGTATTTCATTTGTAAATTTTTTTTGGTAAAATCTGTATTTATTTATTTATTTATTTTTAAAATATATTTTTATTGATTTCAGAGAGGAAGGGAGAGGGAGAGAGAGATAGAAACATCAGCGATGAGAGAGAATCACACCCCATACTGGGGATCAAGCCCACAACCCAGGTATGTGCCCTGATCCGGAATCGAACCATGACCTCCTGGTTCATAGGTCAATGCTCAACCACTGAGCCATGTTGGCATGACTGTATTTGTTTTTAAAGTCTAGTCTTGCTTCATCATTTTTGTGATTTCATGTTCATTTAATTAGATATCTTTTAGATAGTTCTAAAAATATTTTGTGCGTGAAAATTGTAATGTTGGATTTATTTTTTATATTAAATTGGTTTGTTGTTACCTTCTTAACTTGTAATTATGAATGCATTTATGCATTTATCTGAATTGGCTGACTCCATATTTCATAAGGGAATAAACTCTTATGTCTGTTTCTTTACATCTTAATATATAGTTTATAGCCTGGTATTAGTTGAATTCCTGAAATAAAATCATTGAAAGTAGTCCCCACTTTTTTTCTCACTTATTTCACTGTTAGATAAAGTAAACATTTAAATACTTTTTTTTAAAGAAATGCTCCACTAATGGGTATGCACTCATTGCATATTTCACTCATATGCTCCCTTGCATATTCCACAATGTTTTCTCTTTTATCAGTTAGCCTAGATTCTTAGATAATCTTTTTCTTAAATCTCATTTTTTGGTGGTATTTAGCATTCCAGAAAAGTTACACATCAGCCATTCTTATTTAATCAAAATAATCTATATTGTCTGCTAGAAGCTGTTGAATTTTTATCTTTAAGTCTGAATGTATCATCTGAATATGGCTTCTTTTTGAGTTTCTATTAGTAATTTTGTAAAGCACTAAATGACACCTGTTTATCTGCACACTCTCATCTTTATTCTCATCAGGGAATTTCCTTCTGCATTTTATTTATAATGACTTCTGTAATATCTATTGTGATTTCTCCCCAGGTTTCCCTTGTATAATTTAGTTTTTTAATTAACACCTTGAACTTTCTCATACTACTTTCACTTCTTTATTCTTCTGAGTTCTAGACATTTTCAAGTCTGTCTTCTATTTATCTAATTCATCTTTATGTAGACAAAGCAGGTTTACACCACCTCAAATGAGGTTTTTAATTCAAATACATTTATTTAATATCTACATGAAATATTTTGTGACATAAAATTATTCCTACTTTGTGCATACTTCTATGATTGAATCATTCTCTTGAATCTTTCTGAGACTAAAAATCAGAAAACATCTAATATGTTGTCTTCACTTTGTAGTCTCATTTCAGAGAAGATATTTAATTCTGTAGATTCTAGAAAGTTCTTTCCACTTAGAAAGTTGTTTCACATATCTGCTAATATTCATTTTACTCCTTATTGGGAAAAAGCACTACAAGTAATCTACCATCCATGGCCTTCTTCATGAAAAGGACCTGTTTCTGCTTCAATTCTGGGAGGAAGTTTTGCCAGACTAGTCTTTTGCTAGTTAAGACTGACCAGCACCAGTCTGGTCAGGATAGAACTCTCTCTCTCTCTCTTTTTTTTTTTTGTAGGTTGCAATTAAAGCCTCCTTTTTGGAAGGAAATGAACTTTTTTTTTTCCTCTGAAAAAAGCTTTATTGTTTTATTTGGTCCAATGCATGGAAGAGGGCTTAAGGTTGGTTAAAAGAATGGCTAGTAATCTGGGGGAGAAGCTCAGGTAAAAGCCAGACACCAGGGAAAGGTGGAGGGCCCCCAAAGGGTGAGCCTTTCTAAGAGATCCTTGTCCAGCCCAGCCTGGGGGCCGGCTGCCTGGGAGGTGAGTCAGGTGCTGCCCATCTTCCTGATGAGTTTCACCTCCTCACCCAGGAAGTGTCCTCCCGGAAGTCCCAGAGCTGAGCTCTGCGCAGGTAGAACCCGGGCATGCAGCTCCAAGAGGGCCTGGTTGGGTTCCTCTCCAAGATCAGGGTGGCCTCCATGGCAACCTGAGTTTGCCCGCTCACTGTGGGAAGGCTTCAGCATGTCCTGGAAGAGAAGGCGGCCACCGCGCTGGTTTTGCAACTTTAAGAGATGCTCAGCGCCCTTGCACTTCTCCTGGGCCTTCAGGCCAGTGGTCTGTTGACTAATGAGTTTGCCGACCACTGTCCTAGGCCAACTCGCGGGAGCAGTGGCCCACACCCTCGAGAGCCACATCGTCACGGTCGAAATAGAAGCCCAGAGACAGGTAGGTGTGGCAGTCCCGCAGATGGAGGTTGGGCAGGCGGTTGACCGCAGCCTCCACCTCGGTGGAATAATGCTGACAAATTTGGGAGCTTATGGTTGTTCGGCAATAAGGAGTTAAAGTAGGAAAAAAACAAACGGTGTGTTGGCTGGTCTCGGAGGTGGTTCTGAAAGTGGTGACTGGATAAGACACAGGAGAGTGGTCTGAGGCTGGAAGAAGGGGCGTCCCTAGGTCTGTTCCTTCCAAACATTGTTGAGGCGAGAGACAGATCCGGACCGCCAAGGGCACTATCAGGAAGTGAACTTTCAATTTAATGGTAAACACTTTTCTGTGGGATTCTGAGATTAAGACTTTGAATACTTAGCTACTCACCCATTTAATCAACATATAAGAGTTTAATGTAGTTAACCAGACATCTTTTTCTTTTTTTCACTGCTCAAAATTATTCTAACAGTAACTTCTCCCCTGTCTCTCTCTCTCTCTCTCTCTCTCTCTCTCTCTCTCTCTCTCTCTCTCTCTCTCTCTCTCTCTTTCCTCCTCCTCCTCCTCCTCCTCCTCTTCTTCTTCTTCTTCTTCTTCTTCTTCTTCTCTCTCTCTCTCTCTCTCTCTCTCTCTCTCTCTCTCTCTCTCACACACACACACACACATGTTGCTACCAGGAAGATATGTTTGAGTCACTCAATTTAATTCTTTGCATTAAGTTTGTAATTAAAAAATTGAAACTATATTTTTTGGGGGGAATTAACCAGTCTTTCTGCTTCAGGAGAAATTATCAAGTTTTTCTACTAACATCTGGGCCATCCACTCAAAAAGAAACTTTTCTGAGTAATCTTTCTGCCCTTATTATCATTTCTCCTGCATTAAAAAACAGTACCCGTTACTCACCAATGCATAGTATGTAGTTTTTCTTCTTGTACAGACACCTCATCTAAGAGAACACCACCTCATCGTCTGCCTTTATCTCCCATACTTGGGTATATTAGTGTAAATTTACCAGTGTACCTTACGCCTATCTTGCAGACCAGGCATTCTTTCACAGAAGAGGGTGTCACATAGCAAAAAATTCTAGCTTTTGACATCGTTCTGGTTTCCAAGTATAGGTACGTGTTTTTTTTCATTATTTAATAATGATATATCCTTTATCTAAAAACTTTAATGTTTAAAAGATGTCTTAATAGTTATATATAAAGTCAGATCTTTATAGAATTGATTAGCAAATTAATCCAGTTAGTGGATATTTATTGAGTACCTACTATGAGCATAGTACTTTATTTGAGTTACAATTGAAGTCAAAAGAATTGTCCTTTGCTATCTACAATTTAGCTAAAAAATAAGGTATATACATATGTGAACCTAAGAAAAATATTACTAAGGAATTGTGAGACCATGACAGTGAAAATATCTGATGTTCAGTAAAATAGATGATTTCGTACAAGGAAGTTGTCACAGGTAAGTGTTTGAAATCAACATGAATAGAAAGCAAGTTATTGAGAAACATTTTGACTGGAGAAGGAATAACAGGATGGCATAATCCTAGAGTGAGAACTGTGGTTAGAGGAGTTGATTAGGTTGTTTATGGATGGCCTCGAATGCTAAGATAAAGTTTGTGCTGAAAGTAATGTGGGTTTGATATAATGAAAATGGTTGTTGTAATGAGGTTAGAGCAGTAGCCAAAGGCAAAGAGAAGTAGTCAGTGAGGGCATCCTGGGGGAATCCAGCTCCAGGATGGTGTGGCTGTCGACTTAGAGTGGACAGGGTCTGACTGGTGAAGGATGGCACAGTAGGAAACTCACAGGACGTGGTAACTGTTGGGTGAGTTGTGTAAGATCAAAACAGTTTTGCTAATTAAAAGGGACATTGTGTATGAGATCGCTCTTTCAACTTCATTAAGTTGTGGAATTTATATTATGAATAATGTTGTAAGAAAATAAAGCCTGACAGTGTGACAAGTCCCAGATCTAGAAATAATTGACGCAATAATGAGCTGCTTGTTTCTCAGGCCAGACGTCTGGTGCTTTCGGCTGCCCGTGTTTTACCCCACTGCACTCTGGCTCTTAGCACTGCATCAGTTCAGGTCTTTCCTATTTAGCAAAGTCACAGTGCTGCCCCCCAGAGTTTTATTGACCAATGATTTTTTCTTAATTCCCTCATTCCACACATACTGATTGAGCACCTACAGAATGGGTAAGGCATTGTGCTAAGCACAGAGAATAAAGGAGATGAAAACTCCCATGTGTTCATAAGTAAACCCACGTGCATTTTCACAAGTACTTTATTATTGAGATTTTAGGTCATAGTTCTTTCAAATGAGCAAGAGGAAAATGCTTTCATTTGGAGAAGACTGTTTTGTTTTCCTCAAATTCTATCAACAGGTAGACTGACTGCATTTTCCTGCAGTTTGGGAAATTTACAAACACCAAACATTTATTTTCATCTCCACTAGGGGACAGTGTGTTACCATTAGATTTTTTTTCCCTTCCAAATCAGCAAAATGTATAGATTTTTTTAAATTTGAAATTAATTATTTTATAAATGTAACAAAACTGTTAAAATGCTTATAAAGCCTACAATTAAGGGTTTTTGTAATTGTATATTATGACTGGATAGATATAGATATTTGTAGATCTCTCTCTATATACTTTTATTTGTTTATATAGAGTGAAATTTTGTGGCACTGAGGTGATTTTTGCATGAGTTCACCAAAACAAGAATGGAAGGAAGAAGAATATTTATATCAAAATATAAGCATCTGAATTTCAGGACAGCTTTGTAACTCATAAGAATTTAATTAGGCTTTCGGCATGGAATTTGCTGAGACATCCTAAAGTTTACCCTTCAAGAAGGGTTGTGTAATCCCTTGAGACATCTAAAGCCTAAATATATATACATATATTTTCCTTTATAGTTTTCCTTTTAACTGAGTTACAATTGAAGTTCATTGTGTTCTTTAGGTATGATATGTATGGAGGATGATTATCTCTAAGATTTCCTTTCCAGTTGTCTATAAAGATTTGGACAACAATGATGTCATAGCTTTTCCTGCTATTCTTTGAGACAGTGTTCTACAAAATCCACATAAATGTGATTCTAACAGCATACCATCATTTGTACTCAGAGAACTAAATTTGATTTGTTATCGTATAAACTCATATGTAAAATAATACCATCATTTGTTTACACCTCTTTCATTCAAGTACTGAGACCTGTGTGGTACAATGATAGCATTTAATGTTTTAAAATATACTTTTAAAGAGTTTTTTGAGTTTATGTATACTGGTAACAGTTTTGCCAAAGGCGTCATTTGAGAACATTGAAAGGGACAGTAAGTAAGAATTCTGAAGACATGGGCATTATAGGAAAGTGACTATTTGAACACACTTGCAAGGTACAACTTCTTAGTCATTTGCTTCTGGAACTGCAGACTTTCCTTGTCCAAATTGTGAGGTGGGTGGTGGGGAGGAGAGAAAGGAGGAGCTGCTCTAATTGTGGAGGTGCTACTGTCATTCTCCATCTTCTGTCAGCAGAAAGCTGAGACTTGTGAATTGTTCATATCATTCTTTCTTGGGCCTTTTATTGAAGACTATAAAATTCAAAAAACTTTAACCAAATGTTTGTGAAGCATTTTCAAGTGCCTCATCTCATTTGATCGTCACAGAAGTCCTGGAGTAGGTAGATAGGAGACTTGGTAGAATTCTATTTTCTTTTCATTAGCCAAAAAAGGAGATTTAGAAAGTTTAGAAACTTGACCTGACTGAAAAAAAGTAAGAAATGGTGGAACTTGAAAATTACTTCAGGTTTTCTCACTGCACAGAATATAGTCAAACACTGCTGTAGTTAAACATTTCACCCTTTGTTCTCCCTGTGTGATCTACAATAATAATCTGCTTCGTGTTGATATTTACTGCTGTGTTGCTGACAGTTACCTGAAAGAGAAGTTGAGATGCTTCACTGGGCTGGAAAAAGTTTAGCTAAATCAGAAAGCAGGTCTAATTAAGCAAGTTTATCTATATACTAGGGGCCCAGTGCATGAAGATTCATGCACGGGGGGGGGGGGGGGGGGGGTGGGTCCCTCAGCCCAACCTGCACGCTCTCCAACCTGGGAGCCCTCAGGGGAGCCCTCTCCAATTGGGAGTTTCTTTCTGTCTTTGCAATCATATGAGCGAATTGTCTGAGATCCCAACACAGTTTGGTTTGTTGCTCACAGAATAATAGAGGCATTTTTTTTTCTTTGCTTCATTGGTGGAAATTTCCTGGAAGTTGTAGGATATCTTCCCTTTAATTTTTCCTAGACACTCTGATTTTACTTATGTCTCTCACCTTTGCTTTCCCTCCATCCCCCACTGCAACAGTAACTTGCTCTAGGCTCACTTTGCTCTAGTGTCTAGGAGATCCATCTGCCCCCAGAACTACTATTCCCAGCATTCCTGGTGCTTCCCGTGCTCTGGGCTTCCACTTCCAGTCCTGGGGCTGCCACCAGAACTACTACTCCCAGAATTCTTGGTGCTCCCCATGCTCTGGGTTTTCCCTTCCTGCTCTGTCTCTGTCCCATGGCCTCCTGCTCTGCCAAGTCCTCCAAACCTCCAGCTCTCCCTCTCTGCTCTCTGTCTGGCAGCTTGGGGAGCCAAGTTCCCCAAGCTGCTCCACTCTCCGCCGGCTCTCCCACTCTACTCTCTGCCCGGCGCCTGTGTATGCAAATTAACTCGCCATATTTTTTGGGTTAATTTGCATACTCACTCCTGATTGGCTGGTGAGCGTAGCAGAGGTATGGTCAATTTACATGTTTCTCTTTTATTATATAGGCTATAAAGCTCTCGCTGGCAGCAATTGCACACATGTGTTTCCATCTGTCATTGTCCATCATGAATGTGGTTGACACTTCTATTATAAAGGGCGAATAGCGATATTAAAATATTTCTAATTTCCTTTCAATGTGCACAAATTCGTGCATCAGGCCTCTAGTGATAATATAAAATAAGTAATTCCAATTATAGCAATAATGCAGACTTTAACACATATAATTAAAGATATTCCTGTTTTTCTTTAAATTCAATAAATGTAGGATTTTTATGCATGGGTGTGTGAACATGGTTGTGCCATGTTTATAGCTTGTGCTCTTTATGGCTGGTGAGTAGAAATCAAGATAAATCTGAAGCCTGGAAATTGCTAGAGTTACAAATTGTAAATAAAGTGCTGATAAATTTAATTGAGTTTTTTCTTTTTTCTTACTATGGGAATTTGGGTGCCCACTTTCCTGCAATATCTTTGGAAGGTCTAGCTTCCATGCCACAATAAAAATTAATCATAATTTCTTGTTCCCAAAATATTTCTTGTTTGTTCTGGGCTCTGCAATTAAACACATACATACCTGTTTTGAAAAATAATGCACTTTGTTTTTTAGATTCACAGAAATATTGAGACAGTCATACCAAGTTCATATCTGGCCTGCAGCCAGTTTCCTCTATTAACAACTACAGTCCAGAATTTGCTCAGATTTCCTTAGTTTTACCTAATGTTGTTTCGCTTCGTTTCTTTTCTTTTCTCTCCTCTCCTCTCCTCTCCTCTCCTCTCCTCTCCTCTCCTCTCCTCTCCTCTCCTCTCCTCTCCCCTCCCCTCCCCCTCCCCTCCCCTCCCCTCCCCTCCCCTCCCCTCCCCTCCCCTCCCCTCCCTTTCTTTCTTTCTTTCTTTCTTTCTTTCTTTCTTTCTTTCTTTCTTTCTTTCTTTCTTTCTTTCTTTCTTTCTTTCTTTCTTTCCCTTCCTTCCTTCCTTCCTTCCTTCCTTCCTTCCTTCCTTCCTTCCTTCCTTCCTTCCTTCCTTTTCCAGGATACCATATGACATTTGTTGTCAGGTCTTCTTAGGTTCCTCGTGGCTGTGACAGTTTCTCAGATTTCCCTTGTTTTTGATGATCTTGACAGTTTTGGAAAGTACTGGACAGAGATATTGTGGGAGGCCCCTCTATTGGAATTCATCTGATGGTTTTCTCATGAGTTAGACTGGGGTTACGGGTTTTGGGGAGAAAAGACCACAAAGATGAATGCCACTTGCATCCCGTCATATCAAGAGTGCACATCATCAACATGATTTTTCATTGTTCAGGTTTACCTTGCTTACTTGGTGCTAACATTAAAAAAAACATTTATATTACATGATATTTGGAACACACAAAGGCATGCATGTATATATACTTATTAATACATATGTGTGAATGATAATAAAATGACCACCTATAATGCCTTTTCACTCTCCATCCTGGTTAAGGGTTAATGACAGTTTTGGATACCCACAGGCATCAAGAAATGCTTTTTTAAAAGACCTATTTGAATGTGCATTTTTTTCAACCTGTGTCATCAATACTTTTATAGACATATGGACTTGTGAGATGAGTTTGCAGTCCATAAATTGCTTGACTATCTGATCTTTGTATCCACTAGAATTTTGTGTATCACATTATTTAATCAGTTTTTAAATTTCCATATTTTTTTAAGTAGGAAATGATCAATAGAGATGAGGCAAACAAGGAAAACAAACATTCAGTGGAATAACAGGTCCTTCTCACTAAATTCTAATCTTTCCAAATAATGCCTATAAAATATGCAGAAGTAAATGGATTTTAAGGAATATTCCTACTTAAATTCTTAATTAGCTGAAGATATGTAAGTTATGGAGCTTTGAAAATGAGCATAGAAAATTTTTTTCAAGATATGGAAATGTTATTTTTCTAGACCTACAATCTTAAATAGATTTTTCCTCCGCCTCCATTTGTTACTGTGCTGCTTTCACTTTGACAAGTATAAGCTGGTTTCAAAGAGGCTACACAGATAGCCTTTTTCTGTTTATTTTCGAAGGGGAAATTTTAATTGTCATCTGTTTTATGTTTTAATTTAATAAATGAGATTTGGGAGTAGATGTGCATTATGAACCCCGTGACATTGTAATTAATTAATCAAGGGGGCAAATACATATCTATAGTTGGTTTGTATCTTTTTCAGTTTGAGAATACGTCCTGCTTTGTTCATGAGTGATGTGGCATATAAGTGAATCACATTTTAAGCCCAAACATATTTGGCTTTAGAATTATTTATTTTTATGTGATTTAGGTCTTGTGATATTTGGAAGCCAGTACAGCATTTGAAATCCAATATTGAAATGTCCTTAAAACCCACATGCAAGAAGCCAAGTAGCCACCATTCAGCCCCTTGTGTGTCTTGCCCAGCTTCACCCCTTAGAACTGGATCCGGGAAGCTGATGAAAAGAGTAGCTTAAACAGAGGTGGTCTCTCACCACCATCCTCATAGATGAGAAACTGAGGGCCAGGCATAGTGGCAGTGGTAAATCTTACAGAATATTCTTCTTTGTACTACCGCCAAGGCTTCTGGCTAAACATGCAAATAGGAGTAAACAAAGTAACCAAATAGTGGTGATTGTTAACAAATGAGTTAAACTGAAAGAGTGATGATATCTCTATCATAGAGCCTCCTTTGCTTTGAATTCCTTATAATTTATGAAGTGTAACCATGTGTTAGGCATTGAGCTAAGTGTTTCATATTCAAAGATAAAATGAAAAATTCTTTACATCAAGAAACATCATGTGGTGAAATAAATGGTCAACTAAAAAGACTATTTAGAATTCAGTGTGCTAGAGGAATTCACAGCTGTGGAAACAGATTCGTCTCACCCAAATTTGGCTGGAGGCTAGGAGTTAGGGTCGATTTCAAGATTCACTGATATGTGGGTGGAACCACAAAGAGTAACTGGGGTCAGCTAAGCTGGGAAGGGAGTGGGAAAGCTTTTCTGGCAACAGGATGAGCTGGTGCAAAGGGTTGAAGCTTAGGGAAAAGGCTTGCTTGGGCAATCTTCACCAGTTGTGTGTGGCCTGGAGATTTGAGTGTTTTTTAAGAAGCGGCTGGAAGGATTAAAAAAGACTCTTGTCTTTACCAGATAAATGGTTCAGACTTGATTCTGAAGTTTGAAGTAGCCTTTAGAGGATTTCAGGCAGGATAGGGATGGGGTCAGATTGATATTTTAAAATAAGTATTTTGACTGCTGTGTGAGAAACAGGGTAAAACAGTGTAAGACTTTAGAGAGATTGTTTATGGGATGGTTCCAGTAATTCAGGGCGAAGACATTATGCTGGCAGGGACAGTTTGAGGGGAGAATATTAATTCAAGAAACATGAAGGAAGCAGAAGCAATAGGTGCTGGTGACACTTTGTTGTAAGGCACTAAGGTTGATGCCAAGTTCAGAGACTGATTACCAAATCTCACTTTTGGAA
This sequence comes from Plecotus auritus, assembly GCF_963455305.1. Classification (NCBI taxonomy): domain Eukaryota; kingdom Metazoa; phylum Chordata; class Mammalia; order Chiroptera; family Vespertilionidae; genus Plecotus; species Plecotus auritus. Next base: position 173,680,879 of record NC_137775.1, on the reverse strand, counting down.
CACAGCACAATTCTTCGCCCAGACACCTTAAAGATGTTAGCTGTTTCCACTTTTCATTTCCCCTCACAGTATCACTTCTTTATAGTGTCAAGAAGCCCAAATGATTAGAATAAATATATTTTAATAGGCAATATGATTTCAAAGGCAAAACAAGATTTAACAACTTGTGAGATAACTCATTTCACAAATTTGCCTGATATTTCTGAAACATGGGGTTCAGGGTACAGACTTCTTCTCGTGGGTTCTTGTCCCACAAAGATGAAGAATAAATTCGTGGACTAACATGTTTCTTTAATAAAAATGTAGAAGTTTATTGGAAGCATATGCAAATTCCATCTGGGCAGAGGTGTCCCCAAAGGGGATCTCCTGGGAAGAGACCCCCAAATGGGAAATACCTGCTCTCTCTCTCTCTCTCTCTCTCTCTCTCTCTCTCTCTCTAATGGGCAAAATAAAATAAAAAATCCTACCTTGTGTCCCTTTGTCTCCGGTTTATACATGCTGTAGTTCTTTGTTTGAACCTGACCCTTTCTAATTGGACCTTTCATTAATTTTGGGCCCCCATGCTCTCCTCATTGGTTATTTTGTTACATAGTATCAGTTTCAAAGGCTAAAGCCCATGTGGTACTCCTCCCTCCCCCTTATCTTATAACATTTCTCTATCTCCTGTGAAAATCTGTTTTCCTCTTTCTGTCATTTGTTGGCATTTCTCTATCCTCTGTGAAAGTTTGTTTCCTTTTTCCCCATACTCTGGCTTTTCATTATCTTCTGTGAATGTATGTCTTCTTCTCCCCTTATCCTGTGGAACCTTTTTTAGTCTCTGAATGTATGCCTTCTGGCGGCTCCAAGCCCTCACCTAATACATTCCTCCCCCATGGACCCTCTTTATTCCTAAAATTCCCTAAACCTGCTTATTTTATCCCTAAAATTCCTTTCAAACTTTACAAAAAAGCCAGTTTCCTTCCCAGTTTCCCTCCCTTCCCCCACACTAGTACTCACAGCTTATAAGTCTGTTGGAGGACACCCAGGAGTAAGATGAAGAAAAGGCTTGCATAATCAATGAAATATTCACATTTCAGTGAAGAGCCAAAGTTGGTCAGATATTGGATTAAAAGAAAACTAGAGGCCCAGTGCATGACATTCGTGCACCAGGGAGGGGTCCCTCAGCCCGGCCTGTGCCCTCTCCCAGTCGGACATCCTTGAGGGTTCCTTAGCGCTGCGGCAGAGGCTCCCGCCACTGCTGCTGCGCTGGCCAGCCGTGAGCCCGGCTTCTGGCTGAGCGGCGCTCCCCCGTGGGAGTGCACTGACCACCAGTGGGCAGCTCCTGCGTTGAGCGTCTGCCCCATGGTGGTCAGTGCGTGTCATAGGGACCAGTCATTGCGCTGTTTGGTCAATTTGCATATTAGGGTTTTATTATATAGGATAATCTTTTTGTTTCATAGTGTTAGCATTTGAAATTGCATCCGTTTTTTTCTAGTGGTCTTCAGCAGATAATTTTTGTCTTTAATAAAAGGTGCTTGCAAAAGCATTTCTCCTTTATTTGGGGAACGAAGTCCCTGCCTGTGGCTATGGTCTGAGCTTCATAGAATTCCAAGACCAGAGAGTAGCCAACCTAAACAGTGGCTCCTTGAACTCATAGAAACAGAGTAGAATGGTCTTTATCAGTAGCTGAGGGATGGAGGAAATGAGGAGATGGTGGCCAAAGGGTACAAAGTTGCAGTTACAAGGTGAATAAGTTCTGAGTATTGTACAGCATGGTGATTATACTTAACAATATTGTATTGTATAATTGAAAGTTGCTAAGAGAGTAGACCTTAAATATTTAAGACCCCCCCCCCCCACATCAAATGGTAACTATGAAGTGATAGATGTGGTAACTATTCTCTTCATCATTTGATAATATCCTTACTAATAAAAGCCTAAGTAGTCATCATGCTGTGATGCCCTCACGCCATCACAAGATGGCTGCATGCATAGTGGGTGCACATAGGTGGGCAGGGCTGGGCTTGACACTGTGTGTGCAGCACGGAGCCTGTCTGGGGGTCCCGGCTCCGCATGGCGAGGCCTGCCTGAGAGTCCTGGGGGTCCCACCTCCTGGCTCCACGTGGTGCAGAGGCGGGACCCCTGGTTCCAGCCTACCTCTTTGGGGCAATCCATTGAGGAGCCCCAGATGGGTGGGGCCTATGTCTTTGGGGTGATCGATTGCGGGGCTCCCACACTGTGACAGGGCACAGGCCAGGCTGGGGGACCCCCGCCCTGAGTGCACGAATTTCGTGCACTGGGCCTCTAGTCTATTATAAAAGCCTAAGCGACCTTTACGACGGGAACGACTGGTCGACCAGTCACTATGACCTGCACTGACCATCAAGGGGCAGACGCTCAACACAGGGGCTGCCCCCTGGTGGTCAGTGCACTCCCACAGCCAACCTCCTGTGGCCGACCAACATCCTCTGGTCCCTCCCCGCAGCCAGACAACCTCCTGTGGTCCTTCCTCAGTTGGCCAACCTCCCGCAGCTCCTCCCCACCGGCTGTCCTGGCCCCAATGGGCCCCGATTGGGTGCAGGGCCTGCTGGCCAACCTTCCGCGGCCTCTTCCTCTGGCCGGCCCCAGCTGCGGTCCCTCCCCCCCCAGGTGGCTGCCCTGATCGGCCCCTCCCCCCCGCCAGCCAACCTCCCACATCCCCTCCCTCCCTGGCCAGCCTGGCCCCGCCCCTAATGGGCCCCGATTGCTGGCCAGGCCGAGGGACCCTACCCATTAACCAGTTCGTGCACTGGGCCTCTAGTATCTATATATATAAAACCCTAATATGCAAATAGACCGAACGGTGGAACAACCGCTTACTATGATGTGCACTGACCACCAGGGGGCACATGCAGAACATGGCAGGCGTCGGCCATGGCAGGAAGGTGGAGCAGGTGAGCGGGAGCACCAGACCAAGGCGGTGCACCGGTCGCTGTAATTGGGGCGAGCCTCTGGTGGTTACTGAAAATTCTTTGCTCCCGCACATCATGGTCCCGCCCGGCACTCACACCTGCTGCCGGTGCCGGCCCCGCTCATCCTTCAGGGCTTCTCCACCTCCCCCTGCTCCTGAGGGGTGATCGGGGGCAGCAGCCACCTCTCACACCCATTGCTGGCGCCAGAGCCGCCACTCACACCCACTGCTGGTGCAGGCCCCACTCGCACCTGCTCCTGGCGCCGGCCCCAATTGCTCCGCACCATCAACGGGTGCAAACGGGGCCGGCACTACCAGTGCATGGGAGTGGTAGCGGTGGGAGCGGGGCTGCCAGCAGACAGGGGACCGGGGCTGCGGTGGGAGGAGCCGGTAGGGGTGCGGAGGATGGGCTGAGACCCGCCCCTGTGCCCACCACAGCTTCGAGGCCCACAGTTCCTTTCAAGGTGCACGAATTTGTGCACTGGGCCCCTAGTGTGGGGTGTGTGTGTGTGTGTGTGTGTGTGTGTGTGTGTGTGTGTATATATCTTTCCTAATAATAGAGAAACATGTAAATTGACCGTACCTCTGCTACGCCCACAGCCAATCACTGTGAGTATGCAAATTAACCCAATGAAGATGGTGGTTAATTTGCATACATACCTGGGTCCCGGGAACCTCCTGGCACCCAGGTCACTCCCAGCCAGCCATCCCGCGGAGGCTTTAGGCTTGGGGGACGGGGGCACCTGGGGCGGAGGCTGTAGGCTTGGGAAGTGGCCGAGCCTGAAATCGGAGGGAAGGGGAAAAAAATCAATGGAAACACATCCTCAGGTGAGGATAAAAAGAAAAATAAAGAAAGAAATGTCATATTTTATGAAAGGCACATCTTGAAAATGCCTAAAGAAAGTTGTCATTTTTTCATGGTGAAGGGACTGGAGTCCATGTTGATGAAAATACCTTGGTGGCTGCGGTGACTGGCAGTGGCTGCAGTAGTGGGGTGATGGGGCTGGCGCCTTCCCCTGATCAACCCAGTCGCCTCCCACAAAGGGAGGCCAGATTGCTCCAACAGGGAGCGGCCCTAAGCCATCAGTAGGACATCCCCTGAGGGCTCCCAGTATGTGAGAGGGGGCAGGCTGGGCTGAGGGACCCCTCACAAGTGCACGAATTTCGTGCACCGGGCCCCTAGTGTGTGAGTGTGTGTGTGTGTGTGTGTGTGTGTGTGTGTGTGTGTGTGTTTGTGTGTATCATTGAGTTGTGTCTCTTAAACTTATACAATGTTATGTGTCAAGTATATCTCTATGAAGCTGGGGAAAACATTTAAATAAATGAATATGTATTTTTAAAGTAACTCTTTACTAAATTTAGTGTGTGACATCTTTCCAAAATATTGTTTTACCCTTTCTTTTCAGGATGAGCAGAAACTCCAGGACAGTTTAAGGCAAGGGGCCACAATAATTGCCACACTCATCAAAGAGAGAAATTCTGCATTCATTGGTCAGCTACTGGTAGCATGAAGGACACAGAGAAAATTGCCTCTGAGTTTATAGAAACGTTTATCTAAGTCCCTCTTTCCTGCTTCCCCTCCCTGTTGTGTGTGGTAGAATATTTAAGTTGTCTTTTATGTCTCATAATTTGTAGGATATGATGCTTGGGTTATAAATGTGGATTAATGTTTTATATTTGTGAAATAAAAATTTACTTTTATGCATGTCATATATAAATTGCCCAAACAGAAAAGGATAGGTAAGTGGAAAATAATAGCCTTCATATAATCTTTTTACAAAAGCATGAAAGATCAATAGAAACAATCATGTGTGAGCTAATCCTCCAAGGAATGAGAACTTAGAAATCTTGAACTATTCTCTCTGTGTTAATTAGTAAATCACACTGTAATGAAACTAATAGATAAGGTTCAGAATTATATTTCTTTATTTTAAAATTGTCCTCTCACCATTAGATATTGACTTGTGTTCTAATTTTCCATGCCTTAAAAAACAAACATAAAAACAAACAGAAAACAACAACAGGAGATTGTAGGAGTTCTTTAAATATATTCACTATTGGCCCTCAACATTACTCACGATCCCTAAATGAGATGTAATATACTCCTTGGATTACATAATTTTTACTAATTTTAAAAGGTCTCTCATCTTTCTGAATGCATTTAAGACTGGAAAGCTTCATAAAAGTGAGTTATTTTAACGGAGCCCAAGTTAGTCTTCAAAAAGACAGGGAGTCATTGCAAGAATTTAATTATTCTTTTGATACAGATACTGTTTTTTAAATCAAGTTTCTATGCTTTCAAATTTCCACTGGTATGTACATCTTAAATATTGATGATTTCCCCTATATTAATTACATTGTATAATTATGTGCGTGCAGTCATTAGAGATGCCTTTTACTCCATATTTACATTTTCTTACTTTTATTTTTTAAGTATATTTTTATTGATTTTAGAGAGGGGGGAGAAGGAAAGAGAGATAGAAACATCAATGATGAGAGAGAAACATGATCAGCTGCCTCCTGCATGCCCCCTCCTGAGGATCGAGACTGCAACCCTGGCATGTGCCCTGACCGGGAATGGAACTGTGAGCTCCTGGTTCATAGGTCGATGCTCAGCCATTGAGCTACAAGGCTGGGACTGGCTACATTGACTTTCTAAACACACAATAGATCAGACTATTCGAGGGCTTAGGTTACACATGGAAATTATAAAAGTTGCATGGGATGTTTTCTATAACATATCTACTTTGTGGAATTTCTTCTTAACGTGTTGGATGAGTTTTCCTATATTTCTCAAGTATCTCTCTTAGTAGGAGAGTGTATATGTTACATTTAAGTGATAGTCAGTAGAGAATAATGGACATGGAGTAAAGGTTACAGTTCATTCCCCTACATAAAATGCATTGTTTCAATGTAGTTTGGATCTGAGTTCCTGGGCTTGCTACTTTCTCTCTCGGGATGTTAAGAAATATAAAATAAATCATTTAATTCAAATCTTGAACATCTATGGGAAATGTGTGAATTTTGGTTAGAATGTCTATGTTGTTAAGGTGGTGAACTAGTTGTGTTGTGGAAGGTTCACCCCTTCTGAAGCCTGTTGAAGTCTTTAAGTGAAAATGTTTTTAAGAATTTGAAATTGCTTATACAGGCCAATAGGGAAATGTTACCAAGGTTTAAAAGAGAGGGTGAGTGTTTTCAAGTTTAGCCTGCTAATGGAATGTTATACCAGACAAAACTTTATCTGGGAGTAAGCAGTATGACTTTACCCTAAGGTAATGGGAAGCAATTAGTATAATGAGGTTTAGTTAATAAAATATGAACTTGTGTCTAAACCAATCACTACCATCATCATCAAATTTTATTTTTCTTTATAGTTTACAAGTGATTCACAACATTGAAATCACTTAAAGAAATCCCCTCACATCTTTCATTGCTAAGATGGGAAGTTATGCTCAGGGGCTCAACTACCTTGCCCAGAGCCATGTGGCTGCCTAGTAACGAAAGGCAGGGCTTAGACTCAGGACCCACTGGAGATGTTTTAAGCGCATCTCCCTATATAACCACGATTGCTGCAGAGGGCACCTAGCAGAGAGGCTGTGGGAAACAAGCCAGAGCTCCACATGAGCCCTGGAAGAATGGACAAGGGGGGTCACTCTGCCCAATTACCAGAGGAAATTTCTGAAGCTCTTGGCTTTCCAGCCATCTTTCCAACATACAAACCTTGTATCCACGGATGAAGGGAGTGGAGAGAATGAATGACCAGGAGAGAAAGATCAGTTAGTTGTTTCTATTGTTTAGGAGATCCGGAGGCCACTTTACAGTTACCTTTTCATCCCAGCTTCTGTAAACCTAATTATTTTCGTGAGAACTGTCTGTTTTCACTTTATTTTTCCAAAATCCCTTAAAATGATAGTTGTTATGCCTCATGGTTGCTGAATTTCTTTTTACCTATGGACAATTTTGTAAAAAGACTCTCTCCCCACCCACCTAAATGTATGCTAATTAATAAATGCAATTTAAAGAAAGCCTTTTTAGGAATTTAACAGTGTCATCACTGTTTAGATTAATGACATATTGGTAGGAGGTAGTAGTTGTTGTTGTTTTTTATTAAAGTGCTCAATTTGAGAGATAACTTGTTGCATATATACTCATTTACAGATAAAATCCAGACCTGCATATTCTATCCAGACCCATTTTTTCTGTGGTCACTTTAAGCATTTTGCACTTGTTTAACAGGAAACCTTTCTTTCTCATGCTAGTTTATTATAAGCAAATTTTACTTTATATAAACACAATGCTTATGTTATAAAAATCAAGTTGCAGTAGAATATTTTTATACTGAATCTGTAAATTGTACTTCGTTTTAATGTTTAAATGAATTATGTCAAGGAAGCATCAAAATGTTTACATTAAAATGTAAAGAAAGTCATTTGTAAGAAGAAAAATTGGAGATATTTTAAAAGATTAATTCAAAAATAAAACAGAATAAATGAAAAATACATATCCGTTTAGTATTTATCAGAATGGTTTAAAATAAGTGGACTAGAAGTGGTTGTGTTGGTGGTTTTGATATTGTAACATTTATATATGTTCTTATACATTTTTAATTTTTAGTTTCAAAATTGAGAAAACTGCATGGGTATTTTTTAAATGAAAAGTACCAAACTACTATTAAAGATTCTCAATATATTCTCTTTACCAAACAACATAGGTAATAAATAAATAAGTAAACCGCTTATATTTTAAAATCAAATGTCAATTTTTATTGATATTTATTGTATATATGAACATTTTCATACTAAATCACAATTTAATAACAATATAACATTTATTCTGAAAATATAAAAATGTGATGTTTTATTTGGTATAAAGATAGAATTTGGTATCCAGATCTATTAGCCTATAAAATACATTAAATATGTGCAAAACCAGAAGTCTTAACTAGATTTTTTTCTTTTTTCCCTCATATTTAGCAGCTTTCCTAGCAATATAGTGGCTGCTAAGGATTTAAAACCTTTACTCAGACACAATGGAAAAGAATACTGTGATCACTTAACAATGTTGACATGAGTGTGCTGCATTGAATTATTGTTCAGAAATATTCCTTCCCTCCATTTAGCTTCCATGGGAGGAATATATTTCTACCTCTTGATTTTGGAGCTCATCATGTGACCTGCTTTCACCAATAGAGTGAGTCAAAATGGCACTGCACCCTTGATAGATCTGGATATTAAATCTAGACTAGAGGTGAGAGACTGTTATGTTGCTGCTTGTTCTCTCCCACTTCTGCCACCACCAGGAGATGAACTGACAAATGGATGAACAAGCCCAGCTGTTCAGTTGACTTCCAACAGAGAGGTGAGTTCTATAAATGCTCATTTTTAAAAAATAATAACAAGTTTTGCCCTAGCCAGTTTGGCTTAGTGGATAGAGCGTTGGCCAGCGGACTGAGGGTCCCAGGTTCAATTCCCGTCAAGGGCACATGCCTGGGTTGCAGGTCGATTCCCAGTAAGGGGCATGCAGGAGGTAGCCAATCAGATTCTCTCTCATCATTGATGTTTATATCTCTCTCTCTGTCTCCTTTCATCTCTGAAATCAATAAAAATATATTTAAAAAAATAATAATGAGTTTTGAATCTTTTTATTGTACACCAGTTGGTAACCAACTGTGGCAGTATTTGGTATATTTGCCCTCACAACTCTAGGACGTAAAGCAAAATACTTCTGAGAAATGTTGGTCAGGGCAATGATCCTAAAGTGCTAGGTTCTTTTTTCCCCCTTGAATAGCAAGAGAAAGAAAATGGTTTCTATACCCTCAGTGTTTCCCTTCCTTTCCTTGCCCATCACCACCCGCAACACACAAACATTTTGGAACATCGTTGGATCTGCATGTGCCAAGAAAATCTTCAAAGACTGATGCCCATATACAAGTATTATTAATACCATCTCTGTGAGCTCTATAGTTGTGGGGATTTCCTCAGGCAATGTATGATCAGACACTAGGATAATGAAAGTGTAAGAAGAAAAAGATGAATTGCAGTTGCATATAGCCATTTGTGCCTCAGCAACACAGAAAGACATGCAAAGAGAAGTTCAACTCCATCACCATCTTTATGATAGAAAGGAAGGTCTAGAGCAATGGTCGGCAAACTGCGGTTCGCGAGCCACATGCGGCTCTTTGGCCCCTTGAGTGTGGCTCTTCCACAAAATACCACGTGCGGGCGCGCACATACAGTGCGATTGAAACTTCGTGGCCCATGTGCAGAAGTCGGTTTTCGGCTCTCAAAAGAAATTTCCATCGTTGTACTGTTGATATTTGGCTCTGTTGACTAATGAGTTTGCCGACCACTTGTTCAGGCGTGAAGTGTGAAGTCTCCCCTTGCCTCGAGACTTTCCTCAGCACATATGTTCACAATGCTTACTCAGTGGGAAAACTGGGGTGAATGGTCCTCAGTATGAGTTCAACCTGACTGGAGCCAGATTGTTTTTCTCTTCCCATCTGAAATACTGGAATCTTTGATTTTTAAAAATGTCTTCACAGCTGAAATGCATTATGCAAATGCATTCTCTCCTTAGTGAGGATGCTACCAAATAATCTGAACAGTTGTTAAAACATCTGGGGCTGTTTAGCAGCATGGATAAAGCCTGGCTTGTCTAGTGCAGGTTTTTTTCCTTCCAGTTTAACCTTAATTAATCCTAGCATGGTCTCTGTGAGGTAGGTCTTTCTGAACCTTGTGATACGATGATTGAAAAATGGCAGATGCAGAGAGTAAGGGCTCATGATCACCCAGACCAGAATTTCTGCCTCTATTTTGGACAGTTTTTCAGAGAATTAGATTACAATGAGGAGGGACTGTTCTTAAGTTTTTTTTTTTTTTTAATTTCATTTAAATCTACATCCAGAATTTTACCTGGATGCATTCCATCATTTTCCATTTTGCAAAATTGCAGTGAAGCCCAGAGGCAAAAGCTTCCACAAGCAATCCTACTGATCCTTTTGACCCAAGTGGAGACATGATTTGAGATTCCACATGGAGGCCAATTTTTTAAGAATTTCCCCTAGTCTGTAGACTGTAATAATTGGGTTATTTGGATAAGGTTTGGCAAAGCATCTACTAGATTAACTGAATGAGGTTTCTGGAACGTTGCCATTTTGGAGCTATCCATTTTGTTCTTTGTTCTGCCTCATTATAAAATGGACTAGTGAAATTGGTTGGTTTGTAGGTATGTCAGGTTTTTCTTTTATTATTTCCCATTCCTTACATCTGAGCCCTTAATTTGGTTGAAAGCAAGCTCTTCAGTCTGAGTGGATAACAAAACAGCCCTTTGAGGAGGAGGAAATAGATGATAAAATCTGTATGTTACTAATTTTTTTCAATAGTTTGGAGGAATTTCTTTCTCATCCTGTGTGTGTTTTTAAGACCCTGTTAAGTTCATAGTTCCTTTTTCTTTCCTTGTTTGAATAGGAAATAATTCTCTTTAATCTCCCCCTGAGTTTTTAAAAATGTATTATTGAACTGCCCAGTTCAGGAATTCAGTTGCCTGTTTTACTGAATGGAGGTATGTATGACCTGATAGTAAAAGAATGCTATTCAAAGACATTTCCGCCTGTTTGTGTCTTGGATCAGTTACTGTTCACATAAATCTGGAAAGAAGCCAAAATATGTAAACAAATTAGGAGTTTTGAGAATCCCAGTGGGAATATCCATAAGTTCCTACATAAATCAGGAATTTCAGATAAGTGCAAGATGCTTTAATAAGATAGCAAGGAGAAGGAACTATAGACCAAATATTCTTGGCTCTGGTTTGGGAATCTTAATGGATATTAAAAGATTTGGGTTAATTATGGGGTTATACATAACACTACATTTCCCCAAACCTCTATATGTTGCCTAAAGGGAATTTTATTTTTATTTTACTAACTTTAATTTATGCTTAATATCAAACAGCCCTTAAACTCTGAAAACACTGTTTTATATCCTTTTAGTACACTAACCATAGTATATATAAATTATTCATTCTTATCATTAATGACAAATTAGTGACTCTCTTTGCATAGTTATATATATATCTGTGAATAAGATGGGGGACATTTTGATACATTGAGGATTTTCCTCTAGAGCTTTTTAGATAGGAATCTCTTCTTGCAACTATTTCAGCATATGAGTTGAAAATTGGGGTCTTTTTATGGCCTTTGACCCAAAGTTCAAATTTAAATGTAAAACTTGCTCTTGAGAAAGACAACCTATAAGTTTAATTTCACCATTATGATACCTTTATTAATTCCTCTTGATTGTGTGTGTGTGTGCGCACGTGCATGTGTGTAGAAAGAAAATGTAGAGAAAGAAAAAATATTATTTTTTTCATGTCAACATTTTCTTGAAATACTTATTGTAAAACAATTGCATTGTAAGCTTCTGTTTTATATGCAACTACAAGAACTTATAGAGAGTATCACTGATTTATCAAAGTATATTTTAAAATAAGGGAAATGAAGAAAATACATTGTACATGTTTATATGTAATGAATACATATTCATACATAATAGTTATACATAATACTCTTCATTGGCAATGCAGACCACACACCTGCTCTGCACTGGGACTCATTTTCTTGGCCTCACCCAGAATATGTCACCGTCCTCTGTTGGTTCAATCTCCATTCTTCCGATAATATCCATTCCTGTTTCTGCTGGACTGGTATACCTTCCCTGACTTCTCTTTATTTTGATAGGAAGTAGAAGGTATAAATTCACACCTTAAGTCCTAGTTTACTTGCTAATTTCTCTACCATCTTTTCTCTTCAGTTGAAGGACAAACACAGAATCTCAATTTACACTGGCTGCTCTTCAAGGCCTAGAAACACTGAACTCACAGTGAGCATTTTGTAGACACCTGAAACATTGATTAGGTGGGGATGAATCATGATTCATGTGAAATGTTTGTCTCCTTGTGAATAGGGCAGAAGTTACTTTTCTTATCACCTTTATCAGCAGGCCCTGCATTAGAGGCTTAGGCATTGAATTTCATTTCATCTAATGTGTAACATAAATTGTACAATCTCTTCATAATGTATGCTACCTCTTTTGATAATTTTACTTCGCAGGCCCTCTTCTAGCAAGTGCCTAAATGTATAGGAATTTAACAATATTCTCACACAAGGAAATGGAAAAGAACAGGAAGGAAGGCAGTTGTCAAGTCACTTGGGAGTGGCCACCTAGCATGCATCCGTTGAGTACTCTCATAAGGATGCTTACAGTTCTTTATAACTGGCCGCCTTTAAAATACTCATGCTCCTTTGCTGTTTACCTTTTACTTCAATCTTTTCCTAAGATATACAAAGAATTTAAATAATCCCTTGATTTTTTCCCCTTTATTGATTAAGGTATTACAAATGTGTGCTTATCCCCTCATTACCCCCCCACCCCCCAATCCTGCCCTCGCCCTCACCCACTGTTGTCTGCGTCCATTGGTAATGTTTATATGCATGCATACAGGTCCTTTGGTTGATCATCTTTTTTATGCATTTGCTGCTTTAATGGAAGCTAAGCTCCACCTGGTGGTAGAATTTTTTTCTCTTGTTTGAACTTCAGCTTATGCACTGAGATCAATTTAGCAGTGAAACAAAATCTGTGTACATCTCTATCTATGCACCCATACATATTACGTGTGTGTGTGTGTGTGTGTGTGTGTGTTGCAAGCTTTGCTCTATCACAAAAACTGTGAAATGTACTTGTTATTTATTTTACTGACGTTGACATTTAAAACACAGCATTCAGCATTTGATTATTCCAAACGTTCCATTACATTGGGGCTCTCAGCAATGACCAGCATAATCTTAGTATGATAATCACAAACCACATCTTTCCTCCCACCCCTATCTCATGTCAAAATTGCTTTCTGAAAGGACTTGATTTATGCCTTGATAGTAAAGGAAGAATGTAAAGGCTTTTATGATTCATATAAGAATCATATGATTCAAAAGATAGGCTTTCTTTAATTTCTCCCAAGATTCCTATAGTCTCTGCATAGATTATTTAGATTTGAACATGACATGCGGAGAAATCTCAAGGTAACAAAGGTGATTTTGCTACAGTTTATCTTATGTGTGGAAAGGCCACAGCCAGTGTTACTACAGATTTAAGGTCTCTTGTTCAAGTTCATGGCAAGTGGATTTTTGACAATGAAGTAAATGGAAGGCATTGAGAAGGAAGTACAGTCTACCTGTATTGGAGAATTAGGAGTTAAATGTTACAGCTTAGCCATCAGAATAATGAGAATCTATCAATAGAATGGATTTGAGCACACATCAAGCACTTTACGTAAATATACTCTCCAATTGGGAAATGCACTTTTAGCCAAAAGGAACTCTGCATCAATACTCTTCTAGGTTTATGATTGAAATAGTGCTTAGAAAATAAAAGCATAAATTCACATAGCCCTTTCATACCCCTGCAGTTGACCTGGGCATAGAGTATGTTTTTAATTATGATTACCTTCGCCATATTGTTGATGTTCCTTCCCAGATGTGTGATGTGTGTTAGAAAGATCCCCCCCCCTTCGTCCCCCAGCCCCCGCCATTGCTTTTGAACCAGAAAACTGCTGACACTTTGCAACCCAATAAGAGAGTGATGCTTTATAAAATTTTCCAAGTGATTATGGCACAGGAAGAAGAACCTTGTGTATTCTAAATGGTATTGGCTGTCGGATATATATGGTTGCACATATTCAAGGGGCATAGAAGAAAGTTAAGCCCCCAGAACTAAATATTCATTTAAGATCCCACAGTACACTAATTTGCAGAGTCATATACCAGGTTTATAAGGAGGAGGTTGGGGATATCAACTATAATATATTTAAATAATCACATCAACTAAATGGGCTAATAAACCATGACACTTTAAAGTGAATATTGAAATAGATTCCATTCCTATCGAAAAATGTAGTGTTTACTTTCCTTCTGTTATCACCTGTGAGTAATTAAAAGTCATTTCTTTAGCTCCACCTAGTTATCCTTATGGTTTTCTTCCATTTAACTAGAATCCTTCGTACATTTTATAATATCAACCTAAAAATAAAAGATCAATGGGAAAGTCTCTCACATTATATTTATAATTTTTCATAATGCTATTTCTAGACATACAACAAACTCTCAGGATCACATTAATTTCATTCACTGTCTTGATATTAAAATCATTAAATATGAATAGATGAACTAATAAATCAATATATCTTTCTCTTCAGTTTATTAGCACTTTCTCTGCTTTAGACAAAACAAGGATTTAAATCTTCTGCCTCTTCTTACCCAGGGCTTCTCTGAATGTAAGTCTCCAAGCTCAAGATAGTTCTGGAATTTAAAGTTAAATATTTTTCAACATGGCCTCCAAATGCTGGACAAGTATATAATCTAGTGCTTATTCAAAGAAAACCAATTCCTTTCCCACAGAGAAGGGAAATCTCATTGAGGGCATGTTGGTCTCTAAATGGCAGTTTCTAGGGGATTTTTACAAGGTTATTTACTATTGTCCCCACTAGAGGCCAGGTGCACAAAATTTGTGCACTTGGGGGGATCCCTCAGCCCAGCCTGTGCCCTCTAGCAGTCTGGGAGCCCTCAGGGTATGTCCAACTGACGGCTTAGGGCCGCTCCCTGCGGACATCCTTAGCGCTGCTGTGAAGGCTGGAGAGACTCCCACCACTGCCGCTGCGCTTGTCAGCCGTGAGCCTGGCTCAGGGCTTCTGGCTGAGCAGCGCCCCCCCTGTGGGAGTGCACTAATCACCAGGGGGCAGCTCCTGGTTTAAGCATCTGCCCCCGGGTCATCAGTGTGTGTCATAGTGACCACTCGTTACGCCGTTCGGTCAATTTGCATATTAGCCTTTTATTATATAGGATGGCAGTTGATATTTCAGAGCAGGGGTAGGGAACTATTTTTCTGCCAAGGGCCATTTGGATATTTATAACATTATTTTCGGGCCATAAAAAATTATCACCTTAAAAATTAGCCTGCTATATTTGATCAAACATTTAATTAACTCACCCATAATGCCCTGGCAGAGCCACACCAAATAATTTACCAGGCCTTATACAGCTCTTAAGCTGGATGTTCCCCAGCCCTGTTTTAGAGCCTACCTCCCCCCACTCTCATCTCTTCTACATCCCCCACCCCATATAAGTAATTTAGTTGTGCAAACATCAATGCATGCCCAAGCAATCTAATCTACAAATAAATCTATCTAGTTTTCCATACCCCAGTATCTCTCTTCTGCCTTATACCTGCCTTACCCCAACAATCATGTAATTGTGCTTCTCAGGAGACCTAGGGTTGATAAAATTATTATTTATAGAAAAAGTCCTGTAATTGTCCTCTGGGGTAGGTGGCACTGTGCTTTTGGTAAAGGCTGAGCTTCCTTTTTCGTGGGATAGTGGATCTGGGCAGCTTTAGACAGTATGTGTCTTTGGTGTCCCTACCTTGTCCTTTAATGCCTTTCTTCCATCCTACGTTGCTGGTGCCCTAACTGCCAAGGTTTTCCCCACCATGACACACCCTGCGACCTGCTCTAAGTCTAGTGGCTCTCCATACCTTTCCAAAACACTTCTATGAGCAGCAGATAATCTGAAAGGCAAGTTCATCTCTCCTATCTTAGTGTAAATGGGAATGAATAAATATTGGTGAACCCAAGCATTAAGCCTGGGGCTTCATCTTCATCTTCATCTTCATGTTAGCATGACTTACACATCTACTCGGGGGGATGTGCTCTGCCAGTTCAAAGGGGTAAAGGGATAGGAGGAGTTTCCTGCCCGCGGGGTGTGTAGCACAACAGTGGAGTCAGTATGAATCCCTTCAGTTGGGGAGATGAAATGGAGCGTATGTAGGATCGGTTCTCTTTCAATTCCTTGACTATGAATAATTTCTGGTCCTTTGCACAGATATTCTTGTTTTACCCTTTGGGCCGTAGGTGCTCGAGGTCCTTTAGTTCCAGGCAGAGTTCCTCTGCCACTGCGGGCTAGCAAAAATCATCAGTTGCGCTAGGTGTTCCTTACAATAGCAAAGCATTGTGCAGTTTTATGCAAAGTGAATGGAACATTTTAAAAATGCAAATTAACAAACATTTTGGGGGCATATTTGTCAGCATAAACTTTTGCTATTAGGCACAACACTCAGTTTGGGATATGCCCGGTGATGGATAATGACAATTTTTATGTTTGTAATTGCATGGATTATTAATGGTATATTCTTATTTTGTTACTCCTGCTTGAAACAAAACATAATTAAAATACATACTTAATGCATTTTTTTCATTTGCTTAGTGGCTACTCTTATGATGAGATCTTTCTAAATATGCGGTAAGGATGGGCAAAACATGACCTGCTAGCAACAGTTTTCCCAAGGTAGAAACAGTAGCTTCCTTGAAGAATGAAACTTGGACTGAGCACAAGCCGACTACCTCTGAGGTTCCTGCATCATAGGAATGATTGACTATACAATCTGCACTAGACAACCCTTGCCATTCAGGTTCATGCTAGTCTTGAGGCTCAAAACACATTGAAGTGTGTAGGGAGGTTACTTAACTTTCTATTTTAAAAATGGGCACTAGAGGGAGTATAACATCATAAATATTGCCTTTCAGCTGCCTTGCTTTTGGTAAGCTAGCAAGAAAGCAAGATTCAACTGAAAATACCTAGTTTATTTCGTATTCTAACATTTTTCTCTTTAAAATGTGAAATGTGCTGATAAAAAATTTGCAAAGAAACTCGTGTAGTACATACTATGTAACAGTAATATGTATGTAAAGAGGCCAGAATTTAAAATCAATGTGTGGAAGTGGATCTAGGTCAATAAGATGTTTTACACTGAGTATGTTTTACCAAAGTTAAGTCTGTTGTTGTTATTGCTTTATTTGCCATGGATATAGTTCCAATACTTATCTGTTAGTTTACCACTTTCTGTTATAGCTTTCCCATACATTTAAGATAACTACGTCGCTAGAGAACTGGTTTGATTATAAAGTAACAAAATCAATTTTTAATTCTTAAGTTAAAAAAAGCAATAACTTGTTACTTGTCTTAGGAAAATTCAAAATGGGTATTTCTCAGGGATAAATGCACTACTTAGTCATTCTAGGATTCATGGTTCTGCATTTTCCTTTTTTTTATGTTCATATTTCCATTAAAAATATGTTTTCCTCGTTTCTGTAAATAATTTGAAATACAGTCAAATTTTGACGTAAGTCTCCAAGTTCTGTTTTGGATTGAACTTTTTATGTTTGAATATTTGCAGAAAAAACTTGGAGTAATTTATAACCTATTTTGAAGCACTGAACATTAAAACATCATTTTTAAAGTTCAAAAGTAAAATATTTATGAAAAATTGAGATATTACCTTTTTATTGGCAAAATACATTTTAAAGTGCATTTACATACTTTTCATCAATGAAACAGTGCAGGTGTGTTATTTCAAATATATTTTAATAAAAAGTTAATTTCATAGCATCTTAGCTATTTTAAAAACTTTTTAATTTTTTTTAAGTTACCCTACTGTCAGCATCAATGGCTATAAAATAGTTTTTTCCTAACCTCTCAGTTCATTACAATAAAAAACACACACATCTTTTCAAGTGATATGTCCATGTGGAAACAGCTATGCTATTTTGATTTTATATTGCCTTTTAGTAAGAGATTTGGGGTGAGGGAGCTATCTGCTCTGGTTCCTTCTTACATCTGCCTCTGCTTGTCTGAAGGATGCTGTCAGTGGGTCGGATTGTCCATTACCCAATTTGTAAATAAAACCAATCTCTAACCTTCCTCAAAAGCCAGGCCTATTTGTTATATTTTTATTTTCCTTATGTTGGGGAAAGTTTAGTATAAAATTAATATTTGCTATAATCAACCTGAAATATATCAATGGTACTAGCAGGCAAAAATTAAAAGGTAAAATGTTTTTCCCCCTTCTCTTAGGCTTTGCTATCCCTCTGTGCAATTTGAATCTTCCTGGATATTTTCTGCACGATCTTTTATATATTCACATTATTAAACGTGTATTTCCTTTACTTTTTTTTTTTTTACAAAAATGGGATCATCTGAATAATACTCTTCTGTGGCTTGCTTTTTCCACTAACAATGTGTTTTTATGATGTTTCTGTGTTAGTACTTACAGAATTACTTCATTTTTTGGAGTTGCATAAAATCCCATATTTTATTTTGACTCCAGGTTCTTATTGAAAGGCATTTAAATTGTTTTCAGTATTGCAGTATGTCGAATAGTGCTGCAAGGCAGGAGAATAAACATCTTTGGGATCTCATGCATATCCTACATTTTTTATAATTAAAATGCTGTAGATGCTGGAAACATGGCTGGCTTATTATTTACTTTTTATTCATGGCCTATTTCCACAAAGCTTTTAATTGTCTGTGTTTTATGTTGGTCTGTGTCTCTGCAAGATATTTACTTTTACCAACAAAACATGTCAGTTGCCAACAATCAGCTTTCAAAACAAAAAAATGCTAATGCTTCTGAGTGGTATCTTTACTGGAAAGTGAAAGAGAGAATCATTTGTCTGGATAATTCAGGTGGTAAACTCTTATGCAAAATATTGGAAGAAAAAAAAATTCCTTCAGTGAATTACCAGAATCACTGTGAGTTTAGACCAGGTTGGTCAAATATGAGATTGACTATCAGATGCTAATATGTATGTTGTTGTTAATTAAATAGCATGCATTGAGAGATTAGGTAAAAATGTCATGGGCACACACTCTAGGATGTTCTGCAGTAATTAAAAGCAACAAACTAGCCAAAACCGGTTTGGCTCGGTGGATGGAGCGTCGGCCTGAGGACTGAAGGGTCCCGGGTTTGATTCCGGTCAAGGGCATGTACCTTGGTTGCGGGCACATCTCCAGTGGGAGGTGTGCAGGAGGCAGCTGATCGATGTTTCTCTCTCATCGATGTTTCTAGCTCTCCCTCTCCCTTCCTCTCTGTAAAATATCAATAAAATATATTTTAAAAAAATAATAAAAAAAATAAATAAAAGCAACAAACTAGATGTACACAAAATTACATATATATATATATATATATATATATATATATATATATTGCAAGAACACTCTTGAAAGATTAAACATAACACAGAACGATTCAAAATCTTTATAAATCAATAACCTTTATTGATTACTAGGGTATAAATCAATGTACTTTGCATTAAAATATACATATAACATTGTATGTTATATAAAATTCCTGGGAATTCAAGGCTATCAAATATGTTAGGAAGGAAGAATGAAATGGGATTGGGGAATAGACATAAAAGACAGAAAATAAAACACAAAGAAAGAATATGTTTTAAACATTGTTTTCATGATTTTTATATATTTATTTATTTTTTGGGGGATACGGATGTCTTTTTGTAAAAATGGTTTATTTCTCATGAACACTTTCTAAATTGATTTGTTTTTTGAATGTTTTTTTTTCTTTCTTTCAAGTCGACAGTTGCTGAAATGAGCACACAAGATATAATACTCATGCAATACTAAATGCAGTGATGGGATTTAGTATCTAGCTATATTTGTGTGGCTGTGACTGGTGGTAGATTTTGGACACTATAATTGGGGATTACCTGTATTTTGGGTTTACCTGGGACATATTCAAGGTGGTTAAATTGCTGGAAAGATGAGAGGTACATAAAGCTTTCTTATAACATGACCCCAACATCAGGACACAAGAATAGCCCAGGTAGCTAGCTGTTTGACCTTCTCCTTCCAGACTATTTTGAGATGTTCCAAGAGCTGGGAGCCGGGCCTGAGAGTGGCCAGGACAGTCCAACAGGCAAGGTCCAGAGCGAAAGGGAACGAGAGAGTGCATCCCCTCCCCGAGTGGACGATAAAACAAACAGCTAAAACTTCCATGGCACTTCCTACGCACCCGGCCCAGTTCTCAGCACTTGACACACGATCTTCACAGCAAAGTGATTAAGTTACAGATGAGAAAACTGAGCCACAGAAAAATAAAGTAACTCGCCCAAGAATTTTCTCTCAGTGAATAATGGAACTGGGATTAAAACCCAGCAAGGTCATCCAGCAGGTGTGGCACAGTGATTTTGAACCAGGAGGTTACAGTTCAATTCTTGGTCAGGGCATATACTCAGGTTGTGGGCTCAATCCCCAGTGTGGGGTGTGCAGGAGGCAGCTGATCCACGATTCTTTCTTATCATTGTTTCTATCTCGCTCTCCCTCCCCTTTCCTCTCTGAAATCAATAAAAATATATTTAACAACAACAACAAAAGAAATCCAGCTGAAGATCTGGGTTCTTATCCACCGGCGCCTCCTCGTAGAAGAGGATAGGGAAGGTGAAGTAAGCAGCGCAACCTGTTTATGGGGTAGGTTGCACTGGGCTCCCAGAAGCACCGGGGGAGACTGAATCCCAAGACCTGCAGGGGAGGCCCACAGGATGGGGGAAGGGTCAGGAAGTAGGAGTTGGGAGAAATCCCCAGAGGTTTTGTGGAGGCCAGAGGGTTGTGTGCTCTGGCCTGGCTGCAGGGAGACAGGGCTCTGAGGGGCCTTCAGCCCACTTGTACAATGCGATTTCCCTTCCCTGCATCCCTCAATCCCTAGAGCAGATCTGAGAAGAGTAAATTCAGCATTGTGGAGACAGCCAAGTCAGGATTCTGGAAACGTGACATTTTTTTTTTTGTTTTGGTGAGGCTGGCGGCCCTCTCTGTGTCTCCTTTCTGGATGAATAAAAACCCCAAACATCATGAGCCGGATGTTTGAATGTTTCTAAACCTTGTAATTTTGTAAATTGTCTGTTCCTGGCCCCCTTCCTTGCACTCCTGCCCCAGCTGATGTCATGATGCTTTTGCATTCAGTGTCTTTAATTCTGTTGACTTTCAAATGAAGAAAGTATGATTCCAGTTTGTTTTCTCAGCAAAGTGATGGCAGAAGGACATGCATAGCATCGAAGAACTTTTATTTTCTCTCAGGCATTTAGGTTGAGCAGTATATCTTAAATCCGCTCTCCAGGATGGCTCCCTTCTGCTGAGATAATAAAATTGATCAGATGTTTTGAGGTTAAATAAACTGTTGTAATAATCTGGCAGCTGCCTGCTGGCTGTGGTTTTCAAAAGCCATTACTCATTCTGGAGTCAACTTTGAACTCTGCATTTTAATTGAAAAGGCTAATTGTAGGCTATCGCTCATGATTTAGTATTTGATTTAGCAAATTAGGAAGTAAAAGGACATTGGGAAGGGAGGTGGGGGGAGAGAAAGCAAGCAGAGGTGTTGCTGGGCTCTAAGTCCTGGTTAGACAGACAGGAGTGTTTTAACACACAGCACATCCTCGCTAGCTGGAGAGCAAACTGAACAAAAAGTCTCTGAGGCACCCCTCTGAGGCTGGTGTGCAAAATCTTTATTTTTGATTTTTTTTTTTTTGCTTATTTCTGCATGTGAGAGACACAGAGAGAATCTATAAATGTTATTTTTTTAACTTGAATTCAAAAATGAAGTATCTGGAAGAATTATTAAGAATATTATTAGTGCCTGGTCAGTGTGGCTCAGTGATTGAGCATCAACCTATGAACCAGGAAATCATAGTTTGATTACCAGTCAGAGCATGTGCCCAGGTTGTGGGCTCAGTCTCTAGCAGGGGGTGTACAGGAAGCAACTAATCAATGATTCTCTCTCATTATTTATGTTTATGTCTCTTCCTCTCCTTTCCTCTTTGAAATAAATAAATATATATATTTTAAAAATATTCTTAGAACTTACTTCTAGTCTTGGAGATCCTAATGGGTAGAAAATGCTATTTGCTTTTATTAAAACATATTTAACAATTTTATTAAATTCAGCAAGAAGTAGGAATTATTGATATTGATGCCCAAAAGAATAAATCAAGCCTCTATTATAATAATTAAGATTCAAAATGATTAGAAGACACCAAAGATCCAAAAAAGAAATACAGGTACACCCAAATTATATTCAGGGCAATTTGTAGCATTATTTACAGAAAACAGCTATAGAAATGAGCTGAGAAGTGTGAGAGTTTGTACTTCCCTAATCTTGTCCCCATCTAAAAGCAAATTTAGTACTTTTAGGTTTGCTTATCACAGATAATACTGAGCATTTTATAAATATATGTCCTGCAAATTTAAAAAATGCATATATATATATATATATATATATATATATATATATATTATATATATATCTGGATGTGACTCCTTTGGACTTTATGCTTTTAAATCAGTTGGCACACTGTGCTGGGAATTTCCTGTGAAGCTGATAAATTGTTGATAGCCTAGATTAGAGCTGAAATGAAAGGCATGAATATATGAATATATTAATTTTATAAGATGTTTTAAAATGCTGGTAATATATGACTTGGAAATCCAATTTATTTTCAGACTTATTGTGGAATGCAGATTTGGCTCATCACAGCTCTGCTGATCTTTTATTGACCTCATAAATATAGTTTAATCTCTATGCCTTCGCTTTCTGATCTGTAAAAATAAGATAAATATTCTTCCCACACACTTTGCGCTCGGTTCCTCTGTTCAGATGATGAACAGATTTGTAATGTATAGATGTGAGGACTGCTTCAGCCTCCAGTGTCCTCTTTATCAGCGGCAAAGAGAGGCTGACATTTATCTGGTGTTTCAAATTTGAAGATCTTATCATAAATAAAAAAAGGAACACCCGTCTTAATACCATGAGGGCTATTCTGAAATATAGATATCATTGGACTTGTCAGTTGCCTGCTACATGATTTCCAATAGCCATATTTTGATCCCCAAATTCATAGAGGTCCTCGAATAAAAGTGACTCAAACAAGGAGAGGGAGAGACCTTATCAATATGAAGACTCCAATTAAAGCACATTTCTTTCAAAATATTTCAAAAAATATATTTATGTATTTTTTACTCAGAGGTCTCTACTTTTGTCAAAATAGCTTGGTTTAGAAAGTAAGAGAAAAAGGTGATTTCTGTGGTAAGATTAAAGAAACTTGTGTGTTTTTTCCCTATGAAACAAAAGGTTGAAGAAAAAGTTAAGTTCCATAATATTATGAGAGGCAGAATTTAAAGACAAGGGATGAATACTTTAGTCAGGGCAAATATTCAGAATTGAAGGAGGAAAAATATTGTTACAGAATGGTTTTGAAAAGTACTATGAAATGATTGAGGTGAAGAGAATTTCCCCCTTCAATGGTTTCAGAATTTAGGGAAGACATGTTTGAAATGACCATTCTAGAGCCTGGATTTCAAAAACCAAGCCAGACAAAAACCCAAAACCCTCTGACATGATGGTGTAACAGACCTTTCAGAACTCTGGCTCCAGAAACAAGATGGGTTACACCTCAGCTGCCTCGCCTACTTATAAGCTTAGGCACATTACAAAATCCCAGTAAATCCCAATTTCCTCACCTGTAAAATATGGGGCCAATAAAAATACCAGTTTTAGTAGATTATGGTTAAGATTAAACGAGTTACTTTTAACTAATTTAAGATAAAACTGCCCAGTATGTGCTAGCGGCTATTATCCTATCTAATAAAAGGGTAATATGCAAATTAATCATCAATCTGTCACAAAGATGGCGGTGCCCAGTCCTCTCAGCCCCGCCGGAGTCCCCCAGTCCTGGGGGGGCAGGGGGGAGGGTGGCTGCTGAGAGCGGGCAGCGTGAGCAGCCTGGTGGAATGCCATAGTGACGAAGCAAGCGTTCCACGCCTGGCCGCGGATGGGCCTGTGGGCCGCGGAGAGCCTCTGGGCAGCGGGTGTGGAGTGGCCAGGCCTCGCGGAGAGCTACTGGCGCACGGATTCGTGCGCGGGGCTACTAGTTTCCTTATACAATGTCTATGTTTTATATATAATTGAATATCTCAAAATGATCACAAAGGAATTGTAGAAATCAAAGTGCTAAGTCACATTTGACATGAAAAAGAACACTTAAATTTTCAGGAAATAAAGAACAAGTACATAAATCCAATATTTAAAGTTGGGTAAGTAGATGGGCTTTTATTTATTTGTCAAAGCTTCTAGGATAGGAAAAGGGAGGATTGAGAAGAAACTATAGTTTTAGGAATTCTTTCACCCATGAACAGACATACACCATTTATGTCTGAATTTATTAAAATAGAAACAAATCAGGTAGGAATAACTTTATGTCTTGGGGTAATTTTCCCATATTATTTCTATAAATATATTTGATTATAGACTAAATCAGTGGAAAATTTGTTCCTTTACAAGAAAGATAAAAGTAAAGACCAGAATTGAACTGTTGATATAAGTGAAAATTTTACAACTACTAATGGCTATTGGGGTTTTATTGCAGTTAAATAAAATACTCTAATTTCTATAGCAGTGCCTCAGTGCTGTAAGGGATAAAATAGCCTATTTTTTCTATTATTTGGCACACAGGCACCTCAGTATCTCACCACCAATTTCACCTGAATAGTTTCTCTTCGCTAAAAGAGACTGGTGTGTGTGTGCACGTGTGCGTGCGCCTGTGTGTGTGTGTGTGTGTGTGTGTGTGTGTGTGTGTGTCTGTCTGTCTGTGTGCGCGCGCCTGTGTCTCTCGAGAGACTTCATAGAATGGCATGCAGGCCACTAGCTACTACCTGCGGCAGGATCAGGTTCGCTGAATGCTAGCCAAAGCAGAGGCAGGACTCTCAGCGTCTCCGGTTACTGGTTCCATCTGCTCTGGGCTCTGGTGGAGGTTTGATTATGAAGGCTGCATTTTGCTTCACAGACATGCACTTGAGTCTTATTGAGATAATTTGCTGCAAAGAAACTCTGGCTACTGCTCAGGTGAAACAGCTCTGTTTCCATACGGTTTCACTTTACTGGAGGTGAGATCCAAGAACTGCTTTTTAATGAGAGAAGAAGGATTTCTCCAAGCAGAATGCTAGGATTTCTTTGTTCAGTCTACTTTCTTTCATTTCGGGTTGATTGAAGGACATCAGATAGGATTCTTGTTTCACCCTGCATGCTTCTTGTCAACTATCTTGCCTTTCACAGTCTCACTGCACAGGGACGTTTACAGCCTTCCAGTGGAGTCTGCCAGGCCTAGGTGTTATGGGCCATACCTCCAGGGATCATTACCATATGGTATTTTAGGGGAGGACACAGTTCATTTCAATGCAATTCAAATGAGCAGATTTCTTTTCTTTATTACACCATTGCATTTAGAGGCAATCCACCAGAGGCCAAATCTAACTCTCAAAGGAATGCTATGCCCACTCTGTCCATTTAACAGGACATTTGGCTCAAAACATCTCGTCGGTTGATCACACATGTGCAACAGATGTGTGAGCATGCGTAGCGAAAATAAAAAATAAAAAATCCCAGCAGTGTACTGTGGGAAATGTAGCAGAACTACTGGAAAACAGGACACAAAGAAGTCTGGTACTAAAACTTTGATTTTGGTTGTTGGAAGGGCAGTGTTTCTTATTAATCGTTCCCTCCTCTCGTCAGAAGAAAAGGTATAGGTTTCCACTGTGGTTCTGTAGTGATTATCCCTGTGACACTGCTAAGGAAACTTTGTTCATTTCCACAGACCTCATCTTATAAAGATACAATTCTAAATATTTTGACCAGACTTTCTTGGGTCCCCGCCTCTCAGGAACTGAGTGCTGGCACATTTCCACTGGAAAAGAAAACACACCCACCCATTTACAAGAGAGGATATCAGAAATATACATCCTTTCATCCGTGCCCCACAGGCGTACATGGAGAGGGGGCCAGCTGTTTTTCTCATGGTGAATAAGGGTTACTTGGGGAAATCTCTCTTCCTGTTTTTATATGGACAACGAAATTGTTGCATAGCCAGTTAATTTTGGTTAGGTCAACAGCACAAGGTTAATTATTGGAACCTTCTTCTTTTGCCTGTGTGAGAGTCAAAGATTACCAGTAACCAAAGGAAAATGAAATAGAGTGCCTTCTTCTAGAAGTACTGCTTATTTGGGAAATACTTATTTTGTTTTTATTATATTTAAAAACTATTTTCTTACTCATCTTTGTCTTTTAGGAAAAAGTAGAAGTTTGAAAACCTGAGGGATATGAAATGAATCAGATTTAGAAAGGATTATATGTTAAAATATTTAGAAATAGATTACTTTTATTTTATAGTGGGAACTTAAAAAAAAAACACCCTAGAACAATTGGCTATGCTATGCAGTAACTTTGAGATTATGTTTTACTACTGTCTGCTCTACCTTCATTTGGCTTGGAGGATCCTTTACCTTTTTCAAAGCTATGATGTGATTTTGCATTCTTTTTCTACGCTTGGGTTTAATGAATGCATCTAAGGACACATGGACTGATTTCCTTCAATGTACTGTAATATATTTTTTATCCAGCTGCATGTTATTATATAACCTCAGAATAAAGCAACCATATCACTGTTGACAAATTCTACTTCTGTCCTTTAGATTTGTCAGTATTACATATGGAAGCAGAAACCCACCCTGCATTGTTATGAGGATGGTTTATCATTCATATCCTTGTTACTCTTAATAAATGTCGCAAAGAAAAATATTCTGCAGCAGCCACTCATAAAGAAGCAGAAAATGGCAAAACCACAGCATAGAAGGAAACCTATGTGAAAACACTGGTTGTGTCTTCCTGGATACAGAAAACAAATAGAATTTTTGAAAGAGCTTGCCAATACATGCCTGCCAAATAAAATATTGTTTTATGAAGTCAGGAAAAAACTAATTTTAAAGGTTATTGTAGGTTATTTGTGGTCACTTCTGGTGTGCATACAACATGATGTCATCCTGAACTCTTCTCTATTTATATTTCAGTCTCAGAGCTCTTTGTCTCAGACTCGATCTCAGCTACTAGAGACATCTAAAATACACTTACTATTCAATACTCATAAAAATCTAGACTGAAAAAAATTAGAATAGATGGAAAAAGTCCCAGCCAAGTCCAGGCAAGAAGTCATGCAGGCAGATCCATCTTCTGAAATCATACCTACACTGTAGGCATCTTCTCCGGACACAGCTGCTGGAGAACTTCTCTGGTGACTGGAAAGTAGCCATGTGTCCAGATTGCCCTTTGAGTGGGGGTAGCTGGGACCCCTGCCAGACACATCTCATTTGAGGAAGGGAAGCAAGGGATTCCTTGGGCAGTTCAATTTCATTCTCTTTCTGGGTAGACCACTGCCTATAACTCCATTTTTTTACTTTGCCTATGTGATCTCCTGCAGAAGGGTTGATTTATTTTTTTCTTTGTGGGATTTTTTCACTTGGAAAACCCCTTTGTTGAGGTAGCCCTCAGTGAATTAGGAAATATCAAATAAACACTGGATAAAGACAGCCTAGAAGGCCAGAGAGATGTTAGCCAATGAAAAGGAGGGAAGCTAAGAAGTCTCTTGAGAGAAAAATATAAAACAACAGTTGGATATTGGAAAGAGCATGTGCTTTTCCCGAAATATAAAAGCAAATGCATATTTATAGTGAAGAACTGACACTAAAACGTTTATCAGGATACCGAGCTGACATTATTTGCATCATCTTTAAGTTGATTTATTCAAATAATGTTTTCTGAGCATCTTGATGTGCTAGGCCTATTGGTGTTAGAAAACGAAATAAAGAGGTATAGATATAGTAAAAGCATGAGGTGCTATGGGAAAGAATGAAACAGGGAAGAGGGATATGGAGTGCTAGGATGGGCGAGTTGTACATTTAAAGTTGGTAATTCGGTGACACCCAAGAAAGTGACATTTGAACAGAGCATACAGTTATGGAAGGAGTGAACCATATTGCTGTCTTCAGGCATAGGAACAAGAGTAAATGTGAAGCCTTAGGCCAAGGGGCCATGTGGTGTCTTGGAGGAACAGCATGACGGCCAGTGTGCATGGTGTGTATGTTTGTGGGCACAATTTCATCTGCACGTGTGCAAATTTACCCCTGCCCTTCATATATACAGATAGTTTAAGATGCTTATGAGATTTGGCCCAGTTGGTATGGTTCAGTGGTTGAGCATCGATCCATGAACAAGGAGGTCTATGGTTTGATTCCCGGTCAGGGCACATGCCCAGGTTGAGGGCTCGATCCGATCCCCAGTATAGGGCGTGCAGGAGGCAGCCGATCAATCTCTCTCATCATTGATGTTTCTGTCTCTCTCTACCTCTCCCTTCCTCTCTGAAATCAATAAAAATATATTAAAAATAAAAAGCTGCTTGAGAGATTTGGAACAGATCCACCTTTCAATAACACCTTTCTCAATGAACACGAAATGTACTATTCACAGTTCACTTGTAGGTAAATTGTTCTTTGAAAATTTCTCTGTGTGAGAAGAGAAAGGATCAGCCAGTAAAGCGAGGTGAAAGATGACACTGATATGTTTGTATTTCATCATCTGAGGAAATATATTATGCTAATGTTTTATAGTATATTAAGTGCTCTGAACTATAAGCATATTTCATCAGGAGACTTGCAATGATTTCTTACTAATCATTTCTTTTTTGGGAAACCTAGTCTGTGAAATTATCTCCTCATTCCTTTTTGAATTTGAAGATGATACAAAAACACAAGCTACATTCAGTTCTGGAAAAGTAAAGCTTTAGAGAATATGTAGTAAAGATAGGATAGAAAAAGTATGTGGTGAATTAGTAAACAAGATATAGGAAAACCAATTGAATCTTAATCACCCGTTTGGTACAATCCCCAACTACACTATACACTTGCTAAACAACATGGGATAATTTTAGAAAGGTGTGATTTTGGGTTTCCATGAACTTGGGTTGCTATGTATTGGGATTAGTCTCTTGAAAATGAAATTGGAAGGAAGATTAATGTCAACTAGCAATAGGAAGCCAAGACTAGAACTTCCCTTTAATCTCTTTTAAATGTAGAAGGAAGAGAAGGCATTTGGCTCCCTGATGGGATTTAGATATGCTCTTTGACAACCTCTAGAGATCTGTGTCCTTTTGATAGCAGAGATAGTCAACCACCCAGTGAGGCATCAGTCACTTCACTAGAGGGCAGGCTCACAACTTGTCATCCCTGTTCCTACCCGAAGAAAGGGCAGAAAAAAGTGTTTTGGCCTTCAAGATGTTATTCAGTTGTAAACCTGAAAAAAAAAAAAATCAAAGAAGACAAACCACACGAACTTTATGTAATGTTAACCAGGAACAGAGCATGGGGCTGACTCGGCGGTGTCTCTGATTCTCTGCTGGCTGGTCCCAGGGCCCTAAGTCACTGAATGAACCTCAGACCTAGAGCATCTCTGTCTCTCTTTGGGTGTGTTCCATTTAGGGGGCAGTGCTGTTTGGAGGGCTCAGCAGCCCTGAGGCCTCTCTAAGTTCCAGTTGTGCCCGGCCTATAAATTAGTTTGCATGATTCCAGGGGACTCTCACTTGCTTTTTTATTTCCCTCCTCCATGACTGACACTGACACTTACTAGTAGCTCTCTTATAGTGATGATTATAAAATATTTTACAAGCTACTGCAGAAATTTCCTGCAATTCAGCTCAGTTTATTTAGGTTTTCTCATGAAAAAAAAAAAATTCTACTTTATGATATAAAATAGCATATCTCCACACAGGATTAAAAACAGTATTGGGTGGAGGATATAAGGTAAGGTGTGGCAGCCACTATTTACCGGAATAATAAAAATTCTGAGCAAGAGTCATTTTGTTCTGTGTTATTTATTTATCCATTTATCGATTTAGACAAAAGTGCTTCTTTTAACGGGAAAAAGTGCACCTAGTACAGGAGGACTTATAATGAAAAACAGCAGTTCTCTGACTCACTCATCTTTCTACCTAACTCCTGTTTCAAAGAGGCAGCCACTTGTAATTTTTAATTTTGTGTTCTGCTGTTTGTTTTTTCTTAATCTAAAACATGTATTTCCCTAAGCCTTATCTTAAAAAACATTTTTAGAGCAATTTTAGGTTCACAGCAAAATAGAGGGGAAGTTACAGAGATTTCCCATATACCCCCTGCTTCCATACATGCATAACTTCCCCTTTATCAACATATCCCACCAGAGTGGTACACTTGTTACAAATGATAAACCTATACTGACCATCATAATTACCCAAAATCTATAGTTTACATTAGAGTTCACTCCTGATGTTGTCTATTCTAGGAGTTCAGACAAATGTATATGACATATCCATCATTGTATTATCATACAGAATATTTTTAGTACCCTAAAATCCTTTGTGCTCTGTCTATTCATTTCTTCCCACCCCAGCCCGTGGCAACCACTGATATTTTTACTGTCTCCATAATTTTTGCCCTTTCCACAATGTAACATTGTTAGAATCATATAATATGTACCTTTTTTTTTCAGATTGGCTTCTTTGACTTATTAATATACTAAGATTGAAAATTTCTCCAAATCTTTTCATGGCTTGATAGCTCATTTATCTTTATTGCTGAATAATATTCCGTTGTCTGGATGTGCCACAACTTATGTATCCATTTACTTACTTAAGGACATTTTGGTTGCTTCCAAGTTTTTGCAGTTATGAATAAGCTGCTATACATATATTTGTGCGGGTTTTTGTGTGGATATGTTTTTATTTTCTTTGGGTAAATACCAAGGAGGGTGTTTACTATATTATATGGCAAGAATATGTTTAATTTTTTTAAGAGACTGCCAAACTGCTCTCCAAAGTGGCTGTAAAAATTTGCATTCCCACTAATAATAAGTGAGAATTTCTGTTGCTTCACATCCTCACCAGCATCCTTCCTGCCATTCTAATAATTTGTAATGGTATCTCATTGGCATGTGATGTGGAGCATCTCCTTCATATAATTATTTGCCACCTATATACCTTCTTTGGTGAGGTGTCTCTTATGGTGTTTGGTCCATTTTTAAAATCAGGTTGCTTTTCTTTATTGACTTTCAAGAGTTCATTGTATATTTTGAGTAACAGTCCTTTATTAGACGTGTTATTTGTAAATGTTTTCTCCCAATCTGTCATTTATTTTCTTAACCTCTTGATATTGTTTTTTGCAGAGATACATTTTTAATTTTAATAAAGTCTATCTTATCTATCTTTCATGAATTGTGCTCAATGAATAGCTCAATGCTTCACTTTCATTAGTCCCTTGTTTTTCTGCATTGTTTTTTTTTTTAATTTTCCCTAAGGATTCTACTAATATTTCTCTTTTTCCTGTTGAGAGACAAACATATTTTAATGAATATTGTTAATATCTTTCATCTGCTTATTTGTTTTCCTTTCTATTTATATGTTTACATATTTATTTGAAATGGACCTCTAGGAACTAAATCATAATTCTTGGTTTATACTTCATTATCATTGGTCCACATGCTAATGTATGTATTTACATTATACTGCCCTCTCACAACAATAACCAAGAATTAAATGACTAATAGTAAGTTTTATTTGGTTATGAATTTTATAAGCAGGCTACCATACTATATGTAATATTCTGAGACTAGATATTTTTCTTAACATTAGACTTCTAAGATTCATTCTATGTTGGCACATGTGGACTTCGTTAACTTATTTTTACTACCATATAATTCTTCCTTGTGTTAATATACTATAATTTGTCATCTTGGTGATATATATGTTTAGTATTTTACTTATTTCATATTACAAAGAGTGCTAAAATGAATACTTTTGTACATGTTTCATGGTTCATACATATGAGAGTTAAATATACTCATATGGTGAAATTGCGAGACTACATGGTATGTGATTATTCAATTTCAAAAGTATGCAAACATGTTTTGCAATGTGGTGAGCCAAAAGATGCTTCCAACAGTAATGTAAAAAAGATTGTCTTCATCACCATATTCTCCAATGGTTGGTATTAAAGATTTATTAATTTTTATCATTTTAATGGATTCACATTGAGGGTTTCACTTGCCTGTTAATTTTTTTCCAAGTGGTTAAAAAATGGTTGTACTGTTAGACCACACTTTCTCTATTTAATTGCCTTGATATATTCGTTAAACATCAATTAACTATATATATGATTCCATTTTTAGACTCTTCTCTTCCATTGATCTTATAAAAATCCCGTAATTATTGTAGCATTAAAACAAGTCTTGAACTCATGTACTGTAAGTCATTCAACTTGTTTTTTATTTTAAACTAGTGGACCAAATACAGATTATTATAGTCCTTTGAATTTGCATATACATTTTAGAATCAACTTGCTAATTTTTATTTTATTTTATTTTTAAATTTAAATTCTTTAAGTATTACATATGTCTCCTTTTCCCCCTATTGACCTCTCCCCGGCTGCTCCAACCCCCCAGCTACATGCCCTCACCCCCCTACTGTCTGTGTCCATTGGTTATGCTTATATGCATGCATACAAGTCCTTTGGTTGATCTCTTACTCCCACCTCCCACCCTGCCCAGCCTTCCCTCTGAGGTTTGACAGACCATTCGACGCTTCCATGTCTCTGGATTTATTTTTGCTCATCAGTTTATGTTGTTCATTATATTCCACAAATGAGTGAGATCATGTGATATTTATCTTTCTCCGACGGGCTTATTTCGCTTAGCATAGTGCTCTTTTTATTTTAAAAAGGTCTACTAGGATTTACTTTTGTTGGTTGGATTTAAAAATCAAACTGGGAAGAACTGGAATTAACAATATTGAATTTTCTAATGGCATATCTTTTCATATATTTAGCTCTTTATTTTTTTATGCAACAATTCATAGTTTTCAATATACAGGTGTTATATATATTTTGGTAAATTTATCCATAAGTGTTTCATTTTATTCAATAATGTGGTAAATGCTGCTGGTTTTTAAATTTCAGTATCCAATTATTTGTTGTTAATGTATAAACACAGTGGATTTTTGTATATTGAACTTATATACTGTAAGTTTCCTATTTTTATTAGCTGATTGTTTTAGAGGGGTAAGTTCTGGTAGGATTTTTTTTTTTGATATGGTAGATTCCTTAGGGTTTTCTACATAGATGACAATATGATCTGTAAATAAAGATACATTTCTTTCCTCCTTTTCAATGTGTATGCATTTTTCTATGTACATATGTACATATTTATGTATGTATGGCTTATTGTACTGGCTAGAACTCCCAGATTATACCAACTAAAATGACTGTATATGAATTGAGAATGTGGCATCAGGTCTTCTCAAGTCTGTGGGAAAATCATCTATAAGACTTTCCACATTGGTTTGGCTCTAGGATTTATTTCTGTTTCCTTTGATCCTTTAAACCTTGAAAACTATGTCTCAAGACTTCCTGAGTTTGGCAAATATCTTCAAGGTAAAAACAAAATTTTTGCTTAGTTTCTCTCATTTCATTTTTTGGCCTCAAATAATCCTTACCCTTTTATAGCATATTCACAAATGGAACTGATGCTATGTACATTGTATCCAGCATTCTTAGTTCTTTTTAGGGCAGGGTATGTTAGGGTATCTAGGCTGCCTGACTGCCGGAAAAAGGATTCTCATCTACATTTTGTTGCTCTTGAATTCTCTAATATACTACTAATCCTTCCATTCCTTTCCCTGTTATGAATGTACTAGAGGCCCAGTGCATGAAATTCGTGCACGGGGGCGGGGGTTGTCCCTCAGCCCAGCCTGCACCCTCTCCAATCTGGGACCCCTCGAGGGATGTCTGACTGCCCATTGAGACCCGATCCCTGTAGGATTGGGCCTAAACGGGCAGTTGGACATCCCTCTCACAATCCAGGACTGCTGGCTCCCAACTGCTCACCTGCCTGCCATCCTGATCACCCCCTAACCACTCCCTGCCAGCCTGATTGATGCCTAACTGCTCCCCTGCCAGCCTGTTTGCCCCTAACTGCCCTCCCCTGCAGGCCTGGTCACCCTTAACTGCCCTCTCCTGCAAGCCTGGTCCCCCCCACTGCTCTCCCCTGCAGGGCTGGGTCCCCCCAAACTGCCCTCCCCTGCAGGCCTGGTCACCCTTAACTGCCCTCTCCTGCAAGCCTGGTCCCCCCCACTGCTCTCCCCTGCAGGGCTGGGTCCCCCCAAACTGCCCTCCCCTGCAGGCCTGGTCACCCCTAACTGCCCTCCCCTGCAGGCCTGGGTCCCTCCCAACTGCCTTTCCCTGCAGGCCTGGTCGGCCCCAACTTCCCTCCTCTGCTGGCTTGGTCACTCCTAACTGCCCTCCCCTGCTGGCCTAATAGACCACAACTGCCCTCCCTTGCTGGCCATCTTGTGGTGGCCATCTTGTGTCCACATGGGGCCAGGATCTTTGACCACATGGGGGCAACCATCTTGTGTGTTGGAGTGATGGTCAATCTGCATATTACTCTTTTATTAGATAGGATAGAGGCCTGGTGCACAGGTGGGGGCCAGCTGGTTTGCCCTGAAGGGTGTCCCGGATCAGGGTGGGGGTTCCCTTGGGGTGTGGGGTGGCCTGGGCGAGAGGCCTGTGGTGGTTTGCAGGCCAGCCACGCCCCCTGGTAACCCAAGTGGAGGCCCTGGTATTTGGGGTTTATTTATCTTCTACAATTGAAACTTTGTAGCCTGGAGCGGAGTGGCGGCAGCCATTTCTATTGGGATTTATGTATCTTCTATATTTGAAACTTTGTAGCCTTAAGCAGAGGCCTGGGCCAGCCAGGGTATGTGGAAAGCTTGGCTTCCTCCATCACCAGGGGCAACCCTAGCCTCCTGCTCTTTCCAGCTCCGTGGCTGCTGCCATTTCTGTTTGGTTTTATGTATCTTCTATCATTGAAACTTTGTAGCCTTGAGTGGAGGCCTAGGCCGGCAAGGGCAGGCGGAAAGCTTGGCTTCCTCCATTGCCGGGGAAACCCAAGCCTCCCTCCTGCTCTCTGTGGCTGCAGCCATCTTGGTTGGGTTTATTTGCATATTCGCTCCTGATTGGCTGGTGGGCGTGGCTTGCAGGTATAGGGGAGTGATGGTTATTTTGCATATTACTCTTTTATTATATAGGATTCTTTATTTTTATGTTGTTACTGTCAATTTAAGTGGGTTGCCACAGGAAAGGAAAGCAAATATGTGTATGCAGTCAAATTCCTTAAGTTATAAATTATAGTCACATTTTAATTACTCTGAAAAAGTTAATTTTTAAAATAGAATACTGCAAAACATTTTTAAAAGAAATTTGATATCCTTTTTCCCCCTATACATAGAAAGTGAATTTTTTAAGTGCATTAGTGAAAAAGGGTTTTACATTGACCTGATACATGAAAGTTTATAATATCACAGTTAACATGCTAATGTGATTAGATATTTTTATGACATTATATACTTAAGTTGATCTTTCAATAAATCCTACAGTCTTTTTTGAGCATGTACTGTAATACCATATGCCACACAAAAATATTCACAGAAAGTACATTACTTAATTTAGGAATTCAAATATTTTCTTTAGAAATGTATTTAAAGAATAAGAATATTCTATTTTTGAATATTATGCATAGTTTAAATATTATTGAGGCTAGTTATATAAATCTAGGTTTTTAAATACATGAAGTCAAATATCTGGATATAATATGAAAATTTTTACTTTGCTATTCTTTTAAAATCAGTGATATGGCAGAGATTTCTGGCCTTAGATCAGAACACATATATTAACATTTCACGAAGAAAGGGAAATTTGGATCATATTTATGATATGCCAAATAGTAAAATAAATATACACTTGATAAAATATTTGTCTGTGGTTTGGCCCACATAGACACATTCCCTGGCCAGTTGACAACTACTCTCTTGGGGATTATGAACAGTGAAAAAATGTATTTATTTTATTTTTATTTTTTGGTACTAACTTTTATTTTGTTGGTACTATCTGCTCTAGAATGAGCTCAGCTATAGTTGTAGAAGTTGTAGTCTTTTAGGGGATAAGACTAGATGGAGGAATTAGAGGATATTTATTTTGGATTGATATAAACCTGAGCTTAGCAAACATTTGCTCAGATTCTATGATTTGGGGAACTGTGATCTCTGTTACTTCCCTATAGTAAAATTTGCATCAGTGATTGAGTGGGCATTTATTCTGTTAGAAAGACAGGGAAGAAATAAGTCTTCTAAAAAGTGTTCCTTTATTCAATTCATTCCACAGTAACTCTGGTCTGATTCAAGACTAAAATTAAGTGGACACGACTCTTACTGTAGAAATCGAAAGGCATCTTAAATTTTGAAAATCCAGCTGGCTAATCATTGAGCACCTTTTATCATCTGTCCCAGTTGTTGGCTATCTGAATGACTACAATGAATTTCCTGAGGACAAATTTTTTTAAACATCTGATAGAGTACATATCCATAAACAGAATGAAATATTTCTGACCATTCAATTTGATTGTTGTTGTTTTTTAAGACATAAACTCAAAGGTAGAGGTTAAAGGATTCTACTACAAGAAGTTCTATTTCTAAAATGACATTTTGAAATCTAAATGAACTCTTTTCAAAGGTCTTTTGGTTATTTCTCATAAAAAAAGATATTTAGCCCTGGCTGGTTTTGCTCAGTGAGTGTAGGCCTGGGAAATGAAGGGCCCCGGGTTCGATTCCAGTCAAGGGCACATGCCTGGGTTGTGGGCTCAGTCCCCAGTGAGGGGCGTGCAAGAGGAAGCCGATCAATGATTCTGATCATTGATGTTTTAATCTCTCTCTCCCTCTTCCTTCCTCTCTGAAATAAATAAATATTTTTTAAAAAGGTATTTATATTTGGTGAGTTGTGAAAGTAATTTGTAATGTGCTCCATTTCATTATTATTTTTGAGTATTAAAATCAGTATCAGGCCATTATTATGTCTAAATTTTTAACAATGAATTTAGGTGAGCAATTTGAAAATGTAATGTCTATTTGATGACCACACTAAAGCATTGACCACCTTATAGAATAATATAATTTCTTTATTACTTTTAATATAAATGGACATTAGTTATAGCTGTTCATCTCCAACCATACTAATAGATTTTGGTTTGCTTTATTTTCTTGGAATTATACTCTATATGCACCCAATTTAAGATATGGAACATATCTTAGCATAAAATAATATATATTTTGATTATTATTATAAAAGAGCTATTGTCTTTAATTTTTATCCCCACATACTTTCTTAAGAGCAGGAAAGTTTGAGTTGAGTTAAAATTTATATAACAATGGATTGCATTTAATCTTAAATATGCCCATGGGAATGTCTATTCTAAATTCTCTCACAGAATCCTATGTCCTTACTATTGTTACAGTTATGGTGTTTAACTTAATTTTTATCTTTACATTTGTACACTTTCATCATACTGTAAGCTTTAAGAATGCAAGACCATATTGCCTCATTCATATCATCTCCCTCAAACTTATCACACAGTCTCTCAGAATTTCAGAGAAGGTTTAATATTTTTATTCTTATGTATAAACTTAGAATACTCCCCTCCCATAAAATCACTAAGTAAAACAAAAATATTCAAGAGAAAACATACGTATACCTGATTTTTAAGCTTGCAACTACTTACACTCTCACATTCAAAGTTTCTTTTTATTTCTTCAGGCTCTGGGTGTGCTTATTTTTGTAGTTGTGCTAGGTTGATTCTCACGGCTACAGATGGAGCTAAAATTAAGTAGGAACTGGAAGAACAGAGAGAAGAACTGGATATTTTCCACCAATCTTTATCCTTTGCTAACTACATGGACCATTTTACAAGACTGGGCAATATAGGTCTCCTGAGAAGTAACTGATGGGATAGGGGAACAAAGAATACAAGCCAAATGTTCTGTAAATCTAGAAGCAAAACCCTTCTGATTCAAATAGACATTGCAATGACATCCTGTACCTCGCTTCATACAATTCTCAACGGTAAACATATAATTCAGGCAAAGGAGGTCACTCAAAACTTCTGCCAGTTGTTCAGCTTCCGAGAATGGCTTTGTATTACATTGCAATATTTGATTATTGACTATTGTAGTTTTGGTATGTGACCTCATTGTTGAGTGTAATGTAATACACATTTCTTATTTCCAGTGGAAGATTTTCTATACCTTAGTACCTTCTTAAACTTTTACTGATCATACAGGTTTTGCATGCTGTCTGAAAGTAGGGTACTCCTATGCAAGCTTTCGTAAGCTGAAATGACATAAGTGAAGAAGCAATTATCATTAACATATATGGGAAAAATTTGAGCATTCCCAGACCCAAATAAGAACCTATCAAATCATACCAAATAACTTATAAAACCTAAAATCATATTAACATATAGTAAAAGCAGGAATGATATGCCAAGTACACAGCCTGTGTAAATATTGTATAAAGAGTGTAGTTTAATTTGTTAAAATGACTGATTGACTTCTCCCTAAGTATAAGAGAACACTACACTTTGTGCACCCATCAATCCACTCAAGCCATAGACTTTCCATTGTATCCGTTACTGGATCCGACTAAAATTGTGTACCTAAATTCTGTGACCTGACACCCCTTCCCAATTCCTGTACTTAGGAGCTCCCTTACCCCACTCCTTTTCATTGCACTCATCACATTCTAGCAAGATCTGTAATTCATTCACGTATTCCCTTTTTTTTGGTCAGCTTTCACAACCCCCAGAATGGCAGCACCTGAACTCAGACACCTTAGTCACTGTTGAGTCCCATAAATCTACGACAGTGTCCAGCATATAATAGGTGCTAAATGTTCCTTCTTTAAATAAATGAGTATATATTCTTTAAAATTAATCTGTTGTGGCATTTTCCGGGCCTTTTAAATTATTCACCTTATATTTTTATATATGTCTGTGATAGTTGTATATTGGAAAAGGAATTGGTTGGCTTGTGTGTTCTCATTTTATCACTTGACATGGAATTTTTTAGGTTTAAAGAGGGATCTTGTTGCTTGACCTAAAGTCAAGATCTGTACAGCATAGTTTAGTAAGATGTTAACAAATCCCAATAAAAGACATCTACTCTACTCTTGTCTCCAACTAGTGGTCTCTTCAAACTTTTAAAACTGTCATAGATTACTGGAACACGACTGCATTTGAAATTAGTTCAATAAAACAGTAGTTGCAGATGCTCCATTAAGGGTTTAAAAACAAGATTGTCAGCCAAAGAAAATGGCTTGTAAATGTCTGGCCATCACTTCAGTGCTGCAGAAGTAAGCTTTCTGGCAATGAGGGAAGTTGGTCTCCCTGCTTGCTGACACATAAATGACTAAATTGGAGAGATTTCTTAGTCTGTCTGCTAACCAGTGGTGTGGATGTGTAACTGGATGCTAGTATTGCAGTGCAGTTGTAGGTGAAAATCCAGGAGGTGATGAAAGACAATCTATGGTAATAGAATTGGAGGAACTCGGGGGATTGGATCAACCAGGCATAGTCTTGCTGCTCCCTCTTTCTCATTTGTATAAGCATTGTTTTTTTCTATAATCTAGAAAGTAAAGGGAAATGCTTTCCAATTTAATTGATGGCTCAGTCTAGCATAAGTGATTCCACATGGTGGTTGACAAATGACTCTTGGGTTAACCCCTCCTCTTATTCAAGAAATAGACAAATAAATCTAGCAGAATTTTACCTTTTTCCACTAGATCTATCACTTGGGCTTCAATTTATCTATCTTAGATGAAATTTTAAATATTTCACAAACTGATGAAACCTTCTGTCCTTGGTTTTGGGGGAAAGTGGAATATCATAAATAGAATTTTCTTACATTCCCGGTCATTAGGTTGATGGATGGTTGCAGGAAAAGCAGCATCCTGGGTTTTTAAAAGGCATGTCTATGCTTAGGTCAGATTATATGGAGACTTGCAGTGTAACTATACTAGTATCTCTTTACACAAGAAAAATTTCTTTTAAATAATATAAATTTGGGGTTGCTCAAGGGATTTAATAGAAAGGTTTGGAATATGCCAGTGCTAATATATACTCAAAAGGTCAAAAATTTCTAGCTAGAGAATGATTCAATATGCTCATTCATTACATCCTACTTCGGCTCTTGTAAAACAAAGACATACAAATACATTGCACTACTGTACTGCACAATCAGACTTACAAAAAAGTACCTACCTACTCCTGACAATTCACAGGATTCACCCTGATATTATCTTTATATATTTCATATTGTGTTGTTCCCCAAATGCATGGGCAGAGATAAGCTGAATGAAAATGTCAATTTCCTTCATGAATCTGATACAATATACCTAAACCATCACAATGCACTATAGATAGTAAAATGTTGTGAACTTACCAAGAATCAAAGACAACCAAAGGAAAAAAGGTAAAGCTTTCTTCAGTCTATTGGGTAGGCTATATTGGAGAGATGGCTTTTGCGACATTCTTGGAAGATGCAGTTTAGGATTCACAGGCTGTGATCCTCAAATGAAGACAGCTGATGCTCACACACATCCTGAAGCCAAGTGGTGGGACGATATACTGCATCCAAGCCAATTGCTTTCTCAGTGTGGGAGAAGACATCACGCTCTTTGGAAGTTGAGTCTGAACCAAAACTTCGCTAGATCTTCTGTGCTCTGTGTGGTCTTGGGTGACCAAGGAGCTCTGGGAAATTTGATATGGCTACTTCCAGTTTAAATGCTATTTCTGGGTGGTCCTTAGTTAATAGAGCATGATCTGGGGCCATGAGAAGAGATTGAGAGAAGTCCAAAAATATGGGCCTGGACAAGATCCAGTCTATTAATAATGATGATTACTCCAGACACTATCAATATGATAAATTAGAAGGACTAAGGTAGTTCTAGGAGGATGTACAGATTATGCCGAACACACCTCACCAGCTCTGCTCCCTAGTTGATTTAACATATTCCCAGGCCCAACTCAAGGCACAATGTGTTCAGATTGAGCAATAATTGAGATGTATCAAGCCAGGTAATCAGAACTTTCTAGGAATTTCTTTATGGCTAGGAAGACACAGAGAAATTTGCTTTTATCTACTTAAGGCTTGTGATTTCTTGAAATAGTATTAAATGTAAAAAAAAAAAAAAACTACACTAATAAAAGAGAAAGATGCAAATTGTACCTTAGTGACACTCACCAGCCAATCAGGAGTGAGTATGCAAAAAAAACAACAAAGATGGCAGGTTAATTTGCATATGCAGGCAATGAGTGGCTGGGGGCATTTCACACCGCCCAGCTGCTCCAGGTCTCTGGGCAGTGTGGGAAGGCCATAAGGTGGCTCCGGGCCAGAGGGAAGGCAGAAAGGCAGCTCCGGTCGGAGTGAAGGGGGTGCCGGCAGCCAGGGGAAGGAAGGCCCATTCTTGCACAGATCTTCATGCATGGGGCCTCTAAAATATATATGACCAGGCCCTGCCGGCCTGGTCACCCCTCACTGCTGCCCTGCTGACCTGGTCACCCCTCACTGCTGCCCCTGCTGGTCTGGTCACCCCTTACTGCCCCCTCTGCTGGCCTGGTCACCCCTGACTGCCCCCCCTGCCAGCCTGGTTGCCCCCAACTGCCCCCCCACCAGCCTGGTCGCCCCAAACTGCACCCCTCTGCCAGCCTGGTTGCCCCTCACAGTCCTCTGCCAGCCTGGTTGCCCCTCACTGCCCCTACCCCCTCCCCCCCGCCGGCCTGGCTGCCCCACACAGCCTGTTGGTCAGTCGTTTGGTTGTCCCTTGCTAACCTCCCTGCCAGCCTTGTTGCTCCACACAGCCTGCTGTTTGGTTGTTACTGTGAGGGCGTTGTGACCAATTTGTATATTACCCTTTTATTAGTATAGATTAATAAAAGGGAACTGAGGCTAATATAGAAATCATGTATATTTTACTATAAAAAAATAATGTGTAGTGGAAAGGGCATGTGCTTTGGAGATAGCCATTCCTGGGTTCAAATAGCCACTCCACCATTTACCGGCAGAGAGACTGGCTGAGACACTTAGGGTATTATCCCAAGAGGTAGTACATGCAGAAATATCAAGAAATATTGAAAAAGTGTTCAGACATATTTATATGTATCAATCTTTTAAGAAAAGTAACAATATTTCAAGAGTAAAACAGTTCAGTGGCTAAGCCATGGGGTTAGGGGTCAGAAAGATTGGGGGTGACACTGAGTGACTATGGGCAATTTCTTATCTTCTCTCTAAAGCTGGGTTCTTCATATACAAATGAAGTCAATAATATCTACCTTGTGGAACAGTTCCAAGGACTAGATAAGATATAAAGTACCTACGTGCTAAATCAATGCTGTCTCATATTCCTTCGATTTCCCACATTATGGCTTCCCATCGCTATTTGGGTCCTCTGTTGGCAATAAAATATTGAATGGATGAAGCTCAGGTCTGGATAATTCTGTAATGCTTTTGTTATTTTTTTTTTTTTTCACATCAAGAAAGAACAAATGGAGGCTTTCTGTCCTTGGCATGGAGTCCAGAATATAGAAGTCCAGGGCAAAGATAGGGAACAGAAGATCTGAACTTCTGTGCATATCTTGTGCCATAGCCCATACAGGCCCCGGTGAGGGTTCTTGGTTTTTACAACCCCCAGGGACTGAGTCCTCAGCAGAAATCTGGGAGCCCGCTGTCTTTTGCTGGTACTTTGATAACAATTTGACTGCCTTCCAGCTGCCTTTCTCCAGGTCCAAGAGGACAAACCAACAAGCTTTTCATCATTCAGGATATCGATACCATAGAAATTTGCTCCTGAGCTCCAGTTAGTGGCACACAGGATAAAACCCCTTCTCAGGGCACCAGTACATAAAGAGGGCTCTAAATAGAGGACTCAGAACAGGCCCTTCTGATACAGAGCTTCTGGAGTGGTGCAGGCTGCTTGATTTAACACAATAAGAACAAGACCATTTCAGGACATTCACGGGCAGTGTCTGTGTATATATAACATTTTTCCCTTGAATTACAAATATTATTTTAAATTTGATATCAGCAAATGAAGAGAGGATAATTCTTGCTAAGATATGAAACGTCAAGGGGAAGAAATATCTTAAAGCACAGAGCAAAAATATAAATAAATGAAAATATGAGAGGAACAAAAAAGCAAGTTATGGAAACAAAGGAAAGGGTCTTTCTAGGGAAACCAGGTGGCACCTTATTTTCACATCTCAGTCGGAAATGTCCATGGATGTCCAGACTCACATGTCACATTCTTTTCTCAGCTTCAGTGTCTAACAATCCTTTCAAATTTAATATATCTAAAACTGAACTTCTTTCCTCACCCAAATTTCTTGTCATAGCCTTCCATATCTTAGTTAATGGAAACTATATCCTTCAAGCTGCTCAAATAAAAAATCTTGAATTGTCTTAGACTTTTCTTTCACACTCCATATCTGATTCATTAACACATTTTTTAAGCTAAAGTTATGCTGAATTTGATCACATCTAACACATCCACTGCCGGCGTCCTCATCAAAATCACCATCATATCTCACTCATATGATTTCAGTAGCGGACTAATAAATCTCTCTTTCCCTATTCTCAAAAACCAGAGGAATCTTGTTAAAATAAGTTAGTTCCTTCACTCCACTGAATAAACCCTTCAATAGCTCTCCATCTCACAGTAAGAATCAAATTCCTGACAGTGAATCCTAAGGCCTACACGATCTGCCCCTACTTTGTATCTTCACCCTCTCCCACTGCCAATAACTTTGTGACCTCACTTTATTATGACTCAGTCCTTTCTCACGCTGCTTTAACCCCATTGGCCTCCTTGTTTCTTAAACATAGTAGGTATTCTTCCTCTTCTTTCTGGAATTTTCTTCCCCCCAATAGTAATATGCCAGACTCCCTTCCCTCCTTTTGTTTTTTCTTTTGTTTAATCCTCACTGGAGGATATTTTTTCCATTGATTTTTAGAGAGAGTGGAAGGGAGGAAAAGAGAGAAAGAGAGACATCTTTGTGAGAGAGACACATCCATTGGTTGCCTCCCCCATGTGCCCCACCAGGGCCTGGATTGAACCTGCCACCCAGGTACGTGCCCTTGACAGGAATCTAACCTTTGACACTTCAGTGCAAGAACCAACACTCTTGTTCTGTGTGTGTCTCCATAGCAATAATTAGCCTCTAGCATAATATATATTTTATATATTAACCCTGTTTCCTCTCTGTCTCCCATCCCTACCACAGGCCAAAATGTAAAACTGCATCACTGTAGAATTCATTGTCTGAGTTCTTCCCTTTCGCAACCTCAGGAACTACTGGTATAGGGTGTTGGTTGAAGTTTCCTGATTGTGGCCATGTTCCATCAGGCAGTGGTTTTGGGAGTCTGTCGAGCAGGCTCACTTGGAGCCATTCTACTGCCTTGCCAAAATTTGGCACACATTAA
Organism: Plecotus auritus; assembly: GCF_963455305.1. Classification (NCBI taxonomy): domain Eukaryota; kingdom Metazoa; phylum Chordata; class Mammalia; order Chiroptera; family Vespertilionidae; genus Plecotus; species Plecotus auritus. The sequence continues at coordinate 173,636,802 of NC_137775.1, read as the reverse complement.
TTAAATAAATTAAACCCTTTTTGGCTTAAAATTGCTTGAGATAATTTTTCTGAGGCTGAACCATTGTATAATGTAGAGAAAGGAATTGTTTGGAAATAACTGTGCTGTGAGTCCACACTATAAAGGCAGAAGATGGGGATTGCTTCGTCCTTTACTTCAAATCTAAAGGAAAGGGCTTTAAAGAGAATACTGAGAATGAAACTAAGCTGAGATGAGCACTTGTGCTCGGAAGTTATTAAAGCAAAGGATACCTGTGTGATTCTGAACACACCATGCCTGGCCCATGCATGAGAGAAGGCCTGCAAGGAAGCATCTCAGTTTCTGTCAGTTTCAGGACTCCCTGAAGGGCAATGTGATCTCAGGGGAGAGCTAAGGAAGAGGCCCTGAAGCATTCTTAAAGAACATGGAAGGAGTAATCAACCAGCCAAAAAGGAGTCACTTCTCTGTAGATGGAGGATTTGTGAGGAATCTAAGAAATATTCTGAAAGAGTCAGCTTACATATGCAGAACTCAAAGATTACCAATCCAGCTCATAACAATGTCAGTCAAACAAGAATTTTCTTGTTCTCTTCACATCCTTTCACACCTGAGCACCCACAACAAAGAGTTGGCATCACCTTCTTTACCAGATACCGTTTCTGCCCTGTATCCCCCCGATTCCCCATAGTAGGCCCTAACTGGGGGACAGTTTTGATTACTGAGTGAGAATACACCTTCTGATTGAGTTATATTTAGAGACTCAAGGTAACAATAAAAATTGTCATTTATAAATGACAAATGTATAATAAAAATTGAATTAAAATATTATATAAAAAGCTTGCCATAAAATTATAACTTCAGGTATCAGAGATCAATCATTCAATAACTAACCATATTGAAAGTCAAGTGAGATTTGAGAAGAAAAAGAAGCCTGATTAAGAGATTAAAAAGGAGGAAGATATGCAAGAATGGGAATGAGATATGAGACATAAGTAGAGATGTGATTCAAATAATCTATATATATATATCTATATATATAAAAGCCTAAGTGACCGTTGCAACCGAAACAACCAAAGGACGACCAAGCAGGCTGCGTGGGGTGACCATGATGGCAGGGGGGTTAGTGAGGACCGACCAAACGACTGAGCAGTTGACTGCGTGGGGCAACCAGGCCAGCAGGGGAGATAGCGAGGGACGACCAAACAACTGAGCAGCAGGCTGCATGGGGTGACCAGGCCAGCAGGGGGGGCAGTCGAGGGTGACCAGGCTGGCAGGGGGGGCAGTAAGGGGCAACCAGGCCAGCAGGAGGGGCAGTTGGGGGTGACTGGGCCATCAGGGGAGGCAGTTAGGGCTGATCAGGCAGGCAGGCAGGTAATTAGGAGCCAGTAGTCCCTGTGGGATCAGGCCTAAACTGGCAGTTGGACATCCCCCGAGGGGTCCCAGATTGGAGAGGGTGCAGGCTGGGCTAAGGGGAACCACCCCCCCCCCACATGAATTTCATGCACCAGGCCTCTAGTCCTATATAATAAAACCCTAATATGCAAATCACCCAAATGGCAGAACGACCCTATGATGCGCACTGACCACCAGGGGGCAGATGTTCAACGCAGGAGTAGTGCTCCCACAGGGGTAGTGCTGCTCAGCCAGAAGCCGGGCTCATGGCTGGCAGGCGTAGCAGCGGTGGTGGGAGCCTCTCCTGCCTCCACGGCAGTGCTAAGGAGCAGCGAGCCGAGAGGTAAGGAGCACTGAACAGGCGGAAGGTAAGGAGCGAGGGGTCCTGGACTGCGAGAAGGCGCAGGCCGGGCTAAGGGACTGCCCCCACCTCCATTGCACAAATTTCATGCACTGGTCTTTTAGTACTAAATAAAAAAAAATATTTCTACAGATAATTCTATGGCAACAGATGTGAAAACATTAGACATATTGACATAAGTGATTCTCTAACATAATTTAAACTTCTAAAATTACCCCAAGGGAAGGTAAAAAAAAAACTGAAGCCAAAAATCATAAAAGTGATTGAGAAGTTTAAAAATCTGCCATTAGTAAAACCCACGTAAAGCACAGATTTTCACAGCTTCTATCAAACTGTTTAAAAAACAGATAATTGCCATGTTATTTAAGCTCCTATAGTCACTGGAAAAAAATTCTTAACATAAAAACTTATGAAGTCAAAATTGAAAAAAAAAAAGTATAGCCCAACCTCATATGTAAATGCAGATGCAAAAATCTTTGTAAAAAAAAGAGAGATTTTTAATATCCAGGAACCTACCAATATAATCATTTACATCAATCTATTTAAAAAGTCAAAATCATATGGTAATATCAATACATTCTGAAGTCTTTAAATTAATAGGAATAACCTTGTGCACTGCTAGTGGGAATGCAGACTGGTGCAGCCACTGTGGAGTACAGTATGGAGTTTCCTCAAAAAACTAAAAATGGAACTCCCATTTGACCCAGTGATCCAACTTCTAGGAATATAGCCCAAGAAATCAGAAACATCAATCAGAAAGGATATTTGCATCCCTATGTTCATAGCAGCACAATTCACCATAGCTAAGATTGGGAAACAGCCTAAGTGCCCATCAGCAGATGAGTGGATTAAAAACTGTAGTACATGTACACAATGGAATACTACGCTGCTATAAAAAGGAAGGAACTCCTACCATTTGCAACAGCATGGATGGACCTGGAGAGCATTATGCTAAGTGAAATAAGTTAGCCAGAGAAAGATAAATATCACATGATCTCACTGATTTGTGGAATATAATGAACAACATAAACTGATGAACAAAAACAGATCCAGAGACATAGAAGCATCGATCAGACCGTCAAACCTCAGAGGGAAGGCAGAGGAGGTGGGGGTAAGTGGGAGAGACCAACCAAAGGACTTGTATGCATGCATATAAGCCTAACCAATGGACAAGACACTAAGCAAGTGAGGGCACAAGTGGGGGATGGATGGGGGTCAATGGGGGGGAGGGGGTAGGGACACATATGTAATACCTTAATAAAGAAAAAAAAATAAGCTACACAATATGACAAAATAATTTATTGCAAATTAAAACTAATTATTATTCCAAATTACAAAACTTCCATTGCAATTAAAATGAAAATGAGATAAGGACTTCAGCTAACATTGCTTTCGAATAGTCAATTAAAAAAATAGAAGTCAGTATAAACATTGGAAAATAAGGGGTTTTCTTCTCATGACAATATTGTATATCTAGAAATCCCAAGATTCCAATTAAAATCAAAATTAATAAAAATCTCCTTAAATAAGAATTGATAAATATCAAAACAAATACATATTGATCACCAACTTTTGTTTATTACCTCTAAGCAAATAGCAATAAAAATGGAAAGATATATATATTTTTTGGTAATTTTAAAAAGAAAACAGGATCTATGTGAAAATATCTGTGAATCTTATTGAAAGGGCATATGTAATATTTGAACTATGGAATAACACTGTGATCTTGGACAGGAAAAATTAATAAGGTAAAAACGCCAATTCCTCAAAATTATTCTATAAATTGTGGCATTTCTAAATAGAACTTAATTAAGGTTGGTTTTAGAATTGGATACAGTGACATAAAAGTTTACTTAGAAAAATATATGTCTGAAAACAGCCAAGAAAAGTTTGATTTGGAAGAAGGAGTAACTGGGAAATTTGCTTCACACATTATTCATCAGACTATAAAGTCACTATAATCAAGTCAATATGGTATTAGCCATATGGATTCATGAAAAACAGAGAATCTAGAAAACAAGTATCTAAATATGAAAATTTCATATATGGCAATGTTAGTATCTCTATCCAGTGGGGGAAGAATGACATTTTATAAGTGCAGCTGACAATTAGCAAGTTATCCAAAGAAAACTAAGTTGGGTCCATCCTCAGTATATGTGCTGTTCAATAGTGTAGCCAGTAGCCACAAGTGCTATTAAACTTAAATTTTAAATTAATTAAAAATAAAATTTAAAATTATGTTCTTTAGCTGCAATAGCCATGTTTTAAAGTGTGGCTAGTGTTTATTAGTGAAGATTATAGAAGGTTTCCAACTTTATTTTTTTATTATTATTTTTTTTACTTTTATCTATTTATCTATACTTTATTTTTTATTGTTTGAAGTATTACAAATAGTAGTACATATGTCTCCTTTTTTTTTCCCCATTGACCTCCCCCCTGGCCTCCCCTACCCCCCAGTACATGCCTTTACTTGCCCCCCCCTCCAGTGTCTTGTATCCATTGGTTATGCTTATATGCATGCGTACAAGTCCTTCGGTTGATCTCTTACAGTCCCCACCAACCTCCCCAGCCTTCCCGCTGTAGTTTGACAGTCTGTTCAATGCTTCTTTGCCTCTGTATCTATTTTTCCTCCATTTCTTTCCTTTAAAAAATCTTGCCTCTGCAGACTAGAAATAAAGATATAATAACAAAAAATGTTTGAGTCCCAATTTCAATGTCCAACAGTTCTGAGTCCCCGTTTCAATGTCAAACAGTTCCTTATGTGTACATGTCAGCAATGATATCTGGATGGTGGGCACATGGTGGCAATGCAGGTCCGACCCTCTCTGGTTTGGTCCTAGGCAATCTGCTGTGATGCACAGCTGCTGACTGCTAGTGTGGCGAGGCGTTGTCAGCGTCTTCCATCTCTGGACTGTTTCTCCTCTTGTCTTCGTGGTTGGAGCAGACCTGTCAATTCCTTTCTGTTGCAGGAATCCACATGGTCTTGGAGTTGTTTTCTGAAAATATACAAACATATTCTCGACCAAAAGTTAATAAAGGAATCTTTTCTATATAATTGATTTGGGATCCTTTTTATTTTTGCCCAAACGATTTTCCTTTGTCTTATTTAGACACCATGTGTGTTTTTCATGGGTGTCTTACTGTTAGCATTACAAATGAAAATTAATTTTGTAAAGTAAAAATTTTCTAGATGTAATTTACTTATAGGATATTTTTCCTTACATGATATTACCCTACTATCCCCCTTTTTTTGATTAATGGAGGCTTTTGTAAATTTTTTAATGCAGTCTTGATAACTTTATATTTTAATTTTTTGCACAAAAATATGACTGCTTTAGTTTCATTGCATGTTCAGGAATTTTACCATGAGATGAATTACCAATAGAAATTTTAGTTACCACTTTAGGAATAGCTTTTTGTCCAGTACAATTAAATTTTCTTGAATATTCACTTATTTCAATTAGCCTATTTAAATTAATCTGAAAACTTGATTATTATTTTACTGTCAAATTTAATACTCTACCAACAATCTTAGTTTACCCTGTACATATTAGTGGAAAGGATTATTTGCATTCTTGAGTAGGCCCTGAGCATTCAAAAAAATGTTCTTTTAGCAACAAGATATCTCTCTATGTATACATATAATATTTACACATATTATTTAGAAATGTTTTTAGAAATATAACCTAATAATATGTAAATATAAATACATGTATGTATATGTACATTTAATTGTTCCCAATTGATTTAAAATTTAAATATAAAACATTTAGAAGAAAATTATCAAGATTACATATATAATATGAGTAGAGGGGGGAACTTCATAACATTACCAGAAACACAAAACAAACAAAAAGAGATATAGTTGATATAAAAATTATAACTTTTATATTTGTATAGATACCAGCATCAGTTAGGATTCTTGAAAACAAAAGCGTCCATTTTAAGTGTTTTTTTTTGTCTTTTTTTTTTGTGTCTTTTTTTTTGTCTGCATGCACTGTAAGCAAAAGAGATTATACTTGAAAAGCACCAGTAAATGGGATGTTAGACCATATTACAACTACATTAATATGTAAGTAATGAAAATATCAGTTCTCTTAAAAAAACAGATATGCAAATAAGCAGACTCTATGGCATCATACTAAAGTTTAAAAAACTATATATACATTCTCACTCACCCGCCCACAAACTGCAGTTTGTCCCTCTCCAATGGGACACAACTATTAACCAGTTTTTGTTTTAAAATGACTGACATTCCCGTTAAACAGCTTTTGTTTGGAAGTTATTGACAAAGGGGATGAGGGACCCAGCTATGTGCTTCCCTTAGGGGCAGTGGTGATCTTGCGGCCTCCTGCTGTGTGCCCATGGGGTATGTTGCAGAAAAACAATTTGGAAGGGAAAATAACTAAACCACACTGGGGGGCTATTTTTTTTCTTTATTGATTAAGGTATTACATATGTGTCCTTATCCCTCCCTTGGTGCACCCCCCCCCCCCCACTCATGCCCTCACCATCCTGGTGTCTGTGTCCATTCGTTATGCTTACTGATGAACAAAAACAGATCCAGAGACAGAGAAGCGTCGATCAGACCTCAGACCATCAAACCTCAGAGGGAAGGTAGGGGAGGGTGGGGGTATGGGGCAGAGATCACCCAAAGGACTTGTATGGGGGACTATTTCTGAGAAGATGCCACTACTGCCTCTGTAGGGCACTGTCTTGCCTTGATCATTTCCAAGTTGAAGTTATGGGCAGGTGAATCTGATAGGAAGAGGCTCTTGTGTCCTAGCTGCAAGAGAGCCTGGAAAAGCAAGTTTCTACAGGACTCATAAGTGTGAAATTTTACACATATAGAAAAGGTGTTCAATAATTCCTGGAATAGCAATAAGCATGACAAATGTCCACTACACTAACATAAATAAAGTCAGCTGACAAATAATAGAAATAGAGGGAAATATTAAAAGAATTGTAACCCAGATGAAGATGAATGTTTAATGTCTATAACACAGAAAGAGTCCTTACAATTTGTAAAGAAAAGAGAAACTACCTATGGAAAAATACATCAATGATATGAATAGGAAATTCACAGAAAAGTAAACTCAAATTTCCTATACTTAATATAAACAGATATCACTTTACCAAAGCAGATTGACAAAATTTAAAAATTTCAATAAACCTGCTGGTGGTCTGTGAAGGAAATGGCATATTCTTTGCTACTAGAATTATAAAAATTTCCCACCTTTTTAGAATGAAATTTAAAATGTCTATAAAATAAAAAATAACCAGAACCTTATAAGTAAAACCATCACTATATAAAAATATACAAACAAGGACGCTTATTGTACTTTCTTTGTAGAGGCAAAAGGCTTAAAGAGTGAATGGTCTTCTGCTGAAAAAATAATATGACACATTCACAGTATAGGCTATTAAAAGACAATTACAAACAATGAGTAAGATCTATGTCATTTGTTTTACAGTGATTTTGACAGTTGCGGAATGAGAAAAAAGATGCAGAGAAACAAATAGAACAATGCACAAAACACAGTATAAGAAACTGAAGACATTAAGTTTTTAATAAAAATCAAATGGGTTGTGGGTGTGAGAGATGGTGAATTGGTGCAGGCAGAGAAGAACAGAGAATTGGTGAAACAAACAGAAAACAAGAGTTGCAAATTCAAACCTTATTTAAATATTTCCTTTATGTAAAACTACTTACATGCATTATGTATACCTGCTTCAAGAGAAACTCTAAAGAAGTTTAATCTAGGTCTCTAAATTTAAAAAAATGAATGTCTAAAATATTTTATTAGGTGAACAATTATTTTACATAATAATATGTAAAGAATGACCTCATTAAAAAACAACAACAACGGAAGTGTGCCCAGCCTCCATGGCTCAGTGGTTGAGAGTCAACCTATGAACCAGGAGGTCATGGTTTGATTCCTGTTCAGGGTACATGCCCAAGTTGCGGGCTCAATCCCCAGTGAGGGGTGTGCAGGAAGCAGCTGTTCAATGATTCTCTCTCATCACTGAGGTTTCTATCGCTCTCTCCCTCTTCCTTCCTCTCTGAAATCAAATAAAAACATATTTAAAAAAACATCCCGTGTGTGTGTTTGTATTTGTACCAGCAAGAATGACATGCTGCACACTAGTATATTACTAGTTTTCTTAGAAAGGATAGTATTAGAAAGCAAAAGGTGGTATTATTCTACTAATCCTAATTAATTTTGAAATTTAAAACATTAAAAACAAAAATATATGCGCATCCTAGAAGGTATTTTAAAAGGGGTTAGCTATATTATAATTCAGAGAATCATTAGAGACTCTCAAATGAGAAAGTGATGGTTAGAGATAGCCTCTCTGAGGAGAGTATCTGAGCTGAGACTTGAAAGGTAACAATAAGCTTTATTATGGAGAGCTGGACATAGAACATTCTAAGCTGAGACCATAGGACTGAGAGCTTGTTTGAAAGGCGGAAAGGAACTCAGGGTGCCTGATATGTCAGGAGCACATGATAGGTTGTGTCAGGTAAGTTAGAGAGGCAGGGCCTTGAAGGTCACTGCTAAAAAATTTTTGAGTTGTTACCACTGATGGTGAACAAACAAGATAAGTACATAAATGTAAAAACTTTATAGCAACTTCACATTCCTCAGACTCCAGCACTTCGTCACTGGACTCATCTCAGTTCAGGGGATTCATATTGAGTACTATATCTTATGTTGCAAATTGCTTCAGTACATGGTGGATACGGAAAAAAAAACACACAAACCAAAAAAATGCAAACTAAAACAAACTCATCCTCTCCACAGGTTGGTAGAGAAGCACTGTTGCTTTTCTTAGAGCAGTGGGAAACCACTGAAATGGTTTACAAAGAAATGACTTAATATATTTTACAAAAGAATTCTCTCCTTTACAACTAGAGCTATCCCAGCTTTCACTGAGCCAAACTGATTGGAAAAACTCAAGGGTTAAAAGAAGGAGAGTAGCTAGGAGACATTATGGTGATGTAGGTAGACCATGATGGTGGCTTGGACCAGGTGGTGGCAGCTGTACTGGGGGATGGGAAAGATGTTTGAGAAGCCATAAATGATTTCTAGTTTTCTTCGCCACAGGAACTAGTATATTATGATGACATCTATGAAGATAAGGGCTAATGAAAGAAGAGTATACAGGCAAAAATCAAGAGTTCTGGCTTGGGCAAATTTAAGTTTGGTCTATATATTACAAACCAAAGTGTAATTAAAGCTCATCAGAGAGGTCTGGACTAGGGACATGGTTTTGGGAGTCATTAATATATAAATGTAGGGTAACTGACTGTCCTGTTTACCCAGGACAGTCCTGGTTTTAGCAGGTAAGGTCCCAAGTTCTGGGAACCCTCTTAGTCTTTGACAAAATGAGGAACTTGTTCACCCTATGTAGATGGTGTTTACACCAAGGGATTGGATAAGAGTAAGTCAGGCAAATACTAAGATGAAAGAGAATCTTAGAAGATAGAAAAGTGTCAAATATTTGGAAACCAAGGGAAGAGACAGTAAGAATAGAAAAGCAGATTTGGCAAGATGTTGGCCACAAGTGACATGAACAAGAAAAGATATTTGGAGTGATAATGTTGTAAATTGAAGAGTAAAGAGAAGGAAATAGGATTAGAAAGTACTAAAAAGTTATCCAGAAGCTTTGCAATGAGGGGGAGCAAAGAAATGGACAGTTTGAAGAGATTGGAGGAAGTATACTAGTAAAAGCGTTGTGTATGACTCTATTTTGGGGAGTGAAACTTTGGAAGTGCAGTATGCTCACTAGGAAGTGTTGAGAATCCATATGAACATTTTAGCATACCTTCATTGGTTTTACCATTAGTTGGTAATTTTCTATAATTACATTAAGCCTCTCAGGTGTTGGATGAAAAAGTTTTAAAATTGTTTCAAGGAGTGTTTGGGTTTTGTGGGGAGAGAGAGGGATGCTAAAGCAAAGTAGAAGCAAGTTAAAATAATTAAAAGAGAATTATTTCAATTAGGAAACATGGACTAAAAGCCAAGTTAAAGGGGAAATAGGAAAAGGAAGTAGGTAGAAGGAGAGTGAAAATTGAAGTCAGTGGTTTTGATGTTTCATTGAGGTTGAAGAATTCTTACAAAATGAGTACTTGAGAATGCAAGCTGGAAGAATAGCAGATGGCAACCAGAGAAGGGGTGATTGGATTTTATGATTTCAGGTTTAGTGAGACAGTGGTGATGCAATGTCAGCATCACTGGCTGGGAAGGGATGGAGGAACAGGTGATTGGAAGTGAGAGGAAGGATCTGACAGATGGGCTTCAAAGGGTTCATCCATATAAATTCTGAAATCACCAAGCTATAATGCACAAATAGAGATGAAGAAGAGGAAGAGAAGGAGTCAAGAACAAACTTCATGTGTGACTGAATCAGTCTATGAGAGTGAGAGATGTAGTGGATAAAGAGACTTGATGGTGCAGTCTTCAAATGGGAGGGGTGCAGTCTTCAAATGAGACACACCCAACTCGTTACCTTCTGGTAAAAATCTTCCACTTCAGACTGTTGCAAGGAAAATGAACTTAAGACAAGATATTGAGAATATTCAGAGAACAGTTTGAAGTGACAAGGGAATCTCATGATGACATATTGTTAGGATTAACTATATAATTTACAGTGCCCAGAGCAAAATGGAAATGGAGGACATTATGCTAAAAATTATTAAGAATTTCAAAATGGCAGCAGATAAAGATTTCATCAAGTGTGGGTCCAAGTGCTGGATCCTGTGTGACTGCATGGGTCACATGCCCATGAAGCCAGCACTACCTATTCTGGTGTTTCACAGGCATAGGAAAAAGATTTGGGAGGGAGGGCAGCATTTGGTCAGATTAGGGAATATACTGTACTAATTTATTTGTTTGTTTGGATCTACTATGTGACAGCCATTGTTCTATACCTTACCCAATATTATCATTTAATCCTCCTGACATGTGAGGTAGGCATTATTTCCCCTGTTTTATAGATGAGAAACCTGAGCACTGGACAATTAAGGGATTTTTCCAAGGTCCTAGGAAGTGGTAGACTGTTTATAGATCTGTGTTCCTTTTTTCCCAGGTAGGATGCCACTCAGTAATCCTAGAGATAATGCTTTGGGAGACAAGACTTAGTGTTGAGTAAAGCCAATGTGAGTGTGAGGCTGAATAGAATTAGTCCTCACTTGGTCCCTAGAGGAAGAAGAATCAGCAGTAAGGAATTGTTTTGGATACTTAACGTAAGTATTCCCAGTCATCTCTCACCTACATTCTAAAGAAAAAATACTTTATTTTTTAGGAAGTTTCAGGTCATGGATTTTTGCTATGTTGATCTGTAAACTGAATAAAGTTGAAGCCCCTGGATATGAGGTATTATAAAGTGTTAAAATCAGGAATAACTGAATCAAATTATTTGATGAAAGTTTAAAAACATAATTGGTAAATTAAAGTATTATTGATGGACATGCCACAAATGGAATTTTTAAAAGTCCTTGTATGTGGATGAAATCTCACACATTAAAAAATATATATTTATGTCCCTGGGAAAAAACCTATGATCTAATTTTTTAGCACTTTGGTTTGTTTTACCCTGTACTTAAGAACTATATGATCCTGCTCTGTACTACTTGGTGTGTATGCTAAATTGGTAATCTTATTTATGACTGAATCTCAGCTTATTCTTCATCTCCAGAGGGATTGGGGGAAATAAAATATGTAATTAATTTTAGTCCAACTGATTATTTACCAATGCCTTAAAAAAGACACAGCTGGTTGCATGATTTATTGGCCTATGTACTTATTGAAATCTGAATTGATTAATGTTCTCTGTCTAAACTTTGCTTTTGTTTTAATGGATTAATTATAATATAAGTTTTGTTCAGTTTGATGTAATCCAAAGTAGGAAACAAAGAAAAACTAATGATGTAGGCTTCCTTATTTTTAAGGCAGTCACTGGAGTATACCATTTCCTTTACTTCTACATAGTCTCTAAATGAATGTATCTGTTATCACAGTTGTACATGTGACACCTCATAATAGCACAGTTACATTAAAAATAAAAAAATATTCAGATTCTTTCCATTTTCCATTTTTTAACAAAAGCAATTTTAATTAATTATGCTCCTTAGTTAATACAGTTATAATATATATAATATTATAAATAATACATTAGTACTGCTATAACATCTGTATGTTTCTATCATTATTTTGATATCCAATGTATGGAATTTGTTTAATTTAATTTTAATTAATCAAGTTTATTTTAGTTGGTGTTAAGGACTGAATTGTGTCCCCACAAAAATTTATATGTTGAAATCCTAACCCCCAATATGAACATATTTAGAGATATGGTCTTTACAGAAATAAGTAAGAGAAATGAGGTCATAAGGGTCCCCAATCCAATAGGACTGGTGTCCTTAATTTTGCTTTTCTCTTAAGAGTTAGTTTACCCTCCTTTTGAGGGATTGTCTGGTATGAGCTAGGTGCTCATTCTCTTTATTTTTTAAAAAATTATCTTTATTGTTGAAAGTATTAGAGATATCCCCCTTTATCCCCCATTGACCCCCTCCACCCTGCTTGATCTTCATTATCTGTATGTTTTATGATATCTTTTCCTTTTTTAATAATTGATTTATACCATGATTAAGCTCTTGGTTCATTTTATACTTCTCCAACTTGATATATGAGGCTGTCTTATCTCTGTGATCACAATACATTTTATTTTTGGTGCTCAATAAATGATTTTTAAATGGCACTGAATGTCAGGTATATCTATATTTCTCATCAATTGAACCTAGTGCTATATTTTTTAAATTTTAATTAAAATTTGTAAAAAATTTTTACTATTCTACTTCCCTATTACATTAGAGGAGAGGGGAATCCTTAGCTCCAGGTTTATATATTAGGTGTAAAGACATATCTTTTATAGGCTTCCTGGGTCAGATACAAATTCATATTCAAGAAAGAAATTTCTTTTATTTTGGCTTGAATCTTTGTTAACTTTATAGAAAACCCCTATTTTATCAATCATGGCCTGCCTTCAAATAGCAGCACAGCATTAACCAATTCAGAGGAAGAGAAAGAAAGAAGAGCTAAAATATGGGGGGAAAATGAGAAACCAAAACAGACACAGACAGGTGAAAATAGGCTTTGAAATTCACTATTTGTGGTCAAATCTATAATAATAAAAGTGTAATATGCAAATCGACCAAACAACCGAACAGCAGAATGACCATCCGGATGACCTTCCAGACAACCATGCTATGACACGCTCCAGGCCAGTCAAGATGGGTGCCAGGCCAGTCAAGATGGGTGCGATGTGATTGGTCAGGGGGCCCTACCATCGCCCCCTGATCGCCCTGCAGAGGGAGGTCCAGGCCATGGGCCAGCAGGGCGATCAATTGGGGGGGGGGGTGCTCCACGGTTGCCCCAAAGAGGGAGGCCCAGCACACCCTCTACATGGCAATCAATCTCAGAGCTCCAGTTGGGTGGGCGGGGCCTCCCTCTGCAGGTGATCAATCACGGAGCCCTGTGAGTGGATGCCCTGCAGAGGGAGGCCTGGGCCACCTGGCTGGCAGCACTGCTGCAGGTGGGTGGGGCCTCCCTCTGTGGGGCAATTGATCTGGAGGCCTTGCGATTGATCGCCCACAGAGGGAAGCCCAGGCCACTGGCCAGCGATCGCCCCGCAGAGGAGGCCCAAGCCAGCCAAGTGATCGTACCCCATGCTTGTCACCTGCAGAGGGAGGTGACCAGTGGTGGGAGAGGGGAGACAGCGCCACACAGATGGCAAGCAGTGGCAGTAGTGGGGGTGGGGCCAGCTGCCAGCAGCCAGGGGAAGGAAAGCCCCGATAGGCCCTAATCGCTGGCCAGGCCTAGGGACCCTACCCGAGGGGTCCCAAATTGCAAGAGGGTGCAGACCAGACTGAGGGACCCCCCTACCCCATGCATGAATTTCGTGCACCGGGCTTCTAGTATTCAATGACTTTACAGGCTCCATGTTGCAGATTGGAGCTGCACTCCACACTTGGATTCCACTCAGCCCTTCAGTGCTTTATGTTGTGAATGGAGGGGACCCTCCATTGAAAGTATGAAGTATAAAATAGAACAACATGATATGAGATGATGAGGATCTGAACTAATGAAGGTTGCCCTAACAATTCTACCCAAGAGCACATCTATACATGAGAGGCATAATTCTACTTTTCACATAAATTACTACATACACAAATTGCAATTCATTGTAGTTTTTTAATCATTTGTATAATCTTGTTTTTCCTGATTTAATTGTAATTTCCTTTAAAGTGAAGTGTATAACATATTTATTTTTTAAAAAATTCCATGCATGTAATATATTGGTTATGCTCAAAATATCCACCTGATAATTTAAAACTTTTTCTCAATGGACATCATTGAAATCAATAAGCCATCAGTAACATACACATCTCAGAATCTCTATAACCTCACCAAGTTGGGGGAGCACTATCTATCTATCTATCTATCTATCTATCTATCTATACACACACACACATACATACATACATATATACATATATATGTATATATATGTGTGTGTATATACACACACACACACACACACACACACACACTGATTGGCCAGATTATTATGATCTCTGAATGCATAATAATCTGGCCACTCAGCAGTGTGTGTGTGTATATTAAAGGCCCAGTGCATGAATTTGTGCATGGGTGGGGTCTGGCCACCCTGGCCAGGGGGAGGGGACATGGGCGGTTGGCCAGCCTACCTGCTGGTCGAACTCCTGGTTGAGGGGACAATTTGCATATTAGCCTTTTATTATATAGGATATACACTGAGTGGCCAGATTATTATGCATTCAGAGATCATAATAAGCTGGCCACTCAGAGAGAGAGAGAGAGGGGGAGAGAGAGAGAGAGAGAGAGAGAGAGAGAGAGAGAGAGAGAGAGAGAGAGTATTTTGGTTAATCCTCACCCAAGGATATTTTTCCATTGATTTTTAGGGAGAGTGTAAGAGAGAGGGAAAGACAGAGATAAACATTGATGTAAGAGAGACACGTTGATTGGTTGCCTCCTGCACGAGCCCCAACCAGGGCCCAGGCCGGGGAGGAGCCTGCAACCGAGATACGTGCCCTTGATTGGAATCGAACCCGGCACCCTTCAGTCCGCAGGCCGATGCTCTATCTTGAGCCAAACTGGCTAGGGCAGGGAAACACTATAAAGAGCTAATAGCAGTTTCTCTATCATTGCATAACTTCTGATACCATGGACCTGGAGGATGAATGGAAGGAAAAAATATTTCCTCTCCTACATTTTGGAGCTTATATGCCTCTAAACCTTAAGTCCCTTAGATGCAAGGACTGTGACTCATTAATGTTTTATCCACAGTGTCTAGCACATAGTAGGTGCTTCACACATATTTGAATGAATGAATTAAGTAGAAAAATCTAGGTCACTGGCTATTCAGGAAAATCTCAACAATTTAAAAGAACAGACTCTGGAGTATGAATTCAAATCAGTCAACACAGGCAGGAACAGGCCCAATTTTCAATTAGTTAGAACCAGAAACAACACCCCCTTGTGGGTTTCAATTTAGTTAGATCTAAGGGAGTTTCAGATCACATCTGTTAATTGATGTTGGATCTTGGAGTGGCATTCAATGATACAATGGAGGGAAAGATCCCTCCATTTTATCTTTTTGGTATAGGTCATTTATTTCCTTGTCTTCTTCCTTGTTTTCAAATGTTTCCAGGTAGCAAAAAGAAGCACAGTCAGCAAGGTCTCTCAAGGTCATGACTGGACATAGGCTTGACCACCATAACACCAACCACAGTTACTCATCAAGTGCACTTCCAGGGCAGTCTGTGAAATGAACCAGACCTGGCAGCTTTGGCTGTTATAAATGGTTGTGGTATGATATATTTGCATGTATATAACCAGTGAGTTAAAGCCTGCTGGCTGGAAGAAACAGATAAGGGTCAATGTTTGAATTGCAGCACGTTGTGAATAAATACCATGCTGATATTAGTATTGTGCCAACGCAGGGATTTGCTTGAATTATTGAACATGGCATTCATTCTCTTACTGCTGAGTGGAGGAAGGTATAAAAGAATATTTCTTCTTTTGCTGAACTGAGCCTATCACTTTGAAATTTAGCCCTAATCTTCCAATGAACAAAAAGGGAATACTTGAATTTTACAAAGGATATTCCAAAAAATAAAGGGAATGTAGTTTGTAATGTTCAGAAGCCAGAGAATTCAACTAGTCCTTTCATTTGTTTGTCAAGTTTTCCTTAAATTGGCTTACAGATTTATCTACAATTCATTGCACATGGATATTTTTGTCACTGCATATTTACAACAGCTGTGATCCTGATGGGGATTTAGTCAACCAAAGGCCCTTCTGCATGCAAGCGGTCACCAGGCAGCTAATAGGTTGAGGCCTAGACGACAATAAAGCGAGCAGAACCTTGCAGCTGGGGACCAAATGTAGGATAATAACTAGCAGTTGGCCATTACGGGGTTAACTGCTGGTGTTCTGGTAAGTGTTAAAAAATGTTGAGGTCCTGCTCAAAAACCCAGCCAAAACTTGAACATTTCCATTGGGTCAAAGTAATATGTGCCTCTGCTTCTTTTTAAGACTGGCGATTCATTTTAGGACACCAATATTGTCACAGGGTCTAACACATATTATTTTTTGATAATTATGTTGTACTTTTCCAACTTGCTTTTCATCTAAATGAGAGATCCTTGCAGAATATCAGCTTCTTAGTCTCTGGGGCTTCAGCCACTAGTGTTTGTGCCTTATACTTTCCAGACTTGTTACATTTACCCTGAGAAGAATTTTTACCTACATTTGTTGAGTAAAAGAGCCATCCATTCTGTTGTTTTAAACAAATGAAATTGTATCACTGCAATGTCAGTCCAAACATGTGTAATTACCATGGAAAATATGTCTGAGCCATATTGGTCAAGATAGATGACTTCCTCACATGACTTATAAACAGTTACAGGCATAAAGCCAGGATGTCAAAACCAAGTTGTGTACCACAAGGTTTATCTGGGAGGACTTTCAAATTACAAAGGAAAAAGAAAGGCAAAAATCAGCCTGCCATACTTTCCTAACAAGGAGAGCCGCTTTCTGCTATCTGTATAAAAATAAGCCTTCTGTCCTCCTTTTCGACATGTGTTACTCACACTGCAGAGGTCAAAACAGACATCCCATTCTTCTGGAAATGTTCATCAAACAATATAATGGTGCATGTCAGGGCTTTCAAATTATTCTGGCTGGAAATAGGTCTCTAATCTCCTTTTAAATTTTAATGGTGGCTGTGTGCAGAATTCTCTTTGGAATTCTTTGATTAGTGGCCTAGACTCTAAAAGAAAGAGTTCCAGCTCTGTCCCCTATGTGTGTTTTTCTGAGTCTGTTGAAAACCACCAGATCTGACTTTTTTCTAGTGTCGTTTTGCTAGGCAGCTATCCTATAAATGCTGCCAGCAAGGAGTAGAGTTGTAGGCCGTAAGAGCAAAGTGGACTTACCTGCAGATGCTCCGTTCCCTTGTGGGTAAAAGGAGCTAATTTGGGGTATGTACCTGAAGATGCTTTGTGTCTTCATGTATATCCCAATCCTGGTTTTATGGCATCAGTAGCATTGGTTAAAATTAGGTATGCCAAGAACTTATCAGGAAATCTTCCCTGCAACTGAATCACATCCAAACGGATTTAGTTACTGAGGCACCATAGCTCAGGATAAGGGAAATCCAGTTTGACTGTAGTGCTAGAGCAAGACCTCCCATTTCAGGAGGTATAATGACTATCAGCATAGAGGTTAGTAGACTTATTAAAATTAACATAATTGGAAATTCTTTTTCTGAGAAAAGCCATTCCAGAACTACACTAGAAAGGTTCTTGACCACTTGGTTCATGAAAGCTTGGTATCAATCAACTAAACTCATGTATCTTCTAATAGTAAAGGTCTTAAGATATGTAATGTATTCTTTAATGTTCAAGTAGTGTGGTTTTGCACACATGAGAGGGAGAAGAAGAGAGAAAGAGCAAGCTAAAGAGAATTAGAGAGAAGGAGAGAGATCTAGGAATATTCTGCTGTGCTGTTGCAAAAGGGAAAATTCGTTGTCCTATCTCCTGAGGTCACCTGAAGCATGGCGCTCTTGAAAGGAGACTGCAGCAGAGGTCGACTTCACGGGAGAGTGCAGGAAAGTTTTGCATGAACTCTGTCAAGAATGTGGGATTAATGTTCTGCCAACTCTACATTCTCACAGGCAGGCACGGTAAACATGCTGAAACACATGGGATCCAGGGAACTGAGCAAAACTGGGAAGGCTCCACTTGTTCTTGGGAACATGGGGAAGCATGAAACATCTCTATTGCTCCGCCTTTCTTGGCTTTAGTCATCGTCAGCATTCTAGAAAACCTTCTCTAACCTCTTCAGCCTCATTCCACACCTCTGATGAGATCTGACAAGATTGGCAGGATAAAGTTGAATAAATCATGGGAAAGGAACCCTTGGTCCTTTCTATTTTTGCCCTGGTGGGTACCACACTAGGATTCAAGGATACCTCTATTCTAGGCCCCATTTTTCACTTATATCTAAGGGAAAGCCTATCTCTAGATGTTGACTGCTGTCCTTTATAAGAAATTGGGCCAATGTCCCAGAGTCTTAGGACCCATTGGCCAGGCCCCAGCAGCTAGGTAGTTTCACCCTGACTATTTAATCTGAGTTTAGCTCAACTATGATTACTGTGGCTTAGCAGTTCTCCCTTTAATCTGGATTGAGGACCTAATAGAAGAGTGGAAAATATATTAGGCAACCTTAGAAAGGCGAGTGAAGAACCTATCAAAACAGGAAAAAGTGTTCTATCTTATAGCCATAAAGCAATTATTATTATTTTATTTTAGTACATGGACACTGATGCCATATTTCATGTAAACAACTGCCAACAAATCAGGAAGTATAGTACAAGAGATTTATTCTTGATTTAAAAAGTGATAATGTAAGGTAGCATGTAAGATATATTCTCAGCCAAAGCTAACCTGGGGAGGTCTTACATATGCATGGTTTATACCCATGGGCATATGGTCACATATGCATATAACAAAGGATGAATCTGTCACCCTGAATATATCCAATCTCTTGTGAAATACTGGGCACTGTAAATTGGTAGCTGCAGCAGCAACCACAGCATATGCTATAAGCATTTCAACTATTAAAATATCTGACACTTGGCAGGTACATGTAAGAATGACAACTATTGGCAAGTTCATCTTATCCTTGCACACAAATAATAAAGAGAAATAAATATTTTCAGTCTGACAGAAATAAGCAACAGGTACTGAAGGCCCTGCAATGCAGTTTAACAGGAGGGAGTATATTAAATAGTGTGAAATAAGCAAACATAATTATGACATGCTTACAGAGAAAATGATGGCTCCTAGTTAATTCTGGTCTAGACTGGTTAAAAGACCCAGGGGCCAGCACACTTTAAGAGGGATTACACCCTTTAAAAATTAATAGAATAAGTACAATCTTTAATAGTGTACCCTTGAATAGTAAAAGTCCTTCGGGTATTCTAAACTTGGACTATTTTGTCAGATGTGGCGCTTCAAGGGTTATCTCACATGTTCAAGGCTGTGGAGCATCCAGTATGTCCTTATGCAGAGTCTATTTGTCCTTTCTGTAGTCTAAGGTGCTGAATCCAGTATTTCATTCTCATCTTTTATTCATTCTGGCTCGTGAAAGTGATTATTTAGTACACTAAGGCTGCTTTTCTCCAAGCATTTAAGATCTCTAATATCAGGAGTAGTTATTCTTGAGTGACTCCTGTTCTAGGAGCTAACAATGAATGAAAGTATGCCCCAAAGTTCATACTACTGTATCTTGTGTCTTATTCTTGGTTTGCAATATAACTAACAATGCAGTCTTGATAACTGTAGTAACACTGACTGGAATGTCTAGGTTCTGAGGTTAGATGTGGTCAGGTTCAGAATTCTGTTTCTAAATCCTGCATGTGTGGCTTTGACCTAGCTAATTTAATCCATCAAGCCTGTTTCTTTTTCTGTAAAGTGAAGATAAAAGTATTTACTTCACAGACACTTTTGAGGGCTAAGTTAAATAATTCACTTTTATTTATGTTTTGAGAATGCGTGTTAACAATTTCAAACACTGAATGAATTTTACAGTCCTCTACACTGTTCCCTCTCACTTCCTGAATCCACAAGTGTCTATGAATTTGAAAGATTGCTGCTGGTGGATGATCTCATCTTCCATACTTACATAGTCTCTGGTTATATATTTTCTCCTGTAAATGGCTCCCTATACTTGGAGCTGCAATGCCAAACTTTCTAGACAGGCATAAATTACTGCTACCTCTCCCTTCCTCTTTTTTTAAAAAATTATATTTTACACTGTATGACAAACCGAAACACTGAGTAATGGATGGTGCTTAGGGATGGTGACTATCATGTTTTCTTCATAGTTGGGACATTTTAGATGTCTCAACGACTGCACTGAATGATAGTAGAGATTAAACAAGAGCACTTGAACATTTTTATTTCTAGGAGTGAAGTTTTGGTTTTATACAGGCAGCTGCAATTTAGCCTTTGGTAACTGAAAGGAATGGTTACAATATGTAGCCAGGCGAAATATAAAAAATATAGAAAAGTCAAAGTATTAAAGTCTGCATTTCCTTTCATGTAGAACATGGATGCATTCACTGAGCTGACATTCCTGCCATAAACTCACTCAACTTTTATGAAAAACCTAGAGGCCCAATGCACGAAATTCGTGCAAGAGTAGGCCTTCCTTCCCCTGGCTGCCGACACCAGCTTCCCTCTGGCACTGGGATCTGGGCTTCCCTCACAGCCTTGGCTTTGTCCGAAGGTTGTAGGGAAGGACGTCCAAAAGAACACCTGGTCTAATTAGCATAGTATCTTTTATTAGTATAGATATTTATTTTCCATTTTGGGAAAAAGCAAGTTGATTGTATCATGACAGTCATAATGGCTAACCCATCTTAATGGGGAGAACAACGAGTAAATACCTCTCTCTTACTTGCTAATTTTAAATTTATAGGCTTTGAAACTATTTATCAACTAACCTCCTTCCTTCGTTCCTCCCCCTGCACCCAAATAATCTTAACATTTCTCTCTAGAGGACGACTCACTGTTCCTGTGGTCCATGCTCCCTGCAAGTTTTATTTTTACCCTTAAAGATAGAGGCTGTCTTATGCTCTGTCTAACCTGACTGGATGCCAATTTAAAATACATATATTTCAAAAGAGCCAATAGTGTTAAGACTCTATAATTTCTTTCCTAACTTTCCCCCTCTAAATTAAGGGTTGATGTTATATTGGAACTGAAATTTTCAAGTGAGAAGAAGGAAGGAAATGAACATTTATTGAATGTCTACTATGTGCCAGAAATTTTCTCTATGTGATTTCTTTTAATACTCATAACACTGTGTGAGAGCTGTTATTTTCTCTAATTCACAGTTTAACAACTCAAATTCAGACACTCAGTAGCTTGTCCAATATCATATAGCTACTAAGTGTATATGACGCCCAAGCATGGAGCCATTCCCACTTATTTTGCCACCCATGTCCTTGCTCTTAATTTTGCAAATGAGACCCATGAGGTGCAAAGAGGCTCAGGGGCTAAAGTGGTGTCTGAGTTTGAATTGGATAATAGATTCCCTCACTTGACTCAGTTCATTTTACCATGCCATTAGGAATACAAAGATGGGGAGAAAAACCTGTGAAATTGGCCCTAAAGTTAAAATTCATGTTAAAAATGCCTGTAAGAAATTTACTATGTTTATTTTTTGAGGACGGGAACCTATGTAGATATTTCCTGTCTATTCCTGAAAAGCAAAATTCCTGTGCTTCCTTGTGGTCCTATCTCTTTCTCTCTTCAATGCCATGAGTTGCTCAGACCCCAGAGATGATGACTGTTACTCAGAAGG
Source organism: Plecotus auritus (assembly GCF_963455305.1). Lineage (NCBI taxonomy): Eukaryota > Metazoa > Chordata > Mammalia > Chiroptera > Vespertilionidae > Plecotus > Plecotus auritus. The sequence continues at coordinate 173,615,091 of NC_137775.1, read as the reverse complement.
GATTTTGTGTATGGTTGTAAGCAAAATAGCTTTTCCTATCTCCATGGAACTGAAGCATAGGTCAGATTATGCTGGGCCAAACTCCAAATCTACTGCATGGATTGTCTATATTTCAATGACTAAGGCTTACTGTCCTAAAACTGTATCTTATTCATATTTCCCTTTTTGCTTCCTCCCTTCCAACTCCAGAACTGTCATACATTAGGGGTTTGCATTACAATGAATATTTTGGCATATTTATGTCAGTCCTTTTTTTCATTTTACCAGAGTTTGCATAGAACAAGAACTCTGTAGATGCTAAACAAATAGAGATAGGTGTTTTATGTAGCTATTACTATTTTTACAGATGAAAATACAAGGTTTGGAAGGTGAGAGTTAGAATGATGGAAAAGGATTAAAAGGAAATATTATCATACACATTGCTTCTGGAGATTTGGTAAAACAAACAAACAAACAAACAAACAAACAAACAAACAAAAGCTAAATCTGGACATCTTTAAGCCCAGACACCTGCCTTAGAGGTGTGCAGAAAGAGGGTGAGGCATTCTATACACCAGGCTAACTTGAACTATTCGCTGTTCTTCAAATATACCTTGTGCTCTCCCTTCTCTGAACTTCTCTGTAAGATGTTCCCTCTGAGTTAATTGATCTCCCTTCCCTCCCTTCTAATAGACAAGTGTCTGCCCATCGCTCAACACTGGGTTTAAATACTACATACTTCATTCATGACCGAGTATCAGGAAATCCCTTCTGTGTGTGACTACAGCAGTTGCATTACAGATCTTTTGTAGCACTTAACACTCACTGTACACAATTAGGAATATTTTTATATCATCTTATCTTCATTATAAAGTAAATAATTGTTTCTATAGATTATAAAGTATAAACCTTATTTTATTTATTTAACTTTTTCCCCCTTGGCATCCAGGACATAATGCTGTCTCAACTTTTCTCTTCCTTCATTGGCCATTTCTATTTGGTCACCCCCTCGCCTTTCCCCTCCCCCTTCCCTTCACTTCCTCCTCCTCCTCCTCCTCCTCCTCCTCTCCCTCCTTTATTGTCTCATAAGTCTGGACTCTTTACTATGTAGTAAAGCTAAATTTTTGGGCTTGATTGATATCCTCTCACTCCCTAAGTGATCTCACAGTATTTTATGGCTTTCAATCTCATCTACATGCTGTTAACTTCTCTTTCAAAAAATATATGTCCAGCCTGCATCTCTACCTACAACTCCAGATTGTTATTGCCACTTGCTGAGTCAAATTCACTTGCATCTTCACTGGGCATCTCAAATGAAATGTATCCAAAACAGAAAAACCAATTTCCTTCCACAGAGTCTCCTTTATCTCCTATTTTCCTTTTATTTAGTAAATGGTAATTAATATCTTAGGGTCATCATTGATTCATGTCTTTCTTTTAATACGTTCATCCAATCTTTCAACAAATCCTGCTGCTACTATCTTCAAAATGTATTCAAAATTGGACCACTTTTCAACATTCTATATCTATGACCCTCTTCCAAGCCATACTTATCTCTCATCTGGAGTACGCAATGGCCTGCCCACTGGTTTTTCTGTTTCTATACTCACATCCTACAGTGTATATGTATTCAATAGAGCAACCAGACTAACTTAGGTATTATATTAAAACCTAAATCAGATACTGTCACCCTTGTCCAATAAGATACTGTCACTCCTCCAAAAGCTCCTCTCTCATTCAGTAAAATCCAAAGTCCTTGTATTGGCTTACAAGGCCTTACACAATATGGCCCCATTACCTCTGTGAACTCATCTCCTACTGCTTCTCAACTCAGGACTCCATTGCTCCCGCTGTTGGGAAAGATCTTCACCCAAAGGCCTACATTGCTTGCACCTTCACTTTCTTCCATCTTTCTTCAGATTTCCCCATTGTTTCCCCAAATATACAAAGGTTCCTTATCATCTTATCTAAAAGTAAAATCCCTCCTTTCTTCCCTACCTGTTACTGGTATGCTTCTGTTTCTGGGTTTTGTTTTTTTGTTTGTTTTTCTCACCATAGCCTACCTTTTTGAATGTTCAAGGTAGCCTGGCTCAGACTGGGTGCTCAATAAACATTTTCAGAATTATTTAATTCCTTGGTGCCTTCCTTGCACATAGTAGGTGCTCACTAATGCTTTTTAAGCAACCATTTGAAGCTCCAGATTACATTTACACAAGTATAGGAAACACATATTTTTCCCATTGCATGGATTTTTCACAGTTAACAAGAATTGAAAGTGGTTGTTTATCAGAAACAGGTGTGTTTCATCTGTGTATAGTAAAACACTAGGTTTCAAAGAATGGAAAATTTTGGTCTTCTATAGTAGAAGGGACTATTCAACCAACAACAAGGACATTGAGCCAATGACCAAGTTAAAAGAGTTAGTGCCATATAAGTAGGAAAATGCTTGTTTAAATGTTCTAAGGCCACCTTTGATCATGTTTAATTAAAGAAATGATAAAATTCACTTTCACTTAAAGTCGTCTTCCACAACCACAATTAAGCATTTTTTTCAAGTATAGGAGCCAGGAAAAGATAAGGCATGGTGGCTTTCTACTCTAAGCCCCCAAAATAATTTTATATCCCCCAAATGAAACAGTTAACAATAAGACTTTTTTTTCAGTGAAAGGAAAAAATAATTTAAGAGTCAGTTATACCATAAAAGGTTTCTGTCTTGATTCAGCTTTATTCTTTATTTTTTTCCCTTTACCCTTTCCTCTCATTGAAAACCCTATGACATGAAATTTCATTTCAAAGATTTAAAATAGGATATGGAATCCTAGGCAGACTTAAGAGCAATTGCACAGAGCCATCTATCATAGATTTTGAGACTCTCTTACACACCGTGCATAATTTCCCTAGGACTAGGATAGTTCTGCCCTCAAACTAGCCCAGTGTCCCTGCACTGTGCACCTTACCCAGAAATAGTGGTATAGCCGAGATAGATACTACTCAAATCAGAAGAGTCTATTCTAACCCAAAAAAACCATTGACAATTTTTAGACATCATTGATTTTAGGAACCACAGATAGAAATTCTCATGTTTTCTATCAGACACTGTTCTGCAACAAGCTTCAGATACAATTTTGAATTACCATGAAATTTTCAACACAGTGTAAGCATATAGAGGATTTATTGACAAAAGCATGCTGTGTGTGTATTTTTTTAAAAAATCGGTAGATTGGCAAAAAATATCCTGAATGTTCAAGACTCCTTTGTCTCTTCCCCTTAACCTTGCCAGACCTCCCTAAGATATATGCCAGAGAGATGCTCCCATCCTTCTGTGTCGGTGATGAATGATTTGGGAACCATCCAAGCAATAAGGGAGGGATTTAGCCCAGTTTCCTTTACTATAGCCCCATTTATTTATGAGAAGGTTGTGAGAAGATTTGCAGGGAAAGTAAAATATTCCATCGTGTGGCTTTTCATTCAGACCTGTGCTTAGGAATAATCATTGCTGTCACTGCTTCAATGTCCAGGGTGGGGGTGGGGGGACTTCTGCAACCCACATGGTGCAAAGAAAGAAGAAAAACACAATAAAGAAAATCCGAGTTTTTACTTTGATTTCTCTCTAGCTCCTTGTTTTATCATTATTTCCTATGTTCAAAAACCTTTCCTTTAAATTTCCTCAAACTTAATTTCTTATTTTCTGTTCTCACCTCTCCAGTTGTGTGTGTGTGTGTGTGTGTGTGTGTGTGTGTGTGTGTGATAATAATTGTGAATACCCACAGTACTCCACTATTCCTCAGAATGACCCTTAAGGGTACATGCCAGTATTTTGCCCATTTTGGAAAATGATGAAACCAAGAGTCAGAAGGTTCAATAATGTTTACAGGGAAACAAAGCTAGTGGGGGGCAAATTTAAACTTAGATGCTCCTGACTTCAAAGCCTTGAGATTAATAACTGTGTCTCTCTAACCCTTGCATAGAAGAAGAATTTCTGCCATTTGCCTATTGGTACAGTGTAGGCTCATATCAGGCTCATCCCACATAGCAGGCTCATCCCCCATTCCATGGCCAACACAAATTCTTCATTGGTTTCTATTCTCTTCATTGTGAGAACAGAGTCCTTCTGAGTGAGGAACTCATTTACTTCCACATTAAATAACCACAAAGATGCTGGTTAAACAGAATAGCAAGCAAAACACCAAAACCTTATTTAAATTCACTATTTCTCTTGCATTTTCATTTTTCACTTTTAGTTTTCAGGAATAATTAAAGGGAAAAAGGAAAGGAGAATCATCTGCCTGATTTTATTTCCCAATATCCTATGATTGCAATTTCCAAACATGCAGAAAGTTTAAAAGTTTTACACAGTGAATACCCATATACTTTGCACCTAGATTCTGTAATTTTGCTGGCTTTACCTATGTATCCATCAACCTCTCAATCCACCAATCTATCTTATTTTCCTGATGCATTTTAAAGTTAATTGCAGAGATCAGTATTCTTCACTTCCATGCCCTTAGTATACATACCATCAAACCAAGTTCAATATTGACTTTTTTTGTTAAGTTAAATTTTATGTAAGGCGAATGTACAAATCTTGTGTATAATTTGATGATATTTGATGAGTATATACATCTGTGTAACTAAAACCACTTTCACGGTATAAGATATTACTATGTCAAATTCAACATAATCCTTACCTGCTATTCCATTGCCCACAGAGACAATCTTTGTTCTACTTTTTACCTAGATTAATTTTACCCCTTTTAGACATCATGATCATTCAAATGATTCACATAGTATCTACTGATTTGGGTAAGGCTTCCTTTACTCAGTATAATGATGCTGTGATTTATCGCATGTTGTAATGATGTGTTACTCTTCATTTCTGGGTAATATCCCAGTGTATGAACATGCCATAGTTATCCATTCTTCTATTGATGAAAACAGGGGATGATTTTCAGTTTAGGCTTTTAGCAAGAAAGCAGCTCTGAATATTCTTGTACAAATCTTTTTGGTGTATACAGGTTTTCATTTTCCTTGGGTAAATACCTAAGAGTAGACTTGCTGGATTACAGCATAGGTGCTTCTTTAGTTTTACAAAGGAACTGCCAGATCACCAGATCTTTTCTCAAAGTGTTTGCACCATTTTGCATCCTCATGAACAATCAATGAATATTTTGGTGGCTCCACAAGCTTGCCAACATTTGGTGTTTTCTGACTTTTAAATACTAGGTTTTCTGGTTTATATCTCATTGTGGTTTGAATTTGCGTTTTTCTGATATTCATGACACTGAATACATTTTAAAGGTGATTACCAACCATTTGATTATCTTCCTTTGTAAACTGTTCAGTATTTTTGCCCATTTCAAATTTGTGAATTGTTTTCTTTCTTTTTTTGCTTTATTTTGGAAACTGAGAATATTTAATTCAAATGAAATTGCTGTGTTATTTAATCAGTTGTCTGAAGACTTCAGTCATATAAAACCATCCAAATTGTAATAACAATCATAGATGTCATAGAAAGGACCAGTAGGTGTGGTCTACTAGTACAACTTTAAAGAATAAAATAATATATGGTTTTTATTGTAATTACACCTCGGCTGATGTGGTCCTATCCTATCTGGAGCAGAATAAAGCAGGACAAATTAGCCTGAGACCTCTCAGGTTATCTTTAATTTTCAGTTTAGCTTGTGGAAATTGTAAGATAACCATCTGATTAGCTTAATGCTTCCCTGAACCTGTCCTTCATACCTGCCACTCTTTCTCCCCCACTCATTATTTCCTTGTGAAACTCAAGTGGCCATCCCACTCATTACCCTCAACATTATTTTAAAACTCTATAATATCTATGGCCAACTGCTAAACTTAACAACGGAGGATCAACTTGAGAAGGAGCAGAGGGGTGATAAATGCATTCCCCTTATTATCATAAAGTTGGAAAATTATGACCATATGCACAGACTGTGCAAGAAGGGCAGAGAATTCCCTTTGTCTCCTTATTATTCACCCATTGTGCTATTCTGTGATCCTTTAGTGGTCAGAGGGTGACAGAAGCAATATATCAGGCTTTTGCTGTAAAATGTTATCTAAAGGCAAAAAGTGGACCTGTAGGACAGATAGAATTCTACACTGAGCCATGGGATTTATGATAAAATTCTATAACCAAATAAAAAATATCTGTGACTACATTTATGTGAAGCAATGGTGCCATTCTTCGGCTGGTTTAGGTAATCACAGGTGCACATTCTTAGTCATACTAGAGATATATCCCAGTAGACATTTGGGGATCTGTTTTGAATTTAAAGTGGAAGTTCCAAGATAGATTTGGCAATTCTTTTCAAATTCTCTTTTTCTTTTTCAGAGGAAATACACATTGTGGAAAACCACTGGAAAAATATAGAACGTGGTTTAAAAATAGTGCACTATGTGTATATATGCAAAAACATACTCTTTTGGTTTTGATATGGTATTATTTTGTGACACCTCTCAATATGCATTAGGCCCATGTGAAGGGAAAGTTTAAATAAATAAATTCCAAGAACATGAAACAGAAAGCTTAGCAATGAGTACAAATGGCAAGCAAAGCAACACTGCAGAACAGAGGGACCCAAATTCCAACTCCATGTTGGGTAGGTTACACTATTATAAAATAGTTGTAGTAATATTTCAAATATGCAAATTGATTGCCTATGGGAAAGATCAGCTATGAGTGTTTCAAAGAGAAATATTAAGGTATTTTGATCCAAACTGAGAAATGGTAATTTTTCTTTCCTCATCGTTTCAACTGATATACTGATTCTCCATCACTGCAAATTTAATACTATCTCCTAAGGCAGGCAATGAACCTGTGCTCTCTGAATTTTATCTATATTTTTTTCTGCACAGTAGGAAAGAAAGACTTTGGAGCATTTCTGTAATTGTTTTTTTTTTTTTTTCCCTCAGAAAGAGGCCCGCATATGCTGTAATGTAAATATTAGCCAGTAATACATGCTAATAAGAAATATTGAACAATCCGTATAGGAAGCCAGTCTCCTTTGCTTCCACTTCTTTCCCCTTCCCCTATGCCCTATTAGAGTGAGTGTATCAAAGAGAACCTCCATCTCCTTGGCACCATGACTGGGCCTTTGTGGTCTAAAGTCTGGTGTGCATGCAGTGAGGTATCTTCCTGCTTCTGAGACTGTTTTGTAAAGTAGAACTTTCCAGTATGTGGCCTCAGCAATGAGCTGCAGATTTACAGCAAGATATTCTCTCAGCCCAGGAAGTCCAGGTTCAGCCTTGGGTGGCTGACATCCTGGTTTAGCAACTTTTCACTATGAGCAACATTGAAATGGTCCATAGATGATGATTCCCAAACAAGGGCCTGCAGGAAAGCCCAGTGATATCTGCAGCTATCTGACAATCTGAATGGCCTTTCTCCACGAAGGAGCGTTTTATACATAGATATCTATTCAGGCCTCAGTTTCAGATTGTTCTAGCTGTGTACAAATCTCCAGTACACAAAGACCATGGAACACAGTCTGTGGGGGCAGGAAGTTTTGCAAGGAGTCTTGGTCGTCTACCTGAGTTGTCTAGCTTAGCTGTCTAGCCATAATCTCTGTCTCCATATACATGATATACTTTAATCAGTTTTGGGCATTTGTGCTCTCTTAGTAACATTTAAGCTTGTTGGATGCTCTAACAAGGCATACACATTCTGAGTCCTACTTTGAAATATCTTATATGAAAGGTTCAGTTGGATTAAAAATCAAGTTGCCCTCAGAAATGCCAATATGGATAAGTTCTTCAAATGTAAGTAGTTTAAACATGAAAGTTAACTTAAGTTTTTCATTGGAAATTTGAAGATTTTATTTACAAGTATGATAAAATTTAACATGTAACAGTGTTCCTAACACTTTGTATCTTTGTAATTATATAACGCCAAGAAAAGGTAATGTTTTTTTTTTAAATAAAACATATTTATAGACAATCTTAAATCTGTTCCAGTTTCTTCCAGTGAACCATACAAATATGATTGTTTTCCTGTCTGTCATGCCAAGAAGAGCATGCAGAAGCCCTGCAGTAAGGCATATTGGTTGCTAGTCTTCCTTTTAGAGGTATCAGCTACTGGTAACTTACAGATCACTGTTGTTCCTCTTCCTCCCATTACCAAACAATTAAAGCTTCCTCCTCTCATGGATAATTATAAACCATACAGGAGTCGATAAACACTGACCTGTGCTCTCTATATTAACAGCAATTCCAGGTGACACACAGGATTACCATCTAGTATAGACTACTACCTGCTCCTCCCAGGCATGACTGGGAGAATGGACTTTGGAGTTTCTCTGTTATACACAGTCCTTCAGACTTTATTTTGTTCGGTCTGCTCTTTTGGTCCACACTCATGCCTTCCCTCTTTGATCTGGCACTGATTGCAGAAGCCTCCAGACACTATTTCAAGTGCTTTAAAAAGGAATTTTAAAATAAGCTTTCCTAATGCATGCTATTTGTAAAAACAATAATAAAAACCGTGTAGATGAGATCTCCGTCATTCTTTCTTAATTCTTCCCCAATCTCACTCTTGCCCCAGTAACCTTTCTCCCCTTCCCCCTTGATAATATATAGAACTTCACCTCAGCTGCTCAGATTTCATCAACTGAATTTTTTTGACCAATGTATATATAAGCTACCTCATGCCACAAAGATTTGAAATCACTTTAAAAATGGCATTACAGGAGTATTTCATGTGTTTCACTGCATTCTATACTTAGCTCATTAAACAGATTTCAGAAAAACAACAAAACACTATACTTCACCAATTTCAAGGGAAGAGTGGTAGAAGGAACAAAATTTTTGACCTAAGTTGGGAGTAGAGCATCATGCATTGGCACATTTTAACCGGTGGGCTGGGCTACTATATCGTAAGGACTGGGAGGCCGACAAACTTTCAGAATTTCTCCAAGGACTTAATGGACGCAGAGTCAGCTTTGTTTCATTTCTATCCACCAGCACTGCTACCACCCTGATCCATACCACTATCATTCCTCATTTGGGCAACTCAGTGTTGACCCAGCTAGTCTCCTTGCTTTAGTTCTTTGTAAAAAATAATCTGTTCTCCTCAAATAGCCAATTAAGACATGTTGCTCTTCTTACTCTGACTCACAGCCTTATATAATCTGCCCTCATCTCATTGTTTTCTATTCTTTCCCCTGCTCACAATGGTCCAAGCCATGTTATGTTTCCTGATCTTCATCAACCACTCTTAGCCTTTCATATACTTCAGACCTTGGCATTTGCTATTCTTCCCATCTATCACATCTTTTTCATCTACCCTGATCTTTACAAGTCTAGCTTTTTCACACTGATCACATCTCAGCTCAAAAACCACTCAACTCCTGACTACCCGGCCACAAATAGCACCTGTATTCAAAAACCCTCTCAGCCTTCTCTTTATATTCTTTATGGCATTATCACATTCTGAATTTATTTATATCAATGTGCCCACTTTTGTGCATTTCCAATAAAGATAAGGATTCTCTCTTGTTTCCTCACTATATTTTCAACATTAAATCAAGGAATTACACTAACTGAATAAATCTTACAAAAAATAGTGTTCTTACAAAAGAATTACAGTGGATTACTTAAGAACCTAGATCAAAAATCCAACAAGATAATCACTTTAAATTTCAAGCACCTCAGTTATTATCCTATATAATAAAAGGGTAATGTGCAAATTGACCAAACAGCAGAATGACCGGTTATTATGATGCGCACTGACCACCAGGGGGCAGATGCTCAATGCAGGAGCTGCCCCCTGGTGGTCAGTGCGCTCCCACAGGGGGAGTGCCACTCAGCTGCAAGCCAGGCTGACAGCTGGCGAGCGCAGTGGCCCGCCTCTGCAGCAGTGCTAATGATGTCCGACTGCAGCTTAGGACATGAGGGAGTGGGTCTAAGCTGCAGGTGGACATCCCCCAAGGGCTTCCGGACTGCGAAAGGGCACAGGTCGGGCTGAGGCCCCCCACCCTCACCCAGTGCATGAATATCATGCACCGGGCCTCTAGTCAAGTAAAAACAATCTAGGCATAACCTAACATCTCCCTTTTGCACTATCTACTGCACCTGCTCTCCCTCTTCACCTCCCAGGCACCAACTCTATAACACATCAGTTAAATCTTTGGTAAAAAAGTCTCATGTCCAAAGTTTTTTTTGTTTTGTTATTTTCCCTAGGACTTTTAAAAATCTAGAAAAAAATGTCCATTTATTCAGCACCTATGATCTCATGCAAGGGTGTGAGGAGAAAACAATCTGATTAGAGTGACATACAAATGACCAGCATACTTCACCCTTCATGGGCATTTCCTATTTTTTCAAAAGAAACTCATTGATACAGACACTTTCCCTAATAGGGATAATTTTAGGTACCCCTGACTCTCACATTCTGAGTCTTGGGTTAGTAGAAAAGGATATAGGAACTTGACATTGTGCCTCTGAAAGACTGCCAACATCTTGCTGAAAGCATACCAACCTATATTAATTTCTAATGAAAGTATAGTGTAAGATTCTCTCTGCCTTTTAAATGAGTCAGGCACGCCTTACCAATATTCCCTTTTTATATATATTATATTGATAGGTTTGGTTTATAAAACACATGCGCTATATAAATAATCAGTCCACCGAAAGCAATATTGGATGTATATTAACATTTTGTTCACGTGCAGTATACTTCTGCAACCTTGCTGTATTCGTATCAAAATTCCACTGCCAGTGTTGGGCTTTTGATCTGTGAGCTATTAGAAGCCCTGTTACTACAGATGAAAGGAGTTAGAAAGTTCTATATCATAATGCAGTGCGATCAGTAATTCACAGAGCAGGTAATTTGCAATGACTTGCCAAGCCTTTGATTGTACCGGGTTTATGGCTATTAGCAGTTTCCCCTTTCAAATTTGTATGGTTCCATACTTCCTTTTTGACCTCTTTTTCATCATTTATGGTCCAATTTGGTAGTGAAAAAACATAACTGCTTGCTTAGTGCACGGCTGTCATTCAAATGCCAGTGACTTACTGAGCACTTTGACATTTGTGATGATGAAAAAAACATTTAGCAGGTGTACAGAACACTAACCAGGTTCCTGCAACAATGCTTTATGGGATTCACAATGTACCTCTGGGCTATAAACCGATTCAGACTTGATTTTCTTTCTATCAATTTAATCTCAGTGTTCAAACCCCCATCAAAGAAGGAGGTAGAGTTTACACTAAAATTGAAGTTAAATATTTAATAATATTGTTAATATTGGACCTCACTGGAACAGTTGGAAGGGCAGTGGCTGCCTACCACTAAAATACTATGAAAGTAGGGCTCACACATCTACTTTGAAGGCATGCAATTAGGAGTACTACTTGATACTGGACTATATAAAATGTAAGCCCTATAAAATGTCTTTAGCAATGAAACCTTACAGCGAAATGGCCTGCTTTAGCCCCTTAGTTGTCTGAATTGTATATACACCATGTGAAGGAAACATCATATTATTTTGTGGAGGATTTTCTTTGCGCATTTAAAATTGGTCATCTGTTGTACAGGTGTGCAGTACATCTTGGTGTGGCTTAGTCTGCGCTCATGTGCAGTTTGTCTGGGAGATGTAGAAACCTGCAAAACTCAACATAGTCCAGGTCCCCAATTAGTGTGTTTGGGGAAGCATTCAAAGTCAGGACCGCTGAGCACAGGGAACAAGTAGTCAGTAATTTCCCAGCTCAGTACTGGTTAGGCATCTCTGAGTAATCATTCAGTCCCAGAAACATTTTCAGTTTAAGTGGCAAAAATATCACAGCTACATGCAGACTTACATACACCTAACAATGAAAGAAAGATCATTGTCAAGACCATCATCATCCCAATATTAAAACAAAATACACTTTTCAAAAATATGGAACAGACAAGCATTGCACTGACTTGCTCCATGGTCAACTTATTTAGGAAATCATTTACAAATTTCTAAAACTAGAATAGAAAGTTTTCAATTGTTTTATATTTGTAAGTGGGGTCTTCCAATAGAGAGCATAAAAACTGCATCCATGTATAAGTCATGCAGAAAAATACTTATCACCCATGGATGTTCCCAGAAGAATACTTATAAGCAAATTGGGAAGATAGAAAAGCACACACATGCCTACTTGTGGAGGATGGAAAGTATTTACATAGAATAAATGCATTTGAAGACCAAAGGCAATAAGGGCAATCATGCATGAATAGTGACATATAGACAGAGCATTTTGCACAGAAATCGTGTGTGTCATTCTGCCACAGCTGGGCACATGGAAGGCAGGCAGCAGTATCAGTTGCTTCTTTGAATCTAAAGTAGTCAGAGCCATGATATTCCCTGCTTGCCTAGTAAAATACAATTATATTCATAGGTTCACTTGTACTTACCATCTCTGCTCTTTCACTGTAACATTTTTATCTTCTTTCTATACAAACCCAATCCCTATTCAATGCAATTACCGCAAGCACTTACTATACACCTTCCTCCTGGCCAAATGTGTTAGTCAGAGAGCAGCGATGTGAATGGGCCTACAAAAGGAAGTTCAATTAAAAAACAAGGCAATGGTGATGCTTTATGAGTTTTACAGAGATGGCGAGAAATTTTATATCTGCTCTGTCCCCCAGGCTGGTTGTAATTTCAGTGTAGAGTGGAAGTATTCCCGAGAAATTATTGATCTTGACTTCTACCAGGACTGCAGTAAAGCAAAGGTAACAAATAATGTCATGCTTGAAGTTGGTGAAAAAATATTTGCAGTCATGGTTGTAAGTTGGGGCCAAACTCAGGAGCACTGAACCCAAACCCAAAAGCACCCTGACTTTTTCCAGTCTCACATCATATTTTTATTTGTTTAGCTTTACTGATGAGATTTTTAGGTTAGTTAACTAGTACTTCCTGCTAACTGTGTCTTGATATTTTATCAGGTCTTACCTAAAAACACATGGTTGTTTTGAGTACATGTGCTGACAACTACTTAAATGCATCACCTCTTATTTATTGCAACCTTGGCCTATGCTTTCATCTTTTCAAAGATTTTGCATGATCCTTTGGTGTAGGTTATTTAGAGAGAAAAAAAAATGAATGAATTGATGAGGTATAACCTTCCAGCAAAAAATATAAGCATCCATTAAAAAAGAGTGCAAATATAAACCAAACATAGGAGACTAGGCAGAAACGGTTTACTTATATGTAGGAAACTAGTGCATTATATCTATTTTTTTTTCTTTAAGAGTTCATTCAACTGTGGCTACAGTTATATATTTGCATTATAATGTGAGATCTGAATGAATTCTTTCCTAAAGTGGAAATACCAAGGAAAATTGTTTCACTTTATGAAATTACACTTAGCAGGTTTATTTGTTCTCTCTCAACTTGAAACCCACACGTTTTTATTAAGGCTATGGTTCATATTTCAAATAGCAAGAAATCTTCAGGTCTCTCCCTTTCTTCCCCCTCAAAATAAATCTACAAAGCACCTGGATTTAGAAGAACAACATAGATATATTGCCCATTAACTCTGAAAACTAGCAAACACTTCCATAATAAAAATAAATAGTGTGCACTGTAATCGATGAGGAGGCAACATCCCACATTGTTTATTGATTCATAAGGTTAAGATTAAAGTGAGATTCTTGCCTGTGTTTATCAACAGGCTTTTTTTTTTTTAAAGTAGTAAGTGAACCTGGAATCCCACAAACCAATCAATAAAGTTTAAAAGCTTCAGTGAATCTAACCCATAACAGGTCCTTGTTTGGAGAACACGCTCAAGAAACACATGTGCCTTTAAGAGGTCTTGAAAGACTTTACACCCATGGACCATTACCATTTCCAAACACCCTGCAGCATTACCAGCCCAACATATGCTGACTGTATATCACCGTGACCCGCTCACTAAAGCTCTTTTGACTGGAGTGCTTTTAATACCCACTTTCTCAGCTGAGCTCAGGAGTGATTTGTTTTACATGCCACATTAATCCTTTCCACATTTTCTGGATGAGGCAACCACAATTCCACTTGTGAGGTGTTTCTAAAACACAGTTATAGGAATAAAGCAGCAGGGTCCCAGACTTGACAACTTCCCTCTAGGCAGCTGACAAAGTGGGCTATCGTGTCTTGGGCTAACTCTTCAAACGAGCGTTTGTGCCCAGCCACTAGGGTGGGCCAGCCTTCTAGGCCAGTAGGAGGCCCCATTTATTGAAGGCAATTTACTCTCAATTAAAACGCTGTAGGAATCTTCAGAGACATAATAATGCCTTATGGATACTCATGCATATTAGTAAAATTAAAATCAAGAATAAATAAAAAAGAGCGGTAGAACCAAAAATATATAAAACACACCTCAATAAATCCAAAGAAAGTTTATACACCACACCTTCATAATTGTGGGAAAAGAGATTAAAAAAATAAATGGGCAATTAGTCTTCAAAGCAAGACTTTTATTATGTGGTAATTTTACAGTTTTAACTTTAAAGATAAACCCTCCCTCCCCAAAATATATTCCAAGGCCAATGAACTTCTGTTGCATGCATTTATGAACTTTTCTACATTTTTAATGTTCATTTAATGTAATGTAGGTTTTCAAAATTTCAGGCTGTCAACAAGACTAACTGATTGGACCAACCAATTGTTAAAAAAAAATGTTTTTACATGTCAGCACTTGGATGATTTTATTAACTTGTTAGTATTACACTCCCAATTTTATGTGTTAAAATCTAACTGTACAAGCAACTCAAGGCCTAAAGTTATGCCTTTATCCAATCCTAATTTATTGTTCTTCCCTCATAAATTTTATTTGCAGCTTCATTGGTCTGAAAAAGCAATAAATCAGAGCAAGGTGAGTTTTACATAGGTTAGATTGAGTCCCTTATTTTCACTTGAATTAATCCAATCTTTTCCTTCTGGTGCCATTGTCATGTGGCTAATAGTATGTCTCAAAGCAAGAGACACTTGAGTGAAAGAGATATTTTTTCTAAGGTACAGGATATCAGTTATACATGCTCATGTGTAAATCATTTACATAAATTATGATATTGATGTAATGTTTATAAAATATATGAATTCTGTAAATAAAAAACTCACCTATTTATTTCCTATCTCAGGTTCTCTTTCTAAGATAATCAGAAACATGATTGCAGTCATTTTCTGAAGATGCATTATGGAAGAATGATGTACTGTTTATTGTCACCATGGAAACCTTACTTGCTAAATTGTGCCTTGAATAACATAGGTGCTCATTAGATATTTATGAAATGGATGATGATGGATTCAAACACACCCTTTCACATTCTAAACCACAATCTAGTTTATGATAATAATACCCTATGTTTATTTCAGCACTAGAATACCTACCTATCAAAACAGTTAAATATTTTCTGGAGTCTTTTAAAATGAAAAAATCTAATCAAGAAAAAAAGAGACTGATTATAATTCCTCTCTCTCTTTTCTCTGTACACATACACATACATATACACCACTTACCAGATACTCTAGTTAAAAAAATTAATATATCCTCAAAGCAGAATTAATACTTAGATCATTTGCAGAAGTGAGATATTATCTGTATATTCAAGATAAATTGTTTTAAATTGATAATTATGTAAATTTTTAGACCTTTAAAAAGTTGAGTTTAAATGAATTTGTCAATAATTGAGAGAAAACTGTAAGTCATTTAATCTATGCTTTAAAGTTGATTTGATAGAGAACTAACTGTAAGTCATTTAATCTATAGTATAAGGTCAATTTTTTAAAATGGCTTTTAGCTTTGGAATTCTTATCTCATTATCTAGATTCATTTCAAAATTATAGAATGCTTTCAAGAAAAAAATGCCTAAGTCTAAAGTCGACCATTTTAAACTTTACTTCAAAGGATCTGCTTTCAGTATCTTTAAATAAAATCTTCTAGGTTACTTTCTTTCTCTAAATTTTTGTTTCTTTAACAGAATCTAGAATTCCTTGGCTAGCTTAGAATCATAAAAACATTGTTTTTTACTCTGCTTGGACATTTCCTCATTTGAGTTTGGGTTCATATTTAGCTATATCCACTAAAATTGCCCATTCCTCTTTTGCCATTGGGCATTTTTTCAATCTTAACAAAGCCAAGTCCATATTATAGGCCTGCTAGCCAACATTCCAGGTAAATGAATGGTTTTAAAGAAAAATGGTGCTATTTTTCAAAAGCCTGACATTTAAAAAATACAAGTCCAGAATTGAAACCTTCAATAATTTTTCCATGCCTATATGCTACAAGAAGCAAATGGTTACACAAATGAATACATCTGGGATTATTTTCAAGCTGTTACTCCCCACCAGGGAAAATATTTAGAAATAAGGCTTGGTCTTTGTGCGAGAACTACAAAGAGGCCAGCCATCTTGATGCTTTTCCAGATCGTTTAATGATTTTTCTCATATTGTGTGGTGGCTTTACTGCCCTGTTTCGTATGCCTTCCCATTCACCGTTGGTAACCATTTATGTTGGGTATGTTCCAAATCCTAAATATGTTTTGTGGCCTTTATAGCTTGGAGCTAATAAGACCATTCAGTATTTTTTTAATATAAAATACTAAAAAATATACTTGGCCATGAAAGCTAGAGGAAATGATTCAAAATTAAAAAACAGCCTTATTAAAGGATGGAGTAACCTTGCCTTTAAACTGTTAAGTGAGGGTGACTATGGTTGAGGTTGACTATGCTTTGGGAGTCCAGGAGATGCAGTATTAGGCACGTGTGTGTGTATGTTGTATTTACATATATGTATTATTACAAACATGTGTGTATCTGTATATACACACATACTATAAATGAAAAAAATGTTCATCCATATATATTACTTTGCAATCTCAGGCTTTATAACTCAGAGCCTCCAATAAATATGATTAGTCTATCCTGGTATTATTTTTATTATCAGCTGGGGCTTTACAGTTTTTAAGTTTTTAGAGTTTTGTCTTCCTATGACTTTATGTAAAACAAAAATTAGAGTTTGTAAGATGCATAAATATATGTCTAGGGAACTAAAATCTCCAGAATAAACTCCAAATTAAAACATAAATATTATTCACTCAATATATATCTAAAAAGATTATATTAACCATGCCTTTATTGCCCCTTTTAAATTTAGATTGTTAAATATATTTCCTAACTTCAAATACATTAGATTCAGTTCATAAATTACTTTGATTTCTTGTATTTAAAATGTACCTTAGCAAAGTAAGAATTTTCATGTTTTTTTCTTTAACTCACAAATTAAAAGTGATAAGATATTTTAATTATCACCCAATTCTTAAATAAGAAAATCTGAAAACAAAATTAATTATTTAAAAAAATATATCCTCCTGCTTTTTAGTTTCAACGTCATAATGTCTTATAGGAATAGTTGTTGTAGAGAACACAGGCTCTCATTATTTAAGAGTGTATTAATAATGCATAAGTTGGAAGATGGGCATGGTCATCCATTTTTACACTCAGAGTTATGCCAAAGAGAAAATTATCAGCTATAATCCACAGAGGTAAGGATGAAAACCTACTCATTGAGTATTATTTTTATGTTATTGAAAGAATAAACAATACCAATTATAGAATACTAGTGTCCCAGTGCATGGATTTGTGCACATTGAAAGGAAATTAATTAGAAGAAATATTTTAATATTGCTATTCACCCTTTCTCTATAATAGAAGTGTCAACCAAATTCATGATCAACAATGACAGATCAAAACACACGCGTGCGATTGGCACTAGCGAGAGCTTCGCATGTGTGAGTCAACTTAGCTTTTTATAGATATAGAATATACTTGCTTAATTAGACCTGCTTTCTGATTTAGCTAAACTTTTTCCATCCCAGTGACGCACCCCAACTTCTCTTTCAGGTAATTGTCAGCAACACAGCAGTAAATATCAACACGAAGCAGATTATTATTGAAGATTATGCAGGGAGAACAAAGGGTAAAATATTTAACTGCATCAGTGTTAAACAAAGGGTAAAATATTTAGCTGCAGCAGTGTTAAACAAAGGGTAAAATATTTAACTGCAGCAGTGTTTGACTATATTCTGTGCAGTGAGAAAAACTGAAGTCATTTTCAAGATCCACTATTTCTTACTTCTTTTCAGTCAGGTCAAATTTCTAAACTTTCTAAATCTCCATTTTGTGGCAAATGAAAAGAAAATAGGATTCTACCGAGTCTCCTATCTACCTACTCCAGGACTTCTGTGAGGATCAAATGAAATGAGGCACGTGAAAATGCTTCACAGACATTTTGTTAAATTGTAAAATGTTGGCACCTGGTTATAAAGCAAGTCATGTTCCTGGGGTGAAGAAACTCCAAGGAGGCATTGCTATGTGATGTCATTACCCGGCACCCACAGTGACAGTTTAGGCTGGGCTGTGGGCCGCATTTTGCACCATGGCGTCTTGGCAGTGTTGGCTTCAATTTGGTGTGGTGTTGCTCTGGGGTGGCGGCAGGGCCTGTGTCCCACTTGGGGGAAGCCAAGTGTTGGTTTGTTGGTGCCAGGTCCATGGTGCTATTTATTTTTAAATGGCCAGTGTGCGTCATGGCAGCTCCTGCATTGAGCATCTGCCCCCTGGTGGTCAGTGTGGGTCATAGCTACCAGTTGGATGGATGGACACAGCCTTTTATATCGCTAAGTGGCCAGATTATTATGACCACCTGAAGTTTGTAGGCAAATTAGCTGTCCACTGCATCATATGGGATATGGAAGCTGAAGGCCTATTCAAACACCTTTGCAGTTATCAAGATAAAATGTCTCCAATTTGCACAGGAACACAAGGATTGGACAGTCGAGCATTGGAAAAAAGTCATGTGGTCCAATGAATCACGTTTCTAGTTGCATCATGCAGATGGCAGAGTGAGAATTTCGTGGAAACAGCATGAAAGCATGCACCCCACATGCATGAGTACAACCCCTCAAGCTGGTGGGGGCAGTGTTATGGTTTGGGGCATGTTTTCTTGGCATGATTTGGG
This sequence comes from Plecotus auritus, assembly GCF_963455305.1. Classification (NCBI taxonomy): domain Eukaryota; kingdom Metazoa; phylum Chordata; class Mammalia; order Chiroptera; family Vespertilionidae; genus Plecotus; species Plecotus auritus. The sequence continues at coordinate 173,596,128 of NC_137775.1, read as the reverse complement.
CCCTTTAATTCATGTGAAACGTCTGAATAGCACAACATACCTAAGTATCATTACTGATCAAGTTCATCCTATCATGTTGATGGCATATCCCAATGAAGATGGCTTCTTCCAACAAGACAATGTGTCATGCCACGGTGCTCATATTATGCAGGAGTGGTTTCAAGAACATGAGGGACACTTTACCTTGCTTAGGTGGCCCCCACAATCACCAGACCTCAATCCAATTGAGCATTTGTGGGACGAAGTTAAAAGAGCCATCAGGCAGCTGGTTCCACAACCATCAAATCTCACAGAACTGGACAGTGCTATTCATCAGGAATGGTGTCAGATTCCTCACATCACCTTTCAACATCTCGTGGAGTCAATGCCAAGAAGAATCACCACAGTATTGAAGGCAAAAGGTGGCACAATGAAGTACTGATGGGGTGGTCATAATAATCTGGCCACTTAGTGTATATACTAGTGGCCTGGTGCACGAAATTCATGCACGGGAGAGGGGTGTCCCTCACCCGGCCTGCACCCTCTCTAATACGGGACATCCCTCTCGCAATACGGGACTGCTGGCTCCTAACTGCTCCCCTGCCTGCCACCCTGATCCCCCTAACTGCTCTCCCCTGCTGAACTGATCCCCCTAACTGCTCTCCCCTGCCGGCCTGATCCCCCTAACTGCTCTCCCCTGCCAGCCTGATCACCCCTAACTGCCTCTGCCTTGGCCCCACCTCCATGGCTTTGTCTGGAAGGACTTCCAGTCTAATTAGCATATTACCCTTTTATTAGTATAGATAGAGGCCTGGTGCACGGGTGGAGGCCAGATGGTCTGCCCTGAAGGGGGTCCCAAATCAGAGTGGGGTTCCCTTTGGGGGGTAGGGCTGGCCTGGGCAAGGGGCCTGGGGCAGTTTTCAGGCTGGCCATGCCCCCATCGGGGTGGGGGTCCCCACTGGGGGGCATGGCCAGCCTGGGCGAGGGGCTGAGGGCCATGTGCAGGCCAGCCACACCCCCATCAGGGTGAGGGTCCCTGCTGGGGGGTGTGGCCAGCCTGGGTGAGGGGCTGAGGGCCATTTGGGGGCAATTTGCAGGCTGGCCAAGCCCCTGGCTTTGTCCGGAAGGTCTCCGGAAGGTCTCCTGGTCTAATGAGCATATTACTCTTTTATTAATATAGATAAATGGGCATCTGTAAAAGTGCTTCCAATGCATATATCTACAGAGAGATAAACTTTTTTCTGTGAAAACAATTTGGAGGTATTCCCACCCTTTAACATCACCTGAATGAGTGACATGATGTGTATAATTAGGCAATATATGTGCTCTTGAATATTTATATTTTAACAACAGTGACACCAAATTAACAGGCATTTATACACATTATATTAAGTTTCATTTGCTCTTTTGCAAAGAAGACAATGTATTTAATTTTACCAAGTTATGCTCCAAGTTAAAAATTTGTGTGGACATCTAAAAAGTTAGGTGGTTTTGAATTAATAAAAATATGATCTTGCTTTTCTAATTTTAAGAATAATAAAAATAGAACCAGTACAAACTATGAGGCTGAAGGGTAAGCAAGTTTCCAAGATGAAACACAAATGTTTTCATGGGTAACAGAATTGGCTTTGGCACTTGAATCTACTCTGAAAACCCAAAAAATGTAATTTTCTCATAAGCATAAACAACAAAAAGTTGTACACATTAATTATATACCTCAAGGTTATTTCTTCTTTCATATAAAATCTCCAATATGTATTATAAACAAAATGAACAAAAAGAATATTTGCTGGATCGTAAAGCTCTATTTGGTTGACTCCTTCTTTAAAACCTTTATGAAGAAGTTTAAAGGGGCACAAAAATGCTCCAATTGTTTTTCTTTTAGGAATAAAGAGTACTCAGTTTGCATGTATCCAGACCTAAGCACTATAAAGGTCTTTTCCTTTTTGGAAAGGAAGCTTTTTATACCCTTGGTTGATTTCACAAAAAACAATCTTGGACACAAATGTAGGCAATTTAAACTCGTCGTTTGGGTGAAAATCTCTCTGTCTTCATCTCACTCAAAATGCTACCTAAATGTAATCTGAACCATTTAGAGTAGCTCTACTTAAACCGTGTTATGTTTTCAGTAGTAAAGACTGATAACTTGATAGTTCCCAAGGGTTTGAGTCTTACAGTTTAAGTACAGAGTTGACATTACATGCAATTTTTCTGAAAATCCCCAGGGCTATATTAGAGATGAGTAAAGATGTACAGAGCTGTTTACAAAACTGTGGGTATCTTCAACCCAATACAATTAGTCAACATCCTAATTGGTTTATTCATTTTCACATTAATATAATCTTATTAACTAATAATTACAAGAATATAAAAATTTGGCTTCAATGTTCTAAATATATGCATATTATTTGTACTATGAAAATGCCATTACAAACACTTGATAGGTATTATTTTTTGGAAGTTATCAATTCATTTTATCCTCTCTGTTTCTCTCTCTCTCTCTGAATTAGAATTTTATTGCCAGAAAAAAATCTTAGTTCAGGCCATCATAATTTCTCCTCCAAGGTTTTGTTTTATTTTCTGTGTTGCTAACCTCCGGCTTATCATTCTTCAATTAATCTTTTCCACAGTTATCAGATATATCTTCCCAATGTGGTTATCCCACCATCAATGCATGAAAATACACACTGGTCCTCAACAACAATCCCTTATGATGAGACTTCATCTCACCACTTCTCTGTGTCAAACCTGAAATTAAGCTACAGTGAACTGATGACAGTTAAGTTAAAGGCCTTGTGCTTTCTCTCTTTCAGTTCTCTACTCCTATGCCCCAATCTCATATGTTTAGAAATCATTTTTTACTACCTACTAAAATGGTACTCCTATGAGAAATCCTTTCTGACCTCTTGAACCCCTCTATCTATCTCCCTAGGTTTTCTACTCAGATTGTACTGTAACCACTTACCTGTACTTCACTAGTCTATAAAATTTAAAAGGCAGAAAGCATAGTTGAGACATTAAGTAATCCTAACATTAGGCAATGCACGACTAGAGAGAGTTGATCAATGTACAGTAAGTTCACAGAATAAATGAATGGATGATTTGAATAAACAAATAGATAAACTCCTTAACTTTAGAAACAAGGAAATTGAAAGGTAGTTTGATTAGGGACTTGTCTAAGACCACTCTTCGAAAAATGACACTAAAACTCAACAGATGACAATTATTCCTTCCTCTTCTCTATCTTGATAGTAGTCCCTAAAAAAATCCCAATATCAATAGCATTAGATTATGACTAAATATTAGCTATATACAATATCCCAGTAAGAATAATATGCTATGCTTTTTCCCTTTGTATTTAAACAAAGTATGCAATCTAGAACAGTGCAGTTTGAATTTAATGGCCTCTGCCTCATGCCTGAGTTGGAGAACACAGCTTTGCGAACTATGATTGAGTGACAGGCCTACCTGTGAAGCAACTGGGCTGCCCACTTAGCCCTCTTTTCCATGGTCTCTTGGATACTTGGTTTTCCTGACTTCCTCTAGACTTAATTTTTTTTTAAGTTTGGAGAAGTACAGCCAGCTGGCTACACTCTGCTTCCCATGTGTTCTTAATAACTTTTATTTCCCTAAGGGCTAGCCTATGTTTCTCAAACCTGGCTACACATGAGAATCACCAGGGAAACTTAAAAAAAAAAATACCAATGTGTGAACCCCTAACCAAAGATTCTGATTAAATTGGTCAGGGGTGGATCTTGGGCAACAGTAAGTTATAAAACCTCCCATCTGATTCTCTGTGTCACCAGGCCAACTGCACTCTTGACTTTTTCAGGTGGAATATCAGAATGGCCTGACTTTTTATGTGGTATGTACATCATTTCTACAAGCAGCATCCAGGGCAGAAGCTGCCTCACACTCAGTATATACTGACGATTCAAATGTGGAGAGAATGATACATTTGAAAAGACTTTTCTTTCCTTGTGTTCTAGTTTTGGAATGTAGCTGGTCAGTAATACCTATTCTGACCAATAAGAAGAGCAGGAATCACTGGATTTCTTACCATCAATGTCTGCCCTTGCCTTGGTTCTGGAAGCCTTTCCTTCCCATGGAGGCTGAGGCACATAGTGAATGAGTCTGAGTCCAGAACAGGAAACCATTTGCCTTAATTTCTCTTTCATTCCTCGATATTTTCTTACTACATTCCCATTCCCCTAAATTTATTAATAAAAAATGAACAGTGACCTACACGTGGCACAACAATGGAGAAGAGTAACAGCACTTTAGTGCCATATGATTACCCAATCCGTAAGGATTCTCCCTTTTGCAGCTAAGGTGTAAGTAAATTCACCTGTCTTTTATCTGCCTCCTTTTCAGAGAAGTTGCTCTGGACCACAGTGTCTAGAAGGCCCTCCACCTCTGGCCAATGCTGATTGGACACGTAGAGACATTTGATTTAAAGTTGTTAACTAAAAAGAAAAAACATGTTTGCAATAAAATGTAGCGAGCATTTGGCGTGAAGCATATACCTTAGAATGAGTGGCACAGAACAGAATGCCAGGCTCATTTCCTCCCGCGGCCCACGAGGTGCTTCCCACAAGGCTGCGCAGCTTCATCCACCTGAGCACTTCCGCCTGGCGCCAGGCCACTTCCTGCCTGGTGACCCGCGCTTCCCACGCTCGCAGGTCTGCAGGTCCATACGGTTGGGCCTCCTGCCTCCCGGGACATCCTCGCTGAAGGAGGTGACCCCATCCCAGTCCCGGGTCCTGCCGTAGCCTCTCGCCAGCGCTCCAAGCTGTGCTGTCTCCCATGCCCAGGCCCCTTCCCACGTGGACAAGGACCCCCAAACCACTGGCAAGAGGACGCTGGCCCCAGGGCAATGGCAACCACAGGTACAGTCGTCTGTGCAACCTCAAGTTCAGCACCTTCTTCGCACGCAAGAAGCATGACTGTTCCTCAGAAGCTGCCAAGCTTGTGAGGTTATCCAGCCACCATACTGAGGACTGGCAAGCGGTTTAAATGCTCCGTTTCGGTTTCTAGGCGTGAGGGCCCGTGTTCTCGATGGCAGAGGGGACTCCTGCTCCTGGGAACCTCGCCAAGCGCAGGCCTCTGCAGAGGGGCGTTGGCACCTAAGTCCAGTTTGATGAGCACAGCCTCAATGGCCAGGAGCTCAAAGAGAGCCACCCCTGGGCTCCTGAGGACTTCCTGCTTCCTGGGATGCCTTGTTAGGTTTCTTTCTTTCTTTCTTTTTTTTTTTTTTTTTTTTAAATATATTTTATTGATTTTTTACAGAGAGGAAGAGAGAGGGATAGAGAGTTAGAAACATCGATGAGAGAGAAACATTGATCAGCTGCCTCCTGCACGCCTCCCACTGGAGATGTGCCCTCAACCAAGGTACATGCCCTTGACCGGAATCGAACCCAGGACTCCTCAGTCCGCAGGCTGACGCTCTATCCACTGAGCCAAACCGGTTTCGGCTAGGTTTCTTTCTAATTAGTCTGAGAAAATCCCCTGTATTCATACGGAACATTTTTCCTAAGCTAGTTTTTTTTTTTTTTTTTTTTTTTTTTAAATAACACTAGCCTTAACTAGGACGAATAATAGGGGGTTCCAGAATGTAAATATCTAGATATATCTGCACTTTAATTTTATTTTGGCTAAAAAATCTTTAGTCATGGATTGAAAAAATGCCAAGGAAAACTTTTCATAAAAAATAAAATAAATCAGACTTTGAAAAGAACATCATAGGCTCATGCGATAGAGGAAAAGCAAGGAGAAGTTGAAAGAAGAGAACATTTTGGAAGTTATGGTACTTCTTATCAGTAAGTTATTTCTTTTTATACAGTATACATCATAATATTCTTTATATGAACAAAATATTTTGTATACATTTAAAAGGCTACATGCATACACTGGTAAGAAATATAAAAAAATAAGTGAAAAATGCTTTCATTTCTGGAAGGTAATGATAGTTAATATTTATGTGTCAGCTTGTGTGCCAAAACAGTAAGAACAAACTTTCTATGGAAGATGACATTAAATTCTAACAACAGCTTTATGAATTTTATGAAATACAAGTTTTATTAAGTCTTCTTATGCCTATTTCATGGATAGGTAAACCTAGTATTAAAGTGACTAAATCACATGTCTAAAATCATAGAGCTGCAATGTGATAGATGCAAATTGAAAAACCAAGTGAGTCTTGTTTTAGAGTCATGATCTTAAACACCCTGCTTTATTATACTTAGAGGAAAACTTTCCTCAATTTCTGGAGTTGAAGAAGTGGAAAATTATCCAGGCTAGTGGCAATGCAAACCATCTGAGAAGGGAGGGTCAGGGAGTATGGCTGACTGAGAGACATTTAATCACAGCTGGTGTTCTTCAGAAGTTGAGACTTTGCAAAGAGGATTTAATTTGGAAAAGATTATTTTGACACTTACTAGTTACTAGTATGTGTTGATCAGGAAGAGCAAGAAGACTATTTTAGTAATTACAACGAAATAAAGACATGTGGGCTTGGGTTATGGTTGTCACTATTTGTGGAAGTTGGTAAAGGAGAAAAGAGTAATAGACAATTCTAAATGTTGAGGCTAATGGTGTCATTGGGAGCAATAGGAAAATTGGAAAGTGCCCATTGTTTGATGAGGGAAAGGAAAATAATTTATATTTCAATGGTAGTGTATTTGAATTGTGAACAAAGATGTAAGATAGATTTTTTTTTTTTAAATTCAAGTGAATTTTATTCCTCTTCTGTTTTCGACAGGTCTGAGTGTGTAGCTCAGCATCACAACCTCAAATTACACAAATTAACATTGTAGATGGTCTAACTGTGGTATTTGTCTTGGTTTTTGGATTGTGTATTCTTATCCCTTATCCATGTTTCAGTAGCTGGATAGTACACTGTTTTTATGCTCTGACTAGGGGCCCAGTGCACCAATTCGTGCACCTTGAAAGGAACTGTGGGCCTCGAGGCTGCGGTAGGCACAGGGGCTGGTCTCGGCCCATCCTCTGTGCCCCCGCCCAGCCCTTCCCGCCGTGGCCCCAGTACCCTGTCTGCCGGCAGCCTTGCTCCCGCTGCTGCCACTCCCACACATTGACGGCACCGACCCCCGCTCACACCTGCTGATGGCGCGGAGCAATTGGTGCCAGCAGCGGGTGCGAGCGGCGCTGCTGCCCCAATCACCCTTCAGGAGCAGGGAGAGGTGGAGAAGCCCTCAGGGGCGATCGGGGCTGGAAGCCACCCTTTGCACCTGCTGACGATGCTGAGCAATTGGGACCGGCGCCAGGCACCAGAGCAGGTGCAAGTGGCGGCTCTGGCGCTGGCAGCGGGTGCGAGTGGGACTGGTGCCTCAGCAGGTGCGAGTGCCAGGCGGGACTGTGGTGTGTGGGAGCAAGAATTTTCAGTAACCACCAGAGGCTCGCTCCGATGACAGAAACTGGTGCCCCGCCTTGGTCTGGTACCCCAGCTCAACTGCTCCACCATCCCACTGCAGCCGACGCCTACCATGTTCCACACTCTTCCACCTGCTGTCGAAGCCCACCATGTTCTGTGTGCGCCCCCTGTTGGTCAGCGCACGTCATAGCAACCAGTTGTTTGGTTGTGCCTCTGTTTGGTCTATTAGCCTTTTATTATATAAGATAGCCTGCAGAATATTGTTTTGTATGAGGACATGTGTGTGTGTGTGTGTATTACCATGGTTAGGCTAGTATAACTGAGGAATAGATTCTTAGAGGTTGACTCATTTATTGGGGCAAAGAGAAATCAAATGTTGAAATTATACACATATTCCCAGATAACCTATATCTACTTACACCAAATACATAGTTATGAGTGCCTTTTTTACCACAGCCTTGCCAGTATAGAATATTATCAAAATTTTAATTTAATTAATTAAATATCTAGGTAACATTGTTTTAATTATATTAAATTAGTAAAGATGAGGATCTTTCATGTTTGCTGATCACATAATTCTTACATTAGTTTACACTTCATTTGAATTACTCATTTTCTTATTTTAATAAATTATTTACTAAGTTTTATTTCTCAGATTTTACTAAATATTATATGTAAGAACTACTCTATTAATATGCTACTGATATCTTGAGTGTAATTTATTAAACTTAATTAAATGTGTTATTTTTTAATATATTTTAAACTTTTTATTTTAAACAGTAGTTCTTGGAATGATTAAAAAGTTACAATTGATTTTATTTTTTGCATTGTACATTATGCAAGCATTACATGGAGAAATATACTTCACTTATCTAAATGCACATACAATTACAACAAATGCACAACCCACACATGCTAGATTTTAAAAACATGTGAAAGATGTCAGCTTTGTACTGTCTGTTCTTAATCATTATAGTATGTTAAAAGCAATTTTAAAAGTACTTCACAGACATAATTGAAGTATTTACAAAGAACAAAAGTATTGAGATTATGCTTGCCAGAAGTCCTATGTTTTGTACAGTTCTTCATAAGCTATATTTTAGGGCACAACCAGATTTTAGCATACTTATGAAAAGCATGTATTAGCAATTATACTGTGTTATATCCCCACAAAATATTGTTTCACAATTTCATATTACCACTATCATAGTGATTATGATGGGAGTTTAGGACTAGATTTATAGGCAATAATCAGATTTCAGTGACAGTGTTTTAAAAGATGAGGACTAAGGAAAGAGAAACAGAAATTGAGAAATTATAGCTGGAGAGAGTTACTCAAGGAGCAAATCCCAAATTACTAAGGGATTCAAGATACATGTATTTATACAAGGGAAATTTTATTTCACTTATTTCTCAACTTTCCTTCAGCCCAATATCTCTTAATATAGGATATAGGAAAATGAAATTAGTGGGTAGAGTTGAATATGTCTGCACCCACATATTATTAGAATCTATACTATTCTTTTATTTATTTATTTTCCTATGAATAAGTTAGATCAGATAGAAATCCTTTTCATCACACCAGAGCATCTTGGGTCATGACAAAGATATCACTAAGAGAGTTTTAGAAGAGGTAAGTTCTTGCTGTCAGAATAATAGCCAGCACTAATGTCTTTTGTCTTCCAAGTGCATAATGGGTATACATTCATAAACACTATGCACATTAAAGTCAATCAATATGTGTGCACTTGAATGAATATCCAATATTTATTGTGTAGTTATGATATGCTAAAGAATACCATAATGAATCATACTGGCAAGTTTTTTTTCATGAAACTTAAATATATTTTAACCAAAATATATTTTAATTGGTTTTGTAAAAATATATAAAAAATATAGTGGTATAGCATGAATTATGGGCTTTGGGGTCTCAGATAACTAGATTCTTGGCCCAGCATTGCCACTTACTAGCTACATGGCCTTAGGCAATTTATTTGACCTCTCTAAGTGGTCTGAATTATGCTGTCAGAGATAATTTCCTCCTGTCATTCTCGAAGGTGTAATAGGAAGAACATTGAACTAGAAGAATCTTGGCTTGTTGGTTTCTATTCCTGGTTCCTTAAACCTATTCATTCTGGGCCTCAGTTTCCTTATCTATGAAAGAAGGGAATTAAATCAAGTAACTTGCTAAGCCTCTTCCATATTTTAGGATACAAAGAATATTCGTCTTCACACTCAATTTCACATTTATGCCATAAAATGAACTTTCTTAGTGTTCCCCATTTCTCTCTCGTTCAAGTTCTCTTGCAAGGCTAGTTTTGAGTCAAGGAGCAAAATATATTGAAAGTTTTAAAGTTTCAAAATCATTTATTTACCAGAGAAGACCTTTGCCATTGGATTTCAAACAGTGATAAGAGTGGTTTTAAGAAACACAGTCTACACTACAACTTATTTCCCAGGGGCTCTGAAATAAAGACCTCTCCTAAAACTTAAATTTTGGGGAAAGGTGGAGCTGAACTCTCATGTGTAGAAAACATCTGTCAGAATATATGACTCATTGCCAGAAGCCTTCTTTTGGAATCTTCTCATAATAACAACAATGTATAACAAAAAGATGCTTTGTATTTCAGTAATGCCTTTATTTAGACCACCTTTCGGATTCATTTATAAACATGTCTAAGAAATGCAGGCTATGTCTAGACGACCAAACAAAAAAGGCACCAAAATCGAACTGGAAGTGTGTTAGAGCATTGTTGAACTCTAGTGGTATGAATATTTATATTAGTTTATACCATTGATAATTTTCATGAAGACTGCAGAAAACATAGAATTTTATGGCAATAGATTTCATTTAAATACATATAGGTTTGGACATATTTAAAATATCTTCATTAGCTATAATTGGTGGTGGTAGCTTAAAGAAGTGTGAACTATGCAGGGCTTATCCACATAAAAAGATAAAAATCAGAACAAGAGTGTCTATTAAAATCTTTACTCATTTTTAAATCGTGTTATCTTCTAATTATTGAATTAGAGGAACACTTTTTTTTTTTTATCCTCACCTGAGTATATTTTTTCCATTGGTTTTTAGAGAGAGTGGAAGAGAGAGGGAAAGACAGAAATACATCAATTGGTTGCCTCCTGCCAGCACGCCGACCTGGGCCCTTGACTAGGGCCCAGGCTGGGGAGGAATCTGCAACCAAGGTACTAGCCCTTGACGAGAATCGAACCCAGGACCCTTTGGTCTGCAGGCCGCTGACACTCTATCCATTGAGCCAAACTGGCTAGGGCTAGAGGAATTCTTTATATATTTGAGATACAAGTTTGTTGTCAGATACATGTCTTACAAATACTTTTCCTAGTCCTTTGCTTGCCATTTTGTTTTCAGTAATTAAAATGCCCAGATCCATTTATTAGAATCAGTGATCCTTTTCTCTTCACCTTCCCTTGTTGTACCTGTTCAGGTATGGAGACTGCAGTGAAAAAGGGAATGTGCCTTCATCTTCTCTATTTTGTAACCACTGCTTCTTATTCTCTACACAGCCCCCCGCCCCCAGCTCCCCAGCTTACTAACTCACATTTCTATCGTCTCCAGGCAAGAGGGGTTGGAAGAAAATACAGGTAGGGCAAGGAAACATTTTTAATTATCTAGATCTTGCTTTAGCAAATATTAAAATTTGAATCTTTCTCTCATGGAATGTTGTACTGCACTTCTGGTTACTCATGTGATAACATTTTTTGTTTGTCCCTTGCTCCCCATTTCAAGATTCCTCCCTGAGCATTATATTTCTGAAGATGCACCAATTTGGTTGGGGTAATATGAAATCTGCATAGTCCTCTTTAAATCCACTCCTGGCCAACTCTTTCTCATTTGGCACAACTTTAGAATACAGAAAATACATATTATTGCAGGGAAGTATGTAATGACTACCTCATCTCTCTCTTTCTCTCTCAGAAATTCCTCAGTTACCTTCTCTTACTCTAGAGCAGTGGTTCTCAACCTTTCTAATGCCGCGACCCTTTAATACAGTTCCTCATGTTGTGGTGACCCCCAACCATAAAATTATTTTCGTTGTTACTTCATAACTGTAATTTTGCTACTGTTATGAATCGTAATGTAAATATCTGTGTTTTCCGCTGGTCTTAGGCTCTAGAGCAGCCGTTCTCAACCTGTAGGTCACGAGAACCACTAGCAAGGTCGCCTAAGACCATCGGAAAACACAGATATTTACATTACGATTCATAACAGTAGCAAAATTACAGTTATGAAGTAACAACGAAAATAATTTTATGGTTGGGGGTCACCACAACATGAGGAACTGTATTAAAGGGTTGCGGTATTAGAAAGGTTGAGAACCACTGCTCTAGAGCATATATATCAAGGTCTCCAAATGGTTACCTTAAACCCCTCTTAGTGAACTTCAGTAAAGAATAAAGTACCATCCTGACTCTGAGCAAGGGGAAGGGGGAAAATGCCATTGCAATTCAACAGCTTTTATTTTTTTTTTAAATTTGCTTCTTCAACCTCAAAACTTTTATGCTGTCATGCTTATTTAATTAGAGCTTGAAAAAACAGTTTTCATTTTTGTTTCCTTGCTATTTACCTTGCTAATCTTATATAGGCAGTATGTCACCTCAGGGTGGAATGTGGAAGCATTTGCTCACTATTATTTTCTCCTTGGAATTTGAAGTCTCCGCCAGAACTGAAACAGAAAGGTTTTCATTTTAACATCTTTCAGAAGAATGTATACTGTCAAGGACAGAATGTGATTAAATTTGACTATCAAAGTCTGTGGTTCCTAGGACATCCTATATAATAAAAAGCCAATATGCAAATTGTCCCCTCAACCGGGAGTTCGACCAGGGCGTGGAGCCAGCTGGCCAGCTGCCTTCGTCCTCTCCCCCCAACCGGCCCCACCCTCGATCAGCCCTCCACCCCCTCCCGATTGGGGTGGGCTGGCCAGCCAACCGCCTGTGGCCCCTTCCTCGGACTGGCCCAGCCCAATTGGTCTGATCAGGGTGGGCTGGCCAGACCCCACCCATGCACAAATTCATGCACTGGGCCTCTAATAGGATTATAAGCGTGAACATTTATGAGCATCTTGAAAGAATGTGATTAAATTAGGATTTTTTTTGTTTATCTGCATTTCAGACTCTGACAATATGATACTAGAGTTTGGATTGGTTAACAAAACAAAATTATGTATAACTAAAAATTTCAAAACGTTGGGAAAGAATCTTATTAATCATATAGTAAATTTTTATGATTATCAAAATAAAAATTATGTTTTGAAAAATAGTTTCTTCTTATAATGCCACAAATTTATGCCCTAGCCGGTTTGGCTCAGTGGATAGCGCATTGGCCTGTGGACCTAAGTGTTCCGGCTTTGATTCCGGCCCTGTTTGGGGTGCATGCAGAAGGTAACCAATCAATGTGTCTCTCTCACATCCATATTTCTCTGTCTCTCCCTCTCCCTTCTACTGTGTAAAAATCAATGGAACATTATCCTCAGATGAGGCTTAACAACAACAACGATAAAAATATCACTAATGCCCTAGCCAGTGTGGCTCAGTGGATGGAGCTTTGGCCTGCGGACTGAAGGGTCCCAGGTTCGATTCTGGCCAAGGGCGCATGCCTGGGTTGTGGGCTCGATCCCCAGTGGGGGGCATGCAGGAGGCAGCCAATCGGTGGTTCTCTCTCATCATTGATGTTTCTGTCTCTCTATCTCCTTCCCATCCTCTCTAAAATCAATAAAAATATATTTAAAAAAATCACTAATTTATGTAAATTATCACTAAAATCATGACATTTTTCTTGCAACTAACAATGTATCATTGATTATTTTGGGCATGGGATAATATAGCTAAATGACAAATATTTTCATTATGTCTTAAAGTTATCAGTTTAAGGTTTAAAAATTCAAAACAAGTTAAAATGATAAGATCTTTAAAACTATTTCATCAAGTGGGGGGAAATGTGTACAAATTTGCTAGGAAGGGTATCAAAAACAAATACTCATACAAGAAGGGAAGTTTATCTTGTTCAGGCTATTCTTATAGGGAGAGCACCCCAGCTCTGCATACCAGTGTTTCTCAGTATGGTGGCTTTGCTTTGGACATAAACAAATAGGAAAAAAAAAAAACATTTATATGTGGGTGATCATATAGTAGGGATTGTTACTGCAATCAGTAGGAGTCTCAGTCAGTCAGCTCTGTGCCTAGCTGGTATTAACACTTTAAGCGCCCAGTCAGTCACCAGTGACTGACACTATACTTTCTGTCCGGAAGACAAAACAGGCTGGGCACTTAACGTGTAAGGGACAAATATTTCTGCTGATCCTTTGTGTGACAAAGAATGAGAATTCAGAGGGTCTGTATCTCACCTTGTCATAGGTAGTAAGCAAAGGGGTCATCTGCAAGTCTTAGAAGAGTCACAAAAAGAAAGTGGATAGTAAGCTTAATATAAGTTGCATGGAAAAGGGTTGTTCTTACAGTAAACCACTTCCTGGAACACAAAATGAACAGAATATAAAATAGTGGTGAAGATCTCCTAATCACCCATGTTTTCCAGGAGTAAAGTGCTTGGGTAAATTTCAACATTGTCAGGGTTACTTCTGGGAAGGTATTAGAAGATTGAACTGGCATATCTTCCTTTATGAATTTTTTTAAAATGATGGCATTGTTATGATTTTAATTTTTGTGTTAATGCTTTATAAATAAAAAAATGTTTGTGACTTCCTCAGTCCAACATGTAAAGAGTTTAGAAGTAATCAAGCCTATTGTCACAACAAAAGCAAAATACTGAACAAATTGAAAATCAACAGCCCTAGAATCATCAGAGAATTGAAGTCACAGGGCAAACCACTGCCCTGAAAACAGAAAAGACAGGGGAATGCAGAGAATCATAGTTTCCTGAGAAGAGAAGCAGCCAAAGAAGACAGCAACTGGTAGTAACATTTAAGTGTACAACGTTGTACCTCTAGTCAACAACATTATATTTTACACTTAAAAATTTGTTGAGGTTAGACATCATATTAAGTGTTCTTTCCACAATTAAATAATTTTTTTAAAAGTATAATTGACTAATTGCTTAACTTGGATTAACTTGACAGATAAAAACTCCTAGACAGCCTTAAAGAGGCTGTCATATGTTCTGAGTTTTACCTCCAGGAGTTCACCAACTTCTCAAGATGAAAATCGTTGGAAAATGTAGTCATGCTTGTGGCAGGGGGTAAGGAGTGGGAAAAGTAACCAGTTGGAAATATGTTCATAGTATTCTGTCTTCCTTGGCAGAGGCCTGTCCTCAAAGGAAACTAGTTTACCAGGGCTTTAACAACTTGGGTTTTACCAAAGCATGAAGGACCTTAAGGAAAGGAAATATCTAACCACAGACTGCTCTAGCCTTCCTGCTCTAGCCTTCCTGTCTTATCTAAAAAGGGAAAGTCACAGGCCAGGGACACAGGCTCACTAAAATATTAATCATATGATTATAGAATGCTTTCTGTCCTTCTACACATTACAAAAGTCAGCTGTATTATAATGGAATTACAGCCGAAAGAAGTGCAGAGCTCAGAACCTATTTAAGATGGGGTCTAAAAGGAAATCCAAAGACAAAAGGGGACACAAAAACAAAGATGCTGGGGGCTTTTTAGTCCTGACACTTAAAGCTACAACAAATAAAAAACACAGCACAACCTCTAGCCAAATAAATAAAAAAAATCTCACATTAATGGCTTATTTACCTCATTTCCTCTTACCCAATGCCTCATGCCTGGCATTCAACTATAAAATTACAAGCTGTGCTAAAAAGGCCAAAAACACAGTCTGAAGATATTAAGTAGCATCAGAATCAGACTCAGTGATGGTAGAGATTTTTGAATTTTCAGAGTTGGAATATAAAGTAACTGTGATTAATATGGTCAGTGCTCTTATGGAAAAAGTTGACAACATATAAGAAAAGTTGGATAATGTATGTAGAGAGAAAAACTCTGATGAAATAATTAAAAGGAAATGCTAGAATTAAAAAACACTAATAGAAATGAAGAATGCTTTTGACCTGATTAGAAGACTAGACCCAGCTGAAGAAATAATTGGAAAGCATGAAGAGATATCAATAGAAACTTCCTAAACTGGGAAGCATAGAGAAAGAAAAAAAATAGAATATCCAAGAACTGTTTGCCAATTATAAAAAGTAGGTTTATAGTTGTTCATGTGGAAAATAATACAATAATTAATGATAACACCAGAATAAACTGTTTCTCATACTCACAACTGTAAACCTACTTTTGCCCCACCATGTATATATTTCTCTCTTCTTCTTACAGTATTCCCATAATGGGAAGAAAGAGAGGAAATAAGAACTATTTGAAGTAATAATGGCTGAACATTTTTCTAAAATAATGACAGACACCAAACCACAGACCCAGGAAGCGGAAAGAACACCTTGTAATATATTTAAAAAATAATATCCACCTAGACATATAATATTCAAACTACAGAAAATTAAAGAGAGAGAAAATATTTAAGTAAGTCAAAGAGGGGGAAAACATCTTATAAAGATAAGAATTATATCAGATTTCTCTTTAGAAGCCAGGTAAGCAAGAAGAAAGTGGAGTTAAATATTTAATGTTGAAATTTAAAAAATCCACCAACCTGGAATTCAGTATCCAGCAAAATGATCATTAAACATGAAGGATAAAGACTTTCCCAGACAAATAAAAATTGAAGTAATTTGTCACCAACAAACCTATTTTTCAAGAATTGTTAAAAGTTCTTCAGATAGAAGAAAAATAATATAGCTTCAAAACTAGGATCTATACAAAGAAAGGAATAGCATTAGAGAAGGAATTAAATGAAGGTAAAAATAAAAGTTATTTATTTTATTATTCTTAATTGATCTAAAATATATTTTTGATTAAAATAATTATAGCAGAATTTATTTGGTGATTATAGTTTATGGATAAGTAAAATGAATGATGGAAGTGATGGAGAGAATGAACTGGGAATGCTCTGTTATAAGGTGCATGTCCTGCCTGTGAAGCAGTCTAATTTTATGTGAAATAAACTTAGATTACTTATAAATGTATATTAAAAACTAGGGAAAATTCTAATTTAAAAAGATAATATGTTGAGAGGTGAGAAAATATAATTATATAAATTGCTCAGTTAAAGCAGAGATGGCAAAATAAAAATAAAAAAGTGGAGGGGAAAAAGATATAGAACAAGGCCAATGAAAGGAAACAGTGACAAATATGGTATTTTTTTGATAAGTAAAAAAATAAGGGATATGGAAAGATATTCCATGCTAACACTAATCAAAAGAAAGCTGGAATAATGATACTCATTCCAGACAAAGCATACTTCAGGGCAAGTAAAATTATCAGGGATAAAGAGGGCATTGCATAATCATAAAATAATTAATTTTCCAAAAAGACATAAAAATCTTTAATGTTTATGCTTCTCACAACAGAATGTTGAAATGCTTGACATAAACACTGGTAGAACTTAAAGGAGAAGTAGATACATCTATTATAGTTGAAGACTCCAATATCACTAAATCAATAATTGACCGACCCAGTAGGCAGAAAATCAGTAAGAATATAGTTGAACTGAATAGTACCATCAATCAACAGGATATAATTGTCATTTACAGAATACTTCAACAACATCAGAAT
The DNA here is from genome assembly GCF_963455305.1 of Plecotus auritus. Classification (NCBI taxonomy): domain Eukaryota; kingdom Metazoa; phylum Chordata; class Mammalia; order Chiroptera; family Vespertilionidae; genus Plecotus; species Plecotus auritus. The sequence goes on along the minus strand of NC_137775.1, from coordinate 173,579,085 downwards.
GCACATTCTTTTTAGACTCACATTCCCCAACATAGGCCATATTCTGGGCCATGCAACATACCTTAATAAACTTAAAATAATAGAACTCATAAAGTATGTTCTCAATCTGCAACAGAATTAAACTAAAAATAAATAACAGAATGATAGCTGGAAATTCTCCAAATATTTTGAGATTAGACATTATACTTTGAGATAACACATGACTCAAGACATCTCAGCAGAAATTGAAATTTACTTGGAACCAAATGAAAATGAAAATACAACATAAATTTTGTAGTATGTAGTGAAATCAGTGCTTTGAAGGTAATTTAAAGCATTGAATGCATATATTAGAAAATAAAGCTCTAAACTAAATAAATCCAAGCTTCCTCAACATTAGGAAACCAGAAAATTAAGAGCAAATGAAATCTGAAGTAAGTAGGAAATAAAAAAATAATAACAATTAGAACTGAAACAGTGAAATTAAAAATAGAAAATCAATAGATTAAATTAATGAAACCAAAAACTTGTTCTTTTAAAAGATGAATAAAATGTATAAACCTCTAGTCAGGCTAACCACGAAAAAAGAGAAAATACACAAATTATTAGTATTAGAAATGAAGGAATGGCAATTACTACTGATCCATTTGTATTAAAAGGGCAATAAATTAAAGTTATAAGTAACTCACTGCCCACAAAGTTGATAACTTAAGATGAAATGGAAAAATCACTTGAAAGGTGCTGCTGTTCTAAGAACCACACACTGAGAAACATTGCTTTAGCCGTAGCCGGTTTTGCTGAGTGGATAGAGTGTTAGCCTGTGGACTGAAGGGTCCCAGGTTTGATTCTGGTCCAGGGTACTATACCTGAGTTGCAGGCTCAATTCCCAGTAGGGGGCATGCAGGAGGCATCAGATCAATGATTCTCATCATTGATGTTTCCATCTCTCTCTCCCTCTCCGTTCCTCTCAGAAATCAATAAAAAGCTACACTAATAAAAGAGTAATATGCAAAATGACCATACCTTCATGACGCCCACCAGCCAATCAGGAGTGAGTATGCAAATTAACACAACAAAGATGGTGGGTTAATTTGCATACACAGGCGCCGAGCGGCTGGGGATGGGGCAGGATGCAGGCGTTCTGCACCGTCCCAGCTTTTCAAGGTCTCTGGGCAGCGTGGGAAGGCAGAAAGGTGGCTCCCGGCTGGAGTGAAAAGGTGGCTCTGGCCGGAGCAAACGCGGTGCTGGCAGCCAGGGGAAAGAAGGCCCATTCTTGCATGAATATTCGTGCATTGGGCCTCTAGTATATTTTTAAAAAGAGAAACATTAAAAGAGAAACATAATGAACTCAGACTGCAGTGATTTAAATTTTTTTCTATCATTTTATATAACACCTAGAGGCCCAGTGCACGAGATTTGTGCACTTGGGGGGGTCCCTCAGCCTGGCCTGTGCTCTTTTGCAGTCTGGGAGCCCTCCTCAGGGGATGTCTGACTGAAGGCTTAGGCAGTTGGATATCCTTAGTGCTGCCTTGGGGACGGGAGAGGCTCCCTCCACCACAACTGTGTTCACCAGCCGTGAGCACTTCCAGGTGAGCAGTGCTCCCTATGTGGGAGCACACTGACCACCAGGGGGCAGCTCCTGTGTTGAGTGTCTGCCCCCTGGTGGTCAGTGCACATCATAGTGACCAGTTGTTCTGCTGTTCGGTCAATTTGCATATTAGCCTTTTATTATATAGGTTATCTTCTTCCTTAATATTGAATTGCCATTTGCCATTTCTCTTCCATCTTAAAACCACAATGAAAGCAAATATCTATAATTGTATGTCCTTTTTCATTCTTAATTTTATTGTACACTTATGATTTACTGAACACTGTGAAAAATGCAGAGGATTTGGTTAGCTAGGCCCATTTGGTATCAGTGAAAACAAAATTCTAGGTAGGTAAAGCTGATGGAGGAATTTACTGTTAGGAATCAATCTAGTGTCTACATGAACACTGTCAAGACCCCTAAGTTCTCTGAGGGAAACTTGGATGCAGTAGCCAGGTCTGTTGGTAAATCTGCACTGACAGTATGGTGGAAAGATTGGCCACATTATTGAACCTACTAGTACATGTATATGCAAGGTCCTTCCATCCTTTTATAGAGTAATCTGGCTAATGTGCCAAAGGAAACTATTTCCTTACCGCTATTACTGTTCACAAGTTCTCCAGAAATGTTTGCAACCAGTTTCTTAAGGCTAATGAAATGTTAGTATAACTAGGTAAAAAAAAAATCACTTAAGTCTACTATAACAAAGTTAGCTTATATAATATTTATTATTCTAGCTGATTAATGATGTTAATTATGTCTAATTTAGTTAGTCATATAATGGTAAATATAATAAAAATTTATTACATTATCTCCATTAAATACTCAATAATACAACTCTTGGAAAAGTAATGTATAGTGTTCTCTGATTAAATACATGTTACAGTAGGCATAAACAGATATCCCTGTGATACTCTGAGGTACATGTGATTTTCATAAATACTTTAAAACATTATATTGAATACAAACTCAGTGACATATGTTTAACATTACCTGTTGAGGAAATTTCAAATTTACATTCAATAGTTAAAGTAAACAAATGCTTATAAACATAGAACATTTTATAAACTGTCACTACCTACTGTCATGTGTCAATGTCAACATTTTAAAACTAACAGGAACATTCACTGCTGGCAAGATCACAGTGCAAACTATGCCTCAATAAAATTTAGGGAAATGAACCAAAAAGTTTCATGCAGATGAGAAAGGATAAAAGATGGTCTACCGTATTTGGAGAGACCTCAGCTGGCCCTCGTCCTGCTTTGTGCAATAACTAAATAGGATGATCATGGGCCTTCTTAGGTTCTAAGAAGGAGGAGGATGGGTATTCTTTCTTGGGTGGTATCCTAGGGTAATTTAGGAAGGTCTGTTTGTCTGCACTGACCCATGTGACATACTCTGTGTGCATGTTGCTAGCATGCCCAGAGTTGTCATGATCTAGAGCCATCAATGTATCTAGACTCTAGAGTATTACACAGTCAACCTGGGCTGCCAGTTTATTCAGAAGGCCACAGATGCTCAAGTATGTGGTTGGTAAGGGTATCGGCTATACCTTTTTTTTTTTTTTTTTCCGGCATCTCTTTGTAGGCTTGGAGTGGTCCTGCCCTGTAATTGGAATGTTGCCACAGGCAGATTGTTGATAAGGTGGGATGTTTTAACAGCTCATCTTGGAATTCAAATCCCTGTTGCTCCAGCAGTATTCTTCTGGCTGGGTATATTTGAACTGTTTCCTACTCTCCCAGGCAAATGGTCTGGGAATAGATCTCTGGAATATAGTTCAAGGTTCAGGTAATCTGGACAGTAGGAATATCTTTCTCTCAAAACTCTTTTCCCTTTATGATGCATCTTAAACCTGGAGACATGTGGCTGGTCTATCCTCAATAGTTGCCCTTCATCATATCTAGAATATGGGTAAATCAAAGTCTCAATATTACCAGTTACTGATTGCACAACTCTTAACCTCTCTGTGTTAACTCATGGAAAGCAAGGATTTAACAACAAATTTTCTAGCTGAGAGACAGACCATGGAGGAGTTATGTAACCTTTAAGTGCCTCAGTTTCTTCTTCTGTGAAATGGAGTTAATAATAGTTACTACCTCATAGAGTTGATGTGAAAATTATATGAGTTAATACATATAAGTACTTAGGACAGAGTCTGGCATGTAATAGACACTGTGTGTGTTATTACTACTATTACTATCATCATGATTATCATGACTCTTACAATAATGGAAAATTGGAATAATGAAAAGTTGTTAGAAAAATTTTTACATGATTATTGTATGTCTCTGCATCTAATTGTCCAGTGTGATCATGTAAAAATTACAACCAGGTGAAACTTTAGAAAATATAAGTAGATAGTGATATACATAAATGATGTAAATAATAGGCAATAGTGTTTGAGTGGCATTTCAGTGGGCTATTTATCTTCCAACTTTTCTGTGTGTTTTTTAAATTTAGAAATAAAACTATCATTTTTAACAAAAATACAATCTTGAAAAATGCTTATACATGACAAAGAATAAAGACAGTTGTGGAGAAGGGAAGTATTTAACATGTGTTTAGACAGTTAACTAGCTTCTATCAAAATAAATTTCTAAAGGAGAAAAATGTTAATGTTGAGAAGTCAAGTAATTTATAAAAAGAAAAAATGTATGGGGACATTTAACAAATCTTTGAACAAATATGAAATTTATAAGGTTAAAATAAGAAAAAAAAAATGTCACCACAACAATATTTTAGACTTGAGTCAGGACTCCTGGAATGGTGGAGAGAGAACCTTGGTAAATCCCCTTCTCCACAAAAGCAACAAAATATCAGTGAAATTACCCTTTTTAGAACTCTAGAAATTAACCAAAGTCTTACAATAATCTCAATAGTGATCACTCAAGAAAAACTACTGAATTTAGGTAAAAATAGTAAAGTCTTTGATGTTTAACTTGGCTTACTCCCATACCCCTGTCCACAGAAATACAATTTAAAATGACAATGATATACCATTTTACACCTACTAGAATGACTATATTAAGTAAAAGACAATAACAAATGTTGGTGGGGATATGGAGAAACATGGTTGGTTGGAATGTAAATTGAAGCAACCATTTTGGACAGCAGTTTGACAGTTTCTCAAGAGATTAAAAATAAATTACCATATGATCCAGCAATTCCATTCTTAAATATCTACACAAGAAAACTGAGAACATTTATCTTCTATAAAAGGATATATTCATGGTTACATTATTCATGAGATCTAAAAACTGTCCATCGACTTGCTAGACAAAATAAATGGAGATTAAAAATGTGGTATATCTATACAATGAAATAATATACTATTCTGTAATGAAACTATTGACATATGCTATGTCAATTTGAACTTCAAAACATTGTGCTTAATGTAATAAGTCAAACATAAAAGACCGCATATTGTATGATTCTATTTATAGGAAACATCCAGAACAGGCAAATTTTTAGAGACAGAAAATAGATTAATGTTTGCCTGAAGCTGGTTATGGGAATGGGGATTAACTATAAATGGGCAAGCAAGGTCTTATTGGAGGAATAAAAATGTTCTAAAACTGATTTATGGTGATGTTAACACCACTTGGTAATGTCAGTAATCATTAAATTGTACACTTGAACTGGGTGAACTTTATGATATATAAGGAATATATACTCAATACAAATTTTTTACAATAATATTTTCAGCTAATTCTCCCACCCAGAAATAATGGAACACTTTGCTAGGTACATTTTGAGACCCATGGCCTATAAGCCTAATTGGACAAATATGCAGTTTCAGTTACCAATAATTTGCTGTACCCTGTACTAGATCAAGGATAGAGGAGAGTATTTATAAAGCAGTATCTTGGAGAGCCTTTGAGTTAAAAATCTATTGTAAAATATTTTCTTTAAAAAGAACTTTTTAAAGAAAGGGAGTTCTGGGTTGGCAAATTGCTGGATGACTTGAAGTCAAATTTAGGAAACAGAACATGGACATAGTGAGTGGCCTTGGACAGTTCCATATAAAAGGGAGTTGTATTGACTGCCACACATGTTTCCTCTCCTCCTCGAGTTTGACTAAGGAAGTGAGCATTCATGGATCACTAACCAAGGTAAAACAAAGTAGACCTTCATTGTTATTGACAGATATCTTTTATTACTAAAGCTGAACTTGGGAAAAATCCAAATTATAAACATAGCTTGTGTTATTTTTATTGAATATCCTATCCTTTGTAGAGGATAGGATATTCACTTCATAGTTCATAAAAATCCAAATTATAAACATAGCTTGTGTTATTTTTATTGAGTATCCTATCCTTTGTAGAGGATAGGATATTCACTCCATAGTTCATAACTATTTACTAAACAATTATTGAACAAATATTATATTTCAAATACTCTTCTAAGTACTTGGGGTATAGCAGTAAACAAAAACATTATAAAGCCATATGTATATTGGTAAAGTTCTATTTACTTCAAGTTCTTTAATGTTTAATTACACCCTAACAGAAAATAACAATCTAAATCACAAAGACTTTTGAAATATTTTCAGAAAAATAAGAACAATCATTTTTTGAATAATTTCTATTTGTCAGGTGTTATGGGGAACACTTTTAATAATTTATCTTAATTCTTATAACAACCAGGAATATTTCAGCATTAATTATCTTCATTAACATATGAGGAATCTGAGGGTTAGGGAGTCCAAAGAACCTACCTAAGATTACACAGGTAACAAATAGCAAATCTAAGTTCAAGTCCCAGTGTGGGGCTGGATGTAAAACTCTAAGAGCTTTGTTCCAAACAGTTTTGTCTGATGGCAACAGGAGAAAGATTCCTGAGATGAAGCTGAGTAGCAGAGATAATAATAATTTATCAGTGATAGGAGTAGCACTCCTGAGTCTGGCCTCACCCCGAACTACAGTTCTTCACTCAGATCTTGATTGGGATAATCAATCATCATGGGATCATTCACTTTTTGAATGAAAAGTTAGAGAATCAAGAACTAAAAACTTAAATAACAACACAAAAAGTAAGGAAGTTCAGTTACATAAAATTTCACAGGAAAATTTATAATCTTAAAATTGTGATGTGGGACAGGGTTAATTCTCGGAAGATATATAGAAAAATCAGTCCAGCATTGGAGGATTGGAATGCAATGTTTAACAAAAGTGAATTACTGTAAAGTTGTCATGGCAAAGAAATTCTGAAGTGTGCAGTTGTTTTGGCTGAAGCAGATGGAGTTAATCATGCCATATTAGAGATTTTTTTTTCACTTCCCCTTGAAATAATTAGCTACAAGACTATAAGTACATTTTTCATGTCAAATGGACAGTGGCTTCAAAGAAATTGGAGGGCGGAACTGCAAGAAGTGAGAAAAGAAGACTGACTTGATGCACGAAAGACAAAATATCAACATTTCTTATATAACCACTGAACATGTGTCAGCAAGCATGAGGTCACGTTTTAACTGAAACAATAGAACCAAAATTGGTAGTGAATTATGTAAGAGAAGCATTGGACTGGAGCTCATCTTTCCTATCAAAAACTTTCAGAATATTGTAGATAGCATGGTGTTTTATTTAACTCTAAAGTCAAATAATTTGAGTGAAAGTATAGCAAAACTGCTAGAAAAACTAATGCTAACTACGATGTCTGGAAAAGAAGAGCAAAAAGCTAATTACTACCCTGATCTGATCAAACTTGATATCTTTTGGTTTGTATTCCACGCTTTGCACCATGGTGGCAAAGCAGCATGTGTCAGCAGAATGTATGGTAGAGCAGGCATACTGAGAGCCCTCCTATTCAAGGCTATCAAACTGATAATAGGTTAGTTAACTCTATTTTAGGTATCGGGTTGGTTAGTTGCATTTTCTGTTCAAAATGTCAGTTGTATGACTCTGCCTCTGCTCACGTGTACCTGAATTTTTTAAAAAGAGTAGTCAATGAGTTTTATGAATCTCAGTTTAGTTTCTAGTTATTTGAGCAGGAAATGGATGGGCTGACTTCTGTTTTGGCCTTGCTAGGACTGCCTACTGCTAAAACCTATACAGTGCCTCACTAACATCATCATCAGAATTATCATAATTGCAATGTTCTGATCAATGCACTTTACATATATTAACTCCTGTAATTGTCATAATTGCCTTTGAAATTGGCCCTATTGTTATGTATTCATTTTATTAAGTAAGCAGAGATGCAAAGAGGTTAAGTGACTTCACTCTATCACACAGCTAGTAGGTAGCAGAGCTAAGATTGAAACCCAACTATTCTACATTTGGAGTTTATGCACTTACCCAAACAATACTTTAAACTGTGACAGCTTTACTGAAACCAATTTGCTATAACATATGCCATACTCACCCTCTTGGATCCTGAGGCTTCTCGTTTGCTATTGCTGACTATTCTGTGGAGTATCTCTTTTTGCTTCTTCTCTAGGGTAGCCCAAGTCAACATTTATGAGAATGCCATAACTTATGTAGCCTCTTTGAAGTGGGATCAAGTTGTGTTTCTTCAGTATTACAGACAACATCCTGGGAGGCCTAAGCATAAAATGAATGGAAATTTACCCAATTCAAAAATACAATATCCTGTATATCATAAAATAAGAATGTTCAGAGGGGCTATATCTGAATTCTGCTTATATAAACAGGGACTAATGATGAAAAATGTTATTAAAAAACTGAAAAATAATGTTCTAAGCAATTTGGAATGAGTAATTGATGTTTGTGGTATCCAGGGGCAAATTAGTCATTCAGAAATTTAAGAAGGAAAAAAGCCCCATGGGTTTTTGTCCAAATCTTATTTTTATTCTTTTTCCTGTTGTCCCTGTTTATTGTAATGATCTGTCTCATTTTTGGATATCATTATCCCTTTCTCCATATAGCTAAGAACATTCAGGGACACCTTCATATTTTGGCATTTCTTGAGTTCTATAGAACCAATCTTGATGTTAGTCAGTGATGATATGAGGAGATATAGATCAGAGACATTAACTGAGTCCTGTCTTAACTATGGCTTCTTTCACTGTAACCATTATCTAGGGCCACAATATGTCATCCCTTTGCTTGCCTCCCTTTCTTAAACTAAAACAACTGAAATTCTACCTTTTGAATATAATTCTTGTAACCTAAGAATTTAAACTTCTGTCTATTCCAAACAATGACCTGCCCTAGAGAAACTGCCTTTCTAAACTTACTTTTGAACTCATTCTCCACTTTGCTTCTAGCCAGAATGTCCTGATGCAGACAGTTATTTCAACCACTACCTGGCTCCTATTATTATTATATTTTAAATGTATGACCTTTCTCTATGGGAGTTCTTCTGATCCATAACTTAGTTACATCCCTCACCCGCTACTCTGTCCCCAGACCAAAAGCCCACCCTAGGACAGCTATCTCTTCTGATGGCCTTGTCTTTATGTTCCTTTAGGGTGCTAATAGAGATTTCATCCAACTCTATTTTTGGCTAACCATGACACATTGATGCCTATTTCAAAGAGCACTAGGCATGAAGCTCCAAAGTGGCAGGGATACTCATTTTCTTTATGGGGTCTTTTTGTGGTTAAATAGCTGGTGTATAGCACATTACCTGACATGTAGTGGACAGTCAAAAATATGTGTAGAAAAAGGGAAGAAAAGAGGTGGGCAGAATATGAAGTCAAACATTCTTGCATTCCAACTTCAGCAAAACCTCTTGCTGGTTGTATTAACATGCATAAGTAAATTAAGCTCTGTGTAACTCACTTTCCTCACCATAAAGGGCTAATAATACCTTTCATGCAGAATAGGAAGCGTTAGCCCTCTGGGCAAGGTAGAATATTTTGTTTAAGTATGGGAGCAAAAAAAGAATGATACTATATAAGAAAATTTAGTGCTTAGAAAAATGTTAATAAGGTTATAAAGAGTTATTAACATTATCTATAATAATAAAAGCCTAAGCGACCATCGCAACCGAACGGATGATCGAAAAGGCTGCGTGGGGCGACCAGGCTGGCAGGGGGGTTAGTGAGAGACGACCAAACAACTGAGCAGCAGGCTGCATGGGGTGACCAGGCTGGCAGGGGAGGGGGGTAGTGAGGGGCGAACAGGTTGGCAGGGGGGCAGTTAGGGGCAACCAGGCCGGCGGGGGAGGGCAGTTGGGAGTGACCAGGCCAACAGGGGGTGGGTAGTAAGGAGCAATCAGGCCGACGGGGGGGGGGAAGCAGTTGGGGGTGACCAGGCCAGCAGGGGGGTCAGTAAGGGGCGACCAGGCAGGCAGGCAGGCAGGTGAGCAGTTAGGAGCCAGTGGTCCTGGATTGTGAGATGTCCAACTGCCAGTTTAGGCCCCATCCTGGCAGTTGGACATCCCCTGAGGGGTCCCAGATTGGAGTGGGTGCAGGCTGGGCTGAGGGGACCCCCGCCCCCCCCCCCGTGCATGAATTTTGTGCACCGGGCCTCTAGTTTTTGTATAATAATCTACACAAAGGGAAAAGCACAAAAGTATATTTTTTCTAAAAGAGCTACCAATAATTACTTTTGTGTTTGTGGCTTTGTCATACTTCATTGAGCATTTATGATTAGCAATATACTGTATATTATACTTTCAAATAGAAAAGATACTCGTGTATATAAATATGTGTATATATATGCACATATATAATATCTGAAGTAAACTAAATTTTAAAAAGTATATATTTTATTGATTTTTTACAGAGAGGAAGAGAGAGGGATAGAGAGTTAGAAACATCGATGAGAGAGAAACATTCATCAGCTGCTTCCTGCACACCTCCTACTGGGGATGTGCTCACAACCAAGGTACATGCCCTTGACTGGAATTGAACCTGGGACCTTTCAGTCTGCAGGCCGACACTCTATCCACTGAGCCAAACTGGTTAGTGCTAAAGTAAACTAAATTTTAAAAAACATAATCTATATATATATAAAAGCCTAAGCGACCGAACGACTGGTCGACCAGTCGCTATGACATGCATTGACCACTAGGGGGCAGATGCTCAATGCAGGAGCTGCCCCCTGGTGGTCAGTGCACTCCCACAGCCAAACTCCTGCAGTTGGCCAATCTCCCACAGTCTGACACCCTGCCCAGCAGGCCAACTTCCCGTGGCCCCTTCCCCCGGCCAGCCAACCTCCTGCAGCCCCTCCCCCCAGCTGGCCAACCTCCCATGGTGGCCCCGCCCCCTGCTGGCCAACCTCCCGCAGCCCCGATTGGCCCTGATTGCCGGCCAGGCCAAGAGATCCAACCTGTGCACAATTTCGTGCACTGGGCCTCTTGTTTTATATAATTATATACTAGTATATATAATAATTCTGTATATGATATCTATAATACTTGGGATACTAGTTAATGTAAATTAAAGGGGAATTTAATATTAGAGATAAGCACATTTATTTTTCTAAGTACCAGATAACTGATAGATAATAACTTGCCCAAGTAATGTGTTAGTATTAATGTTATTTTAATCAATTAGTAGTATTTTAAATGAAGTGACAGAAAAGCTAGCTTTTACTATTTGTATATTTTTAATTCTAGATTTAAATTAATCAATGAATTTATATCTGTCATATGTATATTTCTTTTCTTGTATGAGAAATTATACTATATTTTTAAGTGTATAAGAAAGAGTATAAGAAAGTTTGACAAAAGTTTGAAAGTTACTTTGAAAAGCTAATCGTTGATTACAATAATGGTATAATGGTACATGAAGAGAAATGTGATGCAATACAGTTTAAACTGTCATGACTCAAGGTCTCTAAAAAATGTGTAATTTGGCTCACTAGTTGCACTGGTCTATTTCACTTGTCCTTATGGCAAGTAAGGTAATGAAATAGGAAATTATTTGAGCCAAGTAATTCATTGGAAGTAATTCAGTTCAACTGTAGTTTTTGAATTTCTCCAGGATAAATCAAAATACACCTTAACTTACAAATATCCAAAGTTCTGACCTTTTGATTTTTTCATACATTTTTTTTTTACTGACATGAGTTATTCATCCCACCCTTTTCCAGTTAGTAATTTGGATTTTTTCCTGAAGAGGATTTTTCCATGCACACCACATAAAGCTATCCATCAAGTTCTTCCCATGCTTACGTTTTTATTCATCTTACCAACATCAATTTTTGTTGGAAACAAATCAGAAAGTTAGGGAAACTACAAATGGAAAAGATATGGCATGTCAACCAGTATAACTTCCTACAAACTGGATTACTTCTTATAATTTATTTACTTTATTTTATTATACCTGACATCATCACAATAGCACCATTGCCCTTTAATCATAGAGAGAGAATGTTATCCTTGTTTAATGCTAATGTAATATTCAGTGTTATGTTTTCTCCCTTCCCAGAGTTGGAGGAAAACATGAAGAGAAATATTTTGGCTCCATAATTCTCCTCCCATCCCTGCCCATGCCAAGTCTTTTCCTTTGACTTCTGAAGCATTAACTCTTTAGTGCACTTGGAGGCATTACTGAGCTAAAGGGGATTTCCCTTAACAGGGAAGAGGAACAAAGCCATTTATCATTTACTAGAGAAGGAATAAAGGAACATTATCCAAATATAGTCTTCTTTGATTAAAAACACTAGCATCTTCAAATTACTGTCTTCCTCCTCTTAACTTCCTTGTCTCCTCAACTCTCTCACCCAATTATTCAACAAATATTCAAGCAGTTCACACTATGTGACAGGCATTGTTTTTTATTTTAAAAATTTTATTTTTATTGTTGAAGGTATTACAGATGTCATGCTATTTTTTTTCCCATTGACACCCTCCACCCCACAACCACCCATCCCAGGCCTTCACCATGGGCTACGCATATCCTATCTAATAAAAGAGTAATATGCAAATTAACCATCCGTCTGCTACACCCAAAAGCCACGCCCACCAGCTAATCAGGAGCGAGTATGCAAATTAACCCAACCAAGATGGCTGCAGCCACGGAGCGAGCAGGAGACTTGGGTTTCCCCAGCAATGGAGGAAGCCAAGCTTTCTGCACACCCTGGCAGGCCCAGGCCTCCACTCAAGGCTACAAAGTTTCAATTATAGAAGATAAATAAATCCCAATAAAAATGGCGGCAGCCACAGAGCTAGAGAGAGCAGGAGGCTTGAGTTGCCCCTGGCGATGGAGGAAGCCAAACTCCCGCAGCCCTTGCCTGCCTTGGCCTCCACTCAAGGCTACAAAGTTTCAATTATAGAAGATAAATATATCCCAACAGAAATGGCTGTGGCCACGGAGCAAGCAGGAGGCTTGGTTCTGTTCAAGGCTACAAAGTTTCAATTATAGAAGATAAATAAATCCCAGATACCAGGGCCTCTGCTTGGGTTGCGGGGGGGCGTGGCCGGCCTGCAAACCACTACTGGCCCCTCGCACAGGCCGCCCCATCCCCCAAGGGAAACCCCACCCTGATCCGGGACACCCTTCAGGGCAAACCAGCCGGCCCCCACCCATGCAGCAGGCCTCTATCCTATCTAATAAAAGAGTAATGTACAAATTGACCATCACTCCAACACACAAGATGGCTGCCCCCATGTGGACAAAGATGGCTGCCCCCATGTGGACACAAGATGGCCACCACAAGATGGCCAGCAGGGGAGGGCAGTTAGGGGTGACCAGGCCAGCAGAGGAGGGTAGTTGGGGGCGACCGGGCCTGCAGGGAAGGGCAGTTGGGGGGGACCCAGGCCTGCCGGGGAGAGCAGTTGAAGGGGACCAGGCCTGCAGGGGAGGGCAGTTAAGGGCAATCAGGCTGGCAGGGGAGTGGTTAGGGGGTGATCAGGCTGGCAGGCAGAAGCAGTTAGGGGCAATCAGGAAGGCAGGCAGGCGAGCAGTTGGGAGCCAGCAGTCCTGGATTGTGAGAGGGATGTACGACTGCCCGTTTAGGCCTGATCCTACTGGGATTGGGGCTAAATGGGCAGTCGAACATCCCTCGGGGGGTCCCAGATTGGAGAGGGTGCAGGCTGGGCTGAGGGATACCCCTCCCCCATGCATGAATTTTGTGCACCGAGTCTTTAGTATGCATGTAAGTATCCCTGTTAATCTCTCCGCTCCTTCCTTCTGAGATTCATCAGTCTGTTCCATGTTTCTATGTCTCTGGATCTATTTTCTTCATCAATTTGTTTTGTTCATTAGATTCCACATATGAGTGAGATCTTGTGATTGGCTTATTTCGCTCAGGATGATACTCTCCAGATACCTCCATACTATCTCACAGAGTAAGAGAAACCTTTTTTACTGCTGCATAGTATTCCATGGTAAATGTACCACAACTTTTTTATCCACTTGTATACTGATGGGCACTCGGACTGGTTTCCAGATCTTAGCTATTGTAAATTGTGCTGCTATGAACATAGGGTTGCATACATTCTTTCTGATTAATGTTTCCTGTTTCTTAGGGTATATTCCTAGAAGTGGGATCACTGGGTCAAATGGCAGTTCCACTTTTAATTATTTGAGGAAACTCCATACTGCTTTCCATAATGGCTGCAGCAGTCTGCATTCCCACCAGCAATATACTAGAGTTCCCTTTTCTCCACACCCTTGCCAGTGTCCTTTGTTGATTTGTTGATGGTAGCCTTTCTGACGGGTATGAGGTGGTACCACACTGTCATTTTAATTTGCATCTCTCTGATGATTAGTGACTTTGAGCATTTTTTCATATGTCTTTTTGCCTTCTATATGTCCACTTTGGAGAAATGTCTAGGTCCTTTGCCCATTTTTTAATTGGATTGTTTGTTTTCCTTTTGTTAAGTTTATGTATTTTGGAAATTAACCCCTTATCAGATGTATCATTGGCAAATATGTGCTCCATGCACTGAGCTCCCTTTTCATTTTGTTGATGGTTTCTTTTGCTGTGCAGAAGCTTTTAGCATTTTTCTGTTCTTATGCTATAAAAATTTGCAATTCTGTGATCCCAACCCTCAAAGTGTGGGGAAAGAGATGGCAAATAACATTACATATTATGTAAAAGTATTTTAATAGAATAATGCACATGGTAAAAGGGAGGTATAAAAAGACATTACTCTGGCATTACAGAAAGGCTTTAGAGAAGGAGTGATTGAGTTTTGACTTGAGATTTGACTTGAAGTATGACTAGAATAAATTATTTAGGCAAGATGGCCAAGCAAAGGGATCAGAGTATGTAAAAACTAAAAGCAGTGAGTATAGCATTCTTGACAGTTCTGAGTAATAGGATGCATGGAAGAAAATAGTGAATTTGGAATTAGATGTCATCTGATCTTTGATTTTTATTCAGAAAGATCTGATCTGAGAATCTGAAGGTTTTAAATAATAAAAGATACCTCAATCAAGATTACATTTCTAAAAGTTTGCTCGTCTTATTGGTATAGATCACCTGCAGAGGTATCATTTAAAATGTGTAGGCTAGATAATGGTTCCATAAAAGTAATAAGAAAAAAGTAGTCAAAATAAACTTTTTATAGAACTTTGGGAATTGACCAAAGGCTTACAGCAATACTACAAGCATTTATTCAAGGAAAATGGATGATGTGGGAGTGATCAGCAACATGGCTAAATAAGACATTTCTCATTGTATCTCCTATTCAACAATTTGGCATCCATCCACAGCTAAAAGCTTCCAGAGAGCTATTGAATCCAGCACCATATGCCAAGGACCTGAGAGAAGTTCTCATTTACCCATGCATTGGGTAAGTGGTGTATGGACCTAGGTCATGCTGTGGACCCTGCAGTAGCCTGTGAGCTGGATCTAGCTACTTCCAATATCTTTTCTCCACATTTTTCTCCTAGATAACACTATTTTAGACAATTGTTAATGGACAAATGAACTTTTGTGAAAGTCTAATAGTATAGCAGAGAACTTCCAGAACATAATTAACGTAGAAAAATCACAAATTTGGATGCATTGGAGAAGTAAGGGGAACACTTTGACTTTCTTCATGTCATCTCACCCAAGGTAGCACAACTCAGTGCAAAGAAAAACCTTCTTGACCCAAAATTTCTTCCAAAGGACAATGTAATTCTGCCACAAAGTCCCATTTCTCTGTTTTCCCATCCAGAGTATTGGGTTGTGAGCTGCAACACCTCAGACTATACAGCCTGTCCATGTCAACACCTTCCTCAACCTGCTCAGATTCTGACTGTCCACTGGTGGCGACCCACCATCTTGCATAGAAACCCTGTTTAGTACACTTGGGCTCTAACAACTCATGCTGGGCTGTCCTTCTACATAAATTCCCTCCGCACCTTGTTTGGATTCTAATTGCCAACAACAGACCATCTCACGTGCTTTGACATCTACCTTGCCCATCGTGGGCTCTGATATCTCACACCAGGCTGTCCCTCCCCAGGAACACACTCCTCGCTCTGCTCTTTCTCTGACTCTTCACATTGGAACATTGCCCTGTGTGAATCCCTCCCCTTTCACTCAGGCCCTGACACTCTGTGTGGGACAGTTCTTCTACAGGGAAGCCCTCTCACTTTTCTGAGGCTCTGATACTTCATTCCAGGATGACAATCTAAACCCGGTAGAACTTGGACAATATTTACAAGATAAACCTGCTTTGTGGGCAAACTCCTCACTTTGGGCTCTGACACCCCTCCCCTCTATGAGCCTCATGTCTCCTGTTACAATGCTGATATAACCACTTACCTTGTTCTGTCTAAACTAATGCTTTCAGAACTAAATTATTCAATTAGATAAATAAAGGGGAAAGAAGACTGGAAAAGATAAAGAGGAAAATGAAGTAATTGCCATAGCCGTTTGGGACTAGTAGGAGGAATCAGAGGTGTTATTTCCATTTCAGACAGATTCTTACCTGAATAAACTGAATTGCATCCTCCACAACTGCATATGTTAAAGCCTTAGCCTCCAATGTGGCTCACTTGGAGATAAGGCCTTTAATGAAGTACTTGAAGTTAAATGAAGTCATAAGAATGAAGCCCTAATCTAAATGAACTAGTGTCCTTATAAGTACTATTGGATATATTATCTATAAACTAGATATATCAGTATTAATTAATGTGTCCTTGGAGGATGTCATTTGAGAAAATGTATTGGGATGAAATTCATATAACATAAAGTTCACCATATTAAAATGTACACATCAATAATGTTCAGTATATTCAAAGACTTGTACAAACATCACTACACTCTAACTTTAGAGCATTTCATCACCCCAAAAAGAAATTCCATATCCATGAAGCAGGCATGACCCTTCTATCCTTCCTCCCCGCCAAGACAGGCAACCACTAACTTACTGTTTTTTTCTTTAGATTTGTCTTTTCTGGATATTTCGTAAAAATGGAGCCATAAAAAAATGTGGTATTTTGTGACTAGTTTCTTTTAGCTTAATCTTTTCAAAGCTTATGTATGTCATAGCATGTATTGGCACTTAATTCTTTTTGTTGCCAAAAAAATCTCCCATTGTAGGAATATACCACATTTTGTTTATGCATTCATTAGTTAATGGACATTTGGTTTGTTTCCACATTTTGACTATTATGAATAGTGCTTTTATGGAATTCATGTAGAAATTTTTGTGTGGACATATCCTTTTCACACATTGAGAATTATATTAATCTGTTCAAGCTGCCATAGTAGAATATGACAAACTGGTTGGCTTAAACAACAGCAGTATATTTTCTCACCGTTTTGGTGGCTAGAATTCTCAGATCAAGGTGCTGGTAGGGTTGGTTTCTGGTAAAATCTCTCCTCACTTGCAGATGGCTACCTTCTCATTATGTCCTCACACAGCTTTCCTTCTGTGCACATACCCTCCCAAAGTTTCTTTTTCTTCTTATAAGGACACCAGTCCCTTTAGAATAAGGCCTCATTTTTATGACCTCATATAACTCTAAGTACTTCATTAAAGGCCTTATCTCCAAAGTGTCTCATATTGGGGCTTAGGGCTTCAAGATATGCATTTGGGGGCCCAATTTAGTTCATAGCATTCCACCCTCTACTCCCCCCCCCAAATTTGTGTTCTTCTTACATGCAAAATACGTTCACCTTATTCCGGAAGCCCCTAAAGTCTTAACTCATTCCAGCATTAACTCCAAGTCCAAAGTTTCATATAAATATCTAAATTAAGTATAAGTGAAGATCAAGGTATGATTTCATTCTGAAGCAAGCTTATAAAGGAAAAAGTGGTGTTAGGTCCCAAGCAATTCAAAAGCCCAGCAAGGCACATTTCATTAGATGTTACAGCTTCAATAATTCTCTTTGACAAGATGCTCTTGCCCAGTGGTCGGCAAACTCATTAGTCAACAGAGCCAAATACCAACAGTACAATGATTGAAATTTCTTTTGAGAGCCAAATTTTTAAACTTAAACTTGTTCTAATGCCACTTCTTCAAAATAGACTCGCCCGGGCCGTGGTATTTTGTGGAAGAGCCACACTCAAGGGGCCAAAGAGCCGCATGTGGCTCGCGAGCCGCAGTTTGCCGACCACTGCTCTACCCTCTGGGCCCACTGCAGTGATGGCCTCACCTTCTAGGCCCACTGGAGTGGGGTTTCATATTCAGGGCCCACAGGGCAGCAGCCCTATCCCTTTGGTTCTGGTTGGTGGTCCTGCCTTCTCAGTCATGGGCTGTGGCCTTGCAGGAACATCCTAGCCTGCTGAAACCAAGGAGGTGGCCCCACCTTCTGTCACCTAGGAAGAGACAGCCTTGCCCCACCCAATCTTGTGCACTTTGGGTGTTTGATGGCAGTAAATTAATTACAACTCAGTCCATAACAGGTACACATCTAGGAGAGGAATCTCCGAGGCATAACGGTAGCTCTATGTTTAACCTTTTGAGTAACTTCTACTCTTTCCCAAAATAGCTGAACAGTTTTCTAGCCTCAGCAATGAATGAGGGTTCCAGTTTCTCTACATCTTTAATGGTACCTCTTATTGTTTGAGTCGTGTCATTTTTTTAAAAAAGTCTTGAGCACACTCACTGACATCATCGTTTTAACCACAAGCTCTCACATTCTTTCCTCTGCCCTTCACTCTTTGCCTTTCTCTATCATTCCTTTTCATCAAACAGTAAGTGCCAGCTTACTCCCAGAAAGCAAAACACGAAAAGGACCTCATTAAGCTATTTAGGGTTTTTATTTATTTCTAAAAAATCTTCTCTTTAGCCTTATGACATTTGCCATCACTTAGTTAATTTGGTTTTGCAAGACAGGCCTTCCGAAGCTGGTTTGTTTTGCTGAAACACTTTCCCTCCTGTTTCTTTCCAGAGAGTTTCTGATTGCCTCAAGTTCAGCTAAGTGAGCCTCAGCCAAGGACTGTCTAGTGTCAGAGCAGGTACACATGAGAAAAGTATGTCTTTTAAAATTAATTTGAGTAATTAATAAAATAGCACAAATTATCTAATTGCTTAGTAATTTATACTGTTTACATAGCAAATTAACTCATGTTTAAAAACAAATTTATGCCCTTATAATAACCTTTTCACAGGCACCAATCTGGGACACATCTAAATGCCAAGGGAAAAATAAAGGAGGTAGAACAAATATTTTTTATTCAGTTAACTATGAATTTTCTTAATAGCCCAAGTAAAACTGGTGCTTCTGGTTTCCAGCTGTGTAGTTCCTGTCTGTAATTTTTTGTTAAATGGTTCTATTTTGGTTCACAGTGGTCACATAAACCTGGGATATCCACTTTAACTTTCAGTTGAAGATTATCACTATCAGACTGGAATTACATCATAAAGGACTATTGACTGATTCATTAGAGCGGGTGTTATAATGTGTCTTTAATTCATAAAATACAGTTACTGTGAAGCCAGAGTTTCAGAGTTTTTCTAATACACACATTTTTCCATGGAAACAAAGATGATCTTGTCATTTTGTAATTTACTAGACTGAAGTAATTCCCAGGCAAAGCATATATTTGAAAAAGTCAGCAGATGCTTACAACAGGCAGAACAAATTCCAAGCCAAAATAAGGACTTTACAAATGTCTAAAATTGTAGTCTTTATCTCTAAGGCAGGTGTTTCAAAACTGGACTGGTCCCAAATCTATTTCTTTTTTCTTTTTGGTCATTGTTTTCTAGAGAAGTTGAAAAGGATGTTAAAGATAAGGCAGGTGTTAAGATAAGATTCCTCACCAGGAATGACTCATCAACAGCCAATCAGGGATTTTGTGTTTGTGAACATGACTGGGGTGGTGTCTTGGCTGTGATTATGAAAACTCCCTTTAGTTCAGAGAAAACAATATTTTTAAACAAACATTTGAAATAATTCCCACTTTAATGGGAATAAAGTCTCTGTAGCCACTTGTATCAGATAAAAAAGAATTCATTACTAGGACACTATAAAGTTAGCAGCTCTAATTCAACTTTGCTAATTATGTGAAGGAATATGATATCCCTAATATTTAAAATTTTATAGGATGATTAATTAATCTTAGTACATCTATATTAAACATGTCAAATGAATTATTAAAACAAACTATAATAATGAATGAGTCAGTAGCAAGAGGGAATAGGCATAGAGTTTAAGATGTTCAACACTAGTGTCTTTCAGAGCTATGTTAAGTTATTTTTCCTAGGAAGAAAATGGATTAATAAATAATACAAAGACAGGAGTTTATTGGCCCTTTTGTCATTTACCTCCTCTGGGAATTATGGCAAGAAACAGTTGCCCTTGTTAACCTGTGAACATTTTTCACTCCCTTAGGTCATTGACTCTGGCTCAGGAGTCCAATTTTCCTTTCATTCATTAACCACATTGGGAAGCAGAGTTCCTAACCCTTTCCAGTCTAAATGTGGAACAATCACATCCCCTCACAATCAACTGCCAGTGTGTTGGGACCTTTACGTTTCACTGTGCTCTCACAGTGACGCAAGTTTTTAACAATTGAAGGATATTAACTCAAAAACTTGTTTTCTAATTGGAGGAGCTCAAGGGATTTTAAATAAATGAACTTGTATAAACTGGAAGCTTGTACATGTGCCTTTCCAATTATTTTTGTTCAAATTAGGGAAGAGGGCACTGCTAATCTCAGAAAGCAGATTTCAGAAATTATTTTAGCTATGAAGCCAACTTTGGATAACAGAACTGAGCAGTTTTGAATTGTCTGAATAGCTGAAAAGATACAACCTTGTCTTTTTTCTTAGTAAATATATCATATATTCAGAACAATGTCATTTTATTATTTAAATACATGTACTTTTTATTAATCCCCTGGATTATTTCATTTTATTAGACTCATTAGAAAGAAGTAAAAGAAATATCTAGTGGAATTCTAGATTTTTGCGTGACCTTTTTCACTTTCCTCGAGTTTGTATAACTTGTGAATTAAAAAAACACACAAAGTATTCATTTGTAAAAATTATGTTCAAAATTTGTTAGAACTATTTTTGATTGTATGGATTTATATGATTGTGGGGGATTGGATAGAATATGTCTGTAAGAAGTGTAATTGTAATTTATCTTCTGGATAAGGGGCTACATCTCCTTTTCGAGAGTTGCTAGCTACCTGGATTATTCCAAATACCTTTGCTTCCTCTTGATTAGCCAAAGCAGGAGATAGGAGGGTCTAGTTCCCGTGAAGTTTACAATTAGTCACCCAGACAGATCCCCTGGGTATCATTCTGCTTCCTACATTCAGTTACTTTGATGTATCTTCCATGATCGCTTGTCTATAAGTGTTTTGTTCCATGTTATGCAGCAGCTTCCCTGTCAGTCTGATTCCACCTGCTTTCTATTTTACAGAAATTCTGTTAATTTCTAATCCACTCATGCAGCATTGCTATATTAAGCATGGTACCTTTTGAGTCATGCCCTGAATAGTCTGTTTCTATGAGTATTGGGCCAGACAGGTACTGCTTTCATTTTTAATGCTGTTGGGTTAAATTATCAATTTAAAACTAGTTTGTCTTCTCTTTTAAGGGATTTACTCAAGAATCAAACCAGAAGTATTTTATTAGTCTGACATTTTATCTCTTTATTGACTTTATCAATTGTCTGCCGTTGTCATCTGAACACCATAATATAAAATCATTTTCTTGTTTGAAGTTGTATAGAAAGATCTTGCCGTCAGGAACATAAGACTTTTATTTTTACTACAAGAGATCAAAGAGTATAATTTTTTTTCTTTTCTCTTTTTCTTTATGTAACATGGCAGTGCACATTACTGAAGAAATTTGGAACATGTTGACTCTATGCAAATTACTGTGTCAACTTTATCTAAAAATTTGGGATTACAGAAATTTTTGATAATTATTTAAAGGAAGCAATAAAATGAATTTACACTTTCTTAGTCTTTTTTAAAAAAGAACTGTGGCTTATCAAACTTTGATGTCTGAAATGATTTGTTTAATAAAGAAGATTTTACCAGACTTATGTAATGGAGATAGTTTGATCCGGACTATAGTGTTTGAAGGGAACATAAACATGGCTTTCTAGGTAATTAGAAAAGACCTTCAGGAAATAAGATGTGTCTCTTTCTATCCTCTATATTTCCTCCACCACAGAATAAAAAGCCTTTAGAAATTTTTTATTTTATCTAATCTGACTCGACACAATGAGCTACTGAACTGAGTGTCCCCTCATCCACAGTTCCTGCAGTACTTTGCCCACTAACCAACCCATCTGGAACTTTAGTCACTTGCCAAAATCCTCCTCCTTCTTAAAGATGTTCTGACCCACCTCTGAGTTTTCATTTCCTCCTACTCTACCCAAGTGATGAGCCTTCCCTTTCAGATGTCAAACCCACCTACACTGCTGAGACAAAATACATGCAATACTCTTGCTTCACTGCTAACCATTCACCAAGGTAAAAATGAATTTTCATATTTCAATCTCAAGTATCAGAAGAATCCATTTTCAACTGGAAAAATTATATCCCCTTTTTATAATGTTATTTTTAAAAATATTTAGTGTTGAAAGTATTATATATGTCCCCTTTTTCCTCCTATTGACCCCTGCTAGCCCACCCCGCTTCCCACCTCAGGTCTTCACCCCCTATTGTCTGTGCCCATGGGTTATGCATACATGCATACAAGTTCTTTGGTTGATGTCTTTCCACCTACCCACCCAGCCCCACCTTCCTTCTGAGATTGGACAGTCTGTTCCATGCTTCTGTGTCTCTGGATCTATTTTTTTCAACAGTTTATTTTGTTCATTAGATTACACATATCCCCTTTTTAAATGTATTACTGCTCTAGCTAATGTATCAACTTGGACACAAGAAAATATTTAATTTTAGTCTCAACAATTCTTACAATTTCTTTAGTACACACATGCACACACACACACACACACACATACCACATGTTAACACATATCATGTTCATGATAAAATATATCCAAATGGCCATTTTCTGCATATTAATTTATGAAAAATTATAGTATCATGTTCCTGAATTACTTGGAGACAGGATCCCTGAGTATTTCTCATTCATGCCTTTTATTTTAAGTCTCCTTTTTATAATTTTTATATCATTGATTGCTTATAAACTAGTCATATAATGATACTAGAGGTACGGTGCACGAATTCATGTATGTGTAGGGTCCCTCAGCCTGGCCAGATGGGTAGGGTCCCTCAGCCTGGCCAGCGATCGAGGGCTATCAGGGCTGTGGGAGGTTGGCCAACAAGGGGCGAGGGGCTGCGGGAGGTTGGCCAGCCGGTCCTGCCCCCATTGGGCTGATTGGCCGGCTGCAGTGCGCGTCATAGCAACCAGTCATTCGTCACTTGGCTTTTATCCTATCTAATAAAAGAGTAATATGCAAATTGACCATCACACCAAGACACAAGATGGCCACCCCCATGTGGTCAAAGATGGCTGCCCCCATGTGGACACAAGATGGCCGCCACAAGATGGCCTGCAGGGAGGGCAGTTGTGGGAAGTTAGAGGTGACCAGGCCAGCAGAGGAGGGGAATTGGGGGTGATCAGGCCAGCAGAGGAGGGGAATTGGGGGTGACCAGGCTGGCAGAGGAGGGCAGTTGGGGGGGACCCAGGCCTGCAGGGGAGGGCAGTTGGGGGGGACCAGGCCTGCAGGGGAGGGCAATTGTGGGCGATCAGGCAAGCAGGGAGGGCAGTTGGAGGAGACCAGGTCAGCAGGGGAGGGCAGTTGGGGGGGACCAGGCCTGCAGTGGAGGACAGTTGATGGGGACCCAAGCCTGCAGGGGAGGGTAGTTGGGGGTACCAGGCCAGCAGGGGAGGGCAGTTGGGGGGGACCAGGCCAGCAGGGGAGGACAGTTGGGGGGTACCCAGGCCTGCAGTGGAGGGCAGTTAGGGGGAACTAGGCCTGCAGGGGAGGGCCGTTGGGAGCCAGCAGTCCTGGATTGTGAGAGGGATGTCCGACTGCGCATTTAGGCCCCATCCCAGTGGGGTCGGGCCTAAATGGGTCGTCGGACATCCCTCAAGAGGTCCCAGATTGGAGAGGGTGCAGGCTGGGCTGAGGGGACACACCCCCCCCCCCCCCGCCATGCATGAATTTCGTGCACTGGGCCTCTAGTGTATAGATAGATAGATAGATAGATAGATAGATAGATAGATAGATAATATTCACTATAGAAGAGAACATAGCAATGATCTAATATGGCTTCCTACTCCCAGCATGGAAGTTCAACTAATTTTAGGTGCTTACTATTTTGTGATGACATTTGTTCATTGTTCATTCATTTAAACAAGAAATACTTGCCAAAACCGGTTTGGCTCAGTGGATAGAGCGTCAGCCTGCGGACTGAAGGGTCCCAGGTTCGATTCCGGTCAAGGGCATGTACCTTGGTTGCGGGCACATCCCCAGTAGGGGGTGTGCAGGAGGCAGCTGATCGATGTTTCTCTCTCATCGATGTTTCTAGCTCTCTATCCCTCTTCCTTCCTCTCTGTAAAAAATCAATAAAATATATATAAAAAAAAGAAATACTTACTGAATGTTTTCCTATATCCCCGTCTTTACCTAATAGCTAGGCATAAATCATATATCTGTACTTATAAGGAAATGGTATTTTAGTGTTAAGAGACAAAGAATAAGTAATAAATGTAGTAATTAAGTAAATAAAATAATGTTATTATGTAATCTGGGATTTTACTGACTTGAAAGTTAATAAGATTAAGACCCTGTTATCTGTTTATGGTTGCTGACAGAAGACATGAGACTCTTATGCATAGCAGCAATATGAACATTGGCATATTTTGCATGAGGATTATGCAGATGGCACCAGATGGATGCTGTGCACACAGCAGAGTTGTATCACAACCGAGGGAAACTGAGTGAGGTGAAAAGCACCACTTTATAACAAGCAATAAGCAAGTCTTTTCTTTGGCTCAGAAAGAGACATGAACTTCTTTCTTGAGATTGCTTCTAGAAGCACAATTCTTAGAAATGTCCCAGTTAAAGACTGTCAGCACTTTGTATTCTTGGTGTACCCAGCCAGATGTGTAGAAGCACAAGTAAACTGTGAAGCTGATTTTCCAAAAGATGAAATGTGATATCTGCTATGGAATGAAGAATAAAGTAGATTAAGGTCACTAGGACAGGCGAGGCAGGAGAAAGGACAGTAATTTGTAATGTAAAGATGATAGGCTAGGTTATGCTGTAGTAAAAAACAGTTCCAAATTTTAGTGGTTAATAATGACATATTTTTGTTTCACTTACCACACATGCCCACCATCGGTTGGCAGGAACTTTGTTCATGGCAGTCATCTTTTCTCTTGTAAACAGATTAATGGAGCAAGAACAGTATTTTATTAGGCATAATATTGGGTGCAAAAGGACTATAGCAAGGCACAACCTTTCAAAGTTTCTTTGTCACTTATATCTCATTAGCAAATGCAAGTCAAATGGCAAAGGCCAACCTTACGTTAAGGAGAAGTAGATACTGATAATAAAATCTACCACAGTAGTCTTAATTGAAAACGTGAAATTTGAACAAATATTTGGAAGAAATGGGTAACCTAACCAAATGGTTGTACAAGAAAATAAATTCTATGCAGAAAGAAAAACTAGAAAAAAGACAAAGTTGGCAATGTGCCAAGGATGTTGGAAGCCAATCAGTGAGGATGGACCAGAGCAGAAGAGGGGCGATAATTCCTCTGGGCAAATAGAGAAGGCCTTATAAACCAGTGTTAGGACTCTATGTTATCCTCTGAGTGAAACAGGTAATCACTAATCTTCTGGGACTAAACTGTAGGAGAGAAAGATAGAAGCTTTTTTTGTTGTTAAAAGCTATATCACTCATACAAACTAGGTGAAATAAAAGCTACATCACTCATACAAACTAGGTGAAATTGTGGCTTAGACCACGTGGTAGTAATTACTATCTTGAAGAAATAAGTGCTAGGTATACTTTGAAGGTAACACCAA
This sequence comes from Plecotus auritus, assembly GCF_963455305.1. Lineage (NCBI taxonomy): Eukaryota > Metazoa > Chordata > Mammalia > Chiroptera > Vespertilionidae > Plecotus > Plecotus auritus. Next base: position 173,553,243 of record NC_137775.1, on the reverse strand, counting down.
TAGGATTTTGATAGAATGGATATGGGGGCAGAGGCAGGGAGAAAAACAATAAGGAGAGGCTTGTATAACACTTGAAAATTTTGTATTATGAAAGGTTATATGTGCTGTAAAATTCACATTAAATTCATACTGATGTGAATTAATAATCTTCTTTATTTTTAAGATATTTTTCCTGCCAGTTTCTGAAAGTCAGTTCCTCAAAATCTCCCAATATGATTGTGCAAAAGAATTTAGAATTGTCAAATATTCCTTTTGTGTTGATGATTTCATCATTATGAAATGTTTTTCTCTGTCAAGTTATACTTCCTGCTTTAAAGTATTTTTTATCAGATATCAGTATGGCCATATCAGATTCCTTTTGTTTAGAGTGTACACAGCATATGCCTAACATTTTCAGTTTTAAACATTCCAGAACCGTATCTTATACAGTTTATAGTTGCTTTTTATTTTACCCAGTCAGAAAATTTTGAATTCTAAGTAGGTCATCTTGTTAATTTACATTTAAAGTTTTACCAATAAACTTTATTTGTATTTGAATTTAGCATTTATTATATGGTTCTTATTTTCCTAGTACTTTTGCTCTTGTCTTTCTCTATTTTTTAATCTATGTTTTATTAATTTATTTTGTTAGTTAAGTATTTCTTAATTACTTTTGTTGTTACCCTGGAGATTTCAAGAGTTGTCTTTGATTTATTAGACTGTATTTCAAATTAGTACCTTTACCACTTTCCAGAAATGCAAGATTCTTATTTATTTTAATTCCATTTAACTATCTTCCATCTTTTTTCTACTTTGGTAATATTTTAAATCTGCATATATTTTAGACCATATGAGATATTATTACCATTGCTTTTTACAGTCATTATTTACTATATTTACCCTTATATTTGGCCTTTCTATCGGTTTTTATTCCTGATTGTATTACTACATTTTAATCGTGGATCATTTTTCTTCTGCCAGAAAAATTTCCTTTAATGTTTATTTTAATGCTAATTTCTTACCAATACATTTTTTTGGTCTGAAAATTATATGTATTTTCCTTTCATTTGTGATGCTTAGTTTTGCTAATTATAGAGTTCTTAGTTGCTATTATTGCTTTCAGAACTTGAAATATGTCATTCTACTGTCTTTTTTCTGTCAAAAATTTGAATCTTAGCCTGCTGTTGCACCTGTGAAGTAATGTGGTTGTTTTTCCTGGCTGTTTTATTTATTTATTTTTTTAAAAATCCACACCCAGGAATATTTTTCTATTGATTTTTAAAGAGAGTGGAAGAAAGAGGGAAAGACAGAGAGAAATATTAATATGAAAGAAACATATCGATTGGTTGCCTCCTGCACATGCCCCAACCAAGGCCTGGGCCTGGGAGGAGCTTACAACCGAAGTCCATGCCCTTGGCCCTTGGCTGGAATCAAACCCGACCCTTCGGTCTGCAGGCCGATGCTCTATCCACTGAACCAAACCAGTTAGGGCCCTGACTGCTTTTAAGATAATCTCTTAGACTTTGGTTTTCAACAATTTTTCTGGGCCATAAGGTATGGTTTTTGTTGCATATATCCTCCTTAGAGTATGTAAAATTTAATACCTAATATCAATTATTGCATTTTCTAGTTCTAGAATTTCCGTTTCATTCTGTTTTATACATTCCACTTCTATAGTGAAGTTTTGCATTTTGTACTTTTTTCTTGAGCATAAAAACCATAATTTAAAATTCATATCAGGTAAATCCAATATCTGGGTCACTTATGTATCTGTTTCTATTATCTGGGGGCATTTTCTCCGGATTTTCAATTATTTGGCATGCCTGAGTATTTTTCATTGTATCTTGTATATAAAAATTTATGGAGTCTTTTTCTTGTACTAGATATTTAATCTTTACCTTGCATAAAATTAGACTGTGAGTTGGTTAAATGGTTTCTGTTAAAAGTTAAGATAATTTTTATTTCAATGTTTTTGAAGGCTGGCTTATTTCTGGTGTGCTTTTAAACCCAGGAAAGATCTTTTATAAGAGCCTCAGTTTATGAGTGCCCTTTCTCCTTGGTGGACACTAAATTTTAACTTTTTTCTCTCTGTAACATTATGAGACAGAATAAATGTGTTTTAATTATTATCAGATCTTTTCTTTTAAATTTGGCCCACACAAGAGTGGCTTAGGAATTCGAAAAATCCCTTAAGGGGAAAGTGTTACAGAGAATGTTGAGCTCATTTATCTGTGCTTTTCTTTGTTATCTGGGGACTTGGAATCTCAAAATTTGGCTGTCTTGGTGGTCTTGAATTCCAAATTTTGTTTCCTGAACCCAATTTGATTGCTTGAACCTATAGCCTGATATTTTTGGCGATTCTTTATGCTTAGTGCTTTGAATTACCAAATGTCTCCAGGGGAAAATTGCAGGGGCAAATCTATGACTTAATCTTGATACTCTCCTAGGTCTTCTTGGTGGTTTTCCAAACCCTCCAATTGGCTGTTTTTATTTTTGTGTTTTGTGTGTTATTCCGTTTTTTTATTTTCAATAGTTAGCCTAAGCAGCAGGCTCATTCAACCTACTTTGTGTAAGAATCTATTCAGCAATTGTTGCCAAGTTTACTAAATTGTATTTTTTAAGTATTCCTTTTGAAATCCGCCTTTTTTCCTATCTATACCATCCTCTGGAACCTCAACTGCTCTGCAAAATTTCCCTAATATTAGCTATAGTAATACTATACTCTATATGTTTCTTTGGATCCTGTTTGGCATACAGATTTATTATGTTATCTATTTGACTTGTGCTTATATTTTCTCTCTAACAAAGTTCTACATCCCTAATGGAAACCATGACTTTTGTTGTTATTGTTCATACTATTCCTGTGAGCAGAGTGCCGGGTTCCTTATTGCATTGAATAATTTTTTGTTGAATTTAATTGGGGCATAAGTTGAAAGAAAGAAATTGGAAAAAGAGAGAATATCACTCCAGTTTAAAAAGTTGAGAAGACAGATACAGGGATTCATGGTTCTTAAAATTGTGCTTTCTAGAAAACGTTTTATTTTTGTTCTCTTTGATCACCAGAAGATGTAAAATGTGAAGTCTAGTAAAATAGATCATTTATTTTATTTATCCCAGAAGACAGATGATACTTCCAAATCACATATTTATTAATTTCTGAGACCAATTATGGCTTATATATGAAGCATTAGCCTTTGCTAACATAATGAGAGCCATTGCACTATAAAAATTGCATTAACATCTTTTGTTACTTAAAAACAATTGATTTTATAGTTTGGTTTTATGATTAAAATTTTCAGGCTCTTTAGTAAGTAAGAGAGATCACTTAGAGAAGGCATACACTGTGAAAGCCTCTCTTTAAGGACCTCTTGCCTGCCCTGGTCAATTAGACCATTCTTAATACAATTCCTGGTTTGTTAAACCAGGAGATTTACCTGTAACCAAACTTTGTCTAGCTGTGTCTTAGTCGTCTAATACTAGTTTTAACAAACTCCATATAAGCACTGGAACATATTTTCTTTCCTTATACTTTGTACACTGACTTTACATATATATATATATATATATATATATATATATATATATATATATATATATATATATGTTTGCTTTCAGATTCTCTCCACAGAGTGCTCAAGTTCAAGTTTCTGCTTAGGATACCTTTATAGTTCTAGCAATCCTTTATAATAAAAGGCTAATATGCAAATTGTCCCCTAGGGAGTTTGAGCGAGAGACCCAGAGTTTGATTGCTCTCTATGACATGTGCTGACCACCAGGAGGCAGTGTGGAACATGGCGAGCGACGATTGGTGGCAGCAGGGAGCGAGGGAAGGAGAAGGTGGGGAGGCCAGGAGCGGGGAACCTGATCAGCAGCTCTGATCACTGGCCAGGCCTAGGGATGCTATCCGTGCATGAATTTCATACACCAGGCCTCTAGTTGATAATATAAACCTATTACCAAGACAATGTAATGGTTACTTAGAAATCTCTCTCTCTCTAGCTCATAGGGGATATGTTGGCCACAGCACAGCCTCAAGACAAACAAACATTCATTAGAAGAGATAAATGAAGTCTATCTAAGGAACAGTATATAGGGCACTGTAAATAGCAATTGAAACACTGTATACTTACTGGTCTAGTAGAAGTCTTAGGTTTGGAATGACAGTGAATCAGGATATAAAATAGACTTCAGCCAGCACCAAGTTGGCTTAGCCTTAAAAAAATGAACAGAATATTATCTGTCAAAGGTGTGGTTAACATAAAAATATTTTAGTACCAATAGCATTTGTAATATACTTAAATAAGGCATTCGTAAATTTTATTAGTCAAAATGTTGAAAACAATAAAATGCCATTCACTAGCCAACATAATACTTATGTTACTGTTATTGAAAATTATAAAAATATTTGTCCATTTTGAATCTCTCTTTCATTGTAATCATTCCAAGAAAGTGTTTCTGTGCTTGGGTCTGAAGATATCATTATGGGTGGCTGAATAATCTACTTATTATTTGATGAAATTCTTTTGGAAGTCTTCCCAGTGTTAGGTTGCAACTGTTCTATAAGAAGGAACTTATAGAAAAGCCAATTAGTTTGCCAGGCTCCATAAGTATTTTAAAGCTGGTATTTAAGAGAGGCCCATGGCTACTTTGATTTCACAAATTTCACTAGGTGATAATTTTCCAGCCATCAGAATTAACGAAAATTCAGGAAATGTCAAACTTCAGGGAATATAAAATCTCACATAAGAACATTTTAGAAGCACTATCCAGTAATCTTCCCAAGTAACAAATCAGGCCTTTCTTTATACACGTTAGAGGGAGAAGAGAGGGTAGAAGGTGGGGGTAGAGATGGTAGGCAGACTGGATCTAAAGCTCTGGCAGAGTATTTTGCTTCTCCATTGCCCCTGGACATAGATTAGTCTCATTAATTAACAAATCATCTCACACAATCTGTAAGAATGAAATACATGCTAGATCTCTTGTAGAACATAGTAATTGGAAAGGAGGATGGAAGAGCAGACAGAGGAAGTAAGAGTGCAGCCTGCCAACTTCACAGAGTAAGATGATGCAGATGTCCACTCATGACCTTTCATAAGCCCTTATTCTAAAAGGCACTGACCATCCTTTAGGGAATTTGGCTCTCACTGCATTATTCTTTAGGACATCTGTGAAGGTGATTGAAGATATAAAAGGGAGAAGGGAAAAATCTCTCAGGATTATATGGATTGAATTTTTCCTTCCCCCAAAGAAATGCATGACTCATTTAGCTAAACAGAGAAACATTCTTCTTTGTAGCCATGTTTGTATAGGTTACCCTTTGTAGTGCAGTCCTTTGTGCCATCACCTGCATCCCTCAGTATATTTAAAATTTTCTGCCCCATGACCTATGGGTCTCAACAATAAATTGTCCTGATAGTGCCTTTCATCCATTTTTCACACTGCACTCAGGAACACGGCTTAAAATGAAATGACTGTGAGCCAGGGCCATGGGAGTCTCTTCTATTACTAGGGCTGTCCTCTGGAAGCACTTTTGCCCTCCCTGAAGAGCTTATGCTTTTACCAGCTAAACTTAAAATGGGTCCTTCCGTGTCCACTTCCTGCATATTTTGTTCTTGGTCCAAAGTACTTTTTTCCTCTGCCTTTTATGTTAGCATAAAAAAACACCTCATTGTACTCTAGTGCATATATTAAAATATAAAACAAAAGATTAAATGTGTAAATGGAAGAGTCAGCAAGCACCTAAAAAGCCTAACACACATACACAAGTAGGTCAAAAGGTTACAAAGGAAAAAGAATAAGTGTTTCTGGGAGGGGTTTAAAAATAAGCAGCCCCCTCATCTTTGGTTCAAATACAGAATGAATAGAAAAGTTGGACATATTTATTAAGGCAGACAATTTAAAAAATTTAAACCTCGGTTAAACTATAAAGCATCCTAGGAAGGCAGTATTTGAATGTCTACCCTCAAGTCCAACAGGAGGAATCTTTAGGGATTTTTCTGGAGAGAAGAAACTCTATTACAACATTTTCCTGGCCTGAAAGTCTACTTAGAAGGAAGTGAACAGGACCCAGCCCCAACGCCAAATTTCAGGCTCAAGTGCATGGACTGCCAGTACATCCTACACACCGGACAAAGGAAGTGAAGCCAAGACTACCCACATTCACATGCTTTTAAAAACTGGGGAACCTCAAGGGGGTACTTGATTTATGTGGAGTAACTGGCCTGCCCAAAACATTTCAGAAAGAAAGCCTTTTCCAATACCCTCACCTGGGATTGAGAACTCTGGAAAGTGGGGGTGGAAGAAGGAAATAGATTAAATTACTCCTTGGCTAATGCATTAGGACTCTTGGAAAACAGCACAAGGTTGGGAAAATAATGATAGCCAGCAGTTATTGAGCGCTTTCTGTGTGCTATGCCATGTAATTTTACATGCAGAACCCCTGCCCCCATTCTCACAAAATTCCTACAGGGCATATGAAATTATTATATCTGTTTCTATAGATGAGGAAAGTTGAGCCTAGATTGGCTAACTAACCAATGAATGAACATGCTATGAACATGAAATGAACAATTAGTAAATGGTAGAGCCAGAATTCAACCCCAGTGGGCCTGACTGAGGGCGCAGGTTCTTGACAACATGCAGGGTTGGATGAATGAGCCACTGCAATAAAGATAATCATGAATTAGGAAGCAAACTTAAGACACATGTGGTTTGTAGATTCTGTACTTAAATTAATGAATCTCATGAATAAAGGTTGTCAAAGAAGGCTGTTTAGAACTCATATATAGAACAATAAGAGGACCTAATATTGCAGGGTACAATTTACATATTTAGTCAGCCTTTAACATTTAAAACCTCTAAAAATTGGTGCTACTCCTTTCCAACTGTTATCGATCTAATTTATTGATATTAAAATAATGAAAAATATCATTAAAAATTAAGTGATATAATATGCCACTTCCAGTGCTATTGCTGTGTGGATTCACAGACATTCTCTTAATGCCCAATTCAGTGGTTAGCATAAAATATTCAATACATATTTTTTAAAATAATGAGCGAGGTAATATTTTCCTCATTTTACAGATGTAACAACTGACACTCAGAGAAAACTTACCAAAGACCACAAGACCTCATATAGGATTCAAATTTAGTTTTCCTAACTTGAAACCCATACATTTGGTACAGTATCAAAACCCACAAAGTTACAAAATTATGTTGTTATAGAAATTAATCAAGTGAGTGGAAAGGAGATTACACTTGTGCAGACACTTAAATAATGACCAAAACCTTCCATGGGAAAAAATGGATTGTACAGGGGGATATGGAAGAGTGTGGGGATAAATATTTCTGGCTATTGCTTCTAAATTTCTTCATATTATAGCACATAAAATATTTTATATCACACTGGGAGATAAGGACATAATTCTCAGTTGGAGGCAACTTCTGAATGCTCCAGCCACACTGCCTCTGACCAGCTACCCCATGAGCTAAATGAACCACGGCGATTTGTATCTTATCATATCTTTAATCCAATTGGTTACATACAAAGATTCCATATAAAATAGCATGCAGAAATGTAGATATGAGGAAATGCATGAAACCTTTTTGAAACCTTAATAAGTTCAGCTTGGTTTAGGAAATGTGGGAAATGACATTGGAAAAGTAGCTTAAGAGTCACATTATGAAGTTTCATATTTGCCACATATTGAGATTGTAAAATTACCAATACATATGCAAAAATTAAAAGTGCAGTAATGGGAAAAAAGACTTTACCAGTTTTTCTTCAATATCATTTTATGTATTTGAAACTATAACTCATGGTTTCTTACTGTGAATAAGTAGTAGTTGGTATTAAACAAAAGTTCCCACTAAGATCAACTATTAAAGCTGAATAAAACAAAATAAAACAAAAAAGAAAAACTGTTTGAAATTATTATCCAATAACTAAAGCAACAAGAAATTAAGGAATTCAGATCCTGAAGAGAAAGGAATTGCATTGAAATAAATCCTACATTTGTCTCCATTTTTCAAATACTGTTTTTTTTAAAATATGTTTTATTGATTTAAGAGATAGAAGGAGAGAGATATTGAAACATCTATGTGAGAGTAACATAGATCTGCTGCGTCCTGCGTACCCCCTACTAGGGATCGATCCCATAACACCCAGCATGTGCCCTGACCAGGAATTGAACTGTCAACCTCTTGGTGCATGGGGCTACACTCAATCCACTGAGCCACACTGGCCAGGTAGGGTGGTATAGTCTTAAGCTGCAGTGCATTTGCCTTACTTGTGATCATTATAGCCCTTCCTGTAGGTATCAGCTCTTCAATGAGAGGAAATATGGATTTGCATTTCATACCACTAATTTTGACACATGCAGTCTCCTGATGTAAAACATTTTTTTTCAAATTTTCTTGAGATATAATTGCAACATTCTATAATTTTAGGGTGTACAGCATAGTGATTTGACTTACATAAATCGTGAAATGATTACCATAGTAAGTTTAGTCAACATTCATTATTTCATATAAACACCAAAAAACCCTCAAAAAATAAAAACAAAACAAAACAAAAATATATATATATGTATTTTCTTGTGAGAGAACTCTTCAGATCTACTCTCTTAACTGTCATATATATCATAGAGCAGTGTTAGCTGTAGTCATCATGTTGTACAATACACCCCTAATACTTATTTATCCTATAACTGGAAGCTTGTGCTTTTTCACCACCTTTATCCAATTTCCCTCCCCCATCTTTTTATCTGTTTATGATTCATCTGCTCTCTAAGACACTATCACATTCTGGAGGCTAGGCTTCTAACTTTATTCTTTTCCTCACAAATTGACCTAATGTTCTGCACAAAGAAAATCTTCAATATATATCCATTAATTGATTTTTCTAATTCTTTCAAAGAAAGAGATAAGCCATTATAGTATTAAAAACTAACACCACAGAAGCTTCCTTTACTCAAATGTGTCACATTCTGAATAAAATCTTGACTGCTTACCATGTGTCCCAAGCCCTGCGGGATTTAGCCTTTTCCTAACTCCCTGGCATCCTGTCCCTACCTCTCTCCCTTTGCTCCTTCTCAGCCTTTAGCCTCCTTCTTCCCTCTGCCTGCAGTCCTCTTCTATCAGGTCTTCAAGGTGCCCAAGTTCTCACACATTTTAGATCTTTCTTCAACAGATAACAATTTAGAAAGACCATCGACAATCTTTTAACTTCCTGTTCACTATTTTCTTGTTTTTTCATAACTTCATAATCCTTACCCAAATAAAACTACTCAAAGGTAGGGACTTTTGATTTCTTATTTTGGGTGTATTTCCAAGCCTTATATATATATAATGTATTGAATAAATATATAAGGAAATATAAAACTGGAGTAAACACCAACAATAATAATTAAAAAATTCTAATTCAAAGCATAGGTTCAGCGTGAATCAAAGCTGAAGCTCCTGAGGAACAGAGTAAAATACCAACCATATAGAAAGGAGACACAACCTCAGAATCTGTGGCTATAATGAATAAAAACAGGGTAGAGGTGAGTTGTGGGCAAATTGTTCTTACAAAAAGATAAGTGATAGTGTTGTAGTTCTTCTGAATTTGACCTAAGTTGAATATTGAGCTATATAGTAAGTAAATAATAAAGTTGATTATCTATGTCTATTCTCTTTAGAAAGGGCAATGCATCTGGGGGCCAGATGACTTTAGAATCACATTATAGACAATAATTCTTTAATATAGGTAGAGACAGAGATCATTTCCCCATTTAGCAGACTAAAAGTTAAGGCAATAAAAATAAATGATTTGTCTAATGTTTTAACATTAATTTTAGGGTGAGTGAATTGCAGTTCATAGCCACACGTTTGTTCATGGATTTATTACATAATTTATATGATGAACATGAATTTCAACATAGTGAGAGAAACATCACACTTTCTACTCTACAATAGATTTCTCTTTTGTAATCATTCACTTATGGATAACCAGAAAGGCAATGAATCTAGCACTAGATATTCACTGTGGACATATCCCCCATTGTCAGGAATTGGTTCATGTTCAAGAGTGGCTGAGTTATGGACAGATATGAATTCAAGCCCAAATTAGAATCATAAAGGAAGTCTAGTACACTAGGAAGGAGAGAAAGTGGGTTTGCAGTGACAAAGTTGTATCACATACTAATTTGATGAATTCTGACAAATCACATAGAAGCAGTTCAAAAATCTAGATTTAGAAATAATATTAGTGGTATACAATTATTTCCCCTCTTGTTTTCCACTTCCCATAGATTTGTCACTTTTATTTATTTTTTATTCATGGATATTCAAAATTCTCCTGCTCCCCCCACCCCCAAGAAAGTTCCAACCTCAAAGTTTTTAAAGTAAAAACAATTGTTGTTAAAATGGAAAATAAAAGCAATTTTTATCATTGGCCCACCACAGTTTGGCTCAGTTCTCCAAGCCTCTGCTCTAGTGAGGATGAAGCCAGACCACACACTGAGGCTAAATTACAGCACTTTGAAAAGAAGAAAAACTTTAATGGAAAAAGTCAAATGGATTTCCAAATAGGAGGTGGTAGACCGTGTAGTAGCCTTTTAACACAGCTCTTACAAGGGCTAAACTTTGAATCCAAGGCCCCAAGACGCAATCATGAGCTTGCATTGCCATTCTTTTGAGGCTGTAGGACAGGAAATGTCCAATCAACTGCATACAGTACTAGAGTCTATCAGCTTGACCAGAAATGCATTTTTAGAGTCTTTTACCCAACCTACCACTATTTGCAAATAGATCCTGACATTTATGAAAACAAAAATAAAAACTTCATGGGATATATTTTTCCATAAAATTATTTTAGCGAGTGAATAATTGAAAGGAAGATCTTGAATTGGTAGCAACATCTTGGTCACAAAGGCAACTTTCAAATCCTAGAATCCAAATAAGTGTTGATAAATTTAATTGTGGGAAGGAAGGGATGAAGTTATGTTTCAGAGAAATCTCAGAAAGGGCACTTGATTCCTTCTGCAATGTTCTCCATCTTTTTCCTCTGGCCTAAACACTCAGGATACAGTAGTCAGCAGAAGAAGATACTGTCTCTTCCATCAGAAAGAGAGATAATTAAAATTAAAAACAGCCACATTGATGCACAATTAAAATTTCTGTAAGGACTAGAAAAGAGAAATGTAGGTTATATTAAGTTGCACAAAATACATGAATAGACTGGAGGCTTTTATTATATACTGTGTGCAGAGCAATCTCAGAATCATGGGGAAGGTTGTATCTTGAGCACAGATAAGCTGAGAAGGGCTTCCCAACACTAGAATTTGGTTAGACCTGGGAATGTTAGGGCCATTTGGCCAGACATATATGTTTCCATGGCACTTTTACAAATATTATGCAACTTCTGAAAATCTGGACCTAACTTGGCATTTAAGGAGTCCTGTGGGGAAGAGCACAAATAGGACCTTGGGGGATACTTTAAATTAATAAAAAGAAATAGAGGAAAAACAGAGAAAAGAAGCAATTGGGAAGAAAGTGGACATTTTTAAGTGGCAAGTAAAAACTAAATGCTAGAAATGTTATCTCATTTAATCTCCCTCCAATACTATGGGCATTGAGTCTGATTATCAAATGTGGAAACAGACTTCTGAGAGTTAAATAATTTACTGACTATGACAAATCCAGGTAACAGATATGCTACCATTAGAACACAGGACTCTGGCTTCAACCCATGCACTTTTTTTTCCCATACAACATGCTTCTTCTCTAGAGAAGGCTCACTAGGCCTTAGGAATGGATAAGGTGTGTCATTCTAAACCCTAATTCCAATCCAATTTAAATAAAAGGAAATGCTACTGTGAACTCAACCCAGTTGACATTATTTCAAGAGAGAAATTCCAGGGATTCACTTTAACTGTGTGAATCTTTAATGACTATTGTTTCTGTCAACCTAGTCATACACTGACCTTTTTCTTATGAAAATAAGTTGTGTACACACTGAACTGCAGAGATAGACCCATAAACCAGACTGGAATAATAACACTTTCTGATCCTCCAGGCATAGTATTGGTCAGTGTGGCAGACATTGTAGTTTGGCTCAACTATTGCTCAAATATAAACTCCTTCTTGATTCTATCACAGAGATTGGAAAAGATAACATAATTCATTTCCCAGACTCTCCTATGGCTAAAAGTGGCCATGTGACCCATTTCTGGTCAATGAGATGTAAATTTGCTAAATAGTGCCTTATGATTTTGCTTCTCTGATAAGAAAAAACAGGCGACTTGTCCTTTGCCCACTTATCTCTTTCTAGCCTGAAATTCAGATGTCCTACCTGGAGATGCAGCACTCATTCTGTAATCATAAAGCAATAAACATGACAACATAAGTCAACATCAAAAGATGTTGCAACAGAAAAACAGAAAGAGCCTGGGTTTTTTAGTCACTTCACTGGCCATTGTCTATGTTCTCTTGGTTTTGTTTTTTGGGAAAAATAATCTTCCAATTGTTTAAGCCATTATTATGAAGCTATATTCATTCTGTTTAACTACCCAGAGCACTCGTGACAGATGAAGTCATAATTGCATATATAAAGCAAGCCAAACCAACTGGAATCCCTTCTCAAGATTTTATTGCTTGAGCTATAAGGGTGATGCTCCTTTCAATGTTTTGTCTGAAGGAGGTAGCCACAGTCCTTGTGGTTGTGGACAGGCAGCGCATAAAAACAGAATCGGCTCTAGCTGGTTTGGCTCAGTGGATAGAGCACTGGCCTGCGGACCAGAGGGTCCCGGGTTTTATTCTGGTCAAGGGCACATACCTAGGTTGCAGGTTCCTCTCCTGTGAGGGCCCTGGTTGAGGCACGTGCAGGAGGCAACAATCCATGTGTTTCACATTGATATTTCTCTGTCGCTCTCTTTTCCATTCTCTCTGAAAATCAATGGAAATATATCCTTGGGTGAGGATAAAAAACAACAACAGAATTGACCACCTAGCAGTTTATTTTGAATGTCTAGATCGGGGTGGGCAAACTTTTTGACTCGAGGGCCACAATGGGTTCTTAAACTGGACCGGAGGGCCGGAACAAAAGCATGGATGGAGTGTTCGTGTGAACTAATATAAATTCAAAGTAAAGGAGTGGAGGGGAGAGCAAGAGAACCGGATAGAACAGCCGGATCCGGCCCGTGGGCCATAGTTTGCCCAAGGCTGGTCTAGATTGATGATGCCCCATACACACCAAGAGGGTATCAAAAATGTAGGGATAAATTAGAAAAAAAGATGTGCTAGACCTGTACAAAACTACAAAACATTGCTGGAAGAAATTAAAGATCCATTTAAGTGGAGAGACATACATTGAACTGGGGTTGGAGAACTCAATATTTTAATATATAAATTATCCCCAAATTATAGATTCAAAGAAATTATAACCAAAATGTCAGCAAGATAATTTTGTGAAAAGTGATAAACTATTTCAAATTTTATATAGAAATGATCTAGAATAGTCGAAATAATTTTTTAAAACAATGAATAGTTGAGGGATTTCAAGTCTTATTATAAAGCTATAGTAATAAACACAGTGTGGTACTGTCATCAAAAATAGACAAATAGAACCATTAAATACAAGATAGAATTCAGAAATGGAACCACATATATATGGATAATCGATTTTTGGCAAAGATGCAAAAACAATTCAATAGAAAAAGGAAATACAAATGTTGCTGAAGCAATTGGCTGTCATTATGTAAAATGTAAACTTCAATGCATACCTTGAACCTAGAAATATAGAACTTTGAGAACAAAACAGGAGAAAAGCTATGACATTGTATTAGGCAAAGAATTCTTAGATATGACACTGTTATAGTGAGTAGGTAATAATATTTCATTATAATTTTCATTTTCATTTCCTTAATGCCTTATATTAACTTTTCTTGTGCTTATTTGTCATTTTCTTCTGCGAAATATCTCTTCAAATCTCTAGCCCAATTTTAAAGTTTTATTTTGTCCTATTTTATGTTCCTTATGGATTCTAGATGCAAAGACATTTATTAGATCATTGTTTTGCATATATTTTTTCCAGTTTATGACTTGCCTTTTCATATTTTAAAAAGTTTTTTTTTCTAAAAGTAAAAGTTTTTAATTTGATGAAGTTCGTTTTTTTTTTTTTTTTTTTTTTTTTTTTTTTTTTTTTTTTATGGAGTAGCTTTATAAATTCTAAGAAATCTTTGCTTACCTCAAAGTTATAATTATTTTTACCATGTTTTTTTTTTCTGGAAGTTGTATAGCTTTATTTTTTGTTAATCCTCACCTGAGGATATTTTTTCCAGTGACTGATTTTCAGAGAGAGTGGAAGGGAGGGGGAGAGACAGAGAGAGAAACATTGATGTGATCGAGACACATTGATTGGTTGCCTTCTGCCTGTGCCTGACTTTGGATAGGGGGATTGAGCCTACAACTGAAGTTTGTGCTCTTGACCTGGAATTGAACCTTTGACCCTTCAGTCCGTGGGGCTGACTCTCTAACTACTGACCCAAACTGGCCAGGGCTGGAAATTGTATAGTTTTAGCAACATTTACATCCCTAATCTTTTTGAAGTGTGGAGTAAGAGTTAATGTCCATTTTTTTTCTTCTGTATAGACACTCAGTTGCTCCATTATTTGTTGTTGAAAAGTCTGTCCTTCACTCATTGACTTATCTTGATAACTTTGACAAAAAAAAGATTGTTCACATATGCCTTTCTAGATTCCTTATTCTGTTTCACTGCTCTATTTATATATCCTTAACACTAATATCACAATGTCTTTGTTATTGTACTTTAATTAAATTCTTGAAATCTGGTAGTGTGTTAACTTAGCTTTAAAAAAATCTATTCAGGGTTAATTAGCATATTCTCTGTGCTTGGAATTTCCATATAAGTTCTAGAGTTAGCTTGTACATTTCTGAAGAAAAGGTGCTCTCTCTCTGTGGACAGCTTCTATTTTCTTTTTTTCTGATTCACAAATTCCAGAGACTTTGGCTTCCTCAAACTCTGATGTCTGTCTTTTTAAATCAGAAAATTCATAAGGCCACCAGACCCCATTTGAGCACATCCTTCCTACCCTGAGGACTGGAAATTGCTTCCAGGAAGCACACTGGCGCATTTATAGGGTTGGCCTTGTTTGTTTCCCTTCTCTCAGGGATCCCAGGCCTCTGCTGTCTCTTGTTCAATGTCTGGAAACACTTGTTGCAAATATTTTGTCCAGTTTTCTGTTTATATTGAGAGGCAATGCTTGTAGCAGTTAATCCTTTATGGGCAGATGCAGAATTCCTGTCATTTTAATTTTAGCCCTTCTAGTAGATGTGTAGTGTATATCATTGTGATTTCAGCAACATGATTTTAAGCAACTTGTCATGTGCTTATTGGTCTTTCATATATTTTTTAAATGAAATGTTTATAAAATATTTAGCTCATTTAAATGGGTTTATCTTATTAAGTTGTAGAAATTTTTATATATTCTAGCAACCGGTCCTTTGTCAGAAATATGTATTGGGGATATTTTTTCCAAATCTTTGTCTTTCTTAATTGTGTCTTTTGAAGAATAGAAGTTTTAACTTTAATAAACACCAATTATTGACATTCTTTTTTTATGATTCATACATGTTGGGTATCAGGAGACCTTTGCCTATACCAAGGTCATAAAGATTTTATCCTATCTTACTTTTCTGAAAGTTTTATAGTTTAAATTTCTATAGTAGATGTATAATACATTTGAAATTAACTTTGTATGTAAAGTGTAATGTGCTAAGGGATTTGGTTTATGTTTTTCAAATGGATATTTAGTTATATCAGCACCATTTTTAGAAAGAAATCTTTTTCCATTTAACTACCTTTGCATATTTGCTAACATTGATTAACCATATATGTGTATGCATGTTTATTTCGGGGCACTCCATTTTTCTTCCTTAATTTATACACTTTTTTATACTTGAAATTAGGTACTGTAAGTCCTCCAACTTAGTTCTTTTTCAAAATTATTTTGGCTTCAATAAAAGATAAAAAGTTTATAGGAGTAAACCTGAAGTCATGTTTGATGGCAAGAAGGAAAAGTTTGGAAAAAGTTACAGTATTGAATTTTAACCCACAAAGTAAAATACAGTCCTCTCTTCTTATCTGCAGTTTTGCCTTTCATGGTTTCATTATTAACAATCAACTGCTATCTGAATATATTAAATTGAAAATTCAGGAAAGAAACAATTTATAAATTTTAAATTGTACTATGCTCTGAGTATTGTGATAAAAATAAAATCTCATCCTCCCACTCAGTCCCACCATGGACTTGAATCATCCCTTTGTCCACCGTATTCATGATGTTCCTACTACCTCCTTGTTAGTCAGTAGCCAGCTAAGTTATCAGATCCACTGTGTGACTGTGTGGTATCAGAGTGCTTGTGTCCAAGTAACCCTTATCCTATCTAATAAAGAGGAATATGCTAATTGATCATCACGCAAAGATGGCAGCACCCATAGCCAATAAGGAGGGAATATGCTACTTGACTGCCATGCTCTCAAAGATGGCGGTGCCCAGAGCCACAAGCTGGCGGCGCTCAGTCCCCTCAGCCCTGCCGGGGTGGCAGGCGCATGGCAAGGCCGGGCCCGTGCCCAGGTGGCCCGGCCGCTCCGTGTGCCTGCCTCCAGTCCCCTCAGCCTCCCAGGGCCAGCCCGAGGCTCAGGTAACCAGCGCCAGCTGAGGCTTGCACTGCCAGCAGTGGCAGCAGCAGAGGTGTGATGGGGTGTCACCTTCCCCTGATTGCTGGGTCACCTCCCGCCCCTGAGGGCTCCCAGACTGTGAGAGGGGGCAGGCTGGGCTGAGGGACCCTCCCCCCCCGCCTCCATTTCATGAATTTTCATGCACCTGGCCTCTAGTTTTATTTAATAATAGCAACCAAAGTTCAGAGTAGTTATGCTGGCAATTTTGGACATGCCAAAAAGAAGTATTCAGGTGCTTTCTTTTTGTGAAAAAGTGAAAGTTCCTGATTTAATAAGGAAAGAAAAAATATTGTATGCTGAGGTTGCTAAGATTTATGGTAAGAACAATCTGCTATTCATGAAATTGTAAAGAAGGTAGAAGAAATTCATTCTAGTTTTGCTGGAGTATCTCAACTGCAAAAAGTTACAGCCACTGTAAATGATAAATACTTAGTTCTGATGGAATAGGAATTAAATTTGTGGGTGGAAATTTTTCAAAAAGTTAATTTTTTAGAGACCACATTCACATAACTGTTATTACAATATATTATTACAGTTGTTCTGTTTCATTATTATTTGTTGTGGTTAATCTCTTACTGTGCCTAATTTATAAATTAAACTTTATCATAGGCATGTATGTATAGGAAAAAACATACTATACATTGTGTTTGTTACTGTCCACTATTTCAGACATCCGCTTGGAATGTATCCCCAGTGGAAAAGGGGAAACTACTGTAAATATTAATGTACACATACTAATATAAATAAAAAATGCGACAAAATAAATATATGAAAAAGCAAAGACGGCTCTTCTATTTGGAAGACTTTCAAGTAATAAACATAAAAGAAATTAGGAAAATTCTGTAAGTTTTTGCCATAAATGACTGTATAATTATATCATCTACTGAGGTAATTATGTGGTATCCTTCTTTTCTGAGTTTGTGAACGTGCTGAATTAAATTGTTAATTTTAATATTAAAAATAATTATTTGATAAAGATTTGCGTATAAATTTGTGTATAATTATAAATATATTAATACTAGAGGCCTAGTGTGCAAAATTCGTGCATGGGGGGGGGGTGTTCCTCAGCCCAGCCTGAACCCTTTCTAATCTGGGACCCCTTGAGGGATGTCCGACCACCGGTGGGATCGGGCCTAAATGGGCGGTCGGACAACCCTCTCACAATCCAGGACTGCTGGCTCCCAACTGCTTGCCTGCCTTTGCCTGATTGCCTCTAACCGTTTCTGCCTGCCAGCCTGATCACCCCCTAACCACTCCCCTGCCAGCCTGATTGACGCCTAACTGCTCCCCAGCCAGCCCGATTGCCCCTAACTGCCCTCCCCTACAGGCCTGGTCACCCATAACTACACTCCTCTGCTGGCCCAGTTACCCCTAACTGCCCTCCCTACTGGCCTGATTGCCCACAACTGTCCTCCCCTGCAGGCCTGGTCCCTCCCAACTGCCTCCCCTGCAGGCCTGGTCTCCCCCAACTGCCCTCCCCTGCAGGCCTGGGTCCCCCCCAACTGCCCTTCCCTGAAGGCCTGCCCCCCCCCCCCAACAGTACTTCACTGCAGGCCTCGTCCTCCAGCCCAACTGCCTTCCTATGCAGGTCTTGTCCCCCCCTAACTGCCTTCCTCTGCAGGCCTGGGTCCCCCCCAACTGTCCTCCACTGCAGGCCTGGTCCGCCCCCCCCCCCCAACTTTCCTCCTCTGCAGGGCTGGTCCCCCCCAACTTCCCTCCTCTGTAGGCCTGGTCCCCCCCCAACTGCCCTCCCCTGTAGGCCTGGTCCCCCCCAACTGCCCTCCAATGCAGGCCTGCCCCCCCCCAACAGTCCTTCACTGCAGGCCTCGTCCTCCACCCCAACTGCCCTCCTCTGCAGGTCTTGTCCCCCCCCTAACTGCCGTCCTCTGCAGGCCTGGTCCCCCCCAACTGCCCTAACCTGCAGGCCTGGTCCCCCCCCCCCCCCAGATACCCTCCCCTGCAGCCCTGGGTTCCCCCCAAATGCCCTTCTTTGATGGCCTGGTCCCCCCCAACTGCCCTACCTTGATGGCCTGGTCTCCCCCAACTGCCCTCCTCTGCTGGCCTGATCACCCCCAACTGCCCTCCTCTGCTGGCCTGCTCCCCCCCCCCCCCACAACTGCCCTGCCCTGCAGGCCTGGTCCCTCCAAATGCCCTCCCCTGCAGGCCTGGCCCCCCCCCACCCCCCAACTGCCCTCCCCTGCAGGCCTGGGTCCCCCCCAACTGTCCTTCACTGCAGGCCTCGTCCACCCCCAACTGCCCTCCTCTGCAGGCCTGGTCCCCCCTCAACTGCCCTCCCCTGCAGGCCTGGGTTCCCCCCTAATGCCCTCCCTTGATGCCTGGTCTCCCCAACTGCCCTCCTCTGCTGGCCTCGTCACCCCCCAACTGCCCTCCTCTGCTGGCCTGGTCTCCCCCCCCTCCCAAGTGTCCTCCCCTGCAGGTCTGGTCCCCCCCCAACTGCCCTCCCCTGCATGCCTGGCCCCCCTAAATGCCCTCCCCTGCAGGTCTGGTCCCCCTCCAACTGCCCTCCCCTGCAGGCCTGGTCCCCCCTAATGCCCTCCCTTGATGGTCTGGTCCCCCCCAACTGTCCTTCACTGCAGGCCTCGTCCACCCCCAACTGCCCTCCTCTGCAGGCCTGGTCCCCCCTCAACTGCCCTCCCCTGCAGGCCTTGGTTCCCCCCTAATGCCCTCCCTTGATGCCTGGTCTCCCCAACTGCCCTCCTCTGCTGGCCTCGTCACCCCCCAACTGCCCTCCTCTGCTGGCCTGGTCTCCCCCCCCCCCTCCCAAGTGTCCTCCCCTGCAGGTCTGGTCCCCCCCCAACTGCCCTCCCCTGCATGCCTGGCCCCCCTAAATGCCCTCTCCTGCAGGTCTGGTCCTCCTCCAACTGCCCTCCCCTGCAGGCCTGGTCCCCCCTAATGCCCTCCCTTGATGGTCTGGTCTCCCCCAACTGCCCTCCTCTGATGGCCTGGTCACCCCCAACTGCCCTCCTCTGCTGGCCTGGTCACCCCTAAGTGCCCACAACTGCCCTCTTCTGCAGGCCATCTTGTGGCAGCCATCTTGTGTCCACATGGGGGTGGCCATCTTGTGTCTTAGAGTAACGGTCAATTTGCATATTACTCTTTTATTAGATAGGATTATTCATAAAACACTTGAAGATATTTGTAATAATCAATTTACAATCATTTTGTTAATTTTATCTTATGTAATTTTTGAGTTTGTTTATATTACTGGTTATAGGTAATATTTTCCCCTCCCTCCCTCCCTTTCTTCCTTCTTTCTTTCATTTTCATCCTCACCTGAGGATATTTTTCCATTGATTTTTAGATAGAGTGGAAGAGAGAGGGAAAGACAAAGAGAAATATTCATGTGAGAGAAACACATCGATTGTTTGCCTCCTGCACAAGCCCAGACCAGGGCCTGAATGGGGGAGGAGCCTGCAACCAAGGTACATGCTCTACCCCAGTGGTTCTCAACCTTCTTAATGCCACGACCCTTGAATACAGTTCCTCATGTTGTGGTGACCCCCAACCATAAAATTATTTTCGTTGCTACTTCATAACTGTAATTTTGCTACTGTTATGAATCGTAATGTAAATATCTGTGTTTTCCGATGGTCTTAGGCTCTACAGCAGCGGTTCTCAACCTGTGGGTCACCTAAGACCATCGGAAAACACAGATATTTACATTACGATTCATTAACAGTAGCAAAATTACAGTTATGAAGTAGCAACGAAAATAATTTTATGGTTGGGGGTCACCACAACATGAGGAACTGTATTAAAGGGTCACAGCATTAAAAAGGTTGAGAACCACTGCAGTCTAACCCTTTGGCCAATGCTCTACCCACTGAGGCAAACCGACCAGGGCTTTCCTGTTTCTTCATTTGCCTACACATTTTTATTAGACATTCGGCATTTGTGAATTTAAATTGAATATTATAGTTCCTTAAAAATTCCTTTAAAAGCTATTGGACTCTGCCTGGCTGGTGTAGCTCAGTGGTTGAACATTGACTTATGAACCAGGAGGTCATGGTTCGAAGCCTGGTCAGGGCACATGCCCAGGTTGCAGGCTCAATCCCCAGTGAAGGGTGTGCAGGTAGCAGCCTATCAATGATTCTCTCTCATCATTGATGTTTCTGTCTTTCTATCCTTCTCCATTCTTCTCTGAAATCAGTAAAAATACATTTAATAAAAAAAACTATTGGACTTTGGTTTAACATGTAGTTCAGTTACTTATTTTGAGGCTTGTTTTTAAGTTCTATTAGTGCAAGTTTAGGGTAGTTTTACTCTAGGTCTTTTTTTTTTTTTTTTTTTTTTTTTTTTAAGTTGCAATACTATGTCTTTTTGCTGTCTCTACTGAATGATGTTGAGTGTTCAATGTAACCTCTCGGTCCTGGCTGGCCAAAACTTAAAGTCTTGCAGCATTGTGCAAACTGCTTATTTTTTAGCTTATATGTCTCAGGTCTTTCTTGTCCTGGACAAGAGGATTTTTTCCTAGGCATGGGGAATTTACAGATCTGCAACAGATTCAAGGGTGCTCTGTGCAGATTTCTGTGACTCTTTGGTCCTATGGCTCTCCTTTTTCTTACACTCCACTCCTCAGTTTCCAGTTGCCTCCACCTTCTTGAAATTTGATCTCTGCCCCTTCAGATAAACCACCATTCAAGAGTTAGGCTTGGGCTCCTTGCACTATGGGCTAGAAAGTGCCTCTAGGGAGAAAGCCACAATGATAATATGACTCACCACATTTGTTTATCAAGATAATAGTCCTGTAATGGTGCCTGACCAACATCTGCAAACAATTGTTCTTATATATTTTATCCAATTTTTAATACTTTATGCCAGGAAGGTAAGTCTTATCCTGATTCTCCCATCTGGACAGAAAGCATAATTGCTTTCTTTATTTTTTAGTGAAAATTTATATGTTGAAAGATTACCAATATGGCTTACCAAAAAAACAAACAAACAAAAAAAAACAACACCTGTTTTCTTTCTTTTGTGTCTTTTTTGTATATACTAGATTTTCACCTAATTGCCAGGGTTAATTTGTGAGAAAGAATAGGCTGAATTAAAATGGTACACCTTAAACATTTTTATCTCCAAAAGATTTTTGTAAAAGTATATGTTTCTTTGTATATTTTCAAGTTCACAATTAAATATGTTATTGAAATACTTTTTGCACATGATATGTTATCCAGTATAATGCAAACATATTAAAACAATCGCCCCAATATTTGAAATGTTTATTTTAATAAATATAGCAACTTGATGACATACATACTCTATTTTTTATAATGTGTGTACTAGCTCTTTTTTACCTAATTTCCATCAAGGGCTATTTTTTCATAATATAGCATATTCTTAGCCTTGAATTATTTTACTGATTTCAGTGTTATACTTCTCTGCCACAGCAATAGACATTGAAATTGCAAGTTAAGTTTTATTTTCATTTCCTGGGATACAGTTTTTTAAATTTTAAAAAGTATTTTCTGTGTGGAGTCACATGCAAAAAAAAAAAAAAAGGCAAAGAGATTAGCCAAAGAACATATATCCATAACCTATGGACACAGACAACAGTGTGGTGATGGCCATAGGGAAGCGGGGTGTGGAGGCTGGATGAAGGCGGCCATAGGAGAAGAAATGGGACATCTGTAATAGTGTCAACAATAAAAATAAAAAAAGTTTTTCCCTATATATTATTATAATTATTTCTATTATTCTAATAATTGATTCAAGTAGCATATTTTACACATGTTTAAAGTAATTATGAAACTTTAAAGTGATGGTTTTTAAGAAATGCATTTCTCAATGTAATAAAGCTTTTTCTCTTTTAAAAAATGTAGTTCTTGAATCCTTGGATGAATATTTTATATTGCTGGGATAAGATGGGTTTCAACATCTATTAACTACCATTTTTCATTTTTATAGATCTAAGCCCTGAGGAATTGTGTACTCATAAATAAGAAAAAAAAATGGAATGGAGGGAGTTTTTATTTTACTAATGTCATTCAGTTTTTTGTACACCACTGTGTTATATGCCAAAAATGACATGTTGATTTACCATTAAAATTATTTTTGATAATCTATTAGTGGATAACTAAATTACAATTTACTTCAGTGTTCCTCATTGCAAAGAATTTGAAGCTAATATGCAAAAAAATAGTTTGTTAATTGGTAGTGTTATTCATTTTCACTGGTGTCATAATAATATTTTGAATATTTTGAATTATTCTTTTTCTCATCTTCCTGGAGGTTTGGCCATCATTGGTTATGAATGAAAGAAAGATTCAATCTGTATGTTGCAAAAGAGAACATGTAGCCATTAATTCCTTGGCAGTGTAACCTAGGTAGATGAATCTTGGGAAAGAACACAGATGAAATATGAGGATTTTGAGTATGCTCTGACTTTTAAGCTATCCATGTCCATGTATTATGTAGAAAATCTTTTATGTACCCCCTGAGGTCAGAGATCCAAGATGGCTCTAGAAGACTCTGATTGTGTGCATCTACTATGAACAGTTCTAGAGATTGCACAATATAGATAATAAGATGTGAAATTCTGCTTTCATTAAGACTGGACTTTATTTGGAAACACTAGACTATTTACTTAAATTGTATACAAATATAGTACTGCATCTTTAAAGATGAGGCAAATGAAGCTCAGAAAGGTGAGGTAGTATGCCCAGACTCATAGGCAGTTAGTGGTAGACCTGGGACTCAAACTAGAATCTTGTTATTCCAGAGTCTATGTGACTTTTATAAATACTGTGCTCCAAATGGCCAGAAAAATTATAAAATTCAACAAACTTAATAAAAAGAAGCTACTAGAGAGGAAAAGAAAAGATGTCCTTGAAGAATGAGGAGGATTTCTATAGGTAAAAACAAAGAATTAGGTAAACTGAGGAATTATACAAAGCAGTTGTGAATGTGTAAGGCACATTGTATGAAAAGGGAAAACAAAAACAGATATATGGAGAGTTTTTTGGTGAGTAGAGAAGGTTGGTGCATAGCTGAGGAATCAGGCATGGAAAAATTTTAAAACAATGATTCTGTCCTTGAGAATTAGGAGGCATTGATGGGTTTCAAAAAGGGCATGGTTAAAATCATGTTTTAGGAAGAATTATATGGTAGAACCTGCAATATAGTTTGAGAACAGCTTTGACAAGACTACCTAAGTAGGCTATTGTAATAATCCAGATGTGAGGTTACGGTGGAATAGACTAGAATGTTAGCTGTGGGAATGTAAAGAAGAAGACAAATACCAGAGACAGTATGAAGAAGGCATTCACAGATTGGGGTAGATAATTCATGTGGGAATAGTGAAGTATTAGCAAGAGTGACTGCCTTGAGTTGCATATAGCCTTTAATGCAAATGCATGGCTCTGGAAATTATAGGTAGTGAGGAGCCAAAAATATTTTTCAGCATGTGAGTAAGAGTGTTTAAAGAATATTAATAGCGAAATAAATATTTTATCTCATTCTACAACAAGGACATTAGGATATAATTCTAAAAACCTAGGGATCCAAAGTCTCAATTCCATAAATTATGAATTCCATTTCTTAAAGGGCAGTGTGAACTTATTTGTCATATTAGATGCTGACCAGATTAGCTTGATTCTGATATTTTATGTTTAAAAGCAAGTGTAAGTAGATGGTCACTGATATTTTTGGATTGCTCTGAAATTGGCTTCTATCAGTACAGAGGATGTAAACTGTTTGGGCTCAGACACCCTCCTCAGATAGCAAAGCTTATGTAAGGAAAGGCTGATACTCCCAACTATCACCACACACCACACCCAAGAGGCTGGCTGCTGGCGATAGTCCTTACCACCAAGAGCAGGAGCTGACAGCAGTATTGGAAGAGAATAGTAAGTGGTGTCCCAGGTCAGGGAAAGTGCAGGGGAAGACTTTCAGCGGGGTTTGGAAAGAATTTATGTATAAGCCCCATGAGACAATCAGAATTGGAAGGAAGGGTGGTCCTGGCAAGATCATGCTAGACTAGCTGTTTTTTTTTTTTTTTTCAGTGTCCATTTGATTTGGAAAATTCATGCAGTCTCTGTCTCTGTCTCTGTATCCCCCCCCCCCTCCTCCTCCTTCCTCTTTCCCTCTATCACTCTCTCTCCTACTTTCACTTTCCTGTTTCCTTTTCCCTCAACTAAAAAGGCGCAGAAAGCAGATTGGTAATCCTCTGCAGAAGCAAATATCTAACTGGGCAATGCAACATCAGTCTCCTCACTTTGCCCCAATCTTTGTAAGTGGCTTTTATGGCACCCCTCACAAGATTCAAAGCATAAATTATTCCATTCAGCTCCTACACCTTTGGGAAAGGATGGAACTGTTAAAATTTCCAGTGAATGATGTCTAGTTGATTCATGATTTCATTGATTCTTTCCATTTTCTCTCTGCTTATAAAGGCTTGAAGGGAGGTAGTGATAAAGAATGGTGGAAGGTAGCAAAACTAATTTGGTGTCTTCCCAAGAAAATTGTATGGGGATCTGATCCCAAAATTTTTATAGCTTTAAAAAAATTGTGGTTATTTTCAATTCAGATATAACTAACTTGTAGAAAATTTAAAATAGATGAGAAGAAAACTGTTAACTGCCCAGATTCACTTATTGTTTATGTTTTATTTTATCATCCTATCATCTATCTATCTATTACCTGAAAGTTGGAAACAGTGAATCTCTTTATCTTTAAACACTGTACTGTGTCTTTTTCAAGACATCTGGTTCTTTTTAGAGTGGGCCAGGACCAGCAATTTGTCCCTATCTTTCAATTATAATGATAAAATCCAGAACAACTAAAAAAGTCCCACTCAACATCCTATTATAAAAACATTCTATGAAACATATTTTTCCTAGAAAGCAAATTTATAAATAGTAATATCACACAGATTCATCATCATTATATAATACCAAACTACTTATTAGGATTTCAAGATATGCTTGGCAATGTATTAGTCATTTTGTATATAATTTATTGTTCTTGTTATATTTTTCTAATCATGCTATTCTTCACAATAAACTGATAATGGAGGCTGTTTTGAATAAACTAGCTATAAAATATTAGTTCACTGAGTAAGAAAAAACTAGAAAGTATTATTAATTAATATTTGATTATCTATAATAATGAAAGTGTAATATGCTAATTAGACCGGACAGCCAAACGACCTCCTGGACGTCATTCCGGATGTTCTTCTGGATGAAGCCGTGGCAGCAGAGACCAAGATAGAGGTGGTTAGGGGCCATCAGGCAGGCAGGCGAGTGGTTAAGGGTGATCAGGCAGGCAGGCAGAGGGGTTAAGGGTGATGAGGCAGGCAGGCAGAGTGGTTAGGGGTGATCAGGCAGGCAGGTAGGTGAGCAGTTAAGAGACAGTGGTCCCAGATTGCAAGAGGGTGCAGGCCGGGCTGAGGGGACCCCCCCCCCATGTACAAATTTCATGTACTGGGCCTCTAGTTAATTTAAAACCCTTTATATTAGAAAGTATAAACTTATATGCTATCACCACAACTCATCATTAAGTACTTAGAGAACATGCAAATTCTAGAAGACTACCAATTAGACCTTCACTTGGGGGAGATACTTTGAGTTGCTTCAATTTTATGCTGCCTTTACTGTGCTCTTCCCTTCTTCATTGGATAGCCCTGCATATCTTTATTCTTGGACCTTATAGTAGATACTTCTTCATTTATCTCCTGATGCCCCAATGTTCCTTTCAACATCACTCTTCTATTCTTTTTCTTTTCCTGGTCAAATCTCTGGAGACCTTTGGATCTAGCTGGCATAGGTTAAGAAAGAACAACAGGGGATCAAATATCAATAAAATAATTAGATTTTTTAAATATCCCAGGGGTAAATCATTCTTAGAGGACCTTCCATGCTTAGATATTCTGGGTCTTTTCAGTATTCTGATTGTCATTAACAGTAAAAAGATACGGTTAATTTAGCATCTTTTATATGCCATGTACTGTTTTACCACTTTAGACGTAATGCAATTTGATCTTTAAAATCATCTGAGGCAGCAATGTAAACAATAACTGAGAAATGATTGCTTTTGAAAAATAGAATATAAGTAACATATGATACATTAGAATATAATAAAATATTAGAATATAAATGTAAGCTAAAATAAAATAACATAATTCTATATAATAAGAGAGTAATATGCAAATTGACCCTAATGACCAGGAATGACCAGTCATTATGACGTGCACTGACCACCAGGAGGCAGACACTCAACACAGGAGGTGCCACCTTGGTGGTCAGTACACTCCCACAGGGGGAGCTCCGCTCAGCCACAAGCGGGCTGATGGCTGTAAGCGCAGCAACAATGGTGGGGAGCTGGCCTAAGCCATCAGTCAGACATCACCCGAGGTCTCCCAGGCTGCCAGAGGGATGTCTGACTGCCAGCTTAGGCCCATTCCCCTGGGGAGCTGGCCTAAGCCAGCAGGTGGACATCCCCTGAGGGGTCCCAGACTGTGAGATGGCACAGGCCGGGCTGAGGGACCCCCCTGATTGCACAAATTTTCGTGCACCGGGCCTTTAGTATAATATAAAAGAATACCTCATTATTTAGGGCCCATCTTATAAAACTCATTTTTTTCTATTACTGTTGTGTATCACTTTGAGAAAAAAAATACTTAGAAGTTGTTTGAGATGCTTTTTGTTCTCCATATTCACTCTATATCTTCTCTTTCTGCTACCTGGAACAGGTAGCAACCATCTTGAATCATAAAGTAGTCATGAGAATGGAAACCTTGTGCTGAACTTAGCAGAGCAAGAAAAATGATCTCTGGTCATTGATGATATTGTGAAACCTCCACATCAACCTAAATCTATCTTCAGAATATTTATGAGATATAAATACAGTTCTCTATTTTATAAGCAACTCTAGCATCATTTCTGGTTTTTCTACTCTCTCTCTATATATATATATATATATATATATATATATATGTGTGTGTGTGTGTGTGTGTGTGTGTGTGTGTGTGTGTGTGTGTGTATGAACTCAAGCTCCTAATTATTAGTACTAAAATATTGTATATATTTAGGTGCTTGTATCTTGTATGACATTAATGGTTATTAAGCAGGGTAGGGTATGATAGGATTTTTTTTGTTTCAGATTTTGCTGCCTACAGTATAGGGGGTAATTTAAAAACTACAACAACACAATATTGGAGGCAGAAAGTCATATTAAGGATCTTTTAACAGTCACCCAAGGGAAAGATGATACAAGTCTGATTTAGAAAAGTTGTGGATGGATAGGGAAAAAATAGAAATTTAATAGATATTTCATATGTAAAACTTTCAGAAGTATAAGATTGATTGGTAGTGGGATGATGGAGAGGGAATAGACAAGTTCCAGAAAATCCCAGGTTTCTATAACTGGTAGTGCAACCAATACAGTTTTTGAACATTGAAAGGAGAAATGTCAGTGGGAAAGTTCAACTTTGCACAGATTGAATTTCAGTTATTTATGTGAAAGCCAAATGGATATATGCAGGATGCAGCTGGATGAGAAGACTGTTGCTATTGCTTATTGGAATTCTGGCTGGCAGTGTGTATATGTGTGTGTATGCGTGTGTGTGTGTGTGTGTGTGTGTGTGTGTTGAGAATGAAAATTAGTAGAGAGTATAGAGAGTGGGAAAATTAGTGAACAAATAACAAAATCCTGGGAACCTATAAATTTAGGGGTTGGGGTAGGAAAGCAGGTGTCCAAAAAGTAAACAAAGAAGAAAGGGTGAGGAACAAAGGCATCTAAGAGTCATTTCAATAAATTTATTTCAAGAAAAAGTAAACGATATAATATGCTCAGGGCAATGAGAAAGTCATTATTTTTCATGAGAAGAATTTTGGTTGAATTATTATTGGGTTGGAGAAATACTACAAAAGGTAAACAGTGAATTGTGAGGATAGTTGACCATTACTTATAGAAGTAAAAGGAAACATTCAGTAATGTTGAGAGCAAAATCTAGATTAGAAGATGATTAGATAACTGATTAAAAATGAGAGGATTAAAGTATCAATCTCGCTATATAAAAGACTAATATGCTAAGTGTCCCTCTGCCCGTCTGACTGGTCGCTATGATGTGCACTGACCACCAGGGGGCAGACGCTCAACGCAGGAGCTACTGAGCTGCAGTGACTTGACAGCAGCGATTCTTGGGTGATGCACCCCAAAACCAGAGAGGAGGGAGCCTGATTCTTTGCAAGGCCACGCGATTCCACCTTTGGCCGTGGGTTATGTTGTTGCTGGGGCACTGTCAGCCCCGAATCTGGTTTACTGCACACTTGAGTTTGCATTCCACATTCTGTAAGACAGCAACTTTGCAGAGTGCCCTCTAGCACTCTGGGACCCCTTGGGGGATGTCAGAGAGCTGATTTCGGCTCGATCCCCGCAGGCCAGGCTAAGGGACCCCACCTGCCGGAGGGACCCAGCTCAGTCTGCAGATGCCGGGGAGGGACTGAGAGAGGTTGACTCCAGGGCATGTCTGGCCTGTCTCGCCCAGTCCCGCCCCGTCGGCCACCTTCTAATTAATTTCCTTTCAATGTGCACGAATCCATGCACCAGGTCACTAGTATTAAATAATTGACCAAGAATGTTTAGAGTAACAGCTGTATCAAAATTATGCCCACTTCCTAGATCTTGGCTTTAATTTTTCTAAAGCAAGAGAAACCACTCAATACCACTTTCAAGTTCTGTGTAGTAATTGTTGAGTTTATTTAGATAGAAAATAAGAAAGTTACTTTGGTTGGATTTTTATATCAATGAGAGAAAAATGAAATAAAGAATAAACTGAAACAAATGATTGATATGTTTCCAGACTTCTTCTGCAGTTCGGAAAATAATATACCTATCACCTTTATACTTTTTTAGTCATAATGGAATAGACTCTAAATTAGTTACCATGAAACTAGCAAGCTCATGTAAATGTTGTAACTCACGTTTTTTGATTTCACCATTTCCCAAAGCAAGTTGACCCAATGATCTATATTTGGTGGTGATTTTTATTCCCAGATGTTGAAAACAGCTTCTTTGCTGGCAGTTGGTCCTTGAGGATGCATTTTCCCTAAGCTTTAAATAGCATGCTTTAGGGAATTTGTATTACCCAAGATATAAAAAGATTAATAAGGATTTAAAATTGAATAACTCCAGTAATTCCTTTAATGGATGTGCATCCAAACTGTTTCCTTGGTTAATATTATAATGGCTTATTTATCACTACATTCCTAAGTGATAACTCTCTTAAGTTTGTGACCATGGGGTCTCAGTTGAAATGCAGTGCGGAGGCCACACGCCTTATTTCTTGGCACAACACAAGCAACCTTGCATAAGTCCATGTGTGAGACTTTGGAGAGCCTATCCCCTTCGATCCCCTGTGTAAAATTTCTTTTTAAAGACATCTGAATTTTATCTATGTCCTTCTGGCTTTCATTGAGAATGTTTATTCAATTCGATGTGAGAGAATTGAACTCTCGACAAGGAGCATGATGAATTTTCTAATTCAAACTGGGTACCAAGAGGTGGCCTGTCATCATTTTCCTTTTGTTGCACTGAAAAAAAAAAAAAAAAAAAGCAAATGAGTCTCCTTGAGAGCAGTTCCCACTTCTGTTTCAAGTTCCCCCACCAAGTCATTAAACATTCTCTGGGTTTTGTCAACAGCCTGGTAAACATCCAGAGAAAGAATCAAAATAAGATCGTTTATTTAACATTCTTCTCCTCCAACTGCTGATTAGGATAAATAGTTTGGATAAAACTCCTATCTGATCCAACAATCACAAAAAGAAATCATTTAGCTATTGGTGAAGTTTAGATTGAGTTAGAAGTACTTTAAACAGCAAAGAATTTTTTGCACACTTTGATATATTTTTTTTTTATCTTCAAATCATCTTGTTAAGGCAATGTCAGAGCAAAACATTAGTGTTGAATAACAACTAAGAAAGCTCCTTAGAATCTTAAGTGAAAATGTAGACACCGATTTCCAGAACAAGCTATAGATGGGAAATCTTCAAGTTTGGTGCTTCATTTTAAGTAACTGAAAGAAGTTGAGTCTAGATAACCTATTTCCAAGGACTGCCTTTGCAGACTTTGGGTGAAATGTGTGTCGATTCTGCTTATTTGTAAAGAATTCAATAACTTAGCCAAAAGAGGAAAAATATATTTTCTAATTATCTAAAAGACTTTTAGGCTTAGAGGAGATCAAAAGTCATGTTATAATGCCTTATTTTACATCTCTGTGCAAATACTTTCAATGACACTTGTAATCCTAAAAAAAAAAAGATTTACTGAAATACACAGTTGAGTGTGTAAAAAACATATTACCATATTTTATGATCTGTATTCCAAATTTAATAGGCTAGTTTTGATTCTATAAGTAAAATATTTAGCAGATCAAAATTTCAACATAATATTCAAGATTTTATAGTATCTAACAAAATCTCCTCTACCTGCCAGCTTTGCTCTGATTATCTATCCCATGATCCAGACAAAGTAGTATCACTACAGGGTCCATAGGATGCCACACATTTTAATGCATTTATGTCTTTTCTCAGCCCTCTACTTAGAATTCTCTTTTCCTTTTTAGGTCTGATTATAATTCCACTAGAGACCTGGTGCATTAATTTGTGCATGGGTGTGGTCCCTCAGCCTGGCCAATGATCGGGGCTGATCCGGTCCCTCTCACCCAGTCCCAATCAGGTTCGATTGGGGCCAGCTGGCTGGGATAGGGACCACTGGAGGTTGGCTGTGGGAGCATACTGACCACGAGGGGGCAGCTCCTGCATTGACTGTCTGCCTCCTGGTGGTCAGTGTGTGTCATTGGGACTGGTCGAAAACTCGTTCAGTTGACTGGTTGTAATGATCACTTAGGCTTTTATATATATAGATTATTTGTTCCAGAATGACTTTAAATGTTATCTTGGAACATTATTTTCACTCAAAATAATGATTGAATGACCAATTATGGTTCTTTAGACTTGGGAATTGGACAGACATATCCTCAAAAATTAGTCAAGTGAAACTGGCACTTTGAAAAAACAACTGACAGTAATTGTGATAAAATTAGAGCTGTCAAGTAAAAATGAGTACTCTGGAAGATTTGTACCTACCACCATGAGTTTTCTAGTTTCCTGATACTTTAAACACTTTTCTGATGAAGTTAGTGAGGACATTTATGATTATGATTTTTTGATAATTTGTCATGAAATATGTCAGTGTTTGAAAGAGTACATAAATCAGTGATCTGTTTTCCAAATGACAAATATATAAATTTTCAAAATCACATATAAGTAAAATAGTCATTTAAATGTAAGAAAAACTAGTGGATTTTAATATAACAAAGTAAGAAAAGTTGACTGATGTGATTTCCAATTCTACATTCCAACTAAGTGTTAAGAAACCACTCCTTGTCATATTTTGTTATAGTATTTAAAGAAGAATATTTGCAGTTTATCTGAAAATTCTTCTCCCTTTTCTAATTACATATCTATGGGACAGTAGATCTTCTTTATATACTTCATACACACACAAAAATCATACTGCAACAGATTAGTTGCAGGGAAGAAAATGTAAGAATACAACTGTCTTCAATTAAGACATCAAAGAGATTTCCAAAAATGTAAATGCCACTCTTGTCACCAAATTTTTGAATATATGGTTATTTTTCAAAATAACTGCCAATAAGAATATTTCAATGTAGCAAGTATAAATTTCTTCCTGAAAATATATGGGTGAGAAATGCAACTTCATAAACTAGCTTAATTTATTTTCTGAATCCAAGTAAATTGTCTGATGATGAAAAATATTATATACATATTCCTGATCATCTCATTTATATTTAAGTATGTCGTTATTCTTATAGGCTTACTATATATGATTGTAATCCCTTTCTTCACATGTAAATTTGGTAAAAGGAGGGATAGGAGAGATGGGATGGTCCAAGTGCTGCAACACTCAGTGGAGCAAAGTAGTGTTAACTTCTCCGTCCTGATCTCAGATGTAGGCGCCATGTCTTCTACTAATTTGTCATCTGATATTCTGCATAGCTGAGACTTGAGGTTCCTTTAAGGTACATAGTAGGTGCTGGGGAACAAGTTAAGTAAAAGGATGTAAGAAGAGGGATGAAAATCATATCCACTAGGATTTTGAAATTATATATACATCACATCTTGTTTCCCATTACATTTGTTCTATAAACTTAATATATTGGGGATATTTTCTCTTGTCATTAAATATTCCTCTAAATTATAATTTTTAAAAGTTGAATGATATTTAATCATATTTCACCCTAAAGACATATACTTAATTTCAGAAGTCTCTTGTTGAACATTTACATGTTTCCCATTTATTGATAATATAAACAATGAGTTTAAGTGAACATCTGTTCATCTGTTCACCCAAATCTTTGTATTCATTCATGATTATTTCCTTAAGGCAAATTCCTAGTAAAGGAATTCTTGAGTCAAAGACTATATATATATTATTAAAATTTTGTGATTCCCCCTCCCCCATTATTCTCTAGAATATTTGTACAAATTTACATTCAACTGGGAACTATGGGAACAAACATTACCTCAGATATAAAATGATCACTTAGATATCTTTTGTGAATATCCTATAGTTACTAGTGTTTATTATCTATTTTATTATTTGAATGTTAGGGCCTTTGTTATTATTTTATTTACTTACACTGTAATTCTTTCAGGGATGTTAAAAATGCCTGCCTGTTCTTTCTTTTGGTTGAATTTACCAGACTATCCTTTTATTTTTAAACCTTTCCTACCACTTTTGGTCAAATTTCAATTGAGAAATTTAACCTGCTCATATATTTTTATAACTAGTATCTAAGTTTGGTCTTTATTCTGTCATCCTCTTTGCTTTCTGTTTTTTTGTTTTTGTTTTTTTAAATTAAGTATACTTTTCCCCTTCCTGGCTCTTGCTATTTTGACCATATTCTCTTTGCACTTTCTTTAGAAATATGGGTACTTTATTTTTTCAGACTTATTGAGGTTTAATTGACAGATTTGTGATATTTGAAGTATACAATATGATGACTTGACATACATATACGTTGTGAAAGGATTTCTCCTATTGAGTTAATTAACATATTCATTATCTCAGATATTTTACCTTTGTGTGTGTATGAGAGAGAACATTTATGTTCTACTTTCTTAACAGATTTCAATTATGCAATACAGTGGTATCGTCTACAGTCACCATACTATACATTAAATCCTCAGACTTTAATCATCTTATAACTGAAATTTTGTACCCATTTACTACCTCTCCATACTTCCCCATCCCTCAGCCCCTGACAACCACTTTTCTACTCTGTTTTAGCTTTCCATCGCTTCTTACCAGAAAAATTTTAGTGATCTTCATTATTTCTTTTTCTACGTAATTGTGCACAGAAATTTCAAACTGCAAGTTGACACTCTCTTACTCCACTTAGACTGGTAGCATTTACATAATCCTATTCCCATTTTCCCTCCTCCATCATTTTAGATGGAAGGAAGGTATTAAAATAATTTAGTATTAAACCTTAAATCATTTAGAAATCTCTCTAAAATATTGCAGAACTTTCTTGCCTCACAACTGTCAGTGGACCCCAAATAGTTATTGAATAAAATGGAAACATTGCAATTTATCATCCAAGTTGGTCATAATATATTTTTGAAATAGTTTTCTCTACTCTCAGCTCTGATATCTTCTCAACTCCATTTTTTGCACTGAGATTTTTTCCTCATTCTGCCCTCCGTCCCCACCACCAAATAAGCCATGCTTAATTCTACCTGCACACTTTCCCTTGCACTGTATCATTTGTCTGGAATGCTTTGAATGTTGTAGGTGAATTCTCTTCATTATTTTATCTCATAACTTACTTTATTGAGCTACCTAAAATCATTGTTACTTTAAGCATTTTCTTTCCTATGTTACTCAGGTTAGTAGTTAATTAGATAATGTTGAATATTTTATCATACATCGAATGAAGAGTTGTTTCATCTCTTCTCCTTAGATAATACTTTTAGAAGTGGCACTTAGCATTAATACTTTTTGATTTTCATTTTCCCTATAACATTAGTCATATCATAGTTAACACATACTTGCTGTTATATAAAGGTATGAATAAACAGAGAAAACAAAACAAAAAGACCCAATAATTGTTTATTTTAAGGTATTTTATAGATTCTTTTTATAAAAGTCTAAAATTCTCATTATAGCATTCAACTGAGGCAAATAGATTTAATCAATAGTTTCATAATAGGTAAAATAATTGTAAAAAGAAAATTATACCACAACATAAGGTATGCAGACTGAGCTTCAATGCTGTCATTCTAGGGAAGGATAATAATTGCCTCATCCTGGAGGCAGATGGCGAAATAGGCTTTGTAGTGAGATAACCCTGAGTTCAACTTTCTACTCTGCCACTGTCAAATAGAATCCTCTGGAGCAGGTTTCTAATTTCACTTTACCCTTTTTCTTCAACCATACAATAGGAATAATAATGGCTCATAAATGATATATCAGGAGATTAAATAAAGACTAAATATTTAAAATATTTCTAGAAGTGCCATGTCTATTTCATAGAGATAATGCAAATCCCATTTATTAAATATGTTTCTATCCCCTTAAAGTATATTAATTCATCTTGATGAGGTGAGTTATATTATTACATTAATTAGGGATGAGAAAACAGAGACATACTGCATAAGTAATTTTCCCAAGATCATATAGTTAAAGAAAAACAAAGGTGGCAGTGTTAGACAATTGATGTTGTAAATATCCAAAGCCCACACTCAACTGCTAGGATATATTGCCATCTGATGCACAGAGATTCTTGGTCTCTATTATTATCTACTAGAGGCCCGGTGCATGGATTTGTGCACTGGTGGGAGCATGGCCTGTGGGGATCAGCCCGCTGTGGGAGCGCTGCTCATCCCGGTCAGCTGAGCAGTGCTCCTATGGTGGGAGCGTACTGACCACCAGGGGGCAGCTCCTGCATTGAGCATCTACCCCCTGGTGGTCAGTGTGCATCATAGCGACTAGTTGACCGGTCGTTCTGGTCATTCTGCCATTTGGTCGCTGGGCTTTTATATATGTAGATTTTGACACATATTGGCAGTCAGATCTCATATAAGTTCCTTACCCACTGTTGCAGAGTTAGTGTAAGCTTGTTATAGTATTAATGGTATTAATCCTCCAATTTCCCTTGATACATGAACATGAGACAGGAGGAATTTAAAAAATATATAACATTACTGTAGAAAGTCATAAAATCTCTTTTCTGGAAATTTTTTAAGAATATTATTTGGAATGGTAAAGTATTTCTAAATGAATTTTACAACATTTCAGGGTCCCTTTGAGTCCTGTGTTTGTATACTTTGATTTTCTAAATCCATTGATATATGATACAGATAAATTTCCCTTAATGTGGAAATGAAATAGCTAGTATCTTAAGTGGGAAATAATTCATATTTATAAATTAAGCTTCTATTTATACATTTGTAGGAAAAAGTTTAAGAAATTTTATTATATATAAATACAAATGGAATATACCTGTTTATAGTTAATGAGGGAACTCTAACAAAGTTTAAAACATCTAATGTTTAAAGCTCTTTTTGTGGCTTTAACACATTTTAATTAAAGCAATTAAATGACCATCTTAGAACATTCATAGCGTAGACATATTGAGAGAGATAAGAGCAGTAACAGAGAAGGAAAGAAAAGGGGAGTGACAGAATAACAATGGAAGAAGAGTTCCCTGGGCTTGAGACACTACTGAATATGTATACATCTTAGCCCCAGTATCCACAAAGAACAGGACGACAATTCTAAAGGCAGCTCCCAGGATCAGACTTTTGCATGTGGGTGGCATGTCCATGTGGGGGTGTGTGAATGTGTTTTCCTGGCTGGACAGACATTTTCCCTCTTTTGCTAAAGCTATGTTGTGTGTATGCAAAATGAACTCTCTTTTCCCAATGCTGTTACAAGCACCAGGAAGCAGTAGGAACATAGGAAGCCAACTCTCTTTTGGAAAACCAGACTAACTCTTGGAAAGAAGCCTTACAATATTGAGTTAATCCTCGTTTAGAGAACCATCCTTCTGAGGTTTGAATATCAGTTATTTAAATATCCTGAAATTGATGATAGGGAGACAGCACAATATAAAATTAGAACCAAAGTGGTCTTAAATGCTCATTTGAATCCAATCTTATGATACTGTCATAAAGCCAAAGATAAGAAAATCATACAGGATGGTGGCCAATCAACTTCCTCAGGGCTAAGAGAAGTATCACAGTTTTCACTTGTGTGGCCATTCCTACATTTTACTACTTTCCAGTAAAGAAATTTCTCTTTACAAATAGTAAACATAGACACATATGGTTTGGGATATGAAAGAGAGAAAGGAAGTGAAAAAAATTAGTTTTGTATTAGGCATATAGGAGATGTCCCTTCCCCTTAAAAAAAAAAAATCCCCTCAATTTCTCTTAATGATTCCCCTTTTCCAGAAAGGAAACTGAAGCCTACTTATAAATGATGGAGATGGACTTGGTCTATTTCATCACAAATGCTGCATGTAAGTTTTCCACAACATCAGGATCTTCCTCAGAGTGTACTGGCTTTCCCAGAACTAGATCAAAGACTTTTTTCCCTTTTTATTTGATGTAGTTTCTTCTCAAGATGCCTGATTTAATGGGCATACCTTTTTTCTCATAAGGCATTATAAAATAGTACTTAAATTTTGTCCTCTGGAGTTGGTTTAGATTTAAAGATAAGCTCTGTCTACTACTATAGTATAATCTGGAGGTTACTTTAAAAATCTCTTGTATAGAACTAAGAACTAAGGAATAAAGTTAAATTATCATTAAGTTAAGGATAATTTATTGATGTTGGTTCCTTAATTATAGCCATACTAATGTAAGATGTTAATTATAATGTTAATAATGCCTCTGGATATGGGGTATATGAGAACTCTGTACTATCTTTGCAATTTTTGTATAAATTTAAAGTTGGTCTAAAAATATAGAGTTTATTTTTTTAAAAACTGTGCTTCAGTGCCCTCAACTGTTTTCTTATGAAAATTTGATGAATTAATACTAGAGTACTTAGTTCCTGATAAATATGAATATGCAAATAAGTTTTAGCTATTAGCTTTTTTTGTGCATTATTTAGGAAAGGGAGAGGTTTTGAAAGAGAAGGAAACTAACTCTTTTATTGAGAGTCCATTCTAAATGTGCAATGAACCAGTAGTCAGATTAAAGAGTTTCCACCTTCTTATGCACCAAAAAGTTTGTATAGCAAAGGTCTTCTCAAGAATGTGCTTTTTAAGATCAGCAAGTATCCCTAGAACATCTAAAAAGAGTTTACCTGCCTGATTCTCTTCAGTCTGTCCCCAGTTACAAAGAAGGGACAGGTGAGATTGAAAAGGAACATAAGAAGAGGAATTGAAATAAGCTCTGAAGAGAAGCAAATTAATCCCACATAGAAGTTAAGGGTATTTTGCTGAAGATTCAATGTGACTCTGGTTGTAAGAACTATGAAACTCGATGTTGGAAACTCAATATTCTGCTTGGCAAAATTTTTCAGTCACTAGTTGCCAATCACCAAATGCCCTGATTCCTTCATATTTGGCTAGACTGCCTCTGTTGCAATTTTCTTACATAGAATGAAAAATTCTATGTAGTGCCACAGAAAGAAAGCATATGTAAAAAGATAGCACGTTTATTATGAAATGAAACTAGGTGTTAGATGAAAAGAATTAAGAACTAAGATGAATATCTGTGAATCATCACTTGGTTGTCTTCCCACACATTATAAATTTGTGGGGCAATATTCCCCTGTCCATTCCTTAATATAGTGCTCATTTTATTTTCTAGTGTAAAATTGGATCACAAAAATAATGAATTCCTAACTTCAAAATATTTTCCTATGGCTGAAATTATATATCGGTTTTTTCCCAAACATAAATGTGCATGCCAACCTTCCAAGGAATTCTTATAAAAAGACACATTGCAATCCATTAATGCTCAGATGGAGTCTAGCAAGTTCCTATACCTTTGAACACACTTTGTTGAGTAAGATTATGAAGGTTTAACCTAAGATACACTACACTAATGCCCACACATGAAGTTTGAATTCAAGAAGGTCCAAATAGTCCTATCTATCAATAGGTAAATAAACTCCCAGGTTTTGAAACTTTCAAGAGACACATGCCTTCATTTTTTTTAAATAAAAATGATTGCTTAGCTCAATAATTCTCAACTCCAGCAGTACCAGGGCATGGGAATTAGTATTTTTAAAAGCTTGCCAGATGATTCTATCATTACACTAATATTGAGAACCACTGCAGAACTTAAATCAGATTCCTTATATTCCACGTTAGCTAATTCATTGGTTAGCCTCCTCATGTCACCCAAATAGTGCTAATTTCTGAGGCAAAACAAAGTAAGTGGCCACTAGCCTCCCATGATTCAGAAATCAAATATGTTTGAGAAATGCTATATACTAGTATTTCCTATCCTTTTCTTAGAGATTCATTAGGCATATATAAAGGTATATGGATATCCGAATTTCTGTTAAATATGTGTGAAATGCTAGAAATATGGGACTATGTCAACAAACTAGGGGAAAAATGGACTTTGGGCAGACATCTGTGTAAGCTTTACACATCTACATGGTTTATTTAAAACCTGTGTAGGCTTTACACATCTATATGGTATATTTAAGACTCGTCAAAAACTAATGAGTCTCTAACACTGAGAATGATGAGGGTGACAGAGACACCGTGGCATAACTAGGGACATGGGTATCACATTAGTATCAATGTGAATAACATAATAATTGGAAGGTCTTTAAAAAACACTATCACAGCTCTCATTCCTCCTGCCTTGCTTTCAGAAAGGAAAAGAAAATGTAAAAGGTGTTACAAACAGCAGGGACAGACCTTGCCTTTCTTAGGATCTGTGCAAGGAAGGAAATATGTCTTCTGTACTCCGCATAGGACTCTGAATACAATCAGGACTGACTGCTGACAGATTTCTCCTTCACTCCACCCTTGGAACCAGGCCAGAAACTGGGCTTCAAAGTATATCTAAGTGAAAGTTCATTTCAGCTTTATCAACAAACATGAGTGCAGCCAAGTAATTCTGAATTACCCTTATATAAACAATGTTTATCTGTTATTTCCTTTTGAAAATAACTATTGTTTTTTGAATAAGCCAATAAAATATTGTTTGTCTTTGTGATTCCTGATTTTTTTTAAATAAGAATTCCTCGAGTGAAACTTGCTTTTGAGGTTCCCAAGATTCAAAAAACACTTACGGTTTTGCCCATGAATGAGTGCAAAAAGAAGGGATCATCTGTACTGTTAAATATTCAAGAGCATCATGATATTAAATAGAACCATAAAGCATTTTCCTCTTTTTCAACTTTATTTCCCTCATTAGTAAAATGTGGTGAATTACAGCTACCTTATAAGATAATGAGGATTAAGTGAAAAAATATTCACTGTATTTAATAACTTGTAAAGCCTTCTTCTGTCAGTGATTAGCTACATGGCGGACAGCACCTTTAAATTAGGTCTGTCCTGTCCTACAGTCAGTTTGTACATGACCCAGTGACTGGGAATGTAGTCCAGTGGAAAAGAAATGCCATGCACTTAGGGTTAACCCAGGGAATTTCTTAAGTGTACATCAAACTCAAAGGCAGAGATACCCTTTCAGCTTCATCTGCTCTCAAATTTCAGTTCCACATTGACTTCCTATGTGCTTTTTCAGATCTTTGCTTCCACTAAAGTGTTCGCCCCTCATATCTCATTGAAATGCTTAATCAATAAAAATGCCCTTTGCAATTGTTTAAACTATATTATGTGAAAGCTCATTTGTTGTCACATGCTACTCAAGCCATTACTCTGGACAGTCAACAGTTAAAAGTGTGCAGAAATCAAATCAAGAACAGAAATGGCCACATGGATCATGTTTTCAGGAGGCTCTGCGAGGAGTTCTAATATGTACTGTGAAGGTTACTTTAAATTGCTGTTAAGTTTTTAAAGATATTTGCTGATCTCTGCATAGCAGCTTTTATGTATTTACTGCCAGGATAATTCCAAATATAAAGAGAGGAGGCCAGATAAACAAATTAAATTACAGTAACACTTCATTAAATGCTAGGATGTGAAAGTTTATGCAGTAAATATGAACACAACAGACTGATCTATTAAACATATGTCTTATTAAAAGATATATGTATCTCAAATACTAGTATTTACACATAAAATTCAAAAATTGCTAAAGCTACAATTTTTTTTTCCAAAAGAATTCAATTATTCCCTAATTTGATTGAGACCATTGTATATATCTGGACCAATTTTATAGCTGGATTGATAATCACAAGTGAAAAAGACTATGTTTTTAGTCACATTACTCTAAGTGGGTTTTGGGGGAGGTAGGATTTATTTCTCTTTCCTTGAAAGCAATGAAGAGAGAATATTTTCCTTTTCTGTTTTTTTTTTCTTTCCTTTTTGTTTAAATCAATTCATCACTCTAGAGAGCATTACAGGGGAGAATGGGTGAATTATAACAATTACTTCGTGGTGTAAGCTATACATGTCATGAGGTTATTATAAATATATTGTTTTCAGTGTCCTAAAGTTACTAAATGAATTTTGAAACTCCAATTGATTCTTCTTTGCTAAAGTTTGTTTTAAAATATACATTGGTAGTATCTGCCTTGAAATGTATGCATGTCCATCACAGGATATGAAAAGGGATATCTATTGTAGCATCTTTGTATTGGTGGGGATTTGGAGGCAAGCTGGGATATGGATAGCTGTCAGAGTCTGTGGATTAGATTACTCATTGCAATGTAAATTGACCTTAAAGATATAATGTCAATAAAAAGTACTGAAGAGAATGTGATATATCACATAGTACTAGGGATATAAACTAAACATATGTTCACTCTAAAAACTACATATTTTGCAAGAGTACATATAAACAACAACAAAAATGTCCATTGACTGAACAGTGAAATTATTTCAGGCCATTAAAAAACAAGGTATACGATTTTAGATCTCCATCATATTTTGTTTAAGAAATACAGAGAAGCCCTAACTGGTATGTCTCAGTGGATAGAGTGTTGGCCTGTGGACTGAAGGGTCCCGGGTTTGAATCCAGTCAAGGGCACATGCCTGGGTTGCGGGCTTGATCCCCAGTAGGGGGGCGTGCAAGAGGCAGCCGATCGATAATTCTCTCTCATCAGTGATGTTTCTATCTCTATCTCCCTCTCCCTTCCTTTCTGAAATGTATATATATATAAAAGAAACAGATAACTAATGCTTTATTGTCTTTTTTCCCTTTTCTATCTGATGATTTAAAAAAAAAACACTGAACATTGATAGGACTTATGATGAAAAGGTCAGGATTGGCTGCAAACTTGAAGTTCATTTGATTTAATAATTGCTCAGATATTAATATTGTCTTTTAACATTCCTTCCAGGTGTTTGCTAAGCCAACATGGTTGCACTTGTATCGACAGGGGCTCTTCTTTTGAAAAAGCACACTTTTTTGGATTGTAAGTATGAAGTTATTCTTTTAACAGCAAAACCAATAGGGGCATAAATAAGAATAACACCCTTTGTGCAAAATTTAATTCTTCATAGGTTGTAAAACAGTGTTTTCTCAAAGTTGAGGAATTGACCACTGACATTAATATTAAAGGGTAGAGAGAAAGTTGTTTAACATGAAGGTTCCTGGATTCTACCCCAGATCTACTGAATTGGATTCTGAGTCTAGTCTAGCCCTAGCTGGTTTGGATCAGTGGATAGAAAGAACATCAGACTGTGGACCTAAGGATCCTGGTTTCGATTACAGTCAAGGGCATGTACCTCAGTTGAAGGCTCTTTTCAGGCCTGGATTTTGAGTGCGTATAGGAGGCAACCAATTGGTTATGTGTTTCTCTCTGTCTTCCACTCTCTCTAAAAATCAATGGAAAAAATATCCTTCGGTAAGGATTAAAAAAAAAAAAAAAGGAATCTGAGTCTAAAACTTGATTTTTAACAAGTCCCCCAGTCCCACATCCACTAAGTGTTCTTATGCTTATGAGAGTTTAAGAACTACTTGTACTAGTATAAAGAAGCAACATTACAGTAAAATTAACTCTGTTCTTGTTCCTATTCATAAAAAATATTTAAGATGCGATGCTCTTGTGGGAAGCTATTATATATTTTTTCCTATAAATGAAGTTCACATTTCATTTTTTTCTCATTTATTGCTCTAAGACATTGAATCCACATTGACATTTAAAATAGAAGAAACAAATCTATTATTATATTTTATTTTTTATTTTTATTTTTAAAATCCTCACCTGAGGATATTTTCCATTGATTTTTATAGAGAGTGGAAGAGAGAAGGAAAGACAGAGAAAAATATCAACGTGAGAGAAGCACATCAATTGGTTGCCTCTTACATGAGCCCTGACCAGGGCCCAGGCCAGGGATGAGCCTGCAACTGAGGTACATGCCCTTGACTGGAATCGAACCCTGGATCCGTCAGTACTTGGGCTGAGGCTCTATCCACTGAGCCAAACCAACTAGGGCTATTAGCATATTTTAAAGTTATGGGGTTTTGTTGTTGCTGTTGTTGAAGAAGAATACATACAAACAATTTGGAATAAGCTTAAACATGATTACAGTTACAGTAAGTCCTCACTTAATGTTGTCAGTAGGTTCTTGGAAACTGTGACTTTAAGCAAAATGGCGCGTAATGAACCTGATTTTACCATAAGCTAATGGATATTAGTAAGAGTTAAGCTTTTACTGCATATTTATGGTCACAAAACATCACCAACCTTCTAAGTAAAGACAAAACATATCTAATCTTACACTTAAATAGAGGTGAGCTATATATGCATTTAAGAAAGATGAATATAAACAAGTAAGATTCCTTTTTTCCAACCCCTTCTCTTATTCCTGGAGCCTGTCCTGGCAGCCTAGGGTGTAAGGCGCATCACACACACCCACACTCACTCAGACAATGTGGACCAGCCAGTGTACCTCACATTTTCATCTTTGGGATGTGGGAGGAAACCACAGTCCCCAGAGAAAACCCATGCAGACATGCGGAGAGCATGTGCACTCCACAAATACGGGGGCCCTGGCTGAGGGTCAATTTTTCCCCCTCATCATTATAACAAAACAACATTGAACTAAATTATGTTATTCAAGTACCTGCTGTGTGTCCTTCTAACACATAGCAACAAAGAATTATTCCTCTAGTAAATATCACTGTATTTATCCTATTTTAAAAAGTCCTTTGCCTTTCAATAGTGTTGAAGAAAAACAAATAGTCATTGGCAGAGTTGAAAGAAGTCGTTCAGTATAAAATGTTATGGTCTGGCACTGAAGTTATATTTATCACATATGTATTTCTATTTTAGGAAGAGAAGATACTATTTGAGGATTTTGAACAAGAATAACACTGTTTTGAAATGTAAGTTGTGAAGCCAAAATTCGTTGCTCTCACTTTGTTGTTCTATCATCTTTAAA
Organism: Plecotus auritus; assembly: GCF_963455305.1. Taxonomy (NCBI): domain Eukaryota; kingdom Metazoa; phylum Chordata; class Mammalia; order Chiroptera; family Vespertilionidae; genus Plecotus; species Plecotus auritus. The sequence goes on along the minus strand of NC_137775.1, from coordinate 173,508,985 downwards.
ATCTGAGAATTTATTTTGATGCTGAAGAAAAAAGCATAAGAAAAATATACTTTCTCAAACACATCCAATTGAAATAGGCAGCATGTTATCTGGCATATAATGATCAAGTTATTGTGGTTTGTAAGGCTGTTACCTTTCTCATTGATTTAACATTTCACGTTCTAGAATTCTGGCAATGATATCAGGAATTGGGACTTATAACATTTTTATTTTCTCTCTCCCAAAGCTAAAAAAACTATTCATACTGCCAACATACATACATTGAGTACACACTCACACATGCATGTGCTTGCCTGTGTGTGCCTGCACACATGCACACACAGACAGCCTATCCCTCTGAGAATAGAAATCTGGGCTTTTGGTGCCCATTACAAAAAATACTAAGGGCCAAACCTTTTAGGCCTGGAAAATAGCTAATACTCTTGCCAGTGAGTTAAAGCCGGGGTATCCCCCTGTCATAGCCAAATTTATGACATGGATCAAAAACTATAAAAAGCTATGTTGCATCCTGCCATTAAGGAGAATTAATATTTTCAGTGGTATGTTAACCAACGTTTTTCCAGTGTCTCTCGTTAAAAAGCAGATTGTTGACTTTTCATCATGGTGTGCCAAACATTTTCATTGAAACCCTAACAAGACTTTCATCTTAGAACCATTATTTCTTAATGGACTTGGATAGGGGAACATAAAGGAATGGCTTTGCTTTGCAGCATTGTGGCATGCGGCATTGGGCCGTCATTAGCGCATTGGGCTTTGCTGAATCATTACATATGTAGACATTTAAGGCATTTCTAGTGTGACTTGAGTTTTTTCCTTGAAAACACACTTCATGTTTTATCTGTTATGCTAAAGAAACATAGGTTCTTTCTTATTTTTTTTTCTTTATTGATTAAGGTATTACATATGTGAGCTTATCCCCCCATTGCCTCCCCACCGCCCCCCCCCCCCACACTCCACTCATGCCCTTACTCCCCTGGAGTCTGTGTCCATTGGTTAGGCTTATATGCATGCATACAAGTCCTTTGGTTGATCTCTCCCTTTTACCCCCACCCTCCCCTACCTTCCCTCTGAGGTTTGACGGTCTGATCGATGTTTCTCTGTCTCTGGATCTATTTTTGTTCATCAGTTTATGTTGTTCATTATATTCCGCAAATGAGTGAGATCATGTGATATTTATCTTTCTCTGACTGGCTTATTTCGCTTAGCATAATGCTCTCCAGTTCCATCCATGCTGTTGCAAATGGTAAGAATTCCTTCTTTTTACCTCAGCGTAGTATTCCATTGTGTAGATGTACCACAGTTTTTTTAATCCACTCATCTGCTGATGGGCACTTAGGCTGTTTCCAAATCTTAACTATGGTAAATTGTGCTGCTATGAACATGGAGATGCATATATCCTTTCTGATTGGTGTTTCTGGTTTCATGGGATATATTCCTAGAAGTGGGATTACTGGGTCAAATGGGAGTTCAATTTTTAGTTTTTTAAGGAAACTCCATACTGTTCTCCAGGTTCTTTTTCCACTTCTATGTATCTTTATTGTGCTATCTATTCAACTATTGAGTAAAAACTATAATAAATGAGATCAGTCACACACAGCTTTTTTTTTTTTTTTTTTTTTTTTTTTTTTTTTTTTTGCTTATTTTTATTGAGGGTATCTGTGTAATTATCTTCTGTGCTTAGGAAATCAAGGCATCTTTTAAAAACCCCTAAACCCCAATAATTTAGTAATAAACTACATGACATCATTTGTTCAGATTGCTCAAATATATATATACTAGTAGTCCTGCGCAGGAATCCATGCACCAGTAGCTCGCTGCTGCCCTCCAGTAGCTCTCCGCCCACTGCTTGGCTCTCCTGTAGCTCCCTTCTCCCCTTGTTCACCCCTCCATTCCTTGCTGCCCTGCCCCCTTCTGTAGCTCTCCGCCGCCTGCTTGTAGCTCCCTGCCCCACCTCCTGCTGATCTGGGATCCGGTTGTTACATGGTCAGTCGTTATGCTTCCTGGCATAACGCACATTTGCATATTACATCTTTATTATATAGGATATTCTTGTATGTCATTGTCTTCATGTGAACTGGAACTAATTGTACTATAGCAAAGGAAATCTGTAAGCTAGAAGACAAAATGTGCTATGAACATAGAATGTTCTAGATCCTCCCTTTGGCTGAGTTTTTACTTATTGATGTGAAAATGATTATGATACAGCTAATGAACTGAAGTTGATAAGCTCTAATTTGCCCAATAGGCTTTTTTCTTTTCTCTCAAATACATATTTAAAATCAATGACAGTTGTACATGGAGATGGAAATTTTGGCTTCTGGCTTGGGTTCTCACTTGAATGTGTTGGCCTATATCTCTATTGAGTGTTTTATGTTGTGGTTGATCAAACTGTATGGTATGAATATAGACCACACACCACTGACTCTGAAACCAGAAAGCTGAGTCACTTGAAGTTAGCTATCAAAGTCAGATAAACTTCTGAAATTCAAGAATGCATGGAAGAGGACTGTTTATCCAAGAAATAATACTTGATTCTAGAATCTAGGTTTTATAGAGTTTAATATGCCTCCCAAGAAGTTTTATGATTTGAAAACCTGCATGAATTAAATACATATTACAAAATCCTTTATTTGGAATATAACATAGTCATTCAATTTTTATTCCTATGGAACAAAAGTTACCCCAGTTCTTCTAAGTATATTATTTCAGTTCAGATGCTTTTGACTGTAAGTAACAGATTCCCAAAATAAGAGTAGATTAAACAGAGAGAGTTATTAATATAGCTTATATAAGAAATTCAGAGGTTGCTCATCCCAGGTGAGTAATTAAAGAGCTCAAATTTTCAGGGATCCTGGTCAACACCTCTGACATTAGCTTTCCCTTATAATTGTAAGACTGTTTTATCTATAAGTATCATAGAATAACACAAGGCCAGGCAAAAAATAGTTGCGACTTCCTACTCACATTTCTCTTTCTTTTTCCTCAAAAAAAAAAAAAAAAAAACAACCCCAACAAAACAAAACAAATAAACAAATAAACAAAATGAAGGAAAAAACCCACAAAAGACAAAAATATTCCTAAAAAACTCAATGTATTTTTTCTTAATTTTTGTTTATGTGTTAGGTTTTAGTTAGAAATGGAACATACAGGGGTGGGCAAAAGTTGGTTTACAATTGTAATATAGTAAACAATAATACAAGAATAAACTGTGTTTTGCATACTCACAACTATAAACTTATTTTTGCCCACCCTGTATATAAGATAAATAAACATTTTAAATTTTTGAAGTGTAATCCAAAATTAATTTTTGTACTGTAATAAGACATAAAAAGAATTTATTTGAGCAAAAGGAGCTGCAGCCCAGGAGACAGATTCAGATAGCAATGTAAATTGTGTTTCACTGAGACAAGGGGGACGCTGCCTTTTATACAAAAGTTCCTGCCCATGTTCTCAATTAGATTCATTTTATATAAATGAGGTGTTCTACTTGTGAGGTTCTGATTGGATTCTGTAGGTCTCAGCTGATTGATTAAGGCAGCTTAAACAAGCAGGGCATAGTGTAGAAAGCCTACAGTTCAGTTTGAGGTTCCTCTAGGTATGCAGGGTATGTGAGGAGCCCATTAGCAAATGGGCAGTAGGCTTTTATTATTCATAAAATTTGGGCTCTCAGTTGATCATGGGGAGTACAGCTCAGCAGAATAATTTCTTCTTGGGGTTTACCTCAAATGAGTCTTTCTTCTCAGGATCCATTGAAGAAATCCCAAATGATTCAAGTTTCTATTGCATATAACAGGTATGCTATTAAAAATATTTAATGAATGGTACAGCTTTGGGACTAATGCAGTGACCAATAAGAATGGATGACAGGTGTATTTACTGGCAAATTGTTAAACTGAGAACTGGTTGAATTGACTTGTTTTCATTTAGCCTTCCCAAGAATTCAGATAAAAGGTCCTTAGATAGAAGGTGATGGAAACCCAGACTGTCATGTTCTCCATTCTTCGTTTCTTGTGGGCAAATAGTGTGTTTTACTCATGACTGAATTCTTAATATGGTGCTTGAAACACAGAGTCATTCAAGTCATTCAAGTATTTGATGAATTAATTAATATATAAATGTAGTCTATCACAGAATATCTGGACTTCTTAATATAAAATTCGAAGTTTTCTTCTTTTTACCTTTTTCATCTGTTATTCTTAAATTGCATTTTCAGTAGTTTCTCTTCTTTAAGCTTTTATCTGTCTCTTTATGGAGTATAACTATAGTTGATTAGAATATTTTATTCTCCATATGATGAAATACCTAACCATTCTATCATTGGTATTATAGAGTTTGGGTAGTCTAACTTTTGAGGGAGAACACAACTTGCCACCCTGAAATATGTCTCTTTGGCCTAAGGATTATTTTAGACTGATTATTTTAAAGAAACAGCAGATATAGGAAAAGCTCTGAAAACTGAGAAGACTTTAGCCTATATGAGATGAGGGAACTCTCCATTTGTAAAGGTGTCTCCCTCTCTGTACCAGAAAGAGAAGAATGACTCTAAATCTCTACAAACTCTTATCAGTGGAGAAGCTGATAATTGGCTTCACCACTTCCCCAATATCTTCCTTTGTCTTTAGCTGGAGATCTGTATTTAAGGTGGTGGCTTGGGCCGACTCAGGGAATTAGTTACTTAGTTTTCCTGAGTCTTCCATGTGTATGAGATATATATGTTATTAAACTTGAGTTTCATTTTCTCCTGTTAATCTGTCTTTTATTATGAGGGCCAGTCAGGGGGAGTGTCTCAACCAAGAACAGAGAAGGGTAGAGGTAAAATTATTTTTCCTGCCCTACAATTAATTTTTGAGTCAAGTGTAATATATATGTTTCAAAATAAGTCTATTCTTATGTGGCATATTTCGTTTTTACTATGACGACAGTTATGAGGTTACAAATTATACTGCATTTCATACTTTTGCATAAAATATGTGGCTTATGCTTCCTCTTTGGGCAGAGATATATACAGGGTGTCCCCCAAAAATGTATACACACTTTAACAGCTGATAGCTCAATTTTTAAAATGAAATGTATTTTAATAAACACTGCCTTCTTAATAATTCAAAGTGTGTGTATACATTTTTGGGACATACTATATTAGCTGAATTTCTTAACTTTTGTAAGTCCAAAATAAAAGTTATCTTTAAGAAACACCTTGTTTTAGTATACAAATGTAGTATGCCTTAAAATATGTAAAAATAGAACTATGATAATGAAATTGCCTTCATATTATAAATAAAAAACTGTGATTATGAAAATAACTCCTTATTAAATAGGTCCAAAACAAAGGCAAGGTGTTTTTAAAATATTTAGTTTAAAAAAAGAAAGAGAAAAACTATGGGGAAACACAAAACTTTCAAAAATTGAATCAGAAAACACTATTAATACAATACTTGATGTGCTAAAATACTATTAATTATTTCAGAATTCAAACCTGCTTTTGCTTACTTGAAATTGTTGCATAATTCAAAAGTGCCATTATAATTCAACCCAAATGGTAGGGCACTTCAATGAGCTGGTGGAATTGATTCAGGACATTAAAGAGATGCCGGCAAAGTTATAAATCGCTATTCTAATCGGGAGTGAAGAGGTTAATTCAAGATTCCATAAAAAACAGATTGGCAGAAATGTTTCCAGGGACGTGCATTTTTTTCCCTTCTCCCCCTCTTTTTTTTTTTTTCTTCTACTCAGTAGGGGTTTGAAGAAGAGGTTTGGAAGGGAAGGAGAGGGCTGGTTCCAGGCCCCTTGCATTCCCCAGAGCACCGTTAAGGGAAGGGGGAGGGCTTCCTGCCTGGGCAGCCATCTGTAACATTCTGCGAACAGCAGGAACCCGTGCTGCTCCAGTCAGTCAGTAAGCCGGGGTGAGGATTCTGTCTGCATTCAAAGAAAAAACTGGAGGAGTTTCCCTTCTTATTTCTCTGCCTCTGTCTTTTCTTTTATCTCTTGTGGGTGAGCAATAGAGTTGGCATTTTCAGGAAGTTGTTGCATAAATAAAATAGCATCTCAACAATGTCAGAACAATACTATTGAAGAAACAGACTGTCTTGACCTGTACCAAAATACCCGGCCTGCCTTCTGGAATGTGCTGGCAGCAAGCTGGGAATGTCATCATCCCAGCTAATGTCACACTGTGGAACACTTTCTGGGATCAGTGTACGTGTGTCTGATGTTCCCTAAAGTTACTGCTTTCTAGGCTTGAGTCAATTAGAGCTGGCTTTTTGGAAAGTGGTGTCATTTAAAACCTATTTTATGAAAGTTATTTTTGTGCCTGTAATTTGGGGCTCACACATCTGTTATTTCCTCCAGTCCTTGGCGTGCACAATATGCCGCCTATGGAAAGTAGTAAAGAGTGACAATGGAAAAAATAACAAGGGCCTTTTTACTTTCAACATCTGGAGAAAACACATTTAAGGAAATGTTAACAAATAGGTACAGGGATTGATAAAGTTAAATACATATATATATATATATATATATATATATATATATATTGCCTTATAAAAACAAAAACAATTAGGATAGATGGAATTTTGAAGGTCATTTTATACAAAGAATACAATAAAATTTAACAATGAAAATGACCTTACTTAAGAAGATTCAGTTCACATCCTTTCCTAGGGTCAACCAAATGACTAATGTCAAGTCCCAAAGCACATAGGTACAAAAACATTTTCTCAAAAAAGAAGCTGGGCATAAGATTACAATTTTCAAATTTTTCTATTTTCTGCTTTTCAGTAAAACTTTACTATTATATTTAACTTCCTGGCAGCAGCCTAGAAAAGCAAGCAAATTCTACTGTAGAATATGAAACTTAACAATCTAAAAGAAAACTTCAAGAAGCATTCAAATACAGAGATAAATATAAGGATGAACAATGCAGCCATAGTTTTATTGAGGGCAAAAAAAAAGTACAATTGCAAAAGTATTTTATCCATGTACACCAAAATAACTTAAAGACAAAATATGCTTCAAGGGAAAAGACATCATAATTAATATCTGCTACTATATTATCCAAAAAAGCAGTGCATACATATCAGTGCAATTTTCCTACTTCAAAATGTTTTTAAAAGTTTTATATCTTAAAGCCTTAGTAAATATTTGCATCTATCTAAGTTTTTATTTTTTACCCTGAATCAGTTTCATGATATTATTATAGGCTAATTTAGGCTAATATATAAAGGCAGTGTTATCAAAATTTTGAAACATAATGATTCAAGTATAATAGCTTTTTTCTAGAATTACCCAGTGTTCAGATGAGAAAAAAATCCAAATTAGTACTGTATCTTGACAAAATATTTAAACAACAATTATTGAAATTTACAAAATCAGGTTTGTAGAAGTGTTTAAAGCTTTAGAAAAGTGTCTCCCAGGGGCATGGGGTTATAATTCCCTTGCTGGGGCGAGGGAGCATTTCCTGAGGTGCATTAATACACTTCTTCTGTCCAATCATCTTGATGTCAATGTTCAGGATTAAGTTGTGAGTTTTAATGTCTCAAAACTTAATTTCTTTTTAACATTACAAAGCAAAGACCAATACCATCACCAGGATTATGAGGCTGCCATATAATACCATAAAAACAAATAATTAATTTACAATTTTGCAGTGACATAATTGTTGTCAAACGAAGGGTGCCCTGTTCCACATAACTGAGTTTTCTTACCTGTAGGCAAGACACCTAGGAATTCAGCCAGTTAATGAATTTGCAGTGAAGACTTGCTATTCAGGATCAGAATGGTCCCATTCCCCATGACCAGCACATTTTATCCATGAGAGCAGATTTTCCTTAATTAAGTTAATGCATTGATTAATGTTATAGTCTAGATAGCAGGTCCTGGGATCCATTTTTTCTCTTTTAGTAAAATGTAAATATGCTAGATGATGAACGATTCTAAAGTACAAGTCTTACCAAACAATTTTACCTCTCTAATGTCTACATTTTTCCTGGCACTTTGTGTTTTAAGTAACTTTTAAATACTGACAACAGAGTTTAATTCCATTTACTGACTTTTTTCAATGACTACTCAAAAATCTCTAAATTAATGGAAGCCTCCATTTTTCTGGGTTGGAGCAAGATATTCATGAACTCTTAACTATATGTATATGCCAATAAAAAAACTGTTAAAGTCATTTTGGGCATCTACACACAGTTTGCCACTTTACGCTGCCCACGTAGTCAATATACAAAACTCTTGCGTAAAAAATTTTGCCTATTGTTCAGATGAGTAAACCCAGCTTAAGCAACGTTTTCTAGACATTCCTCTGATAAAGACAAAGAAAAGATATTTGAACTAGATCTATCTGACTTCTCAGTGGGACCAGTTGGCACACCTTTATTTTGACCTATACATGGCTAACAGAAGATAACGTCCTATAAACTAGAGATAGGTTGTCAGAGGGCAGGAGCTATGGGTTTGATTTATACATTTCCATAAGCACACACTGAAACACAAATGAGACTCTCAATTAGTATTTGATGAATGAGTGAATGAATACTTTAATTGCTACTTTGGAAAGCTGTAGACTGACTATAGAATAAACTAACTTATTTATTTCATTAAACTGTTTTTCTCAAATTTATACTAGTCCTTTAAAAATATGCTTATAGTGGTAAAATTACAATTTTGAATTTCTTTTTTATTTAGACAATTTCCTCTAGAATTGTCAAGTAAAAGGAAAAAGGTTTATGTCTATACCAGTGGTCGGCAAAGTGTGGCTCGCGAGCCACGTGCGGCTCGCGAGCCGAGGTTTGCCGCTCTGTTGACTAATGAGTTTGCCGACCACTGGTCTATACAATTAAAAATATAGAATTTAGCATCACTAATCATTATGGAAATGCAAATCAAAACTACAATGAGATACCACCTCACCTGCATAGTATGGCTACAATAAACAAACAAACAAATAAAAACCAACAACAGGAAATTACAAGTGTTGGTGAGGATGTGGAAAACTTGGAAGCCTGTATATAGTTGGTGGGAATGTAAAATGGTACAGCTACTGTGGAAAATAATGTGACAGTTCCTCAAAAAATTAAAAATAAAATTCCATATAATGCAGCAATTCCACTTCCGGTATGTACTCAGAATTGAAAGTAGCCTCTGAATAGATAAACAAAATGTGGTATACATATATATGGTTTGATTTATACATTTATTCAGCGTTAAGCAGGAAGGAAATTTTGACATATGTCACAACATAGATGACCTTAAGGACATTATGCTAAGTAAAATAAGTCAATCACCAAAAGACAAATACTGCATGCTTTCTCTTATAGGAGGTACTTAGAATAGTCAAAATTATGCCCAGCCATAGTAGTTGAGTGTTGACCTATGAACCAGGAGGTCATGGTTCAATTCCTGATCAGAGCACATGCCCAGGTTTCGGGCTTGAATCCCAGTGGGGAGTGTGCAAGAGGTAGCTGATCAATGATTCTCTCTCATCATTGATGTTTCTATCTCTCTCTCCCTCTCTCTTCCTCTCTGAAATCAACAAATATATATTTTTAAAAAATGTTAAGATAGTAAATGTTATGTTATGTGCATTTTACCATAGTAAAAAAACACACCCATAATCAGAGAAAGAAACATTGGTCCGTACATACAAGTCCCTTTTTAGATTCTACAGAGCATTATGCCTCCCTAGTTAGTTGGTTTATTATTTTAATACTAGAAGCCCATTGCACGAAGAGATTCATGCAATAGGCCTTCCTTCCCTTGGTTCCAGCACCGGTTTTCCTCCAGCACCCGGGACCCAGGCCTTTGATCCAGCCAGAGTCTGCCATCTTCGCTGCAGACTCCGGAGTCTGCAGTCTTGTCTTCGCTGAGGCACTCCGCTTCTGTAGATCCCTTCGCAACCCCCCCCCCCCCCTCCACCCTCCCTCTCATAGCAGGCGTCCTGCCCCACCTGGCCACTCTGCACCTTGAGCAGCTGGGCTGCGGCCATCTTTAGCCTTCTAATTTGCATACTCACTCTGATTGGCTGTGGGTGTAGCAGAGGTATGGTCAATTTACATGTTTGTCTATTATTAGGTAAGATAACTAAGTTTTAATGATATAATTGTACTTTTTTATTATGAAGGAGAAGGTAAAAATCTGTGGACCCTAGTTAATTATTTAATGAATCTGGCATGTTTCAAATTAAAACAAACTTTGTGTTCCCAGGGAGTCCTAAAGAACCAAAGCTTAAGTATTCACAGAAAAATATTGCCAGGGAGTCTTAAAAAAAAAGAGTTATAAGACAATTCAGGTCTTTAAAAAAACAATACCATCATAGTATGAATTATTTATTAGCAATAAAATTTAAATTATTAAGGCCTAGGCATAAAGAGACAACAGCAGTTAATGAGCTGGTCTCTTGCCCCACATATATGGATTCTATGACTTGACTTTGGGAATTGTAGCCCCTGAGCAATGAAGTTACCATGGGCCATATGATAGTTTGTTTAGTCAGAAGCCACTTAAAATATATATTAAAATTCACTTATAAAATAGAATTGATCACATACTCTATGCCAGCCCTATAGTACTTAGGGCTGCTATAGAGTAAGTAGGAAAATACAACAACTATGATAAAAATGGATATTTGGCATATGTATTTTATAATTTAGCAGTTTATATATATAAATAGTTATTGTATATTGAATGTAATTTTCCTTGTAAAATTGTTTATAGTCCAGATTTTCAGAATTGACTTAAAATTGCTAAAATATGCAGTATAATCGATTGGCAAAATTTTAAATGCCGCATCCTTCTATTAGAGTTTACAAGTGGTAGTGGCCAAATTCAAACATTTAGAGTTAAAAGATCTTCCATGATTTTTGTTTTAAACTGTTTAATGAGTTCAAGTACAATTCTCTTACTTCGAATTTTATCTTTTGTGACTAATTATATACACTGACATATTTAAGAATTCAATTAAAGAGACCATTAAGGAGGCTTATTTTAATGTAGAAAGGATTCTTAATATTGATTCAGGTCATCAAATAGGCTTTTAGTCATGGAACACGTTACTGCATATCACTAAAGAAGTTAGTGGAAAGAAGGGTTTATTGTCTAATGCTTTGCCTTTTCAGGAGAAAAAGCAGTATGTCAGTGCCAGCAGAGCCTTTCGTAAGTGGCTCAAGGGCACATGACTTTCAAAATAAAAACTGAGATGAATGAACTTGAACAGTTAAAATTTTGTACACAAATCAAGTAGCCTCCAGAAACTCCAAGAAATAACCTGGTAAATGTTTCTTAAAGGATGAAGTAAAGTTTGTGTAGTCATGCATGTGGAGGCAAAACCTTCCAAATGTGGGCTTTAGATTTAGAGTAAACCCATTTATCCCCTCCACCCCCTCTTTAACTAAACAGGCTGAGAACATTCATAGGAGACACACTTCCCATCCATATCTTTACCTGGAATTTTTCTTCTACCACTTTGGATTCTTGTTCACATTCCTGTGTGCTTAGATTTAGTTTTTCCAGTAGAACTACATATGTTTTCGTGGTATACTGAAGAGCTTCTTTCTTTATGAATTTCAGTAGGTGTTTCAGCAGGAAGCTATTCTGATATTAAGGAAACATAAAGCTGAGGCAGCTGAGATCCTAACCAACAGGGTAAACCAACTGCAGGATTTGCAGCACTGACTTCTGATGCCATGTTTGGTAAAGGGCAGCAGCAAATACATCATGGAGAAGAAAACAGACAGATCTACTCTGGGAGATGTAGATGAGTTATTTCTTCTGTGGAAGAGATTTCAAGAGGTAGAGAGACCCAGTTTTTGTGTTCTAATTGCCAGTTTTGGGAGGAGCTTTGCAGAAAAACAAACCCTATATTGGTGGGGAACATAAGGATGAAATCTCAGGGAGATATTTGGAATATGATGATTTCCCTTCTTTTGGCCCACATCAGTCTTAATTAATATCTCAGAGTGCTTTTTTCCTGGCCAGGTAGCACCATCCAGAAGTAGTAGTAGTATAAAAGGCAGGGATTGGCGGGGAGACGGGGGGGGGGGGGGGGAGGAGGAAATGCAAATTCCACCACCAACACACACATTCTAAGAGTTCTCCTAAGTCAGAAGTAGAAGTGTTGAAATTGCAAGCCAGCAATCTGATATGGTAGTGATAGATTTTGCTAGCAAAAAATGGCATTCGTAGTTTATTTTTGTTTTAATTTATACTTGACTTAACATTTACAAAGTCTAGACTATTGCAAAACAAGTTAAACTGTACATATATTTCACAATTTATGTAGCTAATTTCATGTACAAATTGTGTTTCAGGTATTCTAATAATATTTGAACATACAGTTTCTTCCCCACACTGGGGTATTCTGCTATAATGTATTTACGTGCAGATAAAGATAGGGGCACATGCTGTTGGTGGTGGTGGTGGTAAATTTATAATTATGATTATGTTATAACATGGGTAAAGCGACATTATAAGCCACTGTGACAAAGTAATTTTCATATTTGCCTAGTGGCAACCAAGGGGATTATGAAATTTGTGAGAAGCAAAAACAGTCGTATAGAGTAACATTTTTGGTGTGGACTTTACATTGACCTCTCCATGCCCTTCCTCACTGTTTCCTTATACACGCACACTGTTCTCATTTGATCCTCACAACCATTCTATACTAACCCCACTTTACAGATGAAGGAACTGAGGACGTTTCACTAAGTAGTACTAGAAGGAAAAAAAGCTGAAACGGCGCTACGTCCAGGAGTCTGTGCACTTCTCACTAAGCAGGCTCTCAATAAATACATTTGTCCACAGAGATTGGGGGTTACTTCCTGAATGTCCTTGTTTTCCTGAAAGAACTTTCAGCAAGAACTGTGCTAAAAAATAAATATGGGCATAGTTATTTAGTGCTTTTTTGTCTTTGTCTACTCATTGTCTCTCTTTTAAACAGGAACACATTGTACATCCACTTCTCAGCACATCACAGAATATCACTATCTAATTTAGCTTTCGTTCAGGAAATAAATAGCAGGTTCTAATATGGGCTTGGAAGGCGCAAATACATGTGTATACAGCATGAATGTACATAAGTCCCATTGCTCTGCTCAGTCACAAAAATTACTACGAAAGTTTTAGGAACTTCATTTTGGCAAACAGAAGATAGGTCTGTGAACCAAATGTTAGCCTTTAGTGTGTTTTTCTGTTAGATCATTAGGTTTCTTTTTTTTCTATACTTAACAGATGTGTGGAAATTAAATGGGGCTGGAGTCATTAATGTTTCATGAATATGAAAAGCCCTGTCCTTCCTGTGAATAAAACCAACAATTTTCCGTTAATTGATCTAAATAAAATATTTTCCGGCATTAAAAAATACATTTTCAGATGCTCTTAATTCTTAGCCTCTGGAAATCTGAACAGAAAAGCCTATCTGTCTACAAATGGGAGAAAACCCTTACTTTTGCGTTCTCCACTCGCCTGTTAAACTCAACTCGTGTCCTCTTTAAGGAGGAGAGAGTGGCAAGTCGGCTGCCCCAACTCTGTAAATTACCCCAGAACGTGTGCTATTGTCATCACGCACTAATCACTGCATGGAATAACAGGAAGGGATTGGGAGATTACTGGTTTAATTCCTTCACTTTACTGAAAAGGAAACCAGGGTCTAGAGAGGGAAGTCCCCTGCACAAGGTCACACGTATAATTAGGGGCAGACCGTGTTTATTTATATTAATACAATTCAACCTTCACGGTTCTACAAACAGCTGGTGGCTCTGTGACAGGGGAAAAAAAGGAAAACGTTATTGCTACATGAAAAACTTCGTTTGTTCATTCAGTTTATTCAGTTAGCATTTAACAAACATTTCCCGAGCCTCGCAGTGTACTAAACGTTGGGGACCTAGAGCTGACTGCATCAGGTGAGGACTCAGAGGCAAGAGCAGCTCTCTGCTTTCATAGGCAACAGTCAGAAAGAGTTGGTCCTGCACAAGCCAAGGCCACTGAGGACTCTTCATAGCATATGTGAATTGCGCCAGGATAATGGCTTCTGCCATGTGGAGGAAGAAAATTCAAGGGGTCGCACATCAACATTTTCAAAATCAGTCAGGGCTGCCACTTTCTGTTAGTAACACTGTCATGAGAGACAACATGTGGGTAGCAAGAACAGAGCCCACACGAGGACACTGGTTCACATACTTCTCTGATTCTCGAATTGCCGTTTTCCTCAGACTTCCTAACATTACTTTTAACCATCATTCTGTTAGGCTCTGGAATAGAGGTCAGGAGATTGGTGCGTTCTTCTCTTAGGAAGATATTCACCAAGAGTTTAAAAGATGCAGAACACAAACCTACAGTCCCGTATAAATGCCAGGCTAGATAAAAGCCAATGTCCCTTTCAGCCAACAATTCTATTTCAGGAAATACTTCTCCTCATATTTTTGTAGAAATCATTGAAGTATTTTTTAAAGAAATATAAACATGTGTAAAATGAGTGATTCTTTTCCTGTAACAGTTACACGAAATGGAAGAATCAGATATAAATTCCTAGAAGGCAGGGGCAGCGCCTCGGAAGTCTTGGGCATAAAGGTAATAAAAGAGCACTAAAAATAGTGTGCAACGGGGGACTGTGGATGGCTCTCAAGTAGGAAGGATTCAGAATACTATAGATAAAAACTAATAGAAAATATGTTTAATTTAAAATAGGAAATTGCCTTACTCATGAAACAACCAGTCTACTAAGTATAGAAAATGGAGAGGCTCTAGTTTCTAACGCTAAATGACACAGTGTGTTGATTATCCCTGGGGAAGGTGGATCTGGTTTGAAAACTGGTTCTGTCATAAAAGTTTCCATAAGATTCAATAACATTGGCAACCATAAAGATGGAGTAGCAAGAGTTTGTTTTATATTCCTAAACTCAAATGTAGTTGAAACTGCAAAATTTTCATTAATATTTTAATCAACATTTCAGAAATGATACAGATCCCTTCCTATTTTTCTTTTGTTCAGTAAAATGTATTATTTACCAAATGTTGCAAATCCTTTTCCGGTTTCCCCACATTGAGATCTTCTCCAGCCAGCTGTTATTTCTGTCTGGTAAGGACAGGGACAGTTAACAATAAGCAGATTAGGAACCGAAGTTAAAGAAGTGACTGAGAACCAAAAAGGATTTACTTAATTGCTTATTTTATGTAAAAATAGGCCTTGGGTTTTAAAGAGGAAAGTGCATTTGTTTCTTAACAGATAATTACTGGGAGGATAGTTTCAGCAACCATTCCATTGCCAGAAGAGTCAGCAAATTGGCAACCTGGTCCTTCCATTCCCCCTTCTGGTATTTAAACAAGATAAGGTGGTGTGAGATCAATTACCCCACTTCCTCCTGCCTGGGCTTTCCATCTTTCTCTAGCATCAAGGGCAGCTCCTTCCCTTGTTTCAGTGCCAATCACCTCCCCCTCCTCTCCACACTTTAGAAATCAGTGGAATCTGCCTTGGGTTAGGAAAGTTCCAAAATACTTCCTAGGCAGAATCATGGAAATTAAAGATGTGGAGGACCTCATTGGATCATCTAGTTCATTTATTTCCCATTAAGGAGTTTTCCAGATGGAAGATTTTCATATGCTGGATGCCTCCTCTCCTTTCTGCGGGGCCTACAGTCAGAATCTGAGCATCCAATCCTAATGTGGGGAGGTGAATAAGGCCTGCATTCAATAATTTCATAGACAGAAAAGTGCCTTATCCCAAAGGTGTTATCATATTACAACAGCTTTTGGATGGAAATAGGTGACACCTCATCAGAGCAGTTACGTGAGAGGGCTGTATGGTCCTCCAAAGCACCATGGGCTGACATTTCTTTTGCAGAGAGCAGTGTTTGGTTGCTCTGTCCTGAGCACAATGGAATCCATTGGGAACTCAGCCTTCTTTTTTCTTTTTTATTTTACACGCCCCCCCCTCTTTTTCTTTAGTTCTTGTTGCTTAAATTTTCTGCATACAGAAACTGCTAACTGCTCTTTCGGGAGTTTTTCCAGAAGTGTCCTGAGGAGAGGAGTGATGTCTAATGATGCACAGATAAATCTGCAGGAGGACATCAGTCAGTAGGAGACACCTTTTTCACCAGCAGTTTATTTACCAATCTCCCCTTCGTATATTTCCACCAGCTTCACACAATGCTGCCAAAAATTGCTGTAAATTTCTTTCAGAGAGATATATTAGCCACCTTAAGTAAGTGTCATGGTTATGGTCGCATTATGGTCTGCAGTGGTTCTCAACCTTTCTAATGCCGCGACCCTTGAATACAGTTCCTCATGTTGTGGTGACCCCCAACCATAAAATTATTTTCGTTGCTACTTCATAAATGTAATTTTGCTACTGTTAATGAATCGTAATGTAAATATCTGTGTTGCGACCCACAGGTTGAGAACCGCTGCTGTAGAGCCTAAGACCATAGGAAAACACAGATATTTACATTATGATTCATAACAGTAGCAAAATTACAGTTATGAAGTAGCAACGAAAATAATTTTATGGTTGGGGGTCACCACAACATGAGGAACTGTATTCAAGGGTCGCGGCATTAGAAAGGTTGAGAACCACTGGTAGAGCAACCTTCTGAATTTTTTCGTAATATAGAAACCCAACTTTAAAATCAGGTGAGGTAGAATCCTGTCTTTTTTTTCTTTCTTAGCTGTATAAACTTGAATAATTATTTAGCCTAAGTCTCAATCTACTCATTTGTTCAATACTTTTTATAAGGAAAAATAAATATTAAAATATCTGCCCCATGCACACTGCAAAATACATGGAAGTTTCTTTTCTTCCTTTTTTAAAAAAGTGGTGCTTAATCTAAGAGTCTTCAAAGAATCCCTAAAATGAGGAAAATGTTTTCCCCTTGCTTCACTTAAAAAAAAGTCCAAATTAATTATTCATTTTTCTGGTAATAATGGTGTGCTTTTGAGTACACAGCTCCTTAATACCTTTTTTTTTTTTTTAAGAACAAAAGAAATCTTGCATTCTGTGGAGAGTTGACAAAATCCAAAGAACTTTAGATACTAAGTTTATTAAATGCTTCAGGACCACATGATCCCTTGGCCCTGATACATTAAAATATACCTTTAAAAAATGTTACAACATTGGGATTGGAATCATCAGACATACCATACACAGGGGTCAAAAATGCTTGTCTCTTGGTATTCAGTAGCTGGGGGAAAAACTTGAACTAATGAGCACAAAGGGCAATTGATAGGAGAGCATGTTTTCTTGGAATACTCTTCCCTCAGATACTTATTGATTTTCCTTTTCTCCTCCCTATTTTTATTCAGATGTCACTTTCTCAAAGAGGCTATTCATGATCTCCCTTAATCCAATTACAATTTCTTACACAATCCCAATACCCTGTCCTGAACCTACTATATATTTATTTGTTTATATCGGTTATTTTCTGTCTACTCACACTAACCACAAAGGCAAGGGTTTTAGACCATTCTGTTCATTGCTTTTGCCTTAGCAACTTAAACAATACCTAGCATATAGTGAGAACTCAGCAAATGTTTATTGAATAAATCAATGAATCTGAATCTTATGGAATCTGAGGGAGAACAAAAACATTGGCTTCGGAAAGAGCAAGGGTCACGTTCTGTAGAAGCAGGGGTATTTAGGGTTTCCCCATGGAGTTCTGCCATTAACATGGAGGTCTATTTTAATAGGTAGAGAGTGTCTTCTAAAGTCTTATTCAATGTTCATTCTCTGTTAGCACACCCAAAGAATTCTTTTGAAGGAGAGTGTAACTGATTTGCCTACCATTAGCATCAAAAGGCACCTCAAAAATTTCTGCTTAGATTCTGGAGCAGTGGCCAACACTCAAATGCTTCCCAAGTAATATAAAGGTGTAAAGTCTTAAGTATAACTCACTGGGGCATAGTGTACTTTAGTAGTTTATATCAGAGGATAGATAGTATGTTGAAACAGAGAATAAATCTCCCTCTTAGCTGTCAAAGCCCCCATTCAGCCCGGCTCAGTGTCTTGTTAAGCCAGAGCCAGCTTTTTCTAGAGCTTCTGATTTTCAAAAGAAGCTACAAATATGGATCTTTCTATAAAATCTCCTAATTTCAAGATTCTGATAGCATATTGAAATATACTGTGAAGGTCATGCATGTCTAGAGGACAGATATGGCCAGCAGGTTGTGTTTGTTACTTTTTTTAAAATCCTCACCCAAGGATATTTTTTCATTGATTTTTAAATTTATTTTATTGATTTTTTTACAGAGAGGAAGGGAGAGGGATAGAGAGTTAGAAACATCGATGAGAGAGAAACATCCATCAGCTGCCTTCTGCACACTCCCTACTGGGGATGTGCCCGCAACCAAGGTACATGCCCTTGACCAGAATCGAACCTGGGACTTTCAGTCCACAGGCCGACGCTCTATCCACTGTGCCAAACCGGTTAGGGCTCCATTGATTTTTAGAGAGAGGGAAAGACAGAGAGAAACATCAATGTGAGAGAAACATATCTATTGGTTGCCTCCTGCATGAGCCCAACCAGGGCCTGGGCCGGGGAAGAGCCTGCAACCAAAGTACTATGTGCCCTTGGCCAGAATCAAACCCGGGACCTTCAGTCCACAAGCCAGCACTCTATCCATTGAGCAAACTGGCTAGGGCTGTAACTTCTGATCTAAAGTATTTTTGAGTTCTAGTTATCAAAATTTTATAATCTAAACCATCTTCAATTTATTTGCAACATTTAAAATTTTATTAACAATTGCTGCTTTGCAAACGAAATTCCTAATATGCATATGTTTTTTAGTTATTCTTCTCAAGAATCCTCTTGATTCTCTTGATTATCTTAATGATGCCCCTTTAGGGATTTTTTTCTAGACTTTATATCTGTCTCCCTTGAACACTAAGTGGAATAAGTAAAAGGAAACTGAGTTTGCATATAGAAATGTATGGGACTTGCCTATCTTTTACTAGTATGTAAGCTTGAAAAAGTTAAACTTCTTAGGTCTTTGCCCTTCTACCCTTACAATGAGGATAGCAGCACCTATTCTTTTTACCTGATGTTGAGACCCATGTACATGAAATAAATTGCAAAATATAGTGCTTAAAATGTAAGACTTAATTCAAGTATAACACCATTGCTTTATATGACAGTTGAGTCTCAGTGAATGCTTTATTTCTAGTAATATGCTATTTTGCCAGTAAAATTCTTTATTTCCAATAGAATTGAAAATGCATAATTGCAAGGTTTTGTTGTTGTTGCTGCCATTGCAGCAACAGTCAGATATTCTCCAGAGTCTATGATCTTTTTCTTAAGTCATCCTATATAACAAAAGGCTAATATGCAAATAGACTGAACTGCGGAACAACCGGCAACTGGTCGCTATGACATGCACTGACCACCAGGGGCACGCATGGAACATGGCAAGCATTAGCAGCAGGCTGCAGAGCACAGAACATAGCGGGTGTTGGCCGTGGCGGGATGGTGGTGCAGGTGGAGCAGGGGTGCCAGACCAAGACGGGGTGCCAGTCGCTGTCATTGGGGCAAGCTTCTGGTGGTTACTGAAAATTCTTTGCTCAAGCGTGCCACAGTCCCACCCAGCACTCTCACCCGCTGATGGTGCCCGGTGCTGGCCCCAATCGCTTGGTGCCATCAGCGGGTGTGAGCAGCGGTTACCGGCCTGATTGCCCCTCAGGGCTTCACCTCCCTCTGCTCTTGAGGGGCAATCAGGCCGGCAGCCACCTCTCCACCCACTGCCAGCAATGGCCCCACTTGCACCCAGTGCCTGTGCCAGAGCCACTGCTTGCACCCACTGCTGGCACCGGCTCTGCTCACACCCACTGACAGCGCCAGTCCTGCTCGCACCTGCTGCTGGCACCGGCCCCAATTGCTCTGTGCCGTCAGCAGGTGTGAGTGGGGTCTGCGTAGTCAGCACATGGTGTGAGTGGGGTCTGCGCAGTCAGCATATGGGAGTCACGGCGGCGGGAGCAGGGCTGCAGGCAGAGAAGGGACTGGGGGCTGTGGCAGGAGGGGCCAGGCTGGAGTGCTGAGGAAAGGCCAAGACCTGTCCCTGTGCCCATTACAACCTCGCAGCCCACAGTTCCTTTCAAGGTGCACGAATTCATGCACTGGGCTCCTAGTAATTTATAATTCACAGTGTAGTAGTTTATAAATTCATTTTGCCCTCAATCTTACTCATCTTATCCTTTTTCTCTCTTCATATTAACTTCCTGAATATTTTCTTTTTGTTGTCAATTATTTTGTTTTAGTTGTCCCCAATTGTATTTATAGTCATATTTGATCCTTTTTTTCTTATTTAATTTTTATTTTAAATCACCCTCCTTAATCTTTACCTTTAAAAATCACATCTAGACATCATTAGTTGCTCACATGTCATGTTTTTCATGGAACTCCTAATTCTGCCAAGTAAAAAGTATCTCTTACTCTTCTAAAAATCTATATAACATTATTAATTTAAAGTTTAATGCATTTCACTTTAATATTTTTATTCATGTATTAAAGTAAGTACAATGACTCAGTCTTGTTCACTTTTGTAGCCCCTGCCTGCAACTCTTAAAATAGGACTTTATCTATTATAGGTACTCAAAATAAATTAGATGAATGGATTTTGCTTTAACTCTTATCTTTATTTTCTTACATCAAAATTATGTTGTTATTCTTTATTTCCATTGCTTGTATTATAGTCTTGCATGTTATGCCTATCAACTCAGTATTTCCCTACACAGTAGACCTTGAAAATTAGATAAAAGAAAACGTAAAGGATTCTCTCTTTTTCCTAAAAAATATATTTAACATATTGGTTGAGATTATGTTACAGCCTCAATCCCTAGGGAACCTTCACACTAACACTTTTCTAAGTAGAGAAATTATCATTTATTCCCTCACATTGCTTCCTGTCATTAAGCCACTTCCGTACTTAAGACAAAACATTTTCCATAATAACAAGGAAACCAATTTTTCAAATTGTTTTTTAACCACCTATAGGATAACACTTTCAAAGTCTTTTTGAAAGTAGAAATAAAATTGCCTTCTCTTGTGTCTGTATCACCTCTGAGAAATCTAAGAGATTCTTTTATTCAATTAATCTTAGTTGAGAACCTGGTAAGTACAAGGCACTATAAGAAACTATAAGGACACGTAGAAGAGAAGCTTATTTGGCCCTCAAGAAGGTTCACCTTTGTAATCAACTAAGTGCTCTGATGAGAACACAGAGGGATAAACCTCTAACTCTACCTTGGAGGGAGGTTTAACTGAAGGGAACATTTAAGCAAACTCTCCAAAGACAATTGGCTTGGCTGTCAAGGGACTGAAAGTGCATTCTGAAAAAAAGAAATAGCGCATGTAAGACATGGAGGCATGCACCCAGGGTGAAGAACTGCATGTAGGCTGTGAGGCCTTTCTGGAGAGGAGCTGGAGAGCAGATGAGACCAGA